>NC_082687.1:131261835-131918721 GCF_949987515.2 Delphinus delphis
CCCCCACTAATATATCCCAAATGCTAGAAAAATACTACCTGAATCCAAGTATTGATACATTATAGATACAAAGTATTGTATTTAAAGTATTCTTCTTAGTTTGAAATTTGGAATCTGAGATGCTTTCTAGTTTCACTGACACTAACTTTATCCTTTACTTTTCCATGATATTCTTGTCTTCAATTGGTTTCAGAGAATGGAGTGCCTAAGAAATGTCTTTAATACTACATTCTCAACCCAAAGACTGTTATTGTATTTTAAAACTAATAAATTTTTAATTAAAATATATTTAAGGAAGACTTATCTAATCTACTTATTAATTCATTACTTACTCTATGTAACAGTACTCACTAAATGAACACATATGTTTTCATTGGTCCTTTAAAGTTTGCATAAAATGTGTATAGTTTGCATAAAATGTGTATAGGAGGTAAGAATCTTATTTATTCCACTTCTTTGACTGAATCCAAGCAACTAACTATTCAAAACAACAGAATTTTTCACATTTACTTAAGGTGATGATTTTCCATCCCTACCTTATAAACCCCACCAACAAATCAATGTCCAGGTTTAAGAGTGCCCAAGGGTGGGGGGCTTCCCTGGTGGTGCAGGGGTTAAGAATCCACCTGCCAATACAGGGGACACGGGTTCGAGCCCTGGTCAGGGAAGATTCCACATGCCACGGAGCAACTAAGCCCATGCGCCACAACCACTGAGCCTGCGCTCTAGGGTCCGCGTACCACAACTACTGAAGCCCGCGCACCTAGAGCCCATGCTCCGCAACAAGAGAAGCCACCGCAATGAGAAGCCCGGTCACTGCAACAAAGAGCAGCTCCCGATCGCCGCAACTAGAGAAAAACCCGCACGCAGCAACGAAGACCCAACGCAGCCAGGAAAAAAAAAAAAAAAAAGAGTGCCCAATAGGGACTTCCCTGGCAGTCCAGTGGTTAAGACTTCGTCTTCCAATGCAGGGGGTGCGGGTTTGATCCCTGGTCAGGGAGCTAAGATCCCACATGCCTCGCAGCCAAAAAAACCAAAACAGAAACAATATTGTAACAAATTCAATAAAGACTTTAAAAATGGTCCACATCAAAAAAAAAATCTTATAAAAAAAAAGAGTGCCCAAGAAATCCCGACAGCAGAGGTCATCTAAGACTACACACTCCAGACCAGATGTCACCCCAGGAATTCATTCAGCTCCAGCCACAGCAGTGATTATGCTTTACCTCTACATGGAAGGCCTTTACTCCTGTTAGTGATATAGACACAGAATATTCCAGTCTTTGCAGCATATAAGTCTTTTTATCAGTTGGAGAAATATCTTTTTCATCATTAAACTCTATTCAGAGCTACTAAACTGATATAATTAGGAAGACTTTTTTTTGTATTCCTTAATTCTGGGATTCACATCTTTCCAGAGGGAAAGCATGAAGTACCATGATATATTTGACATTTTCCCTCCAAAACACAAATATAAGAATGACACATACTTGCTTGTGGAACTGTGGTGCCTCCCATCAACTCTAGAAAAATTTATTTACATGTTTCTATCTATCTATCTATCTCTTTACAAACAAGGTGCTGCTTCTCATTTTTTATTCTTAATTCTATCTCACACAGCAATGTTTAGGCCAAAGAATCCTTGCAGAAAAGATGGCAAAGTTAGGATGGTTGGGAGAGCATTTTATCCCCCTTTCTTTACTGGCCTAAAGCTAGATATAAGTCCACAGCTCCTTAATCAACACCCCAAGGGCCAAACGTGTTTTGGAATCCAGAACTTCTCAGACTTTAGAAAGGTAATAACAGTACACGCAACGTATGTTGAATATTATCCCATCAGGGAGTGGGGTAGCAACCTTTAATCGAACACATAAATATTGCTTCAGTAAAACACATAAATATTCACACTGAATGAATCTGTACTAAACTTAAAGAGAAAAATGTTCCTTTTCAAACATGGGAATTAAGAATCAAGGATTATAGATATGTATCTGCCAAAATATGGTCATGGCTTTTATTAAGGAAAGCATATGTATCTTTTTTCCTTTTTTCCAAAATAAAGCCACAAGTTAACAATAAGTACTTTCCCTTTTTCTTCCTCTTTTTTTGTTGGGGGTGGTAGGTTTGCAGAATTCATATTTTGCTTGTAACTAAAATGATCTGTATCATTCTTTCCATTGATATTTTAAAAGATCATTAATCTGTTCCAAAAGAATCAAAGGATACAAAAACTCAATTTGGTTTGATTTTGTTTAGCCAGTTAAAAGGCTAACAATTAAACTTACAAAAAAGGAGATACTAAAAAAAAAGGAAGAATAGGAGAATCCATAAATGTAATTTCATAAATCCATAAATCAAATGATTCTAATGGGTTCTAGGGCTCCTAGATGTTAAGAGTACCAGTACTCTGGCTTAATTTTAGATGTTCGTTTTCTTTATCAAAAATAACACAGAGCATCATTAGGAAAATATTTAACAATCCAAGGCCAATATAACAAAAGCAGGTTTTTGCAATCTCTACCTTTTAGCTCTTTATGTAAAATACCTCTGTGGATACTTGGGTTGTTTCCACCTTTTGGCTATGGCCGTGAACATGGGTGTACAAGTATCCATTTCCATGTCTTCGGTCTTTTTGGGTATATGCTTAGGAGTTGACCTGTTAAGTCATATGGTATTTCTGTGCTTAGCTTTTTGAGGAACTGCCAAACTGTTAGAAACTGAAGGGCTTTTTAAAAATTATTTTAAAAGAATTTTTGTTCCTTAGGCACGCTTTTAAACCGTATGCACAGCATAAAAAATGTTATACCAGGGCTTCCCTGGTGGCGCAGTGTTTGGGGGTCCGCCTGCCGATGCAGGGGACGCGGGTTCGTGCCCCGGTCCGGGAGGATCCCACGTGCCGCGGAGCGGCTCGGCCTGTGGGCCGTGGCCGCTGGGCCTGCGCGTCCGGAGCCTGTGCTCCGCGGCGGGGGAGGCCGCGGCAGTGACAGGCCCGCGTACCACAAAAAGAAAAAAAAAAAAAGTTATACCATCAGTTTCACAGAAGCTGCCTGAGGAGTCATCATGCTTGGACCACTGAAGAGCAGCCTTCTGCATTTCCTCACGCCCTGATTCATCCTCAGCTGCAAGGCGCTAGGTCTGCTCACATTCTGCAATGGGGTTACTGGCTTCCTCAGAATACCTGTAGCTCGCAGATTTATCCCCAACAGGAACTTCATCCAGTTGACAAAGCCCGACAGCACAGTCCCTTATCATTCCAGAAAGGACATGGCTTTTTCAGGTTTACCTTGTAATAGCTAAAGTAGTGACCTTCCAGAAGTTTCGAAAGTCTTAGGAAAAGCCTGTAGCTCTTAAATCTATCAACGGTTTCAACATCACAGGTATAATCATCCAAGTAACCACTTACCTGGCAGAAACACCTCTGCGCCACGGTCTCCGAGGGCTGCTGCCCGCCTTGGCCCCAGTCCAGCAGCCCCTTCGCACCCGAGAAGTGGCTCACGAAGCCTCATCGGCGGCCCAGGTCTGCTGCAGCCGCTGGCGGGCACTTCAGAGGCCCCAGCGCTGAGGGGGAGGGGAGGGGAGGGCGAGGCGCAGCCGCAGATGAAGCCCAGTGGGCCATGCCCCACCTCCCCGGGCCTCCCAGGCCTGCCCTCGCTTTCCCGCCTCTCAGCTGATTACCACCTAATGGCACGGCCTGTGGAAACTCAGAGCACCTGCCAGCCGCCTGGGGCCAACTTCCTTTCCCACCCTTGAGCTGCTTCTTTTTCTTATTATCCATAATTTCTCAAGACCCAATTCAAATGAAACTTCCTTTACTGCAGCCCATCCAGCTTCGTAACATCTCTCAGACATGATGAAACCACGCAGGATTCTAGGGGGCCCTCCTGGGCACAAAAGCCTTTCCAGGTCCCTCATTTCTTATGTGCAGGATAAAGGCTTCGCCTCCCAGACCTTCCCTGAGTACCAAAGGACAGATTCAAACAGTTACTAATCAGGGAAGGAAGGGGATGAACAAAAGGAGGAGCAATCAAGAAACAATAGTGCAGCAGTTAAAGCAGGATTCTGGTTCCTGCTCAAGGGATATACAGAACAGTGTCTCTGAGTTCTTTTTCAGGAACTAAGACCCCACCCACCCAGATGGAGGATGGTAACTTCAGGCTGAACGCAAGATTCCTGGAACACCGCCCTGTCACCTCACCACCAACCAGTTGGAGGAAAGTCACACGCCCTGCAGCCTTCACCCCAAACTTTGCCTATAAAAACTCCCTGAAAACCATTGGGGAGTTCGGTTTTTTTGAGCATCAGTCACCCATTCTCCTTGCTTAGCCCTGCAATAAACCTTTCTCTGCTCCAGACTCCAATGTTTCCGTTTGTTTGGCCTCACTGTAAGTTACATGAACTTGTGTTCCGTAAGTTTCATGCTGTTTAACTTCTCAACATGCTCTATTCCTTAAAGATAAAATTCATGTATCAGCTTATCAGTAAACTCTTTTCTAATTCACCAAGGCAATTAGTTCTGCCCCACTTTCCAAATTTCTCTGGAAATACCTCTTTTATCATCTGATACATTTTAATATAAATACATGTGCATGCATATATTTCTTCAAGTCAAATATTTGAGGGTAGGTAATATGACTATTATTTTAGAACTCTCTGAGAACAGAAAGATATATTTTCAGCCGATAAAGTACTGTTTTGCCCATAGGAAACAGTTTTTAGAAAGTATTTTTTGGATGAAAAAAATGAATAAGTGAACTACATCTGTTCATTATTTGGTTTATAGTAGGTGATTATAGAGTACATAGTTATGAATTACTTAATGAGATTTATTTCTGTAAATGTAGTACATAAAGTTGTACTTGGACCTAATGTAGTTACACACAGATTTATCCAACATCAGAATAAAAGTCAAGAACAATATCAATTTATCACGATCCTATTTTTTTTCTTGAGCATTTTTTGGCTATAAAATAAGCAGATATGCTATTTTATTTTCTTTTACAGCTGCTTTTGAATTGCTAAATGACTTGAATTTGTAAATGCAAAAAAACCTTGAATAATTAATATTACCCCTTTTTATATTAGAAAGCACTACTTGGACATCCATTATAAGACTTTGCTAATTTTTTTTTTGAAACATGCTATAGACTGAATGTTTATGTCCCCCCAACAAAATTCATATGTTGAAACTTAATTCCCAGTGTGAGGATATTTGGAGGTGGGGGCCTTCAGGAGGTCATTAATTCACGTGAGTGGAGCCCTCCTGAATGAGATTAGTGTCCTTATAAAAGAGGCCGCACAGAGCTCCCTTTCCCCTTCCACTAAGTGAGAACACAATGAGAAGATGACTGTTTATGAACCAGGAAATGGGACCTCATCAAACACTGACTCCACCAACACCTTGATCTTAGACTTCCCAACCTACAGAACAGTAGAAAATGCATTTCTGTTTTTTATAAGCTATCCAGTTTGTGGTATTCTGTTACAGCAGCATGGATGGACTAACACAGACTGTATAAATATTTATAAAAGAACAACACCACACTGTGGTTAAGAGAAATGACTCTGGATAAGATTACAGATAAAATACAAGGCACTTTTACAGTACTTGGAACAAACTTATACTAAAAAAAAAGTGATTCATCATTTATATGAAATTCAAATTAGCCAGTATCCTGTAATTCTTACTTGCTAAATCTGACAACCCTAATTCTGGAGCCAAAAGGCTTAATTCATATCTTAACTCTGCAATTGGTAGTTTATATGGACTTGAGTATGTTACTTAAACTCTGCACCTCAGAGTTTTCATTTGTAAAACTTAGCTTATAATGAATGGTATCTACCTTACTATTAGGTTGCAAATGTGTGCATATATGTATATATGCATATGTACGTTAAATATGTAATGTACTATGAATAGTATCTGTCTTATAGGAAACATATGTATGAATTATGGTATTTTTCAGCCTTTATTGTGACACTGCCATGCAATAAACTACCCCCAAACTCACTGACTTACAGCAACAAATATTTATTTCTTGTTCATTGGCCTATGAATCAGTTAAAACCTCTTTTAGAATGGGCCAGCCAACCATCGATTCACATTCTTTTGGCCAAAGCAAATCATGTAACTAAACCTAGTACCAAGAAGTAAGGAAGTATAATTCTACAGAGGGTGTGCTGAGGGAAAAGTGAATACATACTGGAATTACTACTATCTACCACAGTTATTAGTTTTATCGTTGAGCACACACTATTTCTAGGCACTAGGAATTCAGCAGGGAACGAAACAAAGCCCCTGTTTTAGGGAGTTTATATTTCAGTGTAGACAAGCTGAACAATAAGCAAAAACAAACCCATCAAGTGCTGTTCTTTACTACAGGGAAAATTTAATGGACATTAAGGGAGAGGGAGTGCTTGGACACACAGGAAAAGACAACATTCCCCCACTATGAAGCCACACACCACATTTATCTCCACCGTGTGCTGTAATACCTATTCATAATTCCATCTAAAATAACTACCCTTCCACTCGACTCTTTTTACTATGACTTTGAAATGTTCATTCTATAATGACTTTTAAAAACATACAAGTGCTCTAAACTTATCCAATTTTGGCAAAATTGAAGCATCAAATATATAGCCAGAAAAAACGTGTTGATACATATATACTTTGAAAATAAACACATTTTTTCCCATGAACTGCTCTAAGCCTTCAGGTAAATAATATGAAGAAAGCTTTGTTTATTTAGCAAATATGTTACTAAACAAATTGGATATTTACTGAATAATACCACTCAGTGAATTGACTTTCGGTGAATTGTATTTTGGCAAATGGGCTTTAAGCCAGTTGATTGAGAGACAACCTACCATTCTTCTCCCAGTGGCACATGTATACAGGCACACACACACACACACACACACACACACACACGCACACACAAGATACAGAGTTAAAACTGCCCAGAACATACTAAGGCAGGAAATGGGGAGCGATGGTGATGAAGCATGCATTTTTGAAGGTGCAATGCTAACATATGGAGCTCAATTAGGAAAAGTATTAGTATAGTGACAAAAATCTCTGATAGGCTGCATGCCAAGAGTATGGAGCATTTCAAATAATCTATCTATTCTGAATCTTCACAGAAACAGGGAGCTGAGGCAAGACAGGAGCCAAACCAGATAGATGCCCCATACCTCCCTAATTATACTAGAACCTACACTACACATGAAAAGAAAATTCAACTAGCATACACTGGTCAATGAACACACCCAGAAAAAACCCTTCATAACTTTGAAACCGCTAGGTGGCATTTCAGGGGGCTCCAAGGAGCTCCGGTCCTTTATGTTTCAGTGCAGAAAGAATTCAGCAAGAGGCAAAGTGATAGATAAGAAGTGATTTATGAGAATAGGACACCTGTGAGGTTTACAAGTGCGCGAGCAAGCATTGCGTTGCCCCAGGTACTTAGTGGAATACATTTTTATACCAAAAGAAAAGTAGGGAGCAGGAAAAGACTACCTTCTTCCTCATTCTTGAGTAGACATCACACTTCCATCATCAGCTTCTCCTCCAAGTTGGGCAAGGGAGTTTTCTTAACCCCATGGTCAAGCCAAGACTGTCACAGCACTATGGAAAAATTATTTCAGGTCTCAGTACAATGAGGGTCTTTCATTTTGAAATGTCACCATTCCATAAATTATTGTTTTTTGCTTGTACAGAGAGCATGTCCTAGGAATCATTAACTTACTGAGCTCACTGGACAGAATGTGGGTCTCATGCCACCATTGTTTTATTGTTTTGAGGCATGTCTCATGCTTCTGTTGCATGGTTTTGTTGCTAAGCAAGCCTGCTTGGTTTTATGGTTAAGCAAACCTGCTTTCTTGAGTGATCATTAATTTACTGTGGTCTCACAAAGCCCCCTAAAGTTCCCTGTCTATCTACAATCCCCTAATGGGATTTCTGAGCTAACTATTTGATTATCCTACTCTATCCCTATCACCTTGTTGACATATTTGTATCAGAGAAAATATTACTAAAGAAAAATAACGTATGAAATAACAGTTGAAAAGGACTAGTGAACCAGTGGAAGTAGAGAGTCCATTCTGAAGAATAACAAGAACAAACAAATATTTTTAAACTGACTTTCTGTAAGAAACAAAACAAAACAAAAAAGGCAATGGTTGAGATTCTCAAAATAATAAAATAAACATAAATCATGAACAGAAATTAACAATTGCAGGTTGTAGAGAAAGGGAGGGAAATTAGGGAGGAACAGAAAGAGATACAAAGACAAAAAAAGCAAATTAAATGGAGCAGAGGATGAAAAGGAAGCATTGACATGTATCTAAATTTATAAAGCTTAACTAAAATTAATATTAGAGGTACTCCATGTATATTTGTTATTTGAAGAAAGAACAAAGAGAGGCAAACTTTGAAAGGTTGCTCAGAGTATAAGGGTAAGAATAAAGAGATTAAAATGAGGAAGATAATGATAAAAATTGAGAGAGAAAATTAAAACCCATTTAAAAATGTATAGAGGCATGACTCAGCCTCCAGGCCCTATAGGGTCTGGCCCTGGTTCCTGCCCCTGTAGGGATATAATGGGCCAGAGATGGGATTTCTAGGGGAAGGGCACACAGTGCTGTTAAGGTCCAGCCCTCTGCCAGACAGAATTTTGTTCCCCTGTCCCCAGATCTCAAGGGAACTCCTTAACCCTGCCAACCAGGGCAATGCCAAGGAGGCCACTGACTAGACACTCTTGGGAAAACTGACTCCCGAGGAGGCCCTGTGTATCTTCTCAGCACAGGGCCATAAGGGATCTGACTCAAAGGACCTACAAAGCTCTCCATCTAGGGTGCAGTGTGGAGAATCAACGTTCTCAGAAGACAGCATTATGGGCTTGGTGGCTCCTGTGCACAAAGGCCTAAAGGTCCTGGACACCTGAGGGCAGGTGCACTGCAAGTGAACTGTGCATGTACGTGCTCCGCTCCCACCTCAGCCTGGCAGCCAGGCTCTCTGGGGTCTCTTAGTCTGGGCATGCATGGCCTGACCACACATAAGGACTTCAGGGGGACATACCATTTTAAAGAAAGTAAAAGGTTTAAGACAACTTTAAGGAGAGAAGACAATTGATGTGGAAATTACAATTACATTCAAATTGGAAGATAACTTCCTCTCAGTGAAATAATAGCTGATTATTCATATCAGAGTAAAATCTTTCTTATTCCAGGTATCAGTGCCCTTTAGCTAAAGATTACCATGAACACACATAGAGTTTTAAAAAGTTGACTGTTGACTCATTGCAATGAAAGGGAACAAACACCGTGGAGAACTGTAGGGTTACTTGATAAAAGATATTATTAGATTTAAGGGAAGTTTAAAGAAAGTGGTGCTTTGCTCTGGAATGGGTGTTGTCTGGAAATGGTGGTAATTCTTTGACTGGGTATCTTAAGTTTTATTTAGAAAATGATAGGAATGAAGTGTGGGTAATAATGTACGGGGAACTGTGGACAGATGGACCTTTAACTGGTGAAGAAGCAGTGGCCATTTATATTAGTCAGGATAGGTGAATGCTGGTCATTACTGTGGTTTATTTTTATATGAGTTCAGTTATTTTATATGAGTTCACTCCCTGACTATGGAGCGGGCTTGTTTTTGTCTCAACTCATAAAGATCAAAGAGTAGTCTTATCTATTGTTTGTATTATGAGAATTTTTATATTCAGTAGAACACAAAGTCTAGCTATAATTACCTAGCTGTGAATGGCGGGTTAACTCCTGGCAACAACAGGCCAGTTCCTGACTGTCAGAGCCATATTTTTGTATATCCTTCCCTCCTTTTCTACCCAAAGTCAAATAAATTCAGGCTGCAGGGCATCAACCTATGATATAAACATCTTCACCATCGCTAAAAATTTGCTGATCAGGACACTATTTAAGAAATATAGCCTGTGGTTGTATTGATATTTGTCTCTCCTGCTTCTTTTGTGACAGGATGAGTTGATGAATGCTCGGACTTGACAATGGATGTATGGTAGCATTTAATATTCTGGGCTGGATACATCAGCCAACTTCAGCACAGGCAATTATCAGAGACAGGAGTGCTGGCTTCAGGTAAGCAGATCTTCGTTGCTCTATCTCTCTGGGTGTGCTTCATCTCTCCAAATATTGGGATGGCAGTTGGCCAGGCAACCTCAATTCTTGGATGAATCCAAGAAAAATCATTGATTTTGAGTTTGCCCAACATTTGCTAATGTCAACTTCCAGACTCTTTATATCTTCGAGTTGAAATTGAAAGCCCATTTAACTAATAATTTTTAACCGTAGGTATCTACAGTTTTTCCTAGCTTGCAAGGAAATCTTGGAACTATAGAAGGAACCCAATGTTATATTTAATTTAACCTGATTTTGCAGCAAGACAATTACCAATAAATGATAGTAATTTTACAAATATGTAAAATACCCCATAATTTGTCCCAAGTGCAAACATTTATAATATCATGATTTGAGTACATTTTTTGTCTATTGTGTCAATTTCTGTAACTCATTCACTTCGGTCCCCATTACATTTCTTTTCATTTTGATTCTCTATAACTCCATCCTTATTTTGTTGCTTTGAATTTGCTGTTTCTGTTGTGATTAACTCTCTCTTTTTCTTTTTTTCCCTTAAATGTATTTGAATGCTAATAAAACTTTGAAATATATAAACATTAAACACTTATTTTACATTTTTTGGCTCCAAAGGTATGATTAAGATAAATGACTTAATGATGTTCCTAACTTCAGGATCCCATATTATGTGATCTACTATAAAGTCCACAAGAAATAAAATAAAGTTAGCAAATGTTAATTATTTTGAAGAGTAACTCATATATCATTTTGTTTCCAAATATATTATTAAGTTTTGAAGCATCAGTAGTGATGTTTTCTTTTTACTTCTTGCAAGAATGGGGATTTAAAAAAGGTCCACATAGCCTTCAAGTAAACCACAAATTGGTCTCATACACAGGCAAGGAGAGACGGAAGAGAGAAGCAGACCAGGCCACATTGGCACGTGGCAGTTTTAATAAGCAAGGGAACTTACTTACTAGGCTTATCTTGAGAGGCCACAAGATGAGTAGATCTCTGCACTTGCCTGCCAGCGTCTTAAGTGTTTATAGAGAGACCTCAGTCAGTCGGGTTCAATCAAGTATTCACTTCAGATGGTCTCAACAACACCTTACTACCCTAAGGCTGTGTCCTTGGAACAGCTCCCAGTGTGGGAACAGTAGACAGAGTGTACGTTCCAAGGACAGAGGAGGGAGCCTCCAATTGTCTGGGTCCAGCTGGAGAGTCAGCCAGAGGTCACATCCTCTTGATCACCTCCTCTAACACCAGATGGCACACTGCAAGAGAAAAATGTTATGACTAATGTTCTTAAACAAAACATCCAGTTCAATAAGAAATATTAGGTGGTCATTTGTCAGAATGGTCTTTTGAGCTCTGCCAGAGAATATATATATATATATATATATATATATATATATATATATATATATACATATATATATATTTCTCCATACACTGGCAAAGGTCACAAAAATTAATTTGAACAAGTAAAAAGGATGGATTGACATCTTAATAATACTTAAGCTATATTTAATCTAAAATTTTTGTATGAATTATAATTTAAAGATGGAGAGATAAATGATCCCTTCCATCTTGGGTTTTTTTTTTTTTTTTTTTGCGGTACGCAGGCCTCTCACTGTTGTGGCCTCTTCCGTTGTGGAGCACTGGCTCCGGACGCGCAGGCTCAGCGGCCATGGCTCACGGGCCTAGCCGCTCCGCGACATGTGGGATCTTCCCGGCATCGGCAGGCAGACTCTCAACCACTGCGCCACCAGGGAAGCCCCATCTTGGACATTTTTTGAAATCAAAGAAAGTTAATAAAACAAACAAATAACATATAAGTCATTTAAAAGACCATATTTTACCACAATGGACTATAATATAAAACGCATTTTAAAATGTCTTGGCTAGAATGATAAGTTACAGAAAGTCTTTCCATTATGATGTTCCACAAATATTATGCAGATGGACATAACCTTCCTATGCCACCCGCAGTCATTTTAAATGTTTATCTTTAATCAACAGTGGAGTACACTGTTTTAATATCTAAAGATTGAAATACAAGACGCCTGATTTAATTTTATCAAAAAGTCTTGCAATCTATAGTTTATTACTGATACCTGGTTTGCAGGAATGAAAGTGCCAGAAGCTGACATGTCTAGAT
Source organism: Delphinus delphis (assembly GCF_949987515.2). Lineage (NCBI taxonomy): Eukaryota > Metazoa > Chordata > Mammalia > Artiodactyla > Delphinidae > Delphinus > Delphinus delphis. Next base: position 131,274,104 of record NC_082687.1, read on the forward strand.
AATTAGCTAAGTAACATTATTAAGTGACGAGTTTCCAGTTAGCTAGTTTGATTCCCTTACTTCTTAGGTAAATACATAGCATAAGTACCAATTTATGATATACAGATAAAACTTATTACTCAAAGCTTTTTTTAAATTAGAAACTAGCTATAATTATATGCACACATACATATCACACATGTGCAAACATATGCATATATGTTTCCTTAAACTTGTGATTTAAAATCTTTGATTTTTGGTATTTGGCTATTTCAGATCTTCATATTGGTTTAGTTCAGGTGAAAGTTATAGATTTGGAAAATTATAGATGTGGAAATATTTGACGATATTATTATGGCAACTTATTTCAAATTTTAATTAAATTACCAGGTTTTTTGGTTTGTCTGTGTGCATCCTGTATGTAATGCTATCAGAGGAAATTGCTCTCTGCGTCTGTGTACATGAGTTAAAAAAGCAACATTCTGTGAATAAGGGTGACCAGCTATAGGGGTCTGGCGACCAATAACGATTGAATGAGGCCTTATGGAAGAAAAGGTCACCAGAGTGTAGTCCATATCTTAAAGGAATGCTGGAATTAGAGAAGTTTGGATAAATTGAAAAGGTTTTAAAGATGATTTGCATTAATTCTTTTCAGTTAAAAATGAGGAAAGCAAACAGAAAAAAATGATGAATAGGTGACTTACCCTAAGTCACAGAGGCAAAGCAATCAAATTGAAATCAAAAGTTTGTATTCAATCTTGTTAATTGTCCTAGTAAGGAACAATGTTAACTAAACTATGTCTTCATATCACATATCAGAATTCACAAGGAGATAGCATTACCTCAGTGTTTAATCTCAGACACCACACTAAGAGAAGGGGTTTTGGAGAAGGTAGGTGTGGACAATTTGACAAACATTACACAGGACATCAGAAGGGAGACTAAAAATATCCAAGATGGAATTAGAAGGAAATTTTCTCAGCCATTGATCAACACAAATTATTTTTGTCCCACCTAAAGCCACAGAAATCAATAAAACCCTTATACCGTGAATCTAGAATGCTTTGGGGGAGGTGAGCATATAGCAGTATTTTTTCTTTCTTTCTTAATTTTGGCTAATCTTCTCTATTCTAGTACTTATACACATTAGAGCCGAATAAAAATTTTACATAAATAACCAGCGAATAAAACTCTATTGAGGATACCTACATTTCAAGATCTTTTAACTACTGATATGAGAGATATACATTGCTTAGAATAAATATTTGAGGTCAGAATAAAGGAAAAACCAGATTTAGGGGTATAGAAATGCCAAAGGGTAACACAATATTGGAAAACTAAAAAAAGGGGGAGAATTTTGATTTGAATCAAGATGCAATTAAAATTATTCCTGAATATCATTTCCACTAATTATTGGATAAATGGTAACTAAGCATTAAATAAAGAGCTCATTTATAGTTATATTTGTACACTGATTTACACAATTGTACTACTGGTGGTTTACTGTGCTGTTTAGAATTCAGTCCCTAAGATGTGCTCACCAGTCATTCATTCAGCAAATATTTGCCAAGTATCTATGATGTGCAGGCATTATTCTACGCAGTAAACCTCAGTCAACAAAATTAAGTCACATGACCTCAGGATGCATATATCCTATGGGGTCAAAATGGGCAGGTAACCCTGGAAATAAGTAAATTGTGTATTGAGAGGACACAGTTATATACGAGGAAAGCATATAAATATAAAATGAAAAGGGCCATAGGGTAAAGCAAACTGGGCCCCCTGGCACCAGTCGTGAGCAGGTTGCAGTATTCTACAGGGAATCAACATGAAGATGGGATGTGAGCAAAGACTCGGAGACAGAGTAAAACTGAACCAACAGATATATGGAGAGGAGAATATTCCAGGCACGGGTCCAGCCAATGTGAAGCCATAGGTTAGAGTATGCCTGGCATGTTTGAGAAACAGCAGGGAGTTGAGTGTGGCTGACATGGAGTGAGCAAGGAGGAGAAGAACAGGTAACTAACTAAAAAAGTCACTAACACTTGGTCTGGCCTCTGTTCCTGAGTCCAGTGTTCTTAATTCCTTCTCAACTGAGTTACTTTCAGGGGTCACAGAAGGACCCTGGAACTGCCACTTCTCCACGTTAAAAATAGCATGTGGAAGCTTTGCTCTGATCCACTCCAGTACAGCTTCTGTGGTGCTATTCAGATCCAGGAGTCCTTTCCCCCTACCTTGGAATTTCTTCACAACTTTTGAAATGATTGCTTCCTTAATACTGAAATTTAAGGTGTGAGAATTGTACTTACTTCTGTAAAGTATTAATAAACATGCTTCTCCGTTCAAATAAACACAGTATTTCCCACTGAATAAATTTATTATGTATATGACTTCTAATATATATGAGGCCTAGGTTACCTTAAGTTTTACATTATAATACCCAAATTGTTTTGAAAGTGTGTTGATTTCATCATGTTCCTGACACCTCATTTTTCCATAAGGGTGATGTTTTTGTTACATGTTACTTGAATTAGTCTTATCAGTTCATGTATATTTTAAAATGAGTTTTTCTTTCTAAATTTACTATATTTTAAAAACGTATTTTTAAAAATCCAAGTAATAGGGTTTATATTTATTTTCCTTGCTAGGTTCTTAGTGGTCTCTCTGCGGAACCTGCCAAATACAATGCCTTGTAAAGTTTCAAAAATTAAAACCCCTGTGAAAAACTGAATTCTTGCATGTCCTTCACTCTTGTGTTTTTTCCTTCTTCTAGGAAATAACAGCATACACACCAGAATGTAGAAAGAACATATTCTGAATTATCCTTCAAACATTACCTTATGGTTTCCTCAGCATCACTGGCTGTGTACTCCTGGCAGTGGGAATTACTTTGGCAATGTAGAAGTATGGTTTCTTACTTGCTGTTACATATGAGCCAAATGGGTAAACAGCTGGGCGCTCCTAGCCTTGGAGAAGTCTGTACACAAGAGACCACATCACTGGCATAGAGCATGATCTTAGTAGCTCCTTTACTGTTGCTGTGTGGAATAGATTAAGAGAAAATAAACAAAACCTTCTAAAATTAAGAAAATAAAAATGAATGCTTTTCACCATCTTATGAAACAAATTAATTTATATATCTCTTTGTAAATCCTAAATCTACAATGAATAGACAAAATAAAATAACTGAAAATTCATGCATCTGAGACAGGCTAAATATTTGATTATCTTTGTGTTTTATTAAGGCTTACATTGGTTTAGGGGGGTGAGAATAAAATAAAAATCCTTAAGACATTTTGTTGCCTTAAGTAGAGAAATTATTATAAAATCATCCACTAGGCACCTCTTTTCTGCCTACTATGTATATCAAAACAAATTATGGAAGTCTCCCATGTAGGTTATGGTTCCGTTTCTATTTTCATTTCTAAATACTTCTGATTTTCATATTTAGATATTCCATTGTGGACACAAAACCTTTATAACAGGCCTCTTTTTTAAACTATAACTTTATTCATATAAATACCTTATATTGCTTGGTGCTTGTTACTTTAAACTTTTAAAATAGTGTTTCCATTGGTCATTTCTGTTTTGATTATACATTTCTGAGTTTACATTTTACTTTTAGATATATTTCTTATGTTGTGCAGTTACAAGTGTTGAAGAAAGCTGAAGTTTTTTTAGAAGGTAGAAATCTATAATACTTTCTTTTATTATCTTTTAACTTCTCTACTGTGATTAATGTAACCTATATAAAAGTTACCCCCCAAATTTCCAATAAAATTATACCCTACTTGATAAACCTATGCTAGCAATATTTGGTAGGTAAATCAAAGAAATTGGATATGTCCTGTATTTGAATTCATTGTGGAGAGATAATAAGAGAAGGTGTGGATAACGTCAAGCATTTAGGGGCAACATATATGAAAGCAAAATGGGTAAGAAATTTTAGAGAAAACTATTGAGTACTTCACAGACCTGGAATAGGATTTATGACACTTATATGTATATCTCTTAAGACAAGCAGTAATCTATGTTACTTTTGTGTCTTATGTATCTAACCATTCTCTAATGGATAGTCTTGCATTTATTATTGTAATTCATCTCTTGTTAGAGCATGTCTTTAAAAATTATTTTATATGAGATGTTCTCAGTCCTTGTATGTTGTAAAATGTCTGTGTGTTCTCTTTAAACTTTAATAATGAACTAAAGAGTATAAGACTTTGATTAAAAACTTTTAAAGTAAAAATAATTTTGCATTTATTCCATTGCTTCTATCAGTTGAGTTTCAAATAAGTGTTTTGTAGATAGTCTGTTTGTTCTGCATGGATACTTATACAGATATTTTCCTAAGATATCACTTTTATTATTAAAAAGTAATATATGGGTGATCTTCTGAAATGTTTGTGTAAGGAGGTTGAGAAATTCTCTCTAAAATAAAGCAACAATAAAAGTGGACAAAATAATCGAAAACAGCCATTTAAAATCTCTGGAAATTGACTAAAGAGAATAGAAGTTGAAATTGTTTTTCAAGAAAATATACTGATTCTCAGTAAAAAGCAGCTGGAGTCTGTGACATGTAATCCAGGGGCTGCTTCTTTCTACCCCCAGTAACTACCTGGGGATGTTATGTGCTGGGGGGTGCTCCCAGTTTCCATCATTGCGCTAAAACTCTATGCTGCAGCAAATCCACTCGAGGCAAGAATGAAACGACGTGAAAAATAGGAGGTCCTTTTCTACTCCCTCCTGCACCCAGTTGTTGCTCCAGTGCACAGAGATCGTATTCTGTGGCTGTGAAGATAGGAACTTCACATTATCCTCACCACCAGCACTACATTAAGGAAACTGTATTCATGGATCCAGCTGAAGTATTTGACGTTATGTAGAGCACAGCATGGAAAAATCCATTTCAAGGGTAAGTTGTACAAATCACAGTCGTGAATAATTTGGGAGAGCTAATATTACTGTGATGAAAGGGGAGGCAAGAGAAATGGCAGGTTGTCCAGAAATTTAACAGGGAGAGCTGGGAATAGATTCAGTCATAGAGGGTTTTCCTAATGTCAGACTCCAACCTGCTTGTCTGGAAGTCTGTGCACATGTGCAAGGCTGTGCCTGTTCAGGAAACACCGGAGAAAATTGTGAGCAATTGGCCCTGGCTAAATGTAGAGCAGACTTTTAACATCCTCTAAACTGAATGTATTCCCAAATCTACAAACAGATCTAATCCAAAGGGTCAAAGTCTTATGGCTCAACTTTTAAGCACAGCCTCTGACCAGTCACAGACCGACCACCAAGCTAGGCACACCTGGGACAATCCTGGTGAAAGACTAAATGCTTTTCTCTTAAGATCTTCAACAAGATTCTGCCCACTTGGCACTTCTAGTCAACATCCTACTGGAGGTTTTAGCCAGTATTCAGGCAAGAACAAGAAAAAACGAGAGGGGGAAATAAAATCTGGATGGATTGAAAAGGAAAGAGTAAACTGACTTTATTCACAGACAACATGATCTTGTCTGCAGAAAATAATAAGAAATACATACTTACACACATGCTTACACAACTATGAGCTCCGTCAGTCTCAAGTTAAAAGATTAAATATAAATTTTTAACAGAACCAAGAAAATCCCATTTACACTAGCATTAAAAATAAAATATTTAGGAACAAAATTTAGTAAAGTTGTGCGATTATTCTATGCTAAAAACTATAAAACAATGCTTAAAGAAAATAAAGCAAGAACTGATAAAAATAAACTGGAAAACTTCTATGAACAAGGTTAGGAAGACATGATATTTTTAAAATGGCAGTAATTCTCAAATTAATCAATTCAGTGTGATCTTTACCCAAATTGCCACTGACATATTCTGCAGAAATTGGCAAGCTTATTATAAAATACTTCGGAAATTCAAAGGACTCAATAAGCAAAACAACCTTAAAAAATGAGAGCAAATGCACTTCCTGGTTTCAAAATATAGTACAAAGCAACAGTAATGAAGACAAGGTGATTATGATATAAGGACAGACATATGGATTTGTGAAACAGAATTGAGAATTTTGAAATAAATTATTTCATGTATGATCAATTAATTTTCAACAAAGATGCCAAAAATACTCAATGAGGAGAGGAATAGTCTTTTAAACAAATCATCTGAAGACAACTGGATGTACAATTCAAAAGGATAAATTTAGATTCTTACCTCACACTGTACAAAAAGTTTAACTCAGAATAAATCATATACCTAAATATAAGTGATAAAACTATAAAACTCTAAGGAAGTCTATGTTTCCAAGATTAGGAGTAAGTCTTCCTGAATTAGGTTTAGGCAAATATTTCTTAGGTATCACATAAACATGGCAAAAATTAAAATTAAAAATTGATAAAATGGACTTCATCCAAATGAAAAGTTTTTGTTTTTCAAAAAACACTATAAAGAAAGTGAAAAGGTAAGCTACAGACTGGCAGAAAATACTTGCAATCAAATATCCAGAATTTATAAGGAAGTCTTACAGCTCAAAACTATAAATAGCCCAAATAAATACTGGCACAAAAATATGGAAAATCATTTCTCTAAAGCTAACATGCAAATGGCCAAAAAGCTCATGAAAGAAAGTTCAGAAATAAATAATCTTTAGGAAAAAGCAAATTCAAACCTAATGAGATACCACTTCATACCTAATAGAATGTTTGTAATTAAAAAATCAGACAAGTCATTAGGAAAATGCAAATTAAAATTAAATTTAAAATTACCACACAATCAGCAGTTCTTCTCCTTTGTATTTACCTAAAGGAATTGAAAACTTATGTCCAGATAAAAAACTGCACAAGTATATTTATAAAATCTTTATTCATAATTGCCAAAACTTGGAAGCAATCAAGATGCCCCTTGGTAGGTGAATAGATAAACTGCAGTGTAGCCAGGCAATGGAGTATTATTCAATGATAAGAAATGAGCTATCAAGTCATGAAAAGACATAGAGGAACCTTAAATACATTTTACTAAGTAAAAGAAGCCTGTCTAAAAAGGCTACAAACTGTAGGATTTCAACAATGGAGACCCTAAAAAGGATCAGTGGTTGTCAGGGGTTGGGGGTTAGAGAGTGGGAAGAGATGAATAGGTAGAGCACAGAGAATTTGTAGAGAAGTGAAAATAGTCTGTATGATACTGTAATGATGGATATATGTCATTTTATATTGTCAGAACCTACAGAATGTACAACACCAAGAATGAACCCTAATGTAAACTGTGGAGTTTGGGTGATAATGATCTGTCAGTGTAAGTTCACCAATCGTATGAAATGTTTCACTCTGCTGCAGAATGTTGATAATGCGAGAGACTGTGCATGTGTAGGGGAACGGGTATGTGAGAAATCGCTGTACATTCTCAGTTCTGCTGTGAACCTAAATCTGTATTAAAAAATAAAAATAATTTTTTAAAGTAAGACAGTAAAAGTAGGCGAGTATATGGAGAAACTAAAATATTCATATATTGTTGACGGGTGTACAAAATGGTGTAGCATATTTGGAAAACAGTTTGACAATTTCTTAAAATATTAAACATAGATTTACTGTAATAGCAAGCAATTGTACTTCTAGGTATATATTCAAGATAAATAAAAACATTTGTACATGCAAAGATTTGTATATGAATGTTCATTGCCACATTATTTGTAATAGCCCAAAGATCAAAGACAGAAAAACAATGAATAGAATCATGCATGTATCTGGGTACTTTTGCTTAGAGTAATCATAAGTTTTGTAAAGTTATTTAGTGAGAAGTAAAAGTGAGAGAGGTATGCAGTTTCCTTAATATGCAAGTTCTAGAGCTGAATTGTCTCTTAATTTCCTAGGTAATGGGGTGAGACTTTAGGGAAAAATCAGAGAGGGAGAAATAATGAATAGCTGTCCTTCAGAAAAATTAATTCATAACTACATTCCTAGTTCCTTTTCAGTAATACAGTAGCATATACGCTGAAGCCAAACAATGACAAGACCCAACTTCTTATTTCTATGTGATTCTCTTTTCCTTAGCACAATAGGGTAAGAACTTGGGCTGAGCAATGGAGAAAAAAAGCTCTATTGTTTTAGCCAAGAAAACTAAGGAGAATATCTGATTTACTTGGAATGTCTGTGGTCACAGCGCTAAGGACTTTTGCCACATATTTTCACAACAAACCACTGTTTTGCATACTCCAAATATATATTAAAATATTGACATGTTTATGTATCTAGTTTGGCTGTAGCTTTTAGTCAGGATCTATTAAAAAGGACAGACTGCAGAATAAACCTGATTTGTTTATACTTTATGCATATAATAATAATGGAAGCTATTTGGAGAACAGAATGTCACTAGAATTTATCAGGACTTCATTTGCTGGAAAGAAATTATAGTAACCTGTGTGTACTGTAGCTTGGTGAGTGCCATAAGAGTATGTATGTGGCATACATATGCCTGTAGCATATTTTCAAATCATTATATGGCCCAGGGTCTTCACAAATCACCAGTTAGGAAGCACTCATTCAACCCTATTCTTTAATAGCAAATATAATGAAAGCTTATATTTTAATTTAACTTCTAAGAGTAAATTTCTCCAATTTTTTGGAATACCCAATTTACTTAGCTAAATCCCAGGTTAGCTTTAAATATTGCCCAAAGGGTTAAACAATATCCATGTTTACCTTAACAGGACAATGGGAAGAAATGATGTAAAGGGATCAGGGACTAAGAAAAAAAATATGCATGCAGTTTGACGAATTCCAAATTATAACTCTCTAGTTTATTGATATGTAACTGCACTGATAGAATATGCAGAGCTAATCCCAAACCGGTTACCATTTATGATATTCTTAAGCAAAGGAAGCAATTAGCGAAGTCATAATGCAATAGCTGAGATATTTTATAGATTAAAAAAATAAATTACTTTTGGGCAAAAAGCAACATAAAGTTGAAAACTAAAAAAGAGGCAAGGAAAGTATTTTTGAGTCAGCTGTTATAGCTCTGATGGTAATTTTATGTGTCAAATTGCCTGGGTCACTGGGTGCCCAGATATTTGGTTAAAGTTTATTTCTGTATGTGTCTGTGAGGGTGTTTCCAGAGGAAATTAAGATTTGAATAAGCAATTTAAGTTAACATTTGAATAAATAATTATCACCTAGATAAGTAATTTGAATATGTAAAGCAGATTGTTCTCCTCAGTGTAGGTGGGCCTCATCCAATCTGTTGAAGGCCTGAATAGAATAAAAGTCTGAGTAAGAAAAAATTATTTCTCGCTGCTGGATTGTCTTCTAGCTGGCACATCTGTCTTGCCTTCAGATTCAGACTCTGAAATATACCATTGATTCTCCTGGGTCTCCAGCTTGCCAACTGCAGATCATGCACTTCTCAACCTCCATATGCCATGAGCCAATTTCTTATAGTATATAGTAATTATATATATATATATATATATATATATATATATATATATATACACACACACACACACACATACATATAATTTTTAAAGTCTTAAAGTAATTATATATATATGTATATATATACACACACACATATTTCTGTTTCTCTGGAGAACCCAAAGTGATACAATAACAAATATAGAAAGAAAGATCTGGCCCCAAAATAGTATGAAACCAATGAATCTAATCCAATAGAAAAATAGGTAGAGTTATAGGAAAGTAAGAAAGGAAGGAAAGAAGGAAGGAAGGAAGGAAGGAAAGAATGTAGGGAAAGAATGCACACAGGAAGTCAGTGTACAGTAAATGCACACAAAGCCAATAAATATTGAAAAAAAAACAAATAAATGATTGAAAAAATTACTAAGAAATGTATTGCTGTTGATCAGATATATAATACCCAGTGAAGACATGAGGAAGAAGATTTCTCTCATGTGTAGCAGATATCTTAGAAAGAGGGGAGCATTTGCAAATGAAGCAACTGACAAAGGATTAATCTCCAAAACATACAAGCAACTCATGCAGCTTAATACCAAAAAGAACAAACAACCCAATTCAAAAATGGACAGAAGACCCAAATAGACATTTCTCCAAAGAAGATATACAGACTGCCAACAAACACATGAAAGAATGCTCAACATCATTAATCATTAGAGAAATGCAAATCAAAACTACAAAGAGATATCTCACACCGGTCAGAATGGCCATCAACAAAAAATCTACAAACAATAAATGCTGGAGAGGGTGTGGAGAAAAGGGAACCCTCTTGCACTGTTGGTGGGAATGTAAATTGATACAGCCACTATGGAGGTTCCTTAAAAAACTAAAAATAGAACTACCATACAACCTAGCAATCCCACTACTGGGCATATACCCTGAGAAAACCATAATTCAAAAAGAGTCATGTACCAAAATGTTCATTGCAGCTCTATTTACAGTAGCCAGGACATGGAAGCAACCTAAGTGTCCATCAACAGATGAAAGGATAAAGAAGATGTGGCACATATATACAATGGAATATTACTCAGGTATAAAAAGGAATGAGACTGAGTTATTTGTAGTGAGATGGATGGACCTAGAGACTGTCATACAGAGTGAAGTAAGTCAGAAAGAGAAAAACAAATACCGTATGCTGACGCATATATATGGAATCTAAAAAAAAAGAAAATGGTCAGAAGAACCTAGGGGCAAGACTGGAATAAAGATGCAGACCTACTAGAGAATGGACCTGAGGATACGGGTAGGGGGAAGCGTAAGCTGGGACAAAGTGAGAGAGTGGCATGGACATATATACACTACCAAACATAAAACAGATAGTTAGTGGGAAGCAGCCACATAGCACAGGGAAATCAGCTCGGGGCTTTGTGACCGCCTGGAGGGGTGGGATAGGGAGGGTGGGAGGGAGGGAGATGCAAGAGGGAAGAGATATGGGGACATATTATATGTATAACTGATTTACTTTGTTATAAAGCAGAAACTAACACACCAGTGTAAAGCAATTATACCCTAATAAAGTTGTTAAAAAAAATAAAAAGAAAGAGGGGAGCAATATTCCAGGGAATTCCCCCCCCACCCCCCACTGATGGTCCTCAAGAATAAGGAGATTTGATAATGTCCAGACTCCTTAACAACATTGGCTGTCACCTCAGCGTGAATGTGTGTGTCAGAGGACAAACGGCACAGATGATAAATGGAGATTATATAATCAAAGTTGGAGTTACTTACCTTCATAGAGGAAAGATGTCACTCAGTTAGTTTTGCATTTGAGATAAACTTTACTGGGTAGATTGTATGTGTAATTTGCAGTAGATAAATCTGAAGGAAGGTAGAGATAGGAATGTAAATCAATGAGAGATCTTTGAGTCTGTCTCCTCATAGGGGAGATCCCTTCAGACACATTAACTCAGCTGGAAAGATTCTAGAAAAAAATTGTTTCTAACAATGTGCATTCAGGGGCCGTGCCGTTTCAATTTAACCTCTAGACAAATAATCATGAAGGAAGGTTGTGATGGTCATAATAGATTGGAATAAATTGTGATATAGGAATGGCCAGTAGGCAATCTTCTTTTGGAAACTTTTCTCTTAGTGAGTTAATAAAATTTCAAATAATGCTAACGTTGCAATATAATCCATTGTAAATACATATACTTGCATAAGTAATAAATAGCTCAAATATATTCATCTATAGCACAAAATATTTTACAAATAAAGATGGTTATCCTTTAAAACTTTAAAATATAGGTGCATACTGTCTTGCTTTGCACCCCTCCTAATCAAGGACACGATTACAGCTGAGGATTCCAGGTGGCCAGTTACCTTTGTTTTCACTGGAGGAGTATCAGTAAACTAGCTCTCTAGCCTAACATGAAAGGGAAAAGGAAAGGAAGATAAATGTCTGTTATTGTTACATGTATTATATTAATATATACATTTTGTATGTGAAAATTATCTGACCAGTTTAAAGGAAAATCAAACAAAAAACTGTAGCCACAGCTCAATTTAAAAAATAAATTAAAAAAAAAGTTTATATTTGCAAGTCCCTCTGCATATGCTCAAGAGATTCTTTAGGTTCTCTTCCTAAGGGTGTCAACAACAAATTGGCACTCACCACTGGCACTTGCCAACTACCTCTACAAGGTGCTGCTGATTTTCAACACCCCCTGAAAGGAGTTCAGGGTGGAGAGCAGGAAGGAGGCAATCTGTGTTCTGGGAAAACTGGCAGAACAGGTCTTCAGACAGTTAGATATTTTCAGGAGCCGATTTTATGAGCCCAATTCTTCTATCTCCTTGTATCTAGAAAAGTATTAAAATCCTTCATGGCGATGAATGCTCCTCGTGACGAGCAGAAACCTTCTGCAAAAAAATATGTGCTCGATTGCATGTGTTACCCCTTCACCAAAATCACATATATACTGACCTTCTCCCCTACCTCTTTGGCGCAGTTTCTCAGAACTATCTGAAATGCTGTCTCCCGGGCTACAGTTCTCATTTTGCCCCAAATAAAACTTGACTCACAATTCTCAAGTTGTGCTTTTTTTCCTGTGTGTGTGTGTGTGTGTGTGCAGTTTTTTAAGTCTACAAGGGGATAATTATGATTAAGTCACACTTCACTACACTGGTTAATGCTGTCAGGAACCACTCCACACACTGAATAAAACAAAGCAGAAAGATGAGTTTATGGCAAGGCTTTTGATCTGCACACCAGGAAACTCAAGGCTACAAGAGCAATGAGTTCTGAGGTGCTCACCGACTAAGGGATTTTTTATGGAGTAAACACAGAAGTCATTTGTCTTTTTCAGCTGGTTGGTTGCCTAGTGGTCTTCTTACTTATTTGGATCAGGGTAGCTAAGTCAGGGGAATAAGGAAGTCCAGAGATGTGAACAGACTTGGAGTTTGGGAAGTAACTGGTGTCTTCTGCTGATTTCTGAGAAGAGCTCTAAATTCCTGTAAAGTTAGGTTAAGTTTCCTTTATGTGCCTGCACTGACCGTCTCCATTTTGCCCCTGACATAAGTGAATCCATTTTAGCTTGGTTCTACAATGCGAAAATGTATTTTAAAATGGTTTCTCCCACTAACAGTGGATGAGAAACTCCAATGTTCCATATTACTCACAATACATTGTTTTTACTTAATTTTTAATCTTTTCCAATCTGGCATGTATAAAATGGACACACATTGTGGATTCAATTTTCATTTCACTGATGATTAATCAGGTTAAACAAGTGGAGAGAAAGTGATTCTCAGTTAAAAGTTTTAAAATATATCTTCAAATAAAGGGTTAAAATTTATGCCAGTAAATTCTATTTATCTTATACAGAAAGGCTTTTGATTTCCAAATTAAAACGAAAAAAATTTAAAGTTTCTTCAGAAAATTTTAAACTGCTTTATTAACTGAAACCTGTTTTTCATTGTTCTTAGCAAAATCTGTAGAACTTTCCAAAAGAAAATTTACTTAAGAATAACAATCAAGACACTTTGTAGGACAATAAAGACATTAATAATACTTTGTTATTGCTCATGATATTATTCGCTCTCAAGTTTAATGGCTTACACTGCCTTTTTTTTTTTTTTTTTTTGGCAGTATAAGGAAATTAGCTCTGTTTCCTGGCACGATTAGTTATGTCCTTCATTTTCATTCTGTTGAAGACTGAAGGACAAATCAGTGATAACAGAATCAAGCACTTGGGTAGTCAGCTGAGATTCTGGTCTAGCAGTAATTTATCATGTAAATGGTGCCTGCTTTTTTTCTTTTTTTTAATGGAAACTTGAAAACAGCTTTCTGCATGATTGAAGCCTTTGTCATAGACCATCACCACATATGACAAATGTAACTTTTCTCTACAAGTAGGAAGATCAGTGTGATAAACTTTTGAAATGGCATAATTAGTTGAATATATGTAAATTTTTCCAAATCCTCTCTTGCTCTTTCAGAATTTTATGTGTATGTTATATTTGTACTCTAAGTGAAGCTTAAAATATTGTAAAATGTTTTTTTCTCTGTGAAAAAATAATAGCTTGGGAAGCCAAATCTATAAAGTATATATGTGTATATTTTCTTTCCTTTTAACCTATGGCTTCTTCAAGGTATTAAAGTAATATTAATATATTAAGACAGTATCTGAATTAAAAAAATGTGTCTATTGAAAATATTTTAAAAACTAGGTGGCTATTTGTATGACACCAGCTAAATGAATATTTAAAAATGTATAGAACACAGATTTTCTTCATTTTTCTTGGGGCTTTTGGCACCATATAAAGTACTTTTTATCTAAATATATAATACATGAAATTGATATTGCAGCCAATACCTAAAAATATGGGAATGCTCAAATATTTGATGTTTATCCTTAAGGAAAAAATATGCCAGTAGATCCATGGCTGTGGAAGGAAAAATGCTAATTTTTAAAGTATTTTTTAACCCACCCTGAAGGAAATTGATTTTTTAAAATTAGTTATTCTTTATTAAAGTCATTCAACAACTATGTTCAATTGACTATATCAGGAAGTATACTATGGAATTATAATTTTGTGGATTGCTTTATTTTTTATTTGTTGTCTTTTTTTGGCCTCCCCTGTGTACCTATGTATTCCTGCTGATCCATTTGCATGGTTTACAATTTCAGGATGCCATTGTCTATGACCATGTTTCTCTGGAGTTATTACTGTTTCCATGTCACTGCAATGCCAACTTTTGGAATTGATTTAGCAGCTAAGAAGCCCCTAAGCTGTCACAAACACTTCCTTCAAGAGAATTAAATGCAGAATGGTAGCAGTGCATGCTATTGTGGGTTCCAATGAACCCCGAGGAGTAAGATTCAATGAGACCTCTGTACATTGTTACAAAGTGATGGGAATATACACAGAGGGCAAAAATGCTTTTTGTTATGTGTCTATCCAAAAATTTAAGGTATTTTGCAATTATAAAATATTTAGTTATTCCCCATTAACATATAAGTAGAGCTAAGTATCTCCCTTAATTTACTCGATGGGAAAAGTTTGCATTTTGTACAGAAAACTTATTGTATGATCCATTCTATTTTCTCTTGAAATTTTTAAGCCAGTGTTATTTCTTCCATGGTTATTATGACTCTTCTGTCCAAGATATTCTGCTTCCCACTGCTGACATGGATATTACAGATGCCCTTCAGTAATGCATGTGACTTTAAAAAAGTATGGTTCATACATTTGCTATACAAGTATGGATGGAATATTCCAACAATCAGAAATGGGAATGTAAATTAACCACATTGGGCATTGTGATTTCATTGATACTATGCATATGTTTAAAGACTATGAAGGATCTGTAATTGTAATATGAGAAGATAAACCTATTCATTCCTGAAAAAAATCATCAGTGTAGGTAACATTTCTATCTTCTATAAACAGAGGTGTACAAGATGGACAAGGAATTAAAAGAGTCCCTTTGGTCTGGAGTGAATGACAGATACAATGTTTTGCATTTCAAATAAAACTTATTTCATAAACATTACTGAAAACGTAAGTTGAAGATGTGAAAAGCCTTGGGGCAGGAAAGAATGTAGATCCTTTATGACAGTCATTCATTAGCTTATCTACCGAAATCCCAGAATTTAATTTCCTCCACTTCAGAATATGGCTGATTCCTTAGTTTAACTGCTGAGCCTCAGCAACTGTTGTTTTCTACCTTTTTCTCCAGGAGGGACTGATAAGCAGCAAAACTGACTACTGTCGACATTTTAATATTCAGTTCACCTCTTTCACCCTTTGCCTCAGGGCAGCAAGCACACTTTGCACAACATGAACGTTAGCAGGATTTGGAAGAATCCACCTCAGGGAAATTAAAACTGCAGATACAGTCAAGGGACCTATGATTACAAATAACCCACAAACCCCATTATTTGGCAATACTGAGCTATTTTGGTGCAAACTTAGAGGTTTGATTCTTCACTGTTTCCTGGGTAGCCACATACGATGTAAATTACTTTTATGTGTCATCTTTTCAGCATAAATCAAATTGAATATGACAACAAATACACTTTTTTTGTATAATGGACAGGACTCCAATAAATATTATTAGATATTTGTAAAATCCCCTCCCAAACACACACACACACACACACACACACACACACACACACACACACACTCACCTGCTACTTCTTCATTGCTGTGGGTATTTAAGTGGACCACAAAGATCCCGTCTCAGAAATCATTTCCTTGGGTGCTGGAGTGTTGCCTGTTGATAGCTCACAGTGGAGACTCTCCCTAAGACTATCCTCTCTAAGAGGAAGCTGCCTTGTTCAAGGTGACTTTCCCCTCTTCCTCTCCTATGTGGCCTTCATCCAATGATTGGTCCATTCAAGTCAAAGGCCCGTCTGTCATGTTTCTGTTTGAGACATCTCTGAAGGGGAATCCCAGCTGACTTTCAACTTCTCTATCAGTACAGTCCTCCTTTCTTTGCTCCCTCACAAGTGTTTTTTTCCCAAATCCCTCTCCAGGAAACATCCCTTAGCTTCAAAGTCTGTCTCCAAGGAAACTCAACCTATGTATGGTGATCAAATAAATGACTAGTCCTTCACAGAGGAAGGGACAAAAGACAAATCCAAGTTCTCCTCCTCTATTCAGCTTGCTTTATTGATGCTGAGTCATTTCAATACAATCACAGCTCCATTTCCTGGAAGAGAGCTAAGATCTGGAATGGGAGGTTAAAGAATTTCAAGACTGGTCTTAGAAAGCTTGGAATGGATTTTAGCTTTCTATGCTGCCATTTTTATCTTAGTTGGGAAAGGATTTCAGGACTCCAGTTTTTACCTGTCAATAATGTAGTAATAAAACTATAAATAACATATTTGTTTTCTTAACAACATTTGTATTTTTTCCAGTCAAGAAACTTAACACTTTTCGTGATGTCTTATAGAAAGCCTGCCCTCTGGTAACGACATGGACTTCCTCTCTAGGAAGCAGTCCCTGTCTCTTCAAATATGTAGAACATCAGGATCTAAGAAGAGCTTCATCCCCAGGGGCCCAGTGCAGGACTATGCATATTTGGCTTCTAGAAGTCTAAAAGCCAATATGTGATTTGGGACTTACTGAAGTATCAGTATGCTGATGATACTTTACATTCCTCAGAAAAATATTTAGTGGCACTCATGTCTTCACTTTGTTACTCAACATAGCTCATGTAAATATTTTTCATCGTCCCACTTTATAAGGTTTTCTAAATTTTCTTTCTAAATGTCCTATAAAAACTTCTCTTAAAAAGTGCTTATTTGTATAGTAAAGAGTATAAACTTTGAAATCAATCATACCTATTTCGCATTGCTGCTCTGCCACTTACTAAATGGTAATCTAACATACATTTTCTAAGAACTCTAAGGGCCAATATATTTATCTATATAGTAAAAATAGTAATAAGACCTAGAGCCAGGAATGACATTATGATTTAATTACATAATTTATTCAAAACACAAAGCATAGTACTGACATGTAGTCAACATTAAAAAAGACAACTATAGTAATAAAAATGATTATTAGCTTTATCAATTCACTGAAAGATTTAAAATCATATTTATTATTTCTCTAAACCATAATTACATTATTTCCTCTACCAAAGATAACATTTTACAATTGACGTGATACATCTTTAATGAATTCAACTCCTTTAAAATTATGTTCTTCTTTTCGTGCGTCTCCTTTGTTCTGTCCTTCAAGTATTCCAGCCTCTCATGCTCTTTTCATCTCTCTGTTCTCCACTCCCTCTACTATGAAAATGTGTTCTTAATCCCATCTGATATACCATGTACACCTTGTTACACATTTTCAATGTATTATCTGTTACAAAGATATTTAGATTAGAAAACATATCTTTATAGAGATTGAAGGAAGTTTTCTTTTGCTAAAAGAATTTTAGGTACCAAAAATCAGATAGGGTACAGTGTAAGTGCCTGACATTAAGCTTTGGATCGCCAAGGCATCCATTTCAAAGTCATTCATCTTGAATAAAGACATTACCAGCTCCACAACTAGATACAGATCCTGGCGACCCCACCCATGAAGTTCCCTTTATAGAAAGCCCTGGGTGACCTAGATAAGTGACCTCTGTAGTGACCCTGCTTTTCCCTCCCCATGGTTTCATTCCTGCTTTTATGTTTTTAATTCACCAATAAATAATAAACCCACAAAACCTAGGCACCCTGTCCTCTACCTCAATAAAGTCAGGTCCGCACTGTCTTTCTCTCTCTACCTGTGATCTCACTGTGTGGCCCCAGGAGTGTTGTGTACCCTCCAGAACTTGTGAATAATAAATCTTATTTTTTCCAAGTGGCATAAAAGGTTGTTGCTAAGGCACATCTCTCAGTCATAATAAGAGCCACAAGGGCCGGTCCAAAATTAGCTGTGGGGAGGGAAATGCCTGTGGGGTCTCAGGGACTTGTCACAAGTAGTAAAGGACATGGTGAGCACCCCAGGCCCTCCTAATCAATAGCATCCTATTAATAGGCTGTGACCAATATAGAACATAGGGTTATACATTTATTCAAAACCTTCAAATCACAGTAGGAAACAACTACTCAGCCTTCACATATATCACGGATACCAAGAAAAGTGAAATGTTTAAGAAAGTACATCCACCCTTTAGGAGAGCACACTCATTTAGTATTATTATTATACTGCACTAAATAGTACTCTAGTGACCTAAGAGATGCCTCCCCAAGCACTTATTTCCAAAATAATAACACTCTTTCTCAGAAGCATCTGGTTCATTATGACTGGTTAAAACTATTATTCATAAAACTCCTGGGAAACAAAAACCACTTCATTTGCACTGGTTTAAATTTACATTGGTTCAGAGTGATAACAATACTAACACAAGGAAAGTTAATTATCTACTTCTTAACAAATCCAGCCTGATTGACATAATATCTTAATAAATGAAGTCATTGGGAGAGAAAGAGCAAAAGGCAAAAGGAGTGGTTAAAAATAACTAATTCCAGTGGCTATTTTTGTATCATTTACTTATATTTGCTTCATAACATGGATAATAGAAATATGTTCTACTTATATATTTACCCAGTTTGAAGTATATACATCAAGATTTCAGTAAACTCTTTAGCTTTCAATGCTGTTTATCAAACAAATGGATATAAGTCAGTCTAAGTTGCAGGGATGTCATAGGCAAGATAGAGGTAAATAGAAAAATTGTCATTTATAAAAGAAGAAAAAGAATGAAAAATATCACTTAGGATTTTAGAGTATATAAAAGGCAATAGGTTTATTGCAACCAATAATTATTTTTCAGATGCTCTTAATAAAAACGTTTTTCATATTACTTTCCCAATCATCATGCTAGGTGTAGGCCTAATAGAACTTATTTAGTTCTATTAGGTAGCTTTAGGATTGGAGAAGGATCAGAGATACAATTGCTGTCGTTAAAATTCCTCCTCAATAGTTGGAGATAGAAGACTAAAAACATGAAACAAAAGGACAGTTTTAAAAGCTGAATGTATTTCATGTGCAATATGAGCTACTGTGTTACAGGAATTAAGAGGATAGTGAGTCCAGTAGGGCTGAAACAAAGACCTTGGGAAGATAAAAATGAGCTGCCTCCCAAACGTTGTAAAGAAGTGTTTCGATGGAGAGCTGAGAAGAAATTACTTTGATCAAGAAAGTGAAGTGAAGTTGAGACCCACTTTAAATTTGAAGTGAAATAGAAACATTTGGATCATAATTAAAATGGTCTTGGTAAGAGTTTCTATGTTGTTTGCATGAGAAGTATCTTTTGAATTTTGCCTAACTTTGTAACTGACATTTGATTTCACTCCTGAGGTGATTATAAATGAAGAGAAGATTGGATGATAAGGTTGTGAGTCAGCAGTGACAGGTTTTTTTCCTTTAATTGAGAGTAATGGTGGACAAAAGCTGCTCAGGTAGTTTAACGTTTGCGCCTGAAGCTTTGCTCTGATCATCCTTGAATTTTAAAGCATCTCTAGCTACAGATTCTTAGTAAATCATTTTCACAATCTTAGATCTTGTATACACTCTGAAGTAACACTGAAATGAATGAAATCTTTTTCACTAGCCTCTTTGCTCTTTAAAAAGTATCCAAGGTATCAGACACTAGACAAGTTTTAGAATAAGTTAACCTTAACATATTCCTTAAAAGATATAGTAAATATGCAAATATGCTTCATAAAACAACTTTTATCTAGAAACACACGGAAGAAAGTAATCACTAGCTTCATGGTTTCTCAGCCTTAATTGGATTTGAAAGCTGAAAAGTATTAATTCTATTTGATGTATATAAAAATAAAGTTTCCAAATACAAACAACAAAATCTCAATGTTTATTGTTTCATTTAATCTTTTTTCTGGTTTTATCTCAGATATTATTTATATGATAGATGCTCTAGGGGAAAATAAAGATATATATCGCTGAAATCTTAAGCATACGCTGTGGCAACATTTTTTATTTCAAATTCACTTTTCAACATTAGCAGATAAACCAACAGAAGATGCCTGGAGGAAAATATAAAATCACATTAAAATATTCCCAGTTTTAAGACATAAAAACTGAACACCAAAGCCTGATTTATTCAAACATCACATGAACTTTTCAACATTGTTATCAATCAATACATATTTAAATATGTTAAATTTTAAAATGTTGTACTTACGTACATTTGTTTCATTTTTTGCTGTGTTGGTTTATCTTTAAGTATGTGTGTTGATATATATTTTTGGTGTATCATGTAAAAATATGTAGATTTAATTCATTGTTATTACTTATTCAATTAAAAGTGAAAACTATAGTCAATTAGATTAAAAAAGGACAACATTTCATTAGAAAAACTTAAAGAAACCCCCTATTACTGAAGTGCTGAAACTGATGAAGGATGGGATGGACAAAAGAGCAAGTTAGGGACGGATTGGCTCATCACATCGTGAAAAGATCTTGCTAAACAGTTTAGTCTTCAGACATAGCAAATATGGATCAGGGAAACCATGCTTGCATTATAGAAATAATATGCTAAAATGGCGTAAAAGAAAAAAGAATTCAATGTTGAATAAACATGAAAATATAGTACTATTTTTATCTATTTGAGATACATGGATAAAATCTTTTTTCTACCTACTATAAACAAAGATATCTGATTTTTTAATATGTGATTATCCATTTAGAATTTTATGTTGAAAAGAATTATTATAATTCACATTAAAATTATTGTGAATTAGATATATAGAAACATGAATTGTTGGTTAAAATGTATTTCTAATTAAAATAGAGAAAATTATTTATTGCCAAGTTTCATTCCTCTGGACATCCTAATCACTATTATCTGTGGAGCTTAAAAAAATATTACTGAGCCTAAACCCAGATATTCTAATTTAGTAGTTGTTAGAGGACATAAACATTTTTATTGAAATAATGATCAATGCCTTGAACAGACATCTGCAATTCTGACAACAGACTTTATCTGGAAGTCTCAATATATGAAACACTATTTCCTAACTGATCATTCCTTCAATCTGAGAAACTTCCTAGTAGTCATGGGACATGACTCCTAGGCAAGTCTCCCAAATAGGACACAGAGCAGTTGAGTGGTGTAGGCAGACAGGGGAAAGAGATTATATATAGAAATTTGAAAAAAAAGCTGTTTCTTTAACTTAAGCAAAGTTAAACCATTTTCTATTCCAAAGATTTATTTCATACAGCATTTATTTCACTATTGCCTATTATACATCTCAGAGAAGTCATAATGCATATTTCTCAAACTAATTTCCCAGAAATGTATGTAATATAGAATAGTTCTACAAGGCTAGAGTTGAGCTGAACATACTTTAGGAAATACCACTTTAAAGCAGACTGAATTACAGAAAAAAAGAATGGCATGCTCATGAGCTTCTAGATTCTGATGTTAGAAAAGTTAATTAAAATGTCAGATGGTTAGAAAGTGGTGACAAGGATAATTATGTTGAAAAAGAAGAGAGGAAGAGAATGGAAAGGCAATGAGGTATACTAGAATGAATATGAGAATGAGGCAGAAGACCAAGTTTCCTGTCCTGACCTGAAATAAATAAGCTAAGTGGTATTGTGCAAACTATTTAACAACTTGTCCAATGTTTAAAATGAGGACGCTTAGCTGAAAAATCCCCAAGATCTCTTCTATTATCTAAAGTTAACTCGATTCCACATATTGCATATATGTGGAATCTAGAAAAATGGTACAGATGAACCTATTTGCAGGGCAGGAATAGAAAGGCAGATGTAGAGAACGGACGTGTGGACACTGGTGGGGGGGAGGGGGAGGGTGGGATGAATTGGGAGATTAAGTTTGACATAAATACACTACCATGGGTAAAATAGATAGCTAGTGCTAGTGGGAACCTGCTGTATAGCACAGGGAGCTCAGCTCGGTGCTCTGTGATGGCCTAGTTGGGTGGGATGGGGGAGAGGGAGGTCTAAGAGGGAGGGGGTATGTGTATGCGTATGGCTGATTCACTTCACTGTGCAGCAGAAACTAACACAACATTGTAAAGCAATTATACTCCAACAAAAAAAGAGAGAGAGAAGTCAGGGTGGGAAGAAGCACTGTTTCTAGAAAATGTATTTTATTAATATTTGATGTACAAATGGAGAAAGAATAAATATCTTGTCATTTCAAAAAAAATAAAGTTAACTCGAATACTTTCAATCACTGGAACCAGCTCATACAGAGTGATAAGGATGTCTAAATTAATATTTTTCTAGTCATAGGACACAAACCTATGCAAAGTTAATTCTTTTTATGAATTATGAATTTGATGTTATATTAAAGAGGATTCCATCTATGTAAGTATAGTCAAGCCAAAGATAATAAAAGAGAAAGAAGCAGGAGTCAGAATGTGATACACTCAGTGTTCTTGGGTTGCAGACAAGTAGTTTGAGGATTACTAGTGGGAACCTCTCTCCCGCTATTTTCTTCTCTTTCCACACTATTGGTTAAAATCACTGATTGACTGGAGTGCATCCCTAACCTTGGGAACTCATGGAGTTTTATAGCAGGACGATGCTTTTGTAATACTAACTTGTTTGTCCTTTGTCTCTTCAGCCTTGTTCTTCTTACTACTATCCCTCTTATTCAAAAAGCTGGGTTGCTGATTCAGAATAAGAGAGGTCACAGGATACAAAGCATGAAAGACAGGTGTCTGATTTCGGCTCCCCAATACTCTCCTCATGTTGGGAATACCAAGGATGGGATCCATAGAAAAGTATTTGTTATAATTATCATTTGAAGAGAGTGTGGCTTCCCTCAGAGACTAGAAAATATTTACTTTGAGCCTGGCTTAAAGGAAAGAAAAGGGCAGATGATGAAATTAGGAAAGCCACTAGTGAATTTGCCAGGGGAACTGCTAGCTTTCCACCCAAATCAGTTTTTCTTTCTTTCATTATGATTGTGTTCAGACACAGTTCTGACAACAAGTAAAGAAATTTTGAATTCTTATTTCCAGAGATAGGAATCAGGGACCTTGTAGAAAAGATAAAACACAAATGGCAGTGTTCTGGAGCTAAGTCTGGAGTCATCACCAACAGACGGCTCAGCTTCCACTCCAGTGAGGATGTTTCCTTTAACAACTTCTACAAGTTAAGTTGAGAAATGTTTCCTGGAGACTTTCAAGCACCATCTTGAAAGATTACCATATACATAACCTGCTCCCAGGCAGCTGTATAAACTCTATTTCCCACAGTGAGATGATGAGGCATTTTTCTTTGATAGCATCCAGCACTTCTTATAAGAACTGCCCAGAAATAGTGACATCTCTTTGCGCTCTAAGAGTCTACATGATTTCCACTGAACTTGCTGATGTGGTCAACAACTTTTGTCGTTTAATAGGTCACTAAAAATCCATGGGTATCTTGTGTTACGCACGTGGACTTCATTCTCTGTTAAGTCCCTCTCCAGGGTTATCCTCAGCCTAAGAGAGTGAGCCACCTCTCCAAGGTCATGCTCCCCTCTTTGGAGGCAACCCAGAGCAGACTAACCCAGACAAGCAACCCAACCTAGATGAGCAACCCAACCCAGATTAATAGTTGGTAGATTATAAAATCCCACGAAACCCTTTCCCCAGTTGAGATCACTCTGAAGGACCATCCCAACTTGTCCAAAGCTCCTTTTAGATGCAACTGTATCACAGTTCAACTTCTCTCTACGGTTGCTTCCTTCAACCTTCACAGACTTTTTTCCTTAGAGAACATTCCAATTAATCTTCAGAATGAAAATCTCAGAATCCCAGAATTTGTTTCCTGGAAATCTAATTTACACCACCAAGAAAAAGAGAATGATGGCATGTAGACTTTGGAGATAGTGGTATTAAGTTTTAAGCAGGCAGCTGGAATTTTATAAGGGAGTGGGGAATTGATGGGATGAGCAGTATTAGCTTATCATTTCACTGATCAGAATAGTGGAAAATGTCCACTCTCATTGTATGTTTAACAGTTTGATTTCATCTCTTGTACGTAAAGTTTTGACTTCCAGTAATGATCAGAATGAGCATAAACTTGGGTTTATATTTTCATTCAACTATGTGGTTTTCATCCATTCTTTCAATATATAAATACTTTTAGACTTCCTACACGTGGAAAACACTATGAAAGTTCCTGGGAAAACATACAAACAGACCTTATGGTCTTCCTCATAGTTTTTAAAGCCTGAGAATGAAAGCTAATTTTCAATAAGCAATTATAAATATTAGAAATCAATGGCTAGTTAATCTTGAAGTCCATTTTTTAAACATCAAAAATAGGAGTAATCATAATGTAAAACTGTTGTTATGATAGAACATGTCAACATATAAAAGTCGCCTGGCACAGCACTCAAGAAACATCAGAATCCTTCCAAGTTTCTCTTACAATTTTGACATGGATTCTAAGATAATAAAGATATCATGGTTGAAAGTTAAGCTTAATGCATTTAAACATTCTATATACATAGAGGAGGAAGGACTTTACGATACTGTTTCTGGTTAAAAGCCCTTCGTATAAATGCATTTGTGCAACTTACTGCAGATAGAAAATATATGAGAGTAAAGAGGGGTCATTATATTTATTCTATATGAAACTCAGCTATCAGGACCCACCTGTTGCAAAGGTTGTATGGCAAGACAAAATATGACTTTCAACACAGAAGAAAACAGCCATAGCCCAGCACAAACATCATGATCCTTTCCAAAATTTCTCTACGGATTTAGTGTATTACTTAGAACGATTTAGACACTTGCAAAACAGATTCAAATTTTATGTGTACATCATCATTGTCATTGTAGCTAACATATATTCAATGTTTATTATGTGCCAGAGTCTATGTATTTTCTATTCGTTTCATTTATTACAGAAATGACCACACATTGTGTGCAATATTCCCAGACAAGCACATTTCTATAGTAAAATTTACTTTGTCTGTTTAGAGAAAACAGTCTCCATTGTTCCTACTGAAGTTTCCAGAGTTTTGTTTTCCTAGAATAGCATTAAGCACAATTTATTTTTTTTCAGATGTCAACAAATAAACATAGCCCATCACTCTGTGTCCTCCCCAGAATGTGTGAATATATAACTTTCATAACCTGTTAACAAGATTTTTTATTGTTATATATTCTTCAGAGACTTACATAGCATGTTTTAAAGAGGTTTTAGATCACCTGACTCAAGCCTGCCATACTGCTTGAAATAACCTACATTAGGCACTACAGGATTTGATGGAGAGTTTTGCATTATAAGTGGAAGATTAATTTTCTACCAAAGTTCAGTTTACTTGATCTGCACTTTCTCCAATCCATTATGATGGATCAAAAGAAATTTAAGAAAATGGGACTTGGGACAGATGAACTCTGGGGAACAAAATTTAGAAGATGTTATCATGAGTAATAAGTCATCAGTAAAAGGTGGCATTGCACAGAATAATTCTATTACTGAAATAAGGAATACATAAGACAAATTTCATCCAGAAGCAGTACTGTGTGATTGTTACAACTCTAGACTCAAAGAATAGTAGCCCTGGCTATTACATATGTGATTTGGGGAAATTTATTTACCCTCACTTTGCTTTATTTCCTTACCCCAAATTAGGACCTTGATATTAACTACCTCAATTTCCATTTACATGTGTGATTTTTTTTTCTTTACATATGTGATTCTTTAGAAGGCTTTTACCCTCTCCCTGCTTCAATTTCCTTGTATAGAAAATAAGGATCCTAATAGTAATTACCTCATTGGGCTAAAGTAAGTATAGAATGTAAAGCACTATTTGAGGAGTACTTGGCATGTAACAAGCACTGTTAGCTATTACTAACACTCATTCTAAACAGATTTTACTTAGTTAGCTAGGTAGGTATATACGTAAATGGATAAGTAGACCTAGACAGGTTAGTTTTATTTTTTATATTTCTAAAAGGCCTACTTTCCAAATTTCACTAATATATTTTTATAAAATTTTATTAAAAATTCTTTAAATTGATTCACATCTTATTTACCAAAAATCACAATAATTTTCATATTAATACCAATTATGACAGAGTAACTTTTTCCCTGATCATCTTATTAATCAGTGTTATGTGGGCAGAGATTGAGAAAATATTGTCAGGGCCTACTATATAGACTACCAGCATGTATAACTTGTTTGATCATAAGTTGAAACCAGAAATTGAACTTTTTTTGATCATCATCTGTATGTCAAGTTCTGGGCTAGATTACTTACATGAATGATACCCTGCCTAAAACAAAATTACTTACAATGACTATAGTCCTAGTGTTGTTAAATTATGTGAGTTGTGTACAATCAGTTAAATTTCAATAATGGGATAATTGAGCTTAAACAAGTTATCTACAGATATTATAATTAAAGAAGCTTACCAGAAGAAAGCTAATACAGAAGAAGCAGGAAAGTTGAAAAGTGCTAAAATACAAACTGTCTAACAAACATACTGGTATTTTAACCTGTCACTGGGAATGTAATTTTTGAGCTCTGATTCCAGAATGGATGTCTTGCAAGGTATATTCTTATGGGAAGTTAAGATACTTAATATTTTTATTTTATGCATTATAGAATTTTTGAAATGGAATGAAAATAGTTGAAATTTCTAATTTGTATCTATCTTTAACTTTGGGGGTTATTACATGTGAAAATGTGATTTAGTTTAGCAGATATTTTCATAAGAAATGTCCATTATACATTTTTAAATATTTTGTTTCATTTATATGGAAAATGTACTTTTTTAGAAGTATTCTGCAAATCAGTGGCTGGATTAATGATGACTCACTGGGAAAAGAAGCAATCAATATAAATTATTGCAATGCAAAGTGGAAAAATATCCGAAATTCATAGTGAGTAAATATCTGGATTTTCCATTAAGAGGAAAAAATCTGAAATTTCTACTATGTTAATAAAACATAATCAGTTGTGAAAATATCTGAAATTCTATTTACTTACCTCTTGGATGGTGTATAAATTTTTACAAGGATCTGATGGTAATGCATCACAACTGAGGTTAGGTTTTTATATCTACAACATAATTCTAAGTATTTTTTGTAGTATCTTAGAAATATGTCTAATTCTACAAATGTATCTTTTAAAACTATACATGCAGTAGGTATAATGACATACCTAACAAAAGAATGGCTTGTGTGAAAGATGTTTGTCTTGTCATATGACTAACTATAAAAAAACTCTATTGTGATCTATTAAAAGGAGTTCAGGAGCCTAGACACAAATGGATAGCTGGTTTATTCCCCCCTGAAATCTCAGGCTATTTGAATTAATTTTGTTATTCCTGCAAATGTCATCCAGTCAATTGAAATGTTTATAGAATTTTACACTGCACAAGGGAAAGCAATCAAATCAGCAAAAAAAAATGTGGGCAAGATATTAGTGCTTGATCGTACGTTCAGAATTTTTATGGATGTTAACTGTTATTTATCATGCTATGCAGTGCCTGATACACCTCCCAATCCTGAAAATTGTCTTATCATGAATATATATAGGAGGTGATTCTCTTTTTCTCTGGCTAGCAATTCTGTGTTTTCAACTATTAAAATGCACTGATTAGTGTATTGGTTCAGATTGACTTTTCCTGTTTAATCAAATGCTAGTGTATACGCTAACTAAATAGCATTAAACTAGAATACCTATTATGTTAAAATCGTTGCATGGCTATGATGTAAGTGCAAAGGAAGAGGTGTTAATTCAGTTCACCAGCAGCTAACCTCTGAGGCACCACAGGTTATAATAGACTAATGATGGTTCCCAGGTCTGTCTCAAGGCCGAGATTTGAAATTTGGAATCTGTCTTTATTAATATAAAAAAACGTATTTACTGCTTCTACCACCACTACTACTGCTAATATCTATTGTCACCAAGTGCTAGGATTTCCCAGGTAAGTGGATAATTGTGTATGTGCATTAACTTATGTATCTCTAAAAAAGACTCTATTCTTTCTCTTTGCCTTACTGGATTTAGAGTATCATTGAAACTATGTTTATCCTAAGAGAGGGTATATATGAGTTTACAGCTGACTTAACACTAACTCAAGGAAACATGAACAGTGGGAAATGCATTTCTGTGTGTTGACAGAGTTGAATTGTTAAAGTTAACTCAGGAAAATTATAGATCTTACCCTACATAAAGGTTTACCAGTAATTCTAAAGTTGCAGGCATGTACTATGAACAGATATAACATATTTTTCCTGGAGAAACCCCAAAATAATATGCTGAAGCTCCCTTCAAAAGCTGTCTTTTTTCTCTGCATTTTTTTTTTTTTACTTTGGGAAAAAACAGACAATTTTTAAAATTATGTATGCAGATCCACTGATATAGAGGGGAGATACTTTGGTCTTGCAATATCCTCATTTTATTCTCCATTAATTACACAGCCTATGTGACCACCCTTATTCTACATACTCCATAAATCTATAAGTTTCAGGTTTGTTTTCCATAAAAGATCTAAATAGATACTTGTTTAACCTTATAAAAACATTTTATACACATGGCCTTCCACTTTGTAAATACTATTACTGTGTGTCAAGGGATGGCCGATCAAGGTCATTCATTTCCCAAAAACTCCTGGCTAGGGAGGGACTGTGCATAGAACTGCTCAGGACCTTTTCCTCTCTGCTCTGTACCAAAGAGGGCAGACACTGAAGGGAAAAAATAAGATGATTCTCCCTTATTGTCAGAGCACCAAAAGCTATCAAGCATTGTTTAACTTGAACTTCTTTAGACTTTAATCTATACTGAGTAACTGAGACTCAAAGATAGGGGGATAATCCTGAGATGAGCTCAATTTTTATCTAAGGGTTAAATGTCATGATTACTAGTGGTAGAGTTTAAAAGAAGATAATCACCCAGAGAGAATATATGACTTAGGTTAAGAGAGCTCAATTAGGAAACGTTGATTCCTATAAAAGATTTAACTTCTTAGGTACTTTTTCCTTGGATTGAGTGGATAATTTGACATAGTGTATTTTAAAAATACAACTACTACAATTTTTCCCTAAAGTATAATGTACATCATCATTTAAAACTTTAGTAAAATATTATACACTGAAACATTCTTGTGTACTAATTTTGTGGGACTAAAGAGTCTGAGCAATACTGCAACAAGCAACTCTGGGCACCCACATATTCAGTTATCTGCTGCTCTATAGTGAAAGGAGTTATGACATCATATCAAGGGGAGTTTGTTCCAGAACTCAAGACGGTAACATCACTGATGTAATGAGCAGCCCTCAGTGGAGAAGACAGAGTCTGGAGAGAGCCATTTCCACTGGGAAAATCAGGAGAAGAACATAGTAGCCCTGATTTTTTTCCAAAAATAAATCAGCAGAACATGATCTCTGAAAGGGAGAGGAGTGACTAAAATATGGATTACGTATTTTTTCAGTCTCCTTGATTTATTTGTAATGATTTCGATAAATTAAAAATCAATTTATTATTTTTATGTCATCTACCCTAGAGAACCATTTGATTAGAGAAAGTAGTTGATGCTAAGAATGAAAGAGGGAAGCTAGTATGTGTTATATGTATTGTGATATATAAGACCTGTTCTCAAGTTGTCAACTAATTTATGGTTCCCTTCTTCTATTTCTTCATTCACACTTCTATTTTCAACATTAATTTGCATATGCATCTGTCCTATTATGTGAGATAAATTAGAAGCAGCTAACTTACTGAAAACATACAGAAAGAAATTCTACTAATAATACATGCAATAAATTAGGTATAAGCTCTGGATATGATGTCCAGATTTGGATATGTAGAATCGTGGGTTTCAAGGAAGGATAGGATCTTGTAAGATACATAGTGAATATATGAAAATTTTTATTTATATACTCAATATATGCAAAACCTAAAAATAAATTAAGAAAACAATTCTATTTCTAATAGCATCAAAAACATAATATTTGGAACAACTTTAACAAAAGAAGTCTAAAACTTTACACTGAAAACTAGAAAGCATTGTTGAAGAAATTAAAGGAAACCTAAATAAGTAGAAAGATATTCTATGTTTATGGTTCAGAAGACAACATTAGTAGATGGCAATACATCCCAAATTATCTACAGATTCAATGATATCCCTTTCAAAATATCTGCCAATTTTGCAGAAATTATCTAGCTGACCCTAAAACTAATACAGAAATGCAAGGAACCCAGAATAGTAAAAACAATCTTGAAAAAGAGAAGAAAAAGAAAATTGGAACCTCACACTTCTGATTTCAAACCTACTACACAGTTGCAGTAACACCAAAAGCAAAAGCAATAAAACTATATATATATAATAGACTTTTCCAGAAGTAAAGACTTCTAGGTTGCAAATGGTACCATCAAAAGGTGAAAGACAAGTCACAGAATGGAAGAAAATATTTGCAAATCATATTATCTGATAAGGAACTAGTATCCAGCATCTATAAAGAACTCTTACAACTCAATAATAAAAAGATAAATACCTTAATTAAGTATGGGAAATGATATGAATAGACATTTCTCCAAAAAGGTATATAATATGAATATATAAATTTGTTCATCATATTTAGTCATTAGCACAATGCAAGTGGAAATCACAATTAGATACCGCTTCTCACCTACTAGAATTGCAGCAGTCAAAATGTCAGTGTTGGTAAGGATACAAAGAAATTAGAACCTCATATATTGTTAATGGGGATGCAAAATCATGCACTTAGTTATTTTTTAGCTTGAATCTGGCACCTTAGACCACTCGGCCATCCTGAAAGCCTTTGTGCACTTACTTTTGAAAAAGTTTGGCAGTTCTTCAAAAAGTTAAGGTTAGAAGTTTAACCCAAGGGAAATAAAAATATATGCCCACAAAAATATGTGTGCATACATGTTCATAACAGAATTATTCATAATAGCCAAAGATAATCGCCAAATAGCCAATAGCCATAATAGCCAAAATGGTCATCTCTTGTCTTGAGATGTAAGTGTGCTAAAATTAGATTGTTGTAATGGTTCAGGACTCTGTGAATATACTACAAAAGAATTACATTGTGTACTTTAAAAATGTGAATTGGATGTTATATAAATTATATCTCAGTAAAGCTATTGCTTTTCCTTTTTAAAGACCATTAGAGTGTAAAAATACAAACTACATTTTGGAGAAGATATTTTAAATATAAATAACTGTAAAGAATTTGTGCACAAAATATAACCCATCCTCTCTGAACAACACCTGTAAATCAGTAAAGGAAAAATCAACAGAAAAAAAATGAACAAAAGACGGGAGCAAATGGTTTCTAAAAGAGGATATTCAAATGGTCAAAAAAGATGTTATAACGGTGCTCAACCTCGTTGTTCATCAGGGAATTGCAAATTAATTATGAGATACAACTTCATATAAACCAGAATATCTCCCCCCAGAGTTGGAAATACCCAAAGTAAACAAGCGAAGATAACTCTCATACAAAGGTAATAAGAGTGTAAATTGATATAAGTACTTTGGGGAACTTTCTGACATTATCTACTAATTTTTACGTATGTAGACTTGAGGAACCAGCAATTTCTTATACAAAATAAGAGAAATGAACTGTAATGTTTATAACTGTATAATTCACAGATGTCCCAGCTTGAAAACAACAACGTCTCCATCGCCAGCCAATACAAGGGATAGATGATTTGTGATACATTCACAGTGTGCTATGGTCTGAGTGTTTGAGTCCTGCACCCCCAAATGCACATGTTGAAATCCTAATGTCCAATGTGATGGTATTAAGAGGTAAGGCATTTGGGAGGTGCTAAAGTCATGAGGGTAGAGCCTTCATGAATGGGATTAGTGCCCTTATAAATGAGACCCAGAGAGCGTGCTAACCTCTTTTCACCATATGAGGACAAAGCAAGAAGGTGCCAGTTATGAACAATGAAGAAGGCCCTGCCCTCACCAGAATGTGACCATGCTGGGAGCCTTGGTTTTGGACTTCCCAGCCTCCAGAACTGTGAGAAATAAATTTCCGTTTATAACCTACCCAGTCTGTGGTGTTTTATTTTAGCAGCCCAAACAGACTAAGACAGAAAACTGGTACTGAAAAGTGGAGGTGCTGTAACAAAGACCTAAAAATGTGGAAGCCGCTTTGGAACTGGGTAATGGGCAGAGACTGAGAGAGTTTTGAGGCACATGCTAGGAAAAGGCTCCAGTGCCATGAATAAACTGTAAAAGGTGATTCTCATGAGGGCTGAGAAGGAGAGGAGGAGAGCCTTAGAGAAAGTCTCAGGCTTCTTGGAGAGTACCTAAATGGTCATGAATAGATTGCTGGTAGACCTATGGAGAGTAAAGGTCATTCTGATGAGGCCTCAGTTGGAAATGGAATACTATGCAGGAGTGAAAAGAAACACATCTCTGCTGTGCCCTGGATCAGATCATCATTAGCTGATATGGTTCACCTGATTACTTTAGACCTGACTTAGTTTTGACTTTTATATTTTTACTGATCTCAACTTTACAATGTTAACAACGTAGAAAAATCATTTTATTCACTTATGACAAACAAAAGGTTTTTTTGTTTGTCATATTCATTTTGTTTGACTATTCGTTTTTACCTGAAAATTCCACAAAATTAAATTTCGATTAACATCTACAAGAAATCATTACTAATACCAGTGAGTAGGTGGGTTTACAGAAGGACAGGTATGACAGACCCTGACAGTAGTTCTTGAGATAATCATGCTATTTTGTCTGTTGATCTGTTATTGAATTATTTAAAAAGATCATATGGGAACTATTATTTTCATACTTTTGGGAATTTTTGAGGACATTTCTCTGTAGCTCTCTTTTTGTCTATTTCTCTACCTGTCTCTACAATATATGACAAGTTTTGGAGGTATTTATGCTACCTTAAATGAAAAGAATGCTTTCCTTCCTTCTCTTATTATTTGGCACTGTTAAAATTTGACTACCAGATTAATTTATACATTAAAAATATTGAAGACTTTACCCTTCAATCATTAAATCACTGACGTTTTTACTTTTTTGAGGAGAAATTATCACATTGATTTTTTAAAATTCCTACAGTTATTTTTATATTTTAGGTTTGTTATGCCTTAGAGAAATTTTAGCCTTTTCAGAAACAATTGTAAGATTTGTTATATTTTTGCTGTTTTACTATACTTTAAATAATTTACTATAATATTTATGTATAGTATTATCATTTATATTTTTGTTATGATTACTTTGTTACTTAAAAAGTAGCTTCTCAGGGACTTCCCTGGTGGTCCAGTGGGTAAGACTCCGTACTCCCAATGCAGGGGGCCCAGGTTCTATCTGGTCAGGGAACTAGATCCCGCAGGCATGCCTGCTGCAATGAAGATCCCACGTGCCACAAATAAGACCTGGTGCAGCCAAAATAAATAATATTTTTTTAAAAATAAAAGAATAAAAAGTAGCTTCTCAAGTTTCATTCTTAGTCTCTTCTTTATGGACTAATAAAGTTTTTTTTTTTTTTTGAGTAAAACTTTGGTTTCCTCCAATAAGGCATTTTCCTCCAAAGAATAATGACTTAATTGTTTTTGTACAAAGAATAAATGCTTAAAACAAAAAAATATGTGAAATAATAAGCAAATAATGATCATAATAATAAGTAATAGTGAGAAATATAAAAAGAAAATAAATCCTTTCTATTTGCTCAGGAAACAATATTCATGAATATTGCCTACATTGATTATTCTTGGGTATGGAATATAGGTACCAAATATAGGTATATATATTTACTAAATATCATTTTCAGGAATTTAATAGAAAAGAAAAATAAAGTGAAACTGAATAACAAACTACAAAGTTAGATAGATAAATAGAGATGTAGATATAACTAGATAATGAAAAAGACAAAATTTTAAAACCAGTATTTTAGGAACACTTGAATATTGGAGTCATTATATATTATTTTCAACTTTATATACAAATGTGACTTCTTCAACATGAAATAAAGTCACCATGTGTATATTTTAGCCTTATGGATTTTTCCTTAAAATTAAAAATAAAATGTTCAGCAAATTCTTACACTGCTTGTGTGTGTGTAAGTTGTGAGGAGGATGTACTGGAGAGGATTTACTATTTTCCATTAATTGTCTTGTAATTGGTAGACTCTCATTTTGTAGGTTCGTGGGGGTTTTCAGATCATTAATTTGTTTTTCTAAATTTTACTTTCACAATTACGTTCTTCCATCTACACTATGCCTTCTTTCTGGAATTTATCTCATATAGGTACTGGATCTTCTGAATGTACTCTTTGCTTCTCATCATTTTGTTTATCCTGTTAATATCCTTTTTACTTACATAAGAGAATTTACCTGCTGTGCATAGAATAAACTCACTCAGTTTCTAGCTGTATCAAATCTATAAGCCACTATTCTATTTGATAATCCTGCTTTATGTATTAAATTGATTTTTCTCTGCACTCTTTAATTGAACAGTACTGTCACAAGTACACCCATTAGTCTCCAGCCTGCTGTAATAGCCTACATTACACAGCCTGCTGTCCCTTCCCACCTTAGTCTGAGTTTACTACTATCACCTCTTGCTCTCTGTATTAGCATCACCATGCCTCGCAGAATTGTCTCTGCATTTACTATTTGCCCTGATTATGCTGTCATGTTGTCCACTTTGCCTCCAGTCTAAATTTGGAGCTTGTATTAGTCAGAGCTCTCCAGGGAAACAGAACCAATACGATGTGTTTATATAGAGAGATTTATTTTAAGCAATTGGCTTATACAGTTATGGGGACAAAGTCCCAAACTTGCAGGATAGGCTGTCAGGCTGAGCCTCCTTTGAAACAAGGAAAGCAGTTGAGTCATGATTTCTCCAAGCATTTCATGACAATTAAAATCAGCAATTTCAAAAAGAGCAATTAGGCAAGAAAAATAAATAGAAGGCATCCAAATTGGAAATTAAGAAGTAAAATTATCTTTTCTCAAATGATATGATTTTACACATAAAAAACCCTAAGGATTACACACACAAACACACATAGACACAATAGTTAGACCTAAGAAATGTATTCAGGAAGTTTCAGGATACAAAATCAGCACACAAAATTCAGTTGCATCTCTATACAAACAATGAAAACTACAAAAAGAGAATTAAGAAAACAATTCCTCTTACAAGAACATCAAAAAGAGCAAACTACTTAGGAATAAATTTAATCAAGGAAGTGAACAACTTGTATGATGAAAACTACAGAACATTGATGAAAGTAATTAAATGTAAATAATGAATGAATGGAAAGACATTCCCATGTCCATGAACTAGAAGACTTAATATGGTTAAGATGTCAGTATTACCCAAAGGGATTTACAGATTCAGTCCCTATTGAAATCCCAATGACATTCTTTGCAGATACATAGAAGCTCATCCTAAAATTTATATGGAATCTCAAGGGATGTTAAACAGTCAAAATATTCTTGAAAAGGAAGAAAAAAGTTGGTGAAAGCAATCATACTTCCTGGTTTCAAAACTTTTCACAAAACTACAGTAATCAAAACAGGATAGTACTGGCATAAAGACAACTTCGAAGATGAATGGAATGGATGGAATAGAGAACCCAGTAATAAATCCTCACATACATAATTACATGATTTTTGACAAAGGCTCCAAGACAATTAAAAAGGGAAAACAGGGCTTCCCTGGTGGCGCAGTGGTTGAGAGTCCGCCTGCCGATGCAGGGGACACGGGTTCGTGCCCCAGTCCGGGACGATCCCACATGCCGTGGAGCGGCTGGGCCCGTGAGCCATGGCTGCTGGACCTGAGCGTCCGGAGCCTGTGCTCCGCAACGGGAGAGGCCACAACAGTGAGAGGCCCGCGTACCGCAAAAAAAAAAAAAAAAAAAAAGGGAAAACACAGTCAAATGTTGCTAGGAAAACTGGGTATATTATTACAAAGAATAAATTTAGACCCTTATTTTATACTATATAAAAAAATTAATTAAAAATAGATCAATTCCTAAACTTCAGAGCTAAACTATAAAACTCTTAGAAGACAATAAAAGAGAAAAGCTCCATGAAAAATCTTTAGTCTTAAAAGGAATGAAATTCTGATACATGCTACAACATAGATGATACCTTGATGATATGACGCTAAGCAAAATAAGCTAGACACAAAAGGACAAATGTCGTAGGATTCCACTTACATGAGATACTTAGAATAGGCCAAATTCACAGACACAGAAAGTAAAATGGTAGTTACCAAAGACTGAAGAGAGGGGAAATGGGGCATTGTTGTTTAATTGACACTGAATTTCTGTGATGATAATAATGTTCTGATAAAAAGTGTTCTGGAAATGTATAGTGATGATGGTTACACAATAATGTGAAGGTACTTAATGCCACTGAACTGTACATTTAAAAAGGGTTAAAATGGTGAATTTATATTATATATTTTACCAGTGAAAATAAATAAGATTATGCCTTTTTCTACTCTTTCTTTGCTTCATAAATTAGATTACTATCAGAATAAGGGATAATATAAGAAAGAGTAACCTGAATGATTCATTGACTGCTAACTTTTCATTCTGTAAATTAGAATAATAAGTTTCTAAGGTCCAGATTACATCCCTCCCACCCCTACCCTTCCTTTCTCATTCCTGATCTCCCTTATCCAGCTTTATTCATTTCCAGAGCTTCTATCATCTTCTAAAATACTCTACAATGTATTTATTCATCATATTGTATTTTTCTCCCCACTAAGTGCCACAAAAACTAGAGTTTTTAATTTTGTTCACGGTTTTATTATTAGATTTTAAAGTAGCATCTGCTCTATCACCTGTTATATAGTAAGCACTCAATAAACATATGATGAATTAATGGATTTATCTGAGATCTTAGAGATTACATATTGTACTGTTTAGAAATAATAATTTGATGTCGATCAATCCAGTCTTTGTCAATGAGTAGCTGAGTGTCCCTTCCCTCAGTTCCTTCATCTGATAGAGTTGCAAGGAGATTGAACTGTGATGTACATTTTAAGAACTTTGCGCCATACCTAATGCACATTGAATTTTCTCTAAGAGGTAGCTGTTCTTACTGTTGGCTATATATTTCAAATACACATCTCTATTAGAAAACAATATTATTTAGTTTTCATTTTTAAGAGAGTAGGGCTTCAGCAAGTATAACAAGTGTGTGTATATGCAGTTGATTTTTGAACAACATCGGTTTGAACTGCACAGGTCCACTTACATGTGTTTTGTAAAAAAAATAAATGCATACTGTAGTACTACCTAGTTCCAGGTTGGTTGAATTCGTGGGTGTGGAATCCTGGATACAGAGGGCCAGTGTAAAATTATATGCAGATTTTCCAGCGAGTGGAGAATCAATGTGCCCCTAACCCTTGTGTTGTTCAAGGGCCAACTGTACATATTTTTAAAAAATGTATGTGAGAGGAAGCCTCTCTTTATTCCCATTTCCCAGTTTGCATTGCAATGGAGATAACAACTTTCATGAAATGTAAAGTAGTTTGTCTGCTTTCGGTATTTGGAATAGCTACATAACTTTCAATAACATTTAACATGCTACTGTATAGGTGACTCTCCAAAATGAGGCATATAGTGTACATATTACCACTTTTATAGAGTTCGTCCTTATTTGTGATGCATCTCATGAAACTGATGTTACATTGAATATCATAACAAACAAACTGCTGTTTAAAAAATAACAAAACGTGGACAATACAATCACTTTCAATATTTTTGCTAACTATAAAAACAGTACTATTTAAAAGGAACACACTAACAAAATATCAAGTTAGTATTGTGACTGTATTGACTAAAAATTTAAAGCAATCATCCATGGTATCTTCAGCACACATCACCATCATTTCT
Organism: Delphinus delphis; assembly: GCF_949987515.2. Taxonomy (NCBI): domain Eukaryota; kingdom Metazoa; phylum Chordata; class Mammalia; order Artiodactyla; family Delphinidae; genus Delphinus; species Delphinus delphis. Next base: position 131,312,347 of record NC_082687.1, read on the forward strand.
CTGTTTCTTTAGATCATTGGGATCCACCATTAAATACTGATAGGTTATTTGTAGCGTTAATTGCCTTGTAAAAGAAATAACCTACTTTAAGAAAAACTTTGGACTTCCTATCTAATCTAGATTTAAAAGTATAATCATTTTAACTGTCAGAATAAATTCCAAAGCTTTATCTTCTTTGACTAAACCAGAAATGGGGCCATTTGGGAAAAAAATGACAGCTTTCTTCTTTACTCCCCACAATAAGAAAACTAGCATAATAAATATTATACTGACCTTCAGGGCTTTAGTATATTAAAAAAGAATCAGGAATAAATGTATAAAGGCAAGGTGGAAAGAGAAATAACATTTTTCATAAAATCTGTGACTTTTAATTTTATATTTATTTTTCTAATAATCAAATCTAGAATTAAAAAGCATACTTCTACTAGGCTATATAGAGACTCCATACTTAGAATTTTGAGGAGTTTTTAAGATTAGATTTAAAATTCAGAAGCAGTGCCAACATGGAATAAAGTAAGGTATACAGTGCCTCTACCCGTCTACATCATTTTTGATATTAGTCTTTCCTACAAAGATGTCTTTGCTGTTGAATAGTTAGCTAAGATCTATGGGGAATGCACTCAACCATAGTAGACAATTAAAAAGATAGCAATCATTTTTAAGTTTGAATTTGAAACTTCAAAGCTATGGAAAATATTTTAAATCATATATATTTATATGATTTGTAATCCATTTTCTTCTTGGAGTGGGTTTAATAATATATTTTAAGTTCCCAAGTCCTTACATAAAATGTAACCTCAGATTTTTATTGCCAAATTTTGATCAAAAACTCCTTTGAGAGAAATTTATGGACAGTATATAAAGGGCATCATCAGCCATTCTTCTAATTTATTTATTATGCAAGAACCAAGCTGGAATTGCATAAAGATACAAATTAGATCACATTGTTTTGCATAAACTTCCCTCATGCCTTACCACAAAAGGATGGCTTTTCCTGAGTTACGCTTTGAAATTACACCTTGAATAAAACTTATAAACCCTAAACTAAACAGTTCTAAGAACCTGACTATTCTACCATTAGGTAAACTGTTGCAGATATTGAACAACATTGTACTCCCCCTTATGAGAGCCCTCTAATAAATTCAATTGTAAGTGACAGAAAAAAAAAACTATATTTTTGTGCCAATTATTAATTCTTTCATTTATTGGCTAAAGTTTTATTGACTTCCCAATATGTGGTGGTTACTACATCATATCCAGTGGTCCCATCAGAGTAAACAAAAAGAACTCCTTAGCTTAAAGGGCTTAGTTCCAGTGAGGAGACATAAAATCAATAAATATACAGTGATGGATAACATTAAATGTTATATAGAAAAATTAAGTAAGGTGAGGAGATAGACTACAGAAAAAATAGGTTGCTTTTTTGAAAACGTATTTATTTATTTTTTAATATCTTTATTGGAGTATAATTGCTTTGCAATGGTGTGTTAGTTTCTGCTTTATAACAAAGTGAATCAGCTGTACATATACATATATCCCCATATCTCCTCCCTCTGGAGTCTCCCTCCTATCCTCCTTTCCCACCCCTCTAGGTGGTCACAAAGCACTGAGCTCAACTCCCTGTGCTATGCAGCTGCTTCCCACTAACTATTTTACGTTTGGTAGTGTATATATATACATGCCACACTCTCACTTTGTCCCAGCTTACTCTTGCCCCTTCTCGTGTCCTCAAGTCCACCCTCTATGTCTGCATCTTTATTCCTGTCTTGCCGCTAGGTTCTTCAGAACCTTTTTTTTTTTTTTTAGATTCCATGTATATGTGTTAGAATACGTTATTTTTTTTCTCTTTCTGATTACTTCACTCTGTATGACAGACTCTAGTTCCATCCACCTCATGACAAATAACTCAATTTCATTTCTTTTTCTGGCTGAGTAATATTTCTTTGTATATATGTGCCACGTCTTCTTTATCCATTCTTCTGTTGATGGACACTTAGGTTGCTTCCATGTCCTGACTATTGTAAATAGAGCTGCAATGAACATTGTGGTACACGACTCTTTGAATTATGGTTTTCTCAGGGTATATGCCCAGTAGTGGGATTGCTGGGTTGTATGGTAATTCTATTTTTAGTTTTTTAAGAAACCTCCATACTGTTCTCCATAGTAGCTGTATCAATTTACACTCCCACCAACAGTGCAAGAGGGTTCCCTTTTCTCCACACCCTCTCCAGCATTTATTGTTTGTAGAGTTTTTGATGATGGCCATTCTGACTCGTGTGGGGTGATACCTCACCGTAGTTCTGATTTGCATTTCTCTAATAATTAGTGATGTTGAGCATCCTTTCATGTGTTTGTTGGCAATCTGTATATCTTCTTTGGAGAAATGTCTATTTAAGTCTTCTGCCCACTTTTGGATTGGGTTGTTTGATTTTTCGATATTGAGCTGCATGAGCTCCTTGTAAATTTTGGAGATAATCCTTTGTCAGTTGCTTCATTTGCAAATATTTTCTCCCATTCTGAGAGTTGACTTTTCATCTTGTTTATGGTATCCTTTGCTGTGCAAAAGCTTTTAATTTTCATTAGGCCTGATTTGTTTATTTTTGTTTTTATTTCCATTTCTCTAGGAGGTGGGTCAAAAAGGATCTTGCTGTGATTTATGTCATAGAGTGTTCGGCCTATGTTTTCCTCTAAGAGTTTTATAGTGTCCGGTCTTACATTTAGGTCTTGAATCCATTTTGAGTTTATTTTTTCTGTATGGTGTTAGGGAGTGTTCTAATTTCATTCTTTTACATGTAGCTGTCCAGTTTTCCCAGCACCACTTATTGAAGAGACTGTCTTTTCTCCACTGTATATCCTTGAATACTTTTTCATAGATTAGTTGACCATAGGTGCGTGGGTTTATCTCTGGGCTTTCTATCTTGTTCCATTGATCTATGTTTCTGTTTTTGTGCCAGTACCATATTGTCTTGATTACTGTAGCTTTGTAGTATAGTCTGAAGTCAGGGAGTCTGATTCCTCCCGCTTTGTTTTTTTTCCCCTCAAGACTGCTTTGGCTATTCGGGGTCTTTTGTGTCTCCATACAAATATTAAGTTTTTTTGTTCTAGTTCTGTAAAAAATGCCATTGGTAATTTGCTAAGGATTGCATTGAATCTGTAGATTGCTCTGGGTAGTATAGTCATTTTAACAATATTGATTCCTCCAATCCAAGAACATGGTATATCTCTCCATCTGTTGGTATCATCTTTAATTTCTTTCATCAGTCTCTTATAGTTTTCTGCATACAGGTCTTTTGTCTCCTTAGGTAGATTTATTGCTAGGTATTTTATTCTTTTTGTTGCAATGGTAAATGGGAGTGTTTCCTTAATTTCTCTTTCAGATTTTTCATCATTAGTGTATAGGAATGCAAGAGATTTCTGTGCATTAATTTTGTATCCTGCTACTTTACCAAATTTACTGATTAGCTCTAGTAGTTTTCTGGTGGCATTTTTAGGATTCTCTATGTATTGTATCATGTCATCTGCAAACAGTGACAGTTTTATTTCTTCTTTTCCAATCTGTGTTCCTTTTATTTCTTTTTCTTCTCAGATTGCTGTGGCTAGGGCTTCCAAAACTATGTTGAATAATAGTGGTGAGAGTGAACATCCTTGTCTTGTTCCTGACCTTAGAGGAAATGCTTTCGGTTTTTCACCATTGAGAATGATGTTTGCTGTGGGTTTGTCATATATGACCTTGATTATGTTGAGGTAGATCCCTTCTATGCCCACTTTCTGGAGAATTTTTATCATAAATAGGTGCTGAATTTTGTCAAAAGATTTTTTTGCATCTATTGAGATGATCATATGGTTTTTAGTCTTCAATTTGTTAATATGGTGTATAACATTGATTGATTTGTATATATTGAAGAGTCCTTGCATCCCTGGGATAAATCCCGCTTGATCATGGTGTATGATCCTTTTAATGTGTTGTTGGATTCTGTTTGCTAGTATTTTGTTGAGGATTTTTGCACCTATATTCATTAGTGATATTGGTCTGTAATTTTCTTTTTTTGTAGAATCTTTGTCTGGTTTTGGTATCAGGGTCATGGTGGACTCATAGAATGAGTTTGGGAGTGTTCCTTTGTCTGCAATTTTTTGGAAGAGTTTGAGAGTTCCTTCCTGTGCAATTTTTTGGAAGAGTTTGAGAAGGATGGGTGTTAGCTCAAACATTCTCTAAATGTTTGATAGAATTCACCTGTGAAACCATCTGGTGCTGGACTTTTGTTTGTTGGAAGATTTTTAATCACAGTTTCCATTTAATTACTTGTGATTGGTCTCTTCATATTTTCTGTTTCTTCCTGGTTCAGTCTTGGAAGATACCTTTCAAAGAATTTGTCCATTTATTCCAGGTTGTCCATTTTATTGGCATAGAGTTGCTTGTAGTAGTCTCTTAGGATGCTTTGTATTTCTGTGGTGTCTGTTTTAACTTCTCCTTTTTCATTTCTAATTTTATTGATTTGAGTCCTCTCCCTCTTTTTCTTGATGAGTCCTGATAATGATTTATCAATTTTGTTTATCTTCTCAGAGAACCAGCTTTTAGTTTTATTGATCTTTGCTATTGTTTTCTTTGTTTCTATTTCATTTATTTCTGCTCTGATCTTTATCATTTCTTTCCTTCTGCTAACTTTGGGTTTTCTTTGTTCTTCTTTCTCTAGTTTCTTTAGGTATAAGGTTAGATTGTTTACTTGAGATTTTTCTTGTTTCTTGAGGTAGGCTTGTATTGCTATAAACTTCCCTCTTAGAACTGCTTTTGTTGCATCCCATAGGTTTTGGATCATTGTGTTTTCATTGTCATTTGTCTCTAGATATTTTCTGATTTCCTCCTTGATTTCTTCAGTGATCTCTTGGCTATTTCATAATGTATTGTTTAGCCTCCATGTGTTTGTGTTTTTTAAGTTTTTTTCCCTGTAGTTCATTTCTAATCTCACAATGTTGTGCTCAGAAAAGATGCTTGATATGATTTCAATTTTCTTAAATTTACTGAGGCTTTATTTGTGACCCATGATGTGATCTATCCTGGAGAATGTTCTGTGCGCAGTGGAGAAGAAAGTGTAATCTGCTGTTTTTGGATGGAATGTCCTATAAATATCAATTACATCTATCTGATCTATTGTGTCATTTAAAGCTTCTGTTTCCTTATTAATTTTCTGTTTGGATGATCTGTCCATTGGTGTAAGTGAGGTGTTAAAGTCCCCCACTATTATTGTGTTACTGTCGATTTCCTCTTTTATAGCTGTTAGCATTTGCCTTATGTACTGAGGTGTTCCTATGTTGGGTGCATATATATTTATAATTGTTATATCTTCTTCTTAGATTGATCCCTTGATCATTATGTAGTGTCCTTCCTTGTCTCTTGTAACATTCTTTATTTTAAAGTCTATTTTATCTGATACGAGTATTGCTACTCCAGCTTTCTTTTGATTTCCATTTGCATGGAATATCTTTTTCCATCCCCTCACTTTGTATGTGTCCCCAGGTCTGAATTGGGTCTCTTGTAGACAGCATATATATGGGTCTTGTTTTTGTATCCATTCAACAAGGCTGTGTCTTTTGGTTGGAGCATTTAATCCATTTACGTTTAAGGTAATTATTGATATGTATGTTCCTATGACCATTTTCTTAATTGTTTTGGGTTTGTTTTTGTAGGTCTTTTTCTTCTTTTGTGTTTCCCACTTAAAGAAGTTCCTTTAGCATATGTTGTAGAGCTGGTTTGGTGGTGCTGAATTCTCTTAGCTTTTGCTTGTCTGTAAAGCTTTTGATTTCTCCATCGAATCTGAATGAGATCCTTGCCAGATAGAATTAATCTTGGTTGTAGTTTCTACCTTTTCATCACTTTAAGTATATCATGCCACTCCCTTCTGGCTTGTAGAGTTTCTGCTGAGAAATCAGCTGTTAACCTTATGGGAGTTCCCTTGTATGTTGTCATTTTTCCCTTGTTGCTTTCAATAATTTTTCTTTGTCTTTAATTTTTGCCAGTTTGATTACTATGTGTCTCAGTGTGTTTCTCCTTGGGTTTATCCTGTATGGGACTCGCTGCACTTCCTGGACTTGGATGGCTATTTCCTTTCCCATGTTAGGGAAGTTTTCAACTATAATCTCTTCAAATATTTTCTCTGGTCCTTTCTCTCTCTCTCCTCCTTCTGGGACCCCTATAATGTGAATGTTGTTGCGTTTAATGTTGTCCCAGAGGTCTCTTAGGCTGTCTTCATTTCTTTTCTTTATTCTGTTCCACAGCAGTGAATTCCACCATTCTGTCTTCCAGGTCACTTATCTCTTCTTCTGCCCCAGTTATTCTGTTATTGATTCCTTCTAGTGTAGTGTTCATTTCAGTTATTGTATTGTTCATCTCTGCTTGTTTGTTCTTTAATTCTTCTAGGTCTTTGTTAAACATTTCTTGCATCTTCTCGATCTTTGCCTCCATTCTTTTTTCGAGGTCCTGGATCATCTTCACTATCATTATTCTGAATTCTTTTTCTGGAAGGTTGCCTATCTCCACTTCATTTAGTTGTTTTTCTGGGGTTTTATCTTGTTCCTTCATCTGGTACATAGCCCTCCACCTTTTCATCTTGTCTATCTTTCTGTGAATGTGGTTTTTGTTCCACAGGCTGCAGGATTGTAGTTCTTCTTGCTTCTGCTGTCTGCCCTCTGGTGGATGAGGCTACCTAAGAGGCTTGTGCAAGTTTCCTGATGGGAGGGACTGGTAGTGGGTAGAGCTGACTGTTGCTCTGGTGGGCCGAGCTCAGTAAAACCTTAATCCGCTTGACTGCTGATGGGTGGGGCTGGGTTCCCTCCCTGTTGCTTGTTTGGCCTGAGGCAACCCAACACTGGAACCTGCCTGGGCTCTTTGATGTGGCTAATGACAGACTCTGGGAGGGCTCACACCAAGGAGTACTTCCCAGAACTTCTGCTGCCAGGGTCTTTGTCCCCATGGTGAGCCACAGCCAGCCCCCTGCTCTGCAGGAGACCCTCCGACACTAGCAGGTAGATCTGGTTCATTCTCCTCTAGGGTCACTGCTCCTTCCCCTGGGTCCCAATACGCACACTACTTTGTGTGTGCCCTCCAAGAGTGGAGCCTCTGTTTCCCCGAGTCCTGTCAAAGTCCTGCAATCAAATCCCACTAGGTTTCAAAGTCTGATTCTCTAGGAATTCCTCCTCCCGTTCCTGGACCCCCAGGTTGGGAAGCCTGACGTGGGGCTCAGAACCTTCACTCCAGTAGGTGGACATCTCTGGTATAAGTGTTCTCCAGTCTGTGAGTCACTCACCCAGCAGTTATGGGATTTGATTTTACTGTGATTGCACCCCTCCTACCATCTCGTTGTGGCTTCTCCTTTGTCTTTGGTTGTGGGGTATCTTCTTTGGTGAGTTCCAGTGTCTTCCGGTCAATGATTGTCTGACAGCTAGTTGTGATTATGGTGTTCTTGCAAGAAGGAGTGAGACTCCGCCATCTTGGTTCCTAGTCCATTTTACCTTTCTTATTTTTGTACCATGGCTGTGTGAAAGATTATCATGTTATTTTTTACACCCTTTAAAGGGAGTTAGTACAGGGGAGGGAGAGATGAAGAGGCAGAGCACAGGGCCTTTTTAGGGCAGTGAAATTACTCTGTAAGATACTATAATGGTATATACATGTCGTTGTACATTGCCAAACCTATGGAATGTTTGATCAAGAGTGAGCCCTATATGTAAACTATGGACTCTCTGTGATAATGATGTATCAGTGAAGGTTCATTACTTGTACCAAATGAACCACTCTGGTGGGGGGATGTGGATAACGGGAGAGGCCATGCATGTGTGGAGGTACAGGGTACATGGAAATCTTGGTACCTTCAGCTCAATTTTCTTGTGAACCTATAACTGCTCTATAAAATAAAATCCTTAAAAAAAAAAAGAGCTGGCGTGTGCAAGTGAGAGTGAACCATGACTATGACTTCATACTTGTGTTGACAGACATCCAGCAATTGATCATGTATTTTGCCTACAAAAATAAGCTTTGGGAAACTTAATTGAATCATATATTTCTTTACAAACATCTAAAATAGAGCAGGCTATAAGTCACTGAATTCTGCTGTTCAGAAACTCGATGTCAAAGACATAACAAAGTAACAGTGGAATACTCAAGCACATTTTTTCTTCAACTGGTTTAATCTGACAGCAGGTTAAAAATGTTTGTCTCCCCATATAAATGTTGCTATGCAATCATCAATATACTTTCAAGATATCATTAAATACATAATGCTATCTCATCTGCCTGCAAAAAAGCTTTGGCACCACGAATGTTAATATAAACTTCATGTTGTAGTGCCAAATATAACAACAAACAGTGAAAGTTATTCCAAGCTTTTTAAGATGATTGTGATATCTTCATATTTATACTTTGCCAATACAGATTGCTATGAATTGCTGATAAACATACATACATTATGAAACATTAGGAAAACATTTTTGATAGACTTTTAAAGCATATCACGTTTTCATAAGATTCTACTGTAACAAGTTGTAATGATTAAAATTTCTGATACTTTGCAAAGTTCCTTTTCATCTAACCATTATCCTTTCTATCTTTGTCCATGTTTTATTCCCTATCTCTACTAGAAAACCTGTCAAAATATTCTCTGAAAGATATTTTTATAGAATTACTCCTAATAATGAGTTGATTTTTTCTTTGCTTCCTTAATATTAATTTACAGCTGAAAGACTACCAGTAGTCTTCCAGTGCCTGCATGCAAATATGTAAACTACTGAGTTTTTCTCAACTTGCCCCACTGATCCCTCATTCCAGAACACGGTCTGCCTGAGGTCTCCATCAGTTCCTGCTGGATCAGCCTCTGCTTCCTCACCTCCATTCTTTTCTTCACTGTCTCATAGGGACTGATTATAATCTAATACTTTGAACTTCTCTTTCCACTGTCTCATTTCACAAATTCTACACTCATTCACACTGAACCACTTTTTATGGATATGAATTACATTTCCATAATTCAGTACTTTACTCAAGTTATTTCCTATAACAGATGTACTTTTTATTCCTAGAAAATATTTTACCGCTTGTCAAACTTGAGCTAAATTGATGCTATCAAGTTTACCTGAGATCTCCAATTCTCTGGTTAAATTAATCTCTCTTTTCTTTGTATTCCAAGGATATTCTCTTCCATTTCATTCACCCTGTGTTATAGGTCATTATTTTCAATAAATAATTTTCTTTCTAAATCATGAACTACTTATAATAGAGGATATGGCTGACTCATATTTGAATGTACCATAGTCTAGGGAAGTCTCTTGCAACTAATGATTGTTGCATAGAATAAAAATGCATTTTTACATTATTAATATCATTGTTATATTATTGCTTTGCATTTAAGAGCCTTCTGAAAGTCATGTTTTGAAGATTTCAAAAGGTATCATTTTTTGATAAATGTTTAAATATTTCTCTGTTAGATAATTAAAATATTAGTCTTTGCTTGCCAAATGTGAGAAATATGATAATCCAAGAAAAGGAACATTTATTCGTTTATTTTGGCGTATTTTACACATCTGTTCATTATATATACATATCTATGATTCAATGTCTCTCATGGACCAGACAACACGTTAGAAATTTGAAATATCATATCTAAAAAACTGAAATCATGGCCCTTAGTGAACTGGGAATCTAGTGGGGACACAAGAAAATCTTCAGTTTCAATGGAAAATGATACGTACTATGCAATCACAATTCAATATTTATGGAGTACTTAATATGTATCAGAATCTGTGTTGAGTGAATTGTATGCACCATTTAAAAAAATTACCATGATGAGGTGTCTATTACTAACCCACACCTTATTGATGGAAAAATGAGCCTTAGATAGTTTTAAGACTTGCTGAAGGCCATTCATGGTACATCTAGAACCTGCAATCTAAGTGTATAGACACAGGGTACTATGACAGCAGAGCAGAAGTATAGAGAGCAAACTGGTGATGGAGGGGAGGCTCTGGAGTTTTGAAAAAGAGGAAACACTGTGGAAGCAAAGAAGAAATGACATAGAAGAAAAATGAGGAAGAAAAATTCTAAATGTGCTTTAGAATTGAAGGGAAAAGATAATTCTGCAAGGAATACGTGGTCAACAAAATAAAATGATGATGTAAAGTTAATTAAAAGTATATAATTGGAAAACTCTGGAATGGTGGTTCTCAATAGCAAGATGTGTCAGAATTTCCTGAAAACAAAATGACAATACAAAATCAAAAGAGAAGCACCAAGCACCCCAGAGTGACAACACAACTTGCCACAAAGCATGTTTTTCATGAGCAATCTTCTCCCCAATACCCACCCCTGTATAATCCCTAAAGCAGTGGTTTTCAACAGGGGCTGTTTTGCTTCCTGAAGGACCTTTGACAAAGCCTGCAGACATTTTCAGTTAAAACAACTATGCATGGAAGTGGGGATGATGAGTGTTAGTGTTATATAGACAGTGGAACTCAGGGAGTCTGTGAAGCATCCTAAAATTTTCAGAACAGCCCTTCACAACAAAGAATTACCTGCCCCAAAATGTCAATACTACAGGAGGTGAGAAACTCTGCCCCAAAGTAGGAACTCAATGCTCAGAGAATTGAGGGTCTTCCGTTAGGAAATTAATCACAGGACGACAAAACCACTGAGCATTTCCCCCATTGTGGAGTAGCAGAATTCAGCATGAAACATCAGACTAGAGGAAAGCCCCAGGTTGAGCTCCTGTCGGGGGATTTCCCACAGATGCAGAGTTGGCTGTGACCATAAAGATGTTGGGCAGGGCCCAGTGACAGAGTTTGGTCCTGTTCCCAGACTCGATGTGTCTTTCATTGTCACTCTAGTACTTTTACATGCCCTGGAGGCAAAGTGCCTGTAATCAGATTCAGCATTGAGATATCGTCATGCTGACAGAGATTCTGACTTGGACTTAGAAATCAGACTCTTAATTTCCAAATCTGGTCAAACTGGACCCTTTAAGAAAGATGGTGAACAATTATTTGAGGAAAATCAACAGTTTGAGAACACTGAAGTCAAGAAAATTAATCATTGAGAATTAGTCAATTTTTTATGATAGCTAGGATAGTTAATATAGAGAATCAAGTTAAAGTTCTACACTAAATATGATTAATATTTAGGGAAGGAATGAAAAATATTACACTCACTAAAATAAACAAAACAGGGTGCTATAAAATGTGGTAGTTTAAGCATATAATACCAATTTTTAAACTGCACAAATAAATGGATTGAATAACAGAACAGACACAGGGTGAAAATTAAAGTTGTTCACTGGAAGAGTGAAGTTAAAGTTATCCCCAAAACACAGGACAAAAGGGAAAAAAAGAGGAAATATATGAATGAAATATTAAGTGACACTAATGACATATCCAGGAATCTCAATATCTTTCCAATAGACTTTCAAAAAGGAGAGAAGAGAAATAACAGAGGCTATTTATTATCAAATTTTGTTAAATAGTTTAATGATATAGATCACTGTCCATTTTATTTTAATTTCTTCAGTTCCATATTTAGTATTTTGCCATAATTTTATTATTATTTGGCATACTATCCTCATCAATCTGTGGATATAGTCTGTGAAGAGATTGCCAGTTATTCCTAAATATGCATCCATTCTCTCTCTCTTCTTTAGCAATAAAACCCAGAGGTTTAGCTGGTCATATATTTATAAAAGGTAAAGACTATATTTCCTAGAATCACTTGCTGTAGCACCATCTCCTGAACAATGGAAACTAACAGACTTTGGCAGATCTTTACTTAAAAAGAATAAGAGTGCTTTTCACTACCACTTTTTCCTTCTTCTTACTACCTGGAAAATGAATATGGTGGTGAACCATTCTGGAGCATGGCAAGAATTCAATGTGAACATATAATGTTTTGTAGTTACCCTTTATCTAATCTATCAATTGTCTGTCTGTCTATCTATCTATGCATCTCTCTATGTAGATAGATAAACAGAGGACAGCCTATGGTGACATATAAAGTAAAATATTTGTAACCAACCAAATTTAATACAACTGATAAGGATTAAAAGGAAAAGACCTATTTCCAGTAGCTATATTTGAAAAGATGTTTTCAGTTAGAGAAAAAGAATGTATCATTTGGTACAAAGTTACAGCTCAAAATATGAGATCCAATGATTAAATACTTTATTCATAGATTTATCTAAATTAGCATATTAAATATAGGTTTGAGGAAAATAATTTTGTTCACCACATACACCAAGTCAAATAAGACACTAAGGAGTATGCTTCTAAGTATTAATCCTGGATCTCTAGCTTTATGATGCTCTGTTAATTCCAAGATAATCAGGCCAACCTCAGATGGAGACAAAGAATCATATGGCAGGACATTAGATGTGACCTGCGGAGCTACTCAACTCAGCACTCTCATCACCCCAAAGGGACTTTAGATGCCCTATTTCCCCTTCCCATAATATTTGTATCATATTTTTTTTTTGGAAGAATCTATAGACATTATCATCAAGGCATATAATGCTGTTTGGTACTTTGCAGCTTTTCACAAGATCCCTTGAGAAATTACACACATTTCTGAAAGGGAATGCAACGATTTGTTTCAAGACTCTGTAACAGAGTAAGCTCAGCTATGCTTGCTCCTTGTAGACAAGTGCAACATCTCTGAAGAAATAATTCCCACAATGGTTTTCAGTGCATTAGAAAGCACACCAGATTTCAAAGTTGTCTTCCAAATTCCAGCATGGAATTGCTTTGTAGATGAAACCAAACCATAATGATGGTAATTTTTTACCTTAGTAAACTGCCCTCCTAAATTTGATCTAAAAGGGGTCAAATTCAATATGGTGAACAATATGAGGATCAACATTCAATATTTGTATTTTCAACATAGCGTACGTAAATGTACACTTGATTTTAATCGAGTATTTTCTCTAACACATTTAGTATTCAGTTTGAAACAAAGGCATGCTTTTACAATATAAAGAGCTATATAATTAATTATAGGTAATGTAAATGAATAAGAATTATATATCTGCCGAATTAGAATTATCTATAAGTAATTATAAATACCTATTTAATTACATACATATATAAATATAGACCGATGATTTTGGCCTACTCGGAATTATTTTATAATATTTTGAATATACTTCAGTAATAAACGTATACTTCAGTGGAAATAATAACTTATATAAATTGATTTATTTTATTATAATTGGTGCTACCAGGAAAAGCATAGGAGATTGTAAAATTATTTATGAAGCAAAGTGATAAGATCATGAATGATTATGTATAACATTGTAAAGGGTTCAAATTTTATATGGAGAGGACCAGGTATGTTCTTAAAGATTTTGAGTAGAGTTGTAGTTTAGGGTTTAGAAAAATCATTCTCTCTACTGTTCAGAAGAACAAATGGATGACAGGAAGACCCATTAGACACTTCTTCAATAATAATCTACCCAAGAATTGTTGTTGATCTACACTAAGTTACTGGCACTGTGTATGTAGATAGTATTCACTCATATTCGATAGTCAGAATGGTTGAGAGATGTTGGAAGTCAAATCAATGCTCAGTCAAGAAAATTATTTTTAGCTTCAGGAATACTGCTATTGGGCAAATCCCTTTAGCAAGAAAAAACTTCCTATGCGGCGTTCTGTTTAGATACAACAAAGTGCTTTGGAATTTTACATTGTCATTTCTTGTAATTCAACCTAGAAATATAAAATTTAGTAAAAAATTTTTTACTAAAAATTTTTTTTTACTAGTACCAGTAAAAAAATGGTACTGTAAAAAAAATACAAGATTCACATATATTTTCCAGTTATCTCTTTTGTGTGAAAAGTTTAAACCCAGATTGCAGTGATTTTCTCCAGATTTTATACCAAAAATATGACAGCAGTATAGACCAGCACATTGCCTGGATAATTGCTGTGGTACCCATCTGATCTCCTTGCTTCTGGCTTTTGCCTACATTGTGTCTTCAACAGGACACTCAAAGAGGTCCTTTTAAAAACGACATCGGATCATGTTACCTTTTGATCAAAGTCTTCCAACGACTTCCTGTTTCATTCAGAATTAAAGTTAAATTCTTTACCATAGCATACAAGTCCTTGACCACTTCAGGCTCTATTACTCTCTTTGTCCCCTCGTCACACTCTTTTGTAGCCACAAGTGGCCTCCAAACTCTTCCTCAAATCCATTAGATGTGCTTCAGCTTCAGAGTCTTAGGCTTCCCATATATTCAAGTGCAAGAACAGTACCTGGCACACAAGAGTCATTCACTAGAAGCGGGGAATGTCGGGAGAGAAAGAGAGACTTGCCTATAGCAAGTTGAGGGTTTTCCCAATGGATGGGCTCTTGCTTTTCTTTTCCTGGGAACACCTACAGATGGTGAAGGCTGTGAGAAGTTGTGGGGAAAGGAGTCTATTTTCACTTAAGTCTTAAGTCAGAAGCGACCCTCTATGTCAAAATGCAAGTAAAACCCCTAGTTGCTCCAGAAGAAAAAAGACCAACAAGGCAGAAAACACAAGTAAAATAATTGTGTATATGTGTGTTTTGTTTTGTTTTGTTTTGTTTTGTTGTAGAAAGAGCACTGGGAAACCAAAGAAACAGGACACAGCTGTTCCAAGAATTTCCAAAAGTCCCAGCAGCGACATTTGAAGATTTAAAGGTTGTAAACTTAGAAATGGAAAGTTAAAACAAACAGGCAACATTGAAAAGAGAGAATGATGTTGATCAAGAACAATGTAAGATCCCAGAAGAACAGTAGCAGGTACCAGGGCATCCCTGGAAGGAGTAAACAAGTAAGGTTGGACAGGAGCATCAATTCTGCTCTTGGAGGTCTCAATCACACCTCATATTCTACAAAAATTTGTTTTCTTTAGCTCACAAAGTGTCTTAGGGAATTATGGTAGGCAGAATTCTGAAATAGCATCCTTTCTCCCAAAATTTTCCACTTAATCCCCAAGACTGAAACATGATGGACATCACAACCATGATTATATATTACCTTAAATGGCAAAATAGATTTTTCTGATGTGAGGAGTTTTTTCAGATGCAATTAAGGTTACTAATCAACTAACTTTTAGTTAATCAGTAGGGAGATTATCTGGGTGAGTACAGTCTAATCACACGGACTCTCTAAAAGGAACGTTAAACGTTCTAATGTTCTCTGGCTGGCAGCAGAAGGAGAAGTCAGGGAGATTCCAAGTGTGTGAAGGATTTGACCTGCCATTGCTCACTTAGAGACGGAGGGGGTCTTGTCATGAGGAGTGCAAGATAGCCTCTAGGTTCTGAGTACAATCTGGAGCTGACGGCCAGCAAGGAAACAGAAACTGCATACTATAACCACAAGGGAAGGAATTCTATCAAAAACCTAACCACATCTTGAAGCAGAGTCTTCTTCAGAACCTCCAGATAAGAGCCAGTCTGATCAGCACCTTGATTTCAGCCTCATGAGATCATAGGCAGAGAACCATCTGATGAACAATTTCGTTTCTGACCTCCAGAACTGAGAACCAATGAATGCATGTTGTTGAACACACTAGGTTGTGTGGTGATTTATTATACAGCAATAGAAAACTAAGGCAATCAGTTTACTTAATTGTAAAATAGGAAGGTTGATACCTGTAATAGAATCAAAAAATCTGGAAAATCTGGACTTTTTTCTGCATGACACAATAAGCAGCTCACCGTACGTGAAACATGATCCCTGAAATTGTCACAGTTCCAGTCTGGACGCTTCATTCATTTAGGTTAAACAGGTACATATTGGGGTTCTGAGCCCCTCTCTAAACTGTACTGACCAGGGATGCATACCTTTTACATTATATATTAAAAAAATTCATTGTAGTACTCTGTTATATATCCTTTTAGTAGATGTATATGTGTATGCTTATTAATAAATATTTAAATCTATGTGGTCCTTAAAGTTCTATTTCCAGAGTATGAACTAACGGTTTTCATCATACACTTTAGTAATCTACAAAAAAGACTCAAGTTCTGTTCTATTTAAACTGATTGACCCCCTCTTTCATTATAAGTGAAAAAGTGTCTGCCTTTCCTTAGGATCTGCAAAACTGGCTAAACGATACTTCTTACAAGAGCATTTTCCATGTTAAGTTTTAAAACACTAGTAAGTTTGGACGATAACATTACCTATATGAGGAAAGGCTTAAACTTTATAACAATCCAATTTGAATTTTTAAAGATCAATATTCTAGATCAATATTTTGTAATGCTGTATATATTTATAGGGAAGTATAAAAGATTAACTTCAAATCAATGAATCTCATGCCACAAGTTTACAGGGAAAGTGAAGGTTCACATGCAAGAGACCAACACAGTCTGCAAATCTTAAATTAAATGGTGTACTTTGGTCAGTAGTAATGAGATTCTAGTAAGTAGGAAAATGTTGTCAAAGTTGTTCAGATTACATGGTAAGAAGGGTGTCAGGAATATTTAAAATTTGGGGAGGGGTGCTTTAACCTACATAAAGTGTTCAATGCTGAGCTATTCATCTTGGTAAGGAGAAAAATATGTATGAATTTTAAACGGGCTTGACCATACCACCTTCAGGCCAAAATGCTTGTCAATGTGTGATCTGAAAATAGTACAATCAAGCATATTGAAAATTCAGCAATTTTTCTCATAGGAATGGATGTCTTCCTGACAAGTGAACACTGGGTTTTATTCTGGGGATTTGTTTTGATAGAAAAGTTTATTTATCCCCAATACATCTTATAATCTATGAAAATGAAGCAGAACTTCAAACAAGGTTAATTTTCTATGCAAAGTACACCAACAGCCTCATTGGTCTTTATGATTTCTCTCTTTGAACAAAAACATGATCATTTATCAGTCAGACTGTTTTGAGACTCCTATGTGCCTAATTCTTTAGTTAGCACAGAGCTTATATCAACACAGGATACCATGCCAGGACAGCAAAACACTACTGAGTGCCATATGAGTATTTATGGATAAGAAAATATATCCTTTTTTCCCTTTCATTTTTATTTGATTACACAGTAATCAAATATTTAATACACAAAGTATGATTGCTTTATGAAATCAAAGAAAATTTAAATAGCTTTAGTGTTTAGGTATTAACTAATAACAAGTATATATATATATATATATATATATATAGTGAGAGAGTTTCACCTGAAGTAAATTGGTATTAAAATGATAAAATGGTATTAAAATCCTCACAATTTGTGTATTGAAATGACAGTACCAAAATAGCATACTTTGATGGCAAGTGAGTAGAAGTGATCATGTTAGTTCAAGTGGTAAGCATCAACCTGTGAAACATGGACTAAATATTCCATGAAGTAAAAATAAGCACAAATAACAACTGAAAAGAAGTAAGAGGGAAAAACCAAAAATGGTTGTTCTAAAGAAATGATTTCCAGTCCAGGATCTGACGTGACAGAGAGAACAATTTCACCTTCAGTGGTTACATGACGTCATTCTTTGCTCAAATACTCCACTAGTGAAGAATCTTATTCAGCATCAAAACCAAAGCCCTACAGTGTTCGCAGCCACCGCCTCCTGCACCTCTGACTTAATCTGCTACCTCTTCCCACTTGCTCATTCCAATCCAGCCCATGACCTCCCTGCAGGTCCACCAAACCCAGAACTCCCTCACAAGGAGTCCTTTGAACTATAACTTCCTGGCTGGAATGCTCTCCTCCCAGAAAAGCAGGGCTGACTAACTCATTGTCATCGGGGGTGGACTCAAATATCACCTCCTGGGGAGAAATTTCCTTTGCACCCCTTTTAAAAGAGCAATCCGCCTGGCCTCACCCCACCATCTCACCATTACTCTTACCTACTTTCTCTTCCTCTGTTGCATTTATCCACATCTGCTTGTTGAATAAAAGTCACCCATTAAATATTTATGGAGTAAATCACTAACTCAATGAATGAATATATCACTCTCTTTGAAACAAGTTTGTCACTCTAAGATGTGTAGAAATGTCACCATCAAAAAACAAATTTAGAGCAAGATGTAATATATGACCATGGTTGCTGTGAAAATTAAAGATTTAAATCAGACTCTACACCAGAATGCGTTAAACTCAAATACTCAAATACATGTAAACGTTCCTTTATGCACAGATTGTCAGGAAGGGGTAATAGGCTTAGGTTACCAAAAGTCAAAACACCTTCTTACTCATAGCTGACCAAGAAAATACTTCAGATCTGAAGGAAGGAGCAGGCAGTAACTTACGGTTCTTGGTAGGTGTCCTTCCAGCTGGTGCCATGTGTCTTATACAGTCATGCAGAACCTCTCCCAAGTCTCCTTGCCTTTTCCCTTTCCAATCAGCTGCATTCAGTGTCTCAGTTTAATTACTCTAAATTTACCTATTTTCTAGTATATGTTGTTTCCCGGCTTACCTCTCAAGTCCGTATACTAGCAAGTCTGTTTTGGCATCTCACATTATTCAACCTGGGAAAATCACAAGAAAAACAATCTTTTATCCTGATAATGTTCATTTCTCCCACCTAAATTATTCCTGCTCTGTCATCAGTTTTAACTGGGCTTTATTAACTCTTATCTACTTGAAGTATTATAGACAATGATAAGAATGCTTAACTTTTTGATACCCGTCCATGAAATACTTCCATAGCAACAAATCCTCAAAATCTCTCCCTTGTCGGAATGGACATGAGAATTGGGTTTCAAAATCTGAAATTTTACCCATAGACCCATGCCCTCTGTGTAATCTTTCTGATATATGATAAGGTTTGCCTATCATAGTCAACAAAGTGCTCAGTTACCATCAAATGTAGTAACTAGATGCTCGGTTACCATCAAATGTATTAACTAGATTTCGACTCTTGGTTTCTATACGACAAAAATAATACATACTTTATTAGGGAAAAAAGATGCTTCTAAAAATTTCTCTTAATTGATAGTTTTCTGCATCCTGAATGTTATCAGATGAAAACAGCACGTATTTCTGCCATTGTTATACATCTGTAATCAACATCAAAATGTGCTTTAGTTTCTTGTCTGTAACAAATTACCACAGACTGGGTGGCTTAACAACAACAGAAACACATTATCTCACATTCCTGAATGAAGAAGTCCAAAATCAGTATCAATGGGCCAAAATCAAGGTGTTGGCAGGGCCGTGCTCAATCTGGAGGGTCTAGGGGAGAAACTGTTCTTGCCTCTGCCGACTTCTGCTGGCAATCCTTGCCTTGTGGCTGCATCACTCCACCCTCTGCACCCGTCTTCACATCATCTTCTCCTCTTTGGTTTGTGCGTATATCTATATCTATACTCTAGAACACTATCTCTTTTACATAATACTTAATGGACTGGGCATAGTATCTGCTTTTCATAGAGTAGGATCGTTCTCCGCTTACAGAGTAGGGTAAACTATACAACTTTGGTTTCTCTACTATTTTTTCTTCTACCAGTAACCTCTAAAACAATCTCTGGAGTTGAAACATTTATTTATCCCCCCAGATAAACATTTATTTATCCCCCCAGAACATCCAGTTTAGATGGTAATCCAAAGATGCTTGTGTGCAGCCTAAACAGTTGACGCTAGACTGCTGTCCGTACTCTCCACTTTGAAGGAAGTGACCTGTTACCTGCAATGCCTTCTTTTACTAAATATGGTGTCAGGAGAGCTATGCTGGTAGAATATAACTCTTGTATCTCTTTTACTTAACCAAGATTTATATTTCATAAACAAAGTATGGTCCAACGACACAGTAACCCCATGTTTCTCCATCTTGTGGTTTATTGAATTATTACCTTCCATCTAGCAAAGGGTTTGTCATACCTTTTAAAGATGTATTTATACTAGCTTACTTCAATTCCAAACCTGTGACCTTGATATTTTTAAGTAAATAATAGAATTAGATAGAGTTAGATTGACAAATGCTACAACACTTCTTCTACAACACTATAGAGTAGGCTTCCTGATGTACTACTTTAGGAAGGCCTGACAAACATAAAGGACTTCAAAGATATTGTTCGTATTCTATTTCTTCAGCTGAGTGATGAGCAACTTAGTGTTTATTTTATTCGTGTTCTCTCCCTGTACATAGGCACTGTATACCTTATTTCACATGTATAATACCTTTCATAATTTAGTAAAATAAAGTTAATGCATTAACTAGGCATATAGACAAGGGAAAAAGCCCAACAGTCTTGATAGGCCCAACAGTGTCACCTTTATTAGACATTCCTGAGGATACAGGACTCTGTGGGGATTCTCAACACTGTCAGCTCTGACAGCTTGGACACTTTATAACAGTAGTTCCTGTCAGATTTTTCTCCATGGCTTTTTCATCTTTTCCTATGCTGATTCTTTGTTTAAACTGTTTCTTTTATGCCTATTCTCTCATTTCTTTTAAAAAAAATTCATGAAAATCAAGCTAGAGGAAAAGAGTAAACAACTATTATTAGAAGTGTGTGAAAAACTTCTATGGACATCTCAAGTAAGGCAGAGGAATAGCTTTTTTCTTCTATTTAATAATGTCTCAATAATACACATTTCTATTCATTTTAGTGGTAAGATATTTATGGGTAGAAAAAATATTGCTAAGTTCTAAATGTTCATTTCTCGATTTGTTAATCTTTCTAAACAAATATATTGAAAAACTTTGGAAAGTTTATAAAAATTATGAAAGGTTGAATTTAGTTTAAAAACTATCAAAGATTTTAAATGATCTTTTTCAAAGTGTATAGTGATGTTTATTCAGAATTTTATTCTTGATAACATTTTGAGGTTTAAAGCACACAGGGTGAATACTATTCAAGAAATAATACCTCTGTTTGCAAAGAGAGGTAAACTCTTTTGAGAAGGATGTATCAATGGCAGAAAGAGGGTGGAGAAAATTTTATCAAAAAGGTTCCCTTCTGAGGGAGAGAAGGAACTCAGATATGACATAGCATTTTAAATAATTTAAAATTAATTTGATATTAAAGCCAATTAAAAAAACCCTTGCTTCTCTTTTGGCTTTTTGCTATATCGTCTAATCATAATCGTTATAGGTTTTTATTTACTTTTTCATCTGCCCTAAAATAAATGGTATATGAATAGAGTAACTTTTATGTTTGTTGGAGGCTGTATCAGATCGAGATTTAGCAAAGTTATGACAAATTCTAATTAAAAGATTATGTTTGGGTGATCAATTACATAATTGAGGGATTATGGGATATGGACCAGCCTTTCTGGGTTAGATCCTACTACCTCTTACCTGCCATCTTACTAAGGGTGAGGAAATAGAAAATGTGGAAATTGTTCCTCATTTTCTTCATCTGTTAAATAATGATAATAATAATAATCTGCAACTGGAACAGTTATTGTCAGAAGTCAGTGATATAATATGTTTCTTTATTACCTTTATAGAAATTCCTCATGAATATGTTATAAAAATTGTTAAGGATTAGAATTTACATAGGATTGAATAGTAATTTCCTGATATGTTGATCATTAATTTTTATTAGTGGAACACAATATAATCAGTGATTTTTATTATTGCAACACATGCATTCTTGAGAGTCAATATCACCTACCAAGAAGAAAAATTTTGGCCTCCAGGTGTAAAAAATCTTATCGTCTTTATGTAGGAAGCACAAATATACATATGATATGTAAACAGATGCACAGTATACTCTTGGCATTAAAATTTGATGAGATTATATTAATAAAAAATGCCTTGAGTCATCTTGTGGGAAGAGTGATAATGAAAAAAAGTTGAGAACCAACTAGCGTAACACAAGACAAAGTAAAGAAATAGTAAGCTTTTAGAACTGGACATATAAAAGGCAAAAGTTCTATTTTTATTAATTATTCAACACAAACACTAGTGAATAAAATGAGTCTCCAGAGTTCTGCACACGTTGCAAACAGAAGTGGACTGACTTCTGTTTGTGGACCACTTCTTGAAGTGGTCCAAGCAAAGGACCAATATACTTGCTTCGAGTCCTTCCCTGTACTGCAGTCTACTGTATGTGCATGTGTCACCTGGCAGTTTTGGTTTCATTCCATGAATATTGGGGCACAGAAACTTGGTGTCATTTAAGAAATGGTTGATTCTATAGCTACTGCTCTTCCTGTGAATAATAAAATCCTTTTATCTTTGACACAGATGTCTCATGTTTTCTACTAGCATCCATGATTCTGGGACTGACAAACTCATTAGCTTATATGTAGAGTAAAATCTCAGAACTTTTAATTCTTATCAACTGTAAGAATTTAATTGTAGAAACGTGCTTTCAAATTGCTTATAGTGTGAAAAATTGAGTAGATTTTTTTTCTTACATGTAAGCAATTTACTTTGTCAATACAGATCTTAACATGATGTTGTTTTCCACTGTTTTAGGTACAAGGGGAATTGATAGTTTGAACATTGCCTATTTGTATCACAGACCAATATTTTCAATATTTTAATTTCCTCATATTTAAAAGAATTTTTTGAACCAGTCTATTAGTTCTATGTGGGTTATTTTTGCCATTAACATTGCTTAAAATTATTGTAAAGAATTGTTTTATTGTTTTATTATACATTATCCAGATATAACATCATGCTTTTAAATATATCGATGGTTTTTCCAACTCATTGTGTATTTTATCACATAGATGATTAATCTAGCAAGCTGAAATAATGATTTGAATAGTCTAATAATAATTTCTCTTATATATGATTCAAATTGTTCACCAGGATTGGAAATATTTTTCCCTCTCCTCCACCCCAGGGAGAATTATACTTCAAGTTTACTGTCCCATCAGCTTTCTCTAGCTGCCTAATTGATAATCACCAAACTTAGATTACTTCTGTCAAGAAAAATTTTGGTTTATTGTTATAGGATTTTCTGCTGCAATGATCCCACTTGTCTACACTTGTGTCATATTCTGTAATAGTTATTCCCATGACAGGGTTCATAGGGGCTTTTCTATTAAGTTGAATTCAGAAGTCAAGTTTCCCCTAAGGATTACTGAATGCCAAGCTGACAAAATACCAGAGAGATTTTCTCTTTTTTTTTGTCATAGTCTTTTCACTCTGCTTCTGTTTGCCTTTGTTTTTTAAACTCAGCAGGAAAAAAAAAAATGTGATTTGAAATTGATATATAACTTCTAGCTGCACAAGTTATTTTTGTTTGTTTGTTTAACTAATGGGACTTTTTAGATTAAATAGGAGAATCTCAAATAGACAATGTATAGAAGAGGTAATAATAGGTGAATATCACACTTCCATTTGTTACTATTTTTCCATTTTGTTATTCTGGTATAAAACCTAACATTAAAATCCATCCTTTCAAATAAGCATACAGTTACCACTGAAAATTAATCATTGCACTTATTGATATCTGCCTATAGCACATTGCGAGGGCATGATTTTCAATGTGAGAAAGATTTTCATTCAACTAAGCTCATATATGGTATAAATCCTGCGTTTTCTCGGAAGAATGCCATTGATCTTTCATCATGGTCAGGACTGCATTTTTCCACTTCAATTTCTTGGTACGATCTCACCTTGTATTTCTTTTTGCCTTCTTTACCATGGGATTTTACGCTCCTGCCAAATCCCTTACCTGTTCCACTTTTCTCTCACAACTTCTGCTTGGAGGGTATGGGGTGGGATAGGTGGAGTATATTATAGCATAACTCTTACTTGTCTAGAAACAATGGGTGCGTGTAAAGTGCGGGAGGATGCTTTAAGCAAAAGCTCCTCGTGTGCTTAATTGTGGAAATTTCTTAATAAAATCACCACAGGGAACATCTTCAAGTGAATACATGGAAAATGTTGTTTATGGAGAGTGGTGCATAACCCCTCCCATTTTTCTCAAAAAAAAAAAAATGGTGAAGGAAGTGAGATCCAGAGTAGAAAGTGAGACCTTTATTCTCTGGAACTCAGTAGTAGGAGGGATCAACGCATATTTTTGTATCTCTCTTTCCACAATGGAAGCCTGGGCTCATTGTTTGAAAAATAATAATAGCATTGCAGTTTGTACCTAATCGTATAGTGACTGATTCAGGAATTTTGCAGAGAAGATTAAGGTGGGTGAAAGAATGAGGGATTTTCACTGAAAATTCATCACAAATGTTTTAGAGAAGAAGAAAAAGGCAGGCAGACTTTTCAGATTCAAGATTAGTGATTTTCAGACATTTTTAAACTTGTATTAACAGTAAGAAAAAGATTTTACACCACGGCCTAGAATACACATAAAAATATCAAAGGAAACAAATTAAAAACAAAAACTAAATCTGTGCCCCATTCTTGAAATTTCTTTTCTATTCACTTCAAATCCATATACTGACCAACTAAAATGGTCTCACATACTGTGGATGGTAAATATATAATTTGAAAAACCTGCTTTAGTGAGGCGTGGGAGTGGAGATAAGATGCCAGAAGAGAGTGCTATTTTTTTTTTTAATACTTTTTTTTTTTTTTTTTTTGCGCGGGCCTCTCACTGTTGTGGCCTCTCCTGTTGCGGAGCACAGGCTCCGGACGCTCAGGCTCAGCGGCCATGGCTCACGGGCCCAGCCGCTCCGCGGCATGTGGGATCTTCCCAGACCGGGGCATGAACCCGTGTCCCCTGCATCGGCAGGCGGACTCTCAACCACTGTGCCACCAGGGAAGCCCGAGTGTGCTATTTCAAAGATGTTGTAGGCATTACTTTTTATTTTTTTACTGTGTAATAATGTTTATAAATTTTTAATTTCCTTATTCACACACAAATTACAATATTCTAAAAACTATTATACTTTAAAATATATTAAAATATATTGTAATATATATGTTAATATATCAAAATCAATCTATTTGCTTTTTACATGTTATAGGTCATCTTGAATTTCTTACAGCTAAGTTGCAATAATCATGTTTTACTTTATTCATTTAAATTGTTACATCCAGTATAAAATCATTTTATAAAAAGAATATTTTAGTTCATATCAAGAGATAGTTTATATATTTTTAACAAACATATTTTAGAAAACTTTCCTCATGATTGAAATACAATTAGAAATAAAAACCCAACATCTTTACTTATGAAGAATTATATTATCTTTGAACAATAAATGATTAATTTTAGTTACTTCTGCCTTTGTTTGATTTTTCTGTGTTGTTCTCCAAGAATACCAATTTAGATTTAATGTACATTGTCACTATAAAAAAAAAATCTCCTACCTATTCCCAGGATTTTATCCCCAGATGGAACTTCTACTTTTTGATAAATATTTTCAAAAAGTAGCAATCTGAATGAAACACTAAACATTTTCTAATCCCTCTCACAAAACCAAGTCGTAGGATAATGCATGCCTTGATTCAACATTATCCTTGGTAGAACATCATAAAAAGAAATCACTAAAAGTTTATAGAGGGCAAAAAGAGAAATGGGAAATAAGAGTGAAGTAAGTAAATAGTCAAGTTAAATAAATTTAGAGATAAAAGCTAAATTTTTCACTTATACTTAATAGACTTTGTCAGAGGAAGGCCCACTTCTGTTTACTGATAGTGTCTAGCATAATGCCTTGAATAAATAGCTACTTAATAAATACAATTAAATTGTGAGATAAATAATGCCTAATTATTATTTTCAAAATCTCATCTTACCCATTTATGAAATATCTATCTGGAATAAGCAATTAATTTGGGAAAACAATTTATGTCCTGAGCTATTGTAGTGCTAGAAAGACTAACAGGTAGTGAAGAGAAGATCAGGAAAGGGTGGAAAGGAAAGAAAAACTAAAAACCAAACACTTTTACAACACACAGCATGAATGAAAAAAATTTTTTTCAGAATTTGTACTTTATTGCATTTCCTTATATTATGGTCTACTTTTACATGAAGATTATTTGCATCTTTCTACTGTTTTATCATCTTAGAACTTATGCTCTTTTAGGAGCATTTTGAACTTGTTGTTCAGAATGTTTTCCTCCCAACTGCCCATTAGATGGTACCACTACGTCAGATTTAATACCGGCTGACAGTAGCTGTGAGTCTTGTCCTTAAATTTTCTCCTTTGCACATAGGATTTTTGTGAAATGTAAATTAGCAAATGTAGGTGACTTAGTGCACTGTGAAGATTGTCATAAAGTAAGCACCCTGTAAATGCTAGCCACTTTTATAAAACTTATAATTAAGGTAGTTTTTTAAAGATCATAGATAAAACCTGGGGCTCTAGTCTTAGCAGTACACTCCCTAGTCCTGTGACTTTCACCAAGGTATTTAAACTTCTTGTTTCTTGGTTTCATTAGCAGTAAAATAGGGCTAATAGAACATGCCTTGCCTGCCTCACATTCATCTGATGAAAATTCAAGTAAACTTTTTGTGATACTGTTAATTTTACCATATCAGGGTAGAATGTAGAGAAACACAAAACTGCTTTCTGGAGTCCCATGGAGCAAAGATAAAATGCAGTTCTTTAAAGACATGATTGGGAGCACACATGGGAAGGCAAAGTAGTTAACTTCATTTATTAACAGATTCTGTTCAATTGCATCTTCTTGATGATTGATCTTAGTTTTCCCATCATTTCCTTGCCTTCTCCTGTATCATAATTCATTGACTGAGTGGAATTACATCTCTCTGCCTCATGGAATTTTGAATAGAAATTTTATTCAGTGTTAGTAATGCTTTCATTCCTGTATGCAATCCATATTTCAAAGAAAGGTAATTGACAGATTCTTTGGTATATTCAACAATGTCATATTTCAGTGTAAAGGAATTGAAGTCCCATGTCGTGTATGTGCTTTCTTGTAATTTTTCATATTCTTTTTATTTTAAGGTGGAAACAGTATTCTATTCAAAGATGAAAATCACTACCTATTAACTCTATGTTGGATATGTGTTCTTATTTACATATTTTAATATTTTATGAATAAAGAACATCAGTAAGTTTATGAAATCTTCATTTTCTTAGGCTGATTTTGTTAAACATACATAATTAACTATGGCAATATTCTTGAGATATTAGCAAACTTGTGGAAATTTTAATTAAGATAAGTTTTTACTGAATATCCATAGAACTTTCAATGAAAAGAGAAAATAAGATCATTTTATTATCACCAAAGCTATAGTTTAATTATATTTATCCATTTAAAAGTATTACTTTTTATAGAACTTTTAGGTTCACAGCAAATTTTAGAGGAAGGTACAGGTATTCCCCACATACACGCTGTCCCAACACATGCATAGCTTCTCCCATTATCAATGACCAGAATGGCATATTTATTACAATTGATGAACCTACATTGACACATCATAACTACTCAAAGTTCACAGTTTACCTTAGGGTTCACTCTTTGGGTTGTACATTACTTATCAATTTTTTGAAGCCACAATACTTTGAAAATTCAATTGAGCTTCTGTTGCTGTATTTTATATACTTCATAGTTCTAATTCTGACTTTTATAATTTGAGGATGAAGAAGCAGGCAATGCTCACAACAGTCCTCAATAATATTAAATTCTGTTGTTCGTGACACGGACACATTGTAATTAATTTTAATTTCCATTGTAAGTTTTACTGGGTTTTAGGTTCAGCTGACAACCTGAAGCCTGTCAGAGAGACTGTATACAGTTGCAAGCCCTGAAACTGACTGAATATAAATTCTTAAAAGCTAAGAATAAAAGGTATACAATTGCCTCATCTCTCACCATTTCTGATTGCAAGAGTCACCTACAACATAATTGACTATGTTTACTGTGCTTAATGCCTCAAACTATAATCTTAGGAAGTCTCAGTGCTGTAGATGTAAATGAGATGCCTTTAAAAAATATATTTAATATACTTAAAAAGTTTAATACTGAATACCTTTTTTGGTATTTTGAGTTAGTTAATTGTCAGTGGCAATGGTAGAAAAGATAAAATTAGTAAAATTATCTTAGCAGGGCAGGCAAGTGAGTGCTTATAATTTGAGTAGTAGGAATTTGGACAGGAGTGATACCAAAGTTTTCCAAAGATAAGAACCACCTTCACCTTCACATGTAAAGGTGTGCTATTTCATTTAATAATAATTAATTATCTTATTAATAATAACCATAATAAGCTCATTATATGTCAATAAAAATTAATATATTTATGAAAATTAGCTATATTTTCCCAAATATTTTCAGTGAGCAGTGGATATCATTGTTCCTTTTTGCAAATAACGTTTAATGTCTGACTTTTTAGGAGACAGCTGCATCTTTACCTCTGGTTCTGCATTCAAACTACCATGATATTAGACATCATATACCATTTTTCTCAGGATACATTTCTGGAATATGGTGGAAGTTATGATAATATTGTTTTAACTTGAAAATGTTCCATAATGTATAAAATAAATTCAAAATGTATTTTGAAATTTTAAAAAGTTACATAGTTTCTAGAAAGTCTACGTACATTCATGAGAGAAACTGAGTGAAAAAGGCATACATGTATATCTTGCTATTACAATAGTTTTGATCTTGATGACCCCATGAAAGGATCTCAAGGATAGCTAAAAGACCACACAGACAAGACTTTTATAACCAAAGTATAGTTATAATCATGTTTTAGAGTATATTTTCCAAATCACAAGTTTAAATGTTTGATCAATCACACAAATTGATCAAATTACATTTTAAAACCTTTGGAAACTCAAAATAAATGCTAATATTGAATTATGGGAGGAATCAAATTGAGTAGAACACAAAGAAGAATTGGTATGATTATGATGAGTATATTTATGTCACCTTCTGTAGAAGCCCCCTACTTCTGTAGAAGTTGACATATTTTCTTCTCTATCAAAAAATCCCATTTCTGCTTCCCTGGTGGCGCAGTGGTTGAGAGTCTGCCTGCCGATGCAGGGCACGCGGGTTTGTGCCCCGGTCCGGGAAGATCCCACATGCCGCGGAGCGGCTGGGCCCGTGAGCCATGGCCGCTGAGCCTGCGCGTCCGGAGCCTGTGCTCTGTGGCGGGAGAGGCCACAACAGTGAAAGGTCCGCGTACCGCAAAAAGAAAAAAAAAATCCCATTTCTGAGGGGATGTGGGGATATATGTATACATATAGCTGATTCACTTTGTTGTACAGCAGAAACTAACACAACGTTGTAAACCAGTTATACTCCAGTAAAGATATAAAAAGAAATCCCATCTCTATAATGTGTAGAATCTGATGAAAGAATAGATCACTTTATTATGATATACTGACTTTAAAAAATATTATTGATGACTTCACAGCATTTTAAATTTTATTGTGTGTTATTTAAATAGGAAATATTTTATTACCCAAAAATGACATGGCATGTATCACCTCGCAAATAGCATAGACCTCCATGATCATGGTGGCAAAGGAGAATGCCAGACACACATTTTATGTGTACTAAAGTTATCATCGCTGTCAGCAAAGAAACTTCATTCCTCCAAAAATCTTTCTTTATATACTAATGATGTGAGAAAAAAATAAATTATTGGGAAATATACACAAGGGGGAGTTTTTATTTCCTACTGAGCCTATCACTTCTTTTTTTGATATTCATAACAGATTAAGGCATGATTCATGAATAAGAGAAAATAATGCCCCTATTTGAAATTTGAGCCTTTCTCAGGAGTCAAATACTCCTTTGGAATTTACAAACATGAGATATTATAATATGAAACATGAAAAATGTATAACTCTAGATATGGCATATTCATACTCATTGTTTATTCAGAAAAATAACAAAATATTTTAGGCAATTAACTTTTTCATTTAGCATTTAAAATTAAATGCCAGAGACAGTTAATATGCCCAATGCCCTCAAATCCTTGTTTTTCATATAATATTAAATATTGACTTTTTAATGCAGTGACATAGTGAGTGCAGGTGTGTACGTATGTGGGTAAGTTGGGAGCGAAGTGGAGAGAGCCCCACAGCTCATAGGTGTTTGGTCCATGGGTGTTTGGTCCACGGGTGTTTGGTAAGAGTGACAGTACCCACATAGTGATCTTGGCTCCAAAAGCTTTTGCCTATATCGCATTTAGGATGCAGAAGTCTCTTCTGAATTTGCCAATAATCAAATTGATTATGTGCCAATAAGGTCAATTTGGTTTTGACCTTTTAGTTCCTGCTGCCTCTCCAGCAGTGTTTTAGAAATCCAGGCCAGAACCATGATACACAGATTTTAAAAAAAAGATGTATTTTTAAAAGCATCTTTAGGTTTACCACAAAACTCAGTAAATTGAGCAGAATGGAGAAAGTTCCCATATAGTTCAATCTTCACCCACCCCTGATTCTTCTATTATTAACATCTTGCATTAGTGTGGTGTATTTGTTATAATTGATGAGCCAATATTAACATAATATTATTAACTAAAGTTCATACATTGAGGTTCACTCGTGTTGTACATTCTATAAGTTTTTAAAAAGTGTATAATGATATGTGTCTACCATTACAGTATCATACAAGATAGTTTCATGCCCTAAATGTCCTCTGTGCCTCATCTAGTCATCCCTCCTTTCCTTCCTTGAACCCCTGGCAACCACTGATCTTTTTACTGGCTCCATAATTTTGCCTGTGTCATAGAGTTGGAAAACATAGTATGCAGCCTTTTCAGATGATCTACTGTCACTTCATAATTTGCATTATAGATGGCTTTATGTTCTTTCCTGGTTTAATAGCTTATTTTTTATCCCTGAATAATATTCCACTGTATGGATGTGCCACATCTGTTTATCCACTTACCTATTGAAAGACATCTTGGCTGATTCCAGGTTTTGGCAATTATGAAAAGAGCTGCTATAAATAGCATGCTGGGTTTTATGTGAACATGTTTTCAGTTCATTTGGGTAGACACTAAGGAGCATGACTGGCCTGCCATTTACCAAATCTTCTAAACAGTTGCAATATTTTGATAGTGCATCTTATAAGAATTCTTACAGTTGGTCTGGGAAAATCAAGGAAGAAGATTATGCTGTGTAGCATATTTAGTATATATCCTTACATACCTTGCTGTCCCATCCTTTTCTGGTATACCAAAACTTTGAGAATTATACATGTGTAAAAATAACATCAATAATATACAATATTTTATTAAGATTTACCATATTAACTTCATGCATGCTCAATTATTGTATAGCAGCCCCAAAGTTGAATTTTTCTGGTAAACCAGGAATCTGAGAGTGTGTATTAAACTTTTCAAACTTTTTAGTATTGTCTTCATTTTCTGATTCTTACAAATCACTTTCAGACATATTCTGCCTTTGTTATCTTCAATTCTCACACTGGTCTTTTTTCTTTTTTTCAATTCAGATGTCCTTTGGTTTAGAATAACAAAGTTCTGGATTGCCCAAGAAGCTCCTCTATTTTCCCTTTTACTCAATATATTGTATGAATCTCATAAACCAACAAGACTCTCTCAAACTGCTGTCAGATAAGCTCTTCTGTCCCTTCTCTGATTTAATTAGAGACAAGTTTGTTTAAGCCCTAATAGGCACCAATGGTGACCCAAAGAGGAAAAGTACATTTCTCTCTCCATTAATACTGAAGTTCTTTCCATATGCTACAAGCACTGCTTCCTGATCTTCCTCAAGGTTTTGTGTATTTTATTCACCTCATGTCCCTAACACAGTGGGCCTCTAGTTGGTGGCTGGGAAAGGGGGTAGGCCTTGCAACGTTTCTGGCACTGTAGGGGCAGGAGATGGCGCATCCCCAATCCTCTGTGGAGTGATGTTGTGGAGGAGTGGAACACATTTGAACTTGCCACGCTCTGAAAGGCAATGTGTAAATATTTCCCCAAACCAAAGAAACGCTGAAAGGGTGGAGAAGTTCCAATTAGAAAGATTGAGATTAATGTTGGACATGGCTCTCAAAGTCTAGCTAACTGTTCCCTTGCACCACCCAAAGCAGACTTCAATTCAAAGACATTGGAACTGTGGGCTATGAATGCACACTAAAGATTGCTCCTCTCACAACCTCAGGGCCTAATTTCTATGCCTAAAGAATAATTATCAAGGCCCAGTTACAGGTTTTATCAAATTTTATCTTGCAATAGTCTTTTCAATCAAAAAGATTTATTGTTCCCCATTTACCACTTATTTTGCTTTGCATTATGATCTCAAATTATCCTCTTTTTTCCCTAAAAGTGTTCACACTTTCTGTGTCATTTGTAAGGTATTTTCTCATAATCTCCACATATTTTATTTTACAAATGCCTCACAATCTTTGTATATTTAAGAGTGCTTATTTATATTTACTGTCATAATATTTGGGGTTTCATTTCAATGATCTTGGATTGTTCTGGGCATTCATTATTCTCTTTCCTTTTGATTCCTTTGTTTCATTAAGACCATGATTGAGAATCTTGAAATTCAGATTGTGACTTCTTTTCACAAAACAAAAATAATGCACAGGTTTTAAACCCATTTGTTTACAGTCATCTTTCCTTACAATTTTTTTTTCCTTGAGTGACTAAATATCCCCCAAATCAATGGGAGACTCATTCTGTCTGGTTCAATAAAAGTGAATAATTGGATCCCTGCTCTTGTTTCAGTGTAGGCAGTGCAACTTAGAGTTGGGGACAGAAAAGTGGTCTCATTCAATGTTTCTCTTTCATCCTTGGGACTTTCTCTTTCTGAACTTCTTCTGAGGATATAATTTGAGCTACATTGTCCAAGTGCTGAGTGAACGTTTTACGATGGATTTCCCTTCTCTTCCTTTTTGGTATGGTTGTAAATATTTTAATAGAAACTTGGGAAGACGAAAGTTAGGAACATCAATTCTGGTAACCCCATGGTACAATGACCTGACCCACTCTTTCAATTTTATCTTCTACATTACACACAACACATGTTAAAGATATTTTTAAAAAATAAATCATATTATAAAAGTTATTTTATCTTCCTAAAAATTTTAAGTTTTTATATTCTCACAAGAGCAGAGACCTACCTTACATTTCAATATCACTCTGTTATTGAAGATTTAATGAGAGGTTTTCTTTTCATACATCAAAATCTTTCATGACATAAATCTGAGAGTGATGCTTCTAAGTCTCCACGCACTCATAAAAATATACTAATTTCAAATGAACAAAGATAACATAGACTGTAAGGGCTGAGTGGAAAGGAGGAAAAATGAACAAAATTAGAAACTGTAAGAGAGAGACAATTTTGAATTCTTCTAAAATGTTTATTTTTGTAATTTCAATCTCCAGTAAAATGAGTTATGATTAACTGAATGATCTTAAAACATAGTGCTTCATAATCAATATTTGGTAAATTGCTGTAGAAGTGCAAGCACACTTTTTCCAAACATCTAAAGATACATTATTTATAAGTAATTTGAAAATTCAGGCATGTTTTAAACATCTTAACTTGAGAAATAAAAACAATAATTTATATTCTTGCTTTTTATGATTATTACCATTATCTGAATCTGATAAAATTCTGTCTTCTGTCTGCTTTTTAAGAAATAGCTTGGATAAAAGAAAACATACGAAGTGCAATTTTAGAAAATCACAAGTAGTGCAGTGCAATGGATAAGGACACATCTTTACAGCCATAGTATCGGGGTTTATAGTTGACTTTTGTCACTTATTACCTGTGAGACTTTAGGTTACTTAATGCTGCATTCCTCAATTTTCTCATCTACAGAATAATTAACAATAACTACCACATAGGCACAACCCTATGAGGATTAAATGTGTCAATCCATGTAAAGCCCTTTATACCACGTCTGGTAGAAAGTAAGAACTAGACAAATTTTCCTTCTTATCAATGGACACACATTTTTAAAAAGCCCAACATGAAACTGGAGAAATTGTATTTTATATTTGTTCTACATAATGTGGAATTGGTTTATGTCACATTGGTACAGCCAGTGCAAATTCAAATTCAGAGTGTGTAACCTATAGAATCAAAAGGAGGGGGGAAAAAAAAACCCTCTACACACATCCCATCCCAAAGTCTTGTTACCTGAGTTGCCACCCGTACAAGATAAAGTTGAATTTTATTTTATCTTCATATTTTATTTTATCTTTCGTCTAAAGGAAAAAAGGTTTTTATAATTTTGTAATGAGTTGAGTATGGGGAGGAAAAATGGGAGATGGATATATTAAAGGAAATCTGGATGTCTGAAATATCTGATTTCCAACGCGTCTCATTAGCTCATGTAGAGAAAGAAGGCGCCATCTGAACTAGTATTTTGAAAAAGCACAGTTGTAAGAACGTTACCTTGAAACAATTTTATTTTTGCCCTTGAGTACCTTTTAAAATTTAATCAGTGGGTACCAGATTTCCCCTGCTGCTGGATGAAATCTTAGGAGCACCTCATGAATTTTCCTGTCACTGTTAACCCAAAACAAAACAAAACAATAACAAACAAACAAAATACTACAGGTACTTTGAAAACAATTATAATATTAAAATATTAAGAATTGTGATTTAAAATGGACTCTCCTCTCCTTACCCAAAACAGGCATGTTGTAGAGAAGAAGCTTGCTGTCAGGGAAGGTTATATGGTTGGCTTTTCTCTTTTCCTTACCTAGGGTAGCTATTCTTGTTGACCTAGGTTTCTGACCGTTTCTGGCTTGGCACATAAGAAGGAGGAGAGCCAGCTGAAGCAACAAATATCTCACCTGGCTGTCATGACTGACCGGAGGCTGAGCTTTCATCAGTCCTCCCTGGATCTGGAGAATATTTCAATTTGTCTATCCTGGACACTTTCCTGCTTCACTAGCTATTACAATACTGTTAATATTTAACCTACCATATCCTTGATGAAGATGAATACATCTCTGTTTTGCTGGCCACTCATTTCTTCCCCAACTCCTAGGAATCCAGACATACCTCTGTTTCTGCTATAATTTGTTCACACTTAAGAAAGTTCTCTTGGAGAGGTCCTAAATCAATAACACAATTAATTTGTGTATATGTATTGGGTCCATGGGAAAACCTCATGTAGCTTTGCTCTGATTGAAAATGCAGGTATTTCTACACTTATTTTGTTCATCTCTTACCATTTTTATTATTTATAACTTAGTTACCGATTCACTTTGCCCCATAAACTTCATTGTACATGTATTGAGCTCTTCAAGTGATCTCTTTAAGAAGCTTCTCTTTTGTGTGAGGATGTATCTTGCTGGTGGGGAAGGGTAAGATTTTATAGCATCACTCTATCTGAAAAAAATCCTCTTCAAAAATCCTCTCCATGTCCCTCATTTTTTGTACTATGGAAATAATTCAACTTTTTCATAAAAATATGAATATTTGCACTCTGTTGTTCCTGCAGTAAGATATCCTATTGGCCACTTAAGTCAGCCCTGTTCATTGTGGGAAGGGAATACCAAGGGCCTGAATACCGGGCATCACTGAGAGCCATCTCAGAAGCTGGCTACAGCCGCATTGCCTCTAACCGCCAAACATTCATGGGCGTTGCTTATGCAATATGCACTCACCCCCTTCCCAAGCCCTGAAAAGTGTCATCCCGTTAACATTCTAGAATGTTATCATCCAAATTAAGTTTCATGTGTAGCTCCTCAATCTGAAGACCTGTGAATTAAAGAGACAACTTTTCTGTCTCCCCCAATACACATCTACGCGATATATCAAAGGAAACATCCGAGGATACCACTATAGACATTCCTTTTCAAAAAGGGGTGAGTGGCAGGAAGTACATGGGAATCAATATTCCTTAGTATTTTTAAAATCCTGCAGGGCAAATGTTGAAATTTCCTTGTTGGAGACATCATGAACTGATTCTCCATGGTTCTCGGTCATGGCTTCTGGATTTCAGAATTCTTGACTTCACCCTGAGTCATCCTTCCTACTCTAGTAGACTAACCCATGTTTTGCACCTGACTAAGCTTCTCAGCCTACTTTCTCTCTGTAAATGTTTGAATTTCCAAAGACCTCTTTCAAGTTTCTACTCTGTCTTTTTCGGTCAAAGCTGGCACACTTCCTGCCAATAGAATTCCCTGAAAGATTTGCCCATTTACTTCTATTGAATTGTCTGTCTTTTTCATATTGATTTGTGGCACTTTTTTTTTTAATACATTCTGAGTACAAGTCTTGTATTAGTTTTACATGTTACAAATATCTTCTTCCACTATGTGGCTTGCCTCTTTAATGTTTTGAAATATATATATATATATATATATATATATATATATATAATTTTAAGATATATAATATTGAGCTATATAATATATAATATTTTGAGCTATATATATTTAAATTACTGTGATACAATATAGCAATCTTCTTTGTTAGTTCTTTTTTTTTTTTTTTTTTTTTTTTACGCGGACCTCTCACTGTTGTGGCCTCTCCCGTTGCGGAGCACAGGCTCCGGACGCGCAGGCTCAGCGGCCATGGCTCACGGGCCCAGCCGCTCCGCGGCATGTGGTATCTTCCCGGACCGGGGCACGAACCCGTGTCCCCTGCATCGGCAGGCGGACTCTCAACCACTGCGCCACCAGGGAAGCCCTGTTAGTTCTTTTTAAATTTAAGAATCTTTAATCAAAGATCAGGTTAATATTCTCCTATATAGTCTTCTAGAGACACTTTTTACTTAATTTGGGATCTAAAATCCTCTTACAATGGATTAGAGGTCATTAGTCTCTTTTTTTACATATACTCTCAAACTCCATAGACACATGCCATGATCTTTCATGATTTCTTTCAACAAGCTATTCTCAGCAGTGAAAGCAGTGGGAAGGTAGCCCTGAGGATTCTGCAGTTCAGCAAGTATCCAGTAGAGGGAGGTGAGATTCCACTACCTCTATTCTCTGTGAATTACACTTTTGAGACCCCCGTGTGCATGGGAGTAGCCTTTCCAAGTTCGTCCCCCGCAAAGGCTTACAATGATGACGTCAGTGACTCTCAGTTTTGACTCCTTTCCTCCCTGCCCAGTCACCCTTCCATGAAGCTTGGTGGTGAGAACTGGAGAGCTAGAGTTGTGGAAGTAGTGGCTCTAGCAGGAATAAATTCTATTGTCGCTTTACTTGTTCCTGAGGGTCTTCTTAGAACTGGCTTTATTCACATCATCTCTTCCTGTCAGCTGTGGCTCCTAATTTCCACTGCAGAAGCTCTGCTCAGACTGTGGTTTACATGAGTGAAAATGCAGTTACATGGGTAAAAGAGGTTCCCTTACCCATAAACTTATTTATCTGTTGAATATTAAATCTCAATACTATTGATGAGACATATTGAATTCTGAAATATTCTTTTACAGTATTTATATCAAAGAATCAGAAAGCAAAAACCGCATTTGCAGGAATAGAATGCATTAAAATTTTAAAGATACATGATCCAAACCGTAAAATAATCTGATTTTCTTTTCTTTTTTTTTTTTTTTACATCTCTATTGGAGTATAAATGCTTTACAATGTTGTGTTAGTTTCTGCTCTACAACAAAGTGAATCAGCTATATGTATACATATATCCCCTCCCTCTTGAGCCTCCCTCCCACCCTCCCTATCCCATCCCTCTAGGTCCTCACAAACCACAGAGCTGATCTCCCTGTGCTATGCAGCTGCCTCCCACTAGCCATCCATTTGACATTTGGTAGTGTATATATGTCATTGTTACTCTCTCACTTCATCTCAGCTTCCCCTTCTCCCCTCCATGCCCTCAAGTCCATTGTCTACGTCTGCATCTTTATTCCTGCCCTACCACTAGGTTCATCAGTACAGCTTTTTAAATTCCACATAGATGTGTTAGCATATGGCATTAGTGTTTCTCTTTCTGACTTACTTCACTCTGTATGACAGTCTCTAGATCCATCCACCCAACTACAAATAACTCAATTTCATTCCTTTTTATGGCTGAGTGATTTTCCATTGTATATATGTGCCACATCTTTATCCATTCATCTGTCGATGGACACTTAGGTTGCTTCCATGTCCTGGCTATTGCAAATAGTGCTGCAATGAACACTGTGGTACATGTCTCTTTTTGAATTATGGTTTTCTCAGGGTATATGCCCTGTAGTGGGATTGCTGGGTCATATGGTAGTTCTGTTTTTAGTTTTTTAAGAAACCTCCATACTGTTCTCCATAGTGGCTGTATCAATTTACATTCCCACCAACAGTGCAGGAGGGTTCCCTTTTCTCCACATCCTCTCCAGCATTTATTATTTGTAGATTTTTTGATGATGGCCATTCTGACCTGTGTGAGGTGATACCTCATTGTAGTTTTGATTTGCATGTCTCTAATGATTAGTGATGTTGAATATCTTTTCATGTATTTATTGGCCATCTGTATGTCTTCTTTGGAGAAATGTCTATTTAGGTCTTCTGCCCATTTTTGGATTGGGTTGTTTGTTTCTGCAATATTGAGCTGCATGGGCTACTTGTGTATTTTGGAGATTAATCCTTTGTCAGTTGTTTCATTTGCAAATATTTTCTCCCATTATGAAGGTTGTCTTTTCATCTTGTTTATGGTTTCCTTTGCTGTGCAGAAGCTTTTAAATTTCATTAGGTTCCATTTGTTTATTTTTGTTTTTATTTCCCTTACTCTAGGAGGTGGGTCAAAAAGGATCTTGCTGTGATTTATGTCATAGACTGTTCTGCCTATATTTTCCTCTAAGGGTTTTAAAATGTCTGGCCTTACATTTAGGTCTTTAATCCATTTTGAGTTTGTTTTTGTGTATTGTGTTAGAGTGTGTTCTAATTTCATTCTTTTACATGTATCTATCCATTTTTCCCAGCACCATTTATTGAAGAGGCTGCCTTTTCTCCATTGTATATTCTTGCCTCCTTTGTCAAAGATAAGGTGGCCATATGTGTGTAGGTTTATCTCTGAGCTTTCTATCCTGTTCCATTGATCTATATTTCTGTTTTTGCACTAGTAACATACTGTACTGTATGTACTGTTTGATTACTATAGCTTTGTACTATAGTCTGAAGTCAGGGAACCTAATTCCTCCAGCTCCATTTTTCTTTCTTAAGATTGCTTTGGCTATTCGGGGTCTTTTGT
Organism: Delphinus delphis; assembly: GCF_949987515.2. Classification (NCBI taxonomy): domain Eukaryota; kingdom Metazoa; phylum Chordata; class Mammalia; order Artiodactyla; family Delphinidae; genus Delphinus; species Delphinus delphis. The sequence goes on from NC_082687.1 coordinate 131,351,257, forward strand.
GTTTCCATACAAATTGTAAACTTTCCTGTTCTAGTTCTGTGAAAAATGGTATTGGTAATTTGATAGGGATTGCATAGAATCTGTACATTTCTTTGGGTAGTATAGTCATTTTCATAATATTGATTCTTCCAAACCAGGAGCATGGTATATCTCTCCATCTGTTTATGTCATCTTTGATTACTTTCATCAGAGTTTTATAGATTTCTGAGTACAAGCCTTTTACCTCCTTAGGTTGGTTTATTCATAGGTATTCTATTCTTTTTTTGCAATGGTAAATGGGATTGTTTCCTTAATTTCTCTTTCTTATCTTTTATTGTTAGTGTATAGGAATGTCAGAGATTTCTGTGCATTAATTTTGTATCCTGAAACCTTACCAGATTCACTGATTAGTTCTAGTAGTTTTCTGGTGGCATCGTTAGGATTTTCTATGTATAGTATCATGTCATCGACAAACAGTGACAGTTTTACTTCTTCTTTTCCAATTTGTATTCCTTTTATTTCTTTTTCTTCTCTGATTGCTGTGGCTAGGACTTCCAATACTATGTTGAATAGTAGTGGCAAGAGTGGACATCCTTGTCTTGTTCCTGATCTTAAAGAAAATGCTTTCAGTTTTTCACCATTGAGAACGATGTTTGCTGTGGGTTTGTCATATATGACTTTTATTATGTTGAGGTAGGTTCCCTCTATGCCCACTTTCTGGAGACTTTTTATCATAAATGGGTGTTGAATTTTGTCAGAAGCTTTTTCTGCATCTATTGAGATGATCATATGGTTTTCTCCTTCAATTTGTTAATATGGTGTATCACATTGATTGTTTTGCTGACTTTATTTTCAATAGAACTATCTACTAAATTGCAGAAACTGTAGTCTAGGACTAATCTTCTACGTGGGTGAACAAATTTTAAAAAAGAAAAGGAAGGAATAACTTCTACTAGTATAACTCTTATTAATATTTCAGCCCTACATACCAAATTGAGAATTTATTCTTTATTATGTAGTGTCTTCTATTCAAAGTCATTCAGTGAATATTTCAGTTATTTATTGCACATCGGATTTGTTTTTGTGCTATGATAGCTCTTCTAGAAATGTAGTTATAACACAGGCTATGTGAAAATTTACAAGGTGCTAATGAGCTTTCTTCAAACACCACAAATTATTTAAGTAGCTTAATGCTCTTGTTATTTTTACAGTGTCAGAGGAGTTTTCACACTAATGTGAGGCAGCCACATAATTTATTTCTCTGTTTTCAAACTTTCAAGTATAAATCAAAAACATAAGCATAAATTCAAAGAATGACAAAATTTATTTCTTTCAAATGTTTATGTTAAGGAGTGTTTTTAATCCAGGGAAATATAATACAGTAATATGATTGATTTTAGTCTTTGATCTGAAAACCTTTATTCCAGATTTGAGATAGGGCATGTGTAATGAGATGTTAAAACATTTAACTTGAATATTTAATTTCTACCGATTTTGGTTTTATACACCATATTAAAATTCGATCCATGTATATATTTATACTAAAAACCTCTCTGTGATAGCTGTTCTCATTCCTTCACACTTGAAAGTCAATTTTTGTCTTGTATGGAGATGTAAACATTGGATTGCTATCAGTTTTCTATTTTCTTAAGGAACCCTTGGACTTGAGAGTGAAGTCTAATTTTCAGTCACAAGCAGAGCTAAGGGTCAGAAGAGAAAGATAGGCAATTCCAAAGGATAAGTGGAGGTTGAGTTCTGGGTCTAGCACTAGTTTTGAGCTCTTGAGGTTATGGCAGACTTACCTGTACTGTTAGGTTAAGAACAGTAGGAAGTGGGAAGTGGAGGGGAAGACAAGATTTCAATATCTATCTCATTTAGTGAAGAAAGCACCCAGTAAAAAATGTGAAACCTAGACACACTTAAATTCCCACCAAGGAAATAATTGAAATCAGTTTAACACTGATCTTTTCAATGACTGAATTTCTAAAGTAATATTCTACTTACATGGCAGTATATTTAATACTTTTTGAGAACAAGCCCTCAGGGCTGCCAGACTCAGGATTTAATTCCAGCTTCAATGCTTACTAGCTGCAGGTCTTGAAAAATTTCCTCATATGCTCTAAATCTCAGTTTCCTCATCTCTGAGATGGGAATGCTAGTAATGCATATTTCCTAAGGTGGTTTCTAGGTTTAAATTAGTTAACAAAATTAAGTACTTAGCTGAGTGCCTGGAACAGATTTCAATTTCAATGAATTTATATAGTTTATTGCTTTTGTGAAATGATATGATGCATGACCCACATCAGATGAGTAGTAGTATCAACAATATAAAATAATAGTGATCTTTTATTGAGTTTATAATATGTGCTGAGAAAATCTCAGTACTTTATATAAGTTAAATTTTTTCAACTAATCTAGAGAGAGATGAATAAAGTGGTGCTTAGAGAGCCCACTTCATAACTGGAGTGAAGTCTTAAGACTAGGAAAAAACCTAACCCATGGCTAATGCTTAAGAGAGACCTGATCCTTAAGAATTGTAGATGGCAATTAGTATGCTTATTGTTAGCAAGAACAAGTGCTAGGTTCTCCCTTAAATTATCATTTTTAAGTCTTTGAAACTGCAGCGGCTTTATTTATAAGTAAAGCAAACCCAGGTCATGTTTGGAGACACTGAGCACACTAATCGGCCTCTGATGTTAAACCCACAATTGCAAGCATATGTGCCTTGTACATTTCTGCTAGGGTTTTGGACATGTGCCACAGGCTAGCACTTTGCCTTGACATTGCTCCTCTGCAGACAGATGGCAAATTCTTTGCTGATTTTCAATTAAGTGCATTTTTTTCAGAAGCATTTAAAGTATTGAGCATCCAGAAATTTTGGACACATGCACAGGAATCCTTATGGAGGCAGGAAAATAAATTTCTGATAGTTTAGACTAAACTATCAGACATAGTTTGACATAGATATTTACTGAAATGGTGACATTTTTCCTCTAGGTTTTCACAATCAATTTCTCATTGTTTCTTTCACTTATGCTGGGTTTTAGCAAAGGCAGCTCTGATCCATAGTGTAGTTTTTATCTGACTAACCTAACTCTGGTTTCATAACTTCAAACTGGCTGATGAAAAATTTATTTAAATATTGTGCCTCATACTTCAAAAGGAACATGTGTGTTTCCTTCAACAGTACATTTTAAAATAAAAAGACATGCACTGTTAACTTTGGAAGTTAATACTTTATTTGATTTTAACCAAAGATTGTATCTTTGTATACAAAGTACATGAATTTCTATACAATAACTATATAAGTAGGAATAACGGGAAAATTAAGAATGCTTCCTCAATATCATATACTAAGTAAATCTTTATGTCTACCAGCTTTATTATTTTTCCTTTCAGTCATCTTTACTGATAAGAATGGATCATAAAATGTTCACACCATAAGGGGGCTTCAAGGTTATTGAGTTGAGTATCTTTCTTTCACAGGTTCAAAAAATAAAGGCCAAGAACGTTCAAGAAGTTTCCAAAATGACACAGATAATGGAAGAATTTAAACCTTGATCTGATTAAGGTTAAGTGCTATTTCCATCACACATGTATTGTCCTTACTGATTGTCAATTATGTAAACAACATTATGGTGTATTATTATTTTTTTGGGGGGTTTTTAAAATTGTTTTATTTGGGAAAAGTGCGTCTTACAAAAGGGCAGCTGCAAAATACAGAGACCTCTGCAACAATTACTTGTTTTTGCTTAACGTGAAAGAATGAGTGGTATCCAAGGAATCAAAGCAGTAGATGGACAAATCAGGGGCATCTCCAAGTTATTTTCAGGAAATAGAGCAACAAAACGCAAATTTATAATTTCTGATCAAGGAATTCTTCTAACAATTTAACTTTAGCTTATCTCGTGGATTACCACCTCTCCGTCCCCTTTTAGTGGAAAAGCATGACTTACTACTGCAAACCAATTACTCCACTACAGGAAACACCTTAGAACATAGTTTTGAATCACACCTGTCTAGCTGCAAAGCTCAGGGATGGAATGAGGCAAATACCCACAAAAACGAACAGAAAAACCCGACAACAAAACCCCTCAAATGAGGACAAAGGTTTGTCAAAAAGTGCCTGGACTAGAAAGTCTAGGAGATCATAAAACATTAAATACAACTGTGTAACTGAGACCCAGTTTGTGTTAATACATGAGACAACCAGATAGTTTGAACTTCTATGGCTAAGCCCATTTCCCTATTTATAGAGACAGAGCTAGCCCTGTTCTATTAACAGCTACCAATGTACTGCTTTGTCCTTTAAGATCTATTTGCCACACGAGGCTGAAACCACTAAACTTGAGTTTTTCCACTAAGGCTACAGACACTGCATCTATGCAGGGATGAGAAGCTTGTTACACACTCACACGTACCAAGTCTATCAGCCCTTGGGAGTCAACTTCCAACTCTGCATTTATTTTATTCCACTATATCTTTATATGTGTTCTTTCACAATTTTCCTATCAGGCTAAACACAGTAAAAATCTCAACACAGTCGCACCTGGTTCTGGTTACCCAGCAGTAGTACTTGTGTGCAATTAAACAAGAGACCAAAACCACAGAACAAGTGCACAGGGTGGGGATTACAGGGCAGGGAATAGATATAAAAACACAGATGTGCAGAATTCACCAGAAACCTCAAGCATCTGCCTAAGTCTATAGCAGAAGGCTACATGCCACAGTTCAGATCCTTCACCTATCACCCCAATTCTTGGACCCCACAGCAGGGCCAATGCTGTTACTTTTGAACCTGGGGTCCTCAAAAGTGAGTACTGCAAATCCAGAAATGCTACCCTTGAACTGTGTGAATCTGGCTGAAAACAGATGACGCAACAAACCTACACTCTAACTGTCTGACAGTTAAATTCATGTTACAAAAAAAACTAACTTTAAGATTTATTTTTGTAACTTTTTGAAACAGAGAAAACAACATACTCCTTGGAGAAAGGTGAGGAATTGAGAAGACAGGCCCTGGGTAAAACTTATTACGACAGCACCTGGAGTTGAGAGGCCTGCCTAGAAGAGAACCACGGGCGCTGCCGCCACGAGCGGGGACGGCTGCCGTCTGAGGCTCAGCAGACCAGTTCACACGCCCCGCAAAGCTGCTATAGATCCAAGTCATAAAAATCTTCCAGCTCATCGTGAAACAAGTCCCACTCGTCTTCAGAGTCCGTCAGGTCGTCGTCCCCACCTGCAGCCAAAAGCATAAGCAACATCTCGCCCAGCTCGAAGGTGACAACCTCTTCGTCGTCGTTGTCGAAGGGGTTGCCGTGCTCTCTTTCCTCAATGAGCTCCCAGAAGTGGTTCCTTCGTTGGGCCCGGTATCTGCTTGATGTTCCCACTTTCTGTCTCTGTGGCTCCTCCCTACGGCCATCAGGGTACGCATGCTTGTAAAAACAGTTCCCTCCAAATGGACAGCTCCCGCGTCCTTCATCAAAATACCTGCACGCCTTGTTGCTCATTGCCTCCTTGTATTTCTGAATGAGTTTCTGCTTCTCTTCTTTCTCCTCCACCCAGTACTCACTTGGAATGACAAAGTTAGATGTGATGCGGCATTCTGGGCAGGACTTTATGATCTTGCTCTCAAATTGCTTAGCACTCCTCCACTTGCGAATACACTTGAGACAGTAGGTGTGGTTGCAGTTGGAGAGGATCCCGAAGCGGCGCTCGCTGGGGTTGGCTTTTTCATAGACCACCTCCATGCAGATCCCACACACCATGTCCTTGCTGTGCTGCACGGCAAACGAGAGCTCCAAGTCCTTCTCATGGGCCTCGATGCAAGATTTTATATGTTGTGATCTTTGGGCAGCATCCATTGGATGGAGGACCTGCAGCCCACACATATCACACGAGTCTCCGTGGAGATACACACAGTTCTCCCCATATCGGCACTCTCCCACCGCAGCATAGGGGCAGAGCTGCTTCTTTGTTTCCACTGCAGTTTGCTCCTTCTCTGATTCTTCCTTGGTCACTGAGCCCTGCAGGGGTGCTTCAGTGGAGGAAGGGGCAGTACGGCCACAGTAGGGCTGCCCAGGAACAAACTCAATGGCGTTCACCCAGTCTTCTGAACCTGCTCCTACAGTTGAAAAGTTTGAATTTCTTGACTCAGCTTCGCACATATTCATTTCAACAATCGGTCCAACTACTGATGAGAGACTTGAGGAAGCAGCAAGGGGTGACTTTGCAGTTAGATCTGTAGCAGTTGCTTCTTCCTGTTTCAATGGCTTGCTGTGTTCATATCTGCAGCGGTCTCCGTAAATACAGTACCCTCGCTGAAAATACTTGCACACTACACCATATGGACTGTCAGAGAGGTCATGTGAGTATCGACAGTTATCTCCTTCCTTACAAACCCCATGCATGAAATACCTGCAGGTGACCTGTTTAGTCCAGCCGCCGCTGCTGCCGTCGCTGACGCCTCCCCCGCCCCCCGCCCCCAGGGACGGGGAGGTGACTGTGGGGGTAGGGGTTGGGGAGGCCACTGCCGCCGCTGCCGCTCGTGCTCCTGATGTTGTGGCTGTTGCTCCGGGAGCTGCAGCCTCCGCCATTACTGTTTATCCCACACAGCAATGGCGCCGGAACTTCCGGGATCACATAATTCCGGTCTGGCTGCGGGGAGGAGAAGGCGGCAAGGCGAGGGGTGGAGAAGGACCCTGAGGCGCCCGCTCGTTCCCCTCTGCCCCGCGTCGCGTCTCGGTGTATTATAATATTAAGCCCACCTCATAATTTATTGTCTTCCACAGACTATAAAACATAGTAACATTCTGTACCTCTATTTACTAGAAATAATTGGGTAAAAAAGAAATGAGAGCAGATAATTCAGGAGGAGATATAAATCAAACCTGTGCAGAACTGAATGTGGAAGTATGTATGTTCACACCCACACACCCACATACACAGTCACTCAATAAACATTTTTATATGTACAAGGACTGTACAAATACACACACAAGTGCTCCTGAAAAATTATGAGTGGGTTGTGAAAGAAGTTTTGGTGTAAAAATTACTAGGATATCTACAATACTAATATTTATTTAAGATCCATTAGTGTTGACCCTTCTCAGTTGAAGAATGTTTTATTGTGGAAAGAGATTTTGCTACTGACCAAGATGGAAGGTAAAAAATTACTCAATAGGGGCAGACCTGTAATGCAAGCATGCTTCAGTGCCCTCAGTTCTAATATCAGATCCTTCTCAAATCCTAACTTATGGTATTCTTGCTCCATTTCTATCCTCAAGTTACCATTACCATTAATCTATTAGTTGTGTTGTCAAAAATTTTGGAAAAAGTTTTAATTTATTTTGAAATATTTCAGATATATAAAAGGTATAAAGAATATAAAAATACTCTATCTCCACTATTAACAAATAAAACTTAGAGTTAAATCTTTACTGATTGTATTCCTCTTCCACACAGAGGTGCTTAAAATTCTGAATTTGTATTTTTTATCCTCTTGCATTTCTTTATACTTTACTAAATATATCTGCACTCTGAACCACTGTGAACAAACTAGAACTACCCTTATCAAAATAATGAGTCAAAAATATTTTTTATGTAAAAATAAAGGAAGATATTTGGTAAAAAACATGCATTTTATAAATAGTAATCATATAAATTTTCACTTAATTTTGCATCTATTTATAAACATATCTCCCTATATTTTTCCTAGTTTAGATCTACTTCATGTGCCTGACTAAACAATGCATCATATTTTATTTAATAAAAACTCTACTCCCTGCTTGCATTCACTAATAGATAGAATCATGTGAACTTGTTTCTATGACCTAGCAACAATGAGCAATGTACCCAATTACTGTCTTTATTATTTCGGATCTCTCAGAAGGGGATATTATTGTTTCCTCCTGTCTCCTAACATCTGACATTGTGCCATAGCATCTAAGAGCTTTATTTACCAAGATGCACATTACTTCTCATTGTTTGGATTTCTGTGTGTGTGTGTGCATGTGTGCATGTGTTTGCATGTTGTTGCCATTCACACCAGTTGTTCATTCTCCATTCTTGCTGCTGACATTTTATCACTACCTGGAAGGAATATGAATATTTCTTTTAAATCTCAACCATCTGATCTCTCTATTGTACAATGTAATATATAGAATGATATCTGCTCACCAATAGCTTTTGCTCCTTGGATATATTTTACATGAGACTCACAACTTCTGATATATTGATATATGAAATAATATATGTTGAATGAACCACTTAAAGCTTTAACACAAAGATCTTCATAAGGTATGAGAGACTGTTTGAATATAACCTTATTAATCTGGGTTGCTGCTGTTTCTCTTGCTCTGCTTTTGTCACAAAAAGCAGTCGTTGTGCATTCCTGTGTTACAAAAGCACATCTATGCATAGAGTAAAATGAACAATTAAAGTAGTTAAGTATTCTGTGCAAAAATAGGAAACCATAATAATCCAAGGAAGAAGAAAGAATACCACTGAATAGTTGATTCTAAAAACCCTAAGGAGATTTCCCATTAGAATTAAATAATATAAAATCCAGTTACCTCTAACCCTTATCAAAAGTCCCATTCTCTTGTGAGAGCAAAAACAATCACATCAGACACATATATTGAGGAAATGTAATGAAGAGCAATGAAACTTAATTGAAGTGCTCTTGGCCATTGGGGTCAGGCCTTCTGTGGATTAGAGGCACAAGCTCTTAGGCCTCGTTCTTAGTATTGCTATTTAATGTCAGTTAATTATAGGTGAGTTCATGTTCTCCTGCTGCATTTAAATTAGTCAAAGTTATGTTTTGAAATGTGTAAATACAGATTCAACCTTGAGGAAATTTGCTAACAATATTAAATAATCAAATTTACAAGTAAGAAAGTTTACATTTTACTGGTCGTGATGGACACACTCAACAATTCTCATTACTATCTACATTTATGTTTAAATAAGAAATGAAGAGGCTAAATAGGGTTTACTAATTTATTTTGAAAAAATGACATATTTTAATCAATGCTTTACTAAGAAAATAATTGCATTATATCAATAATCAGTTATTTCAATGGAATAAATTATATTTGCCTTCAACATGTCTACATTTAAAATATTTCAAAGCCTCATAGGGGTAGGGGATTGAGGGGTACAAGCTATTATGTATAAAATAAGCTACAAGGATATATTGTACAACACAGGAAATGTGGCCAGTATTTTATAATGACTATAAATGGAGTATAACCTTTAAAATTGTGAATCACTATATTGTACACCTGTAACTTATATAATGTTGGACATTAACTATACTTCAGTAAAAAAAATATTTCAAAGCCTCATCATTTATCTTAAAGTTACGTGCGTGCGTGCACACACACACACACACACATGCACACACACTCAACAGATAGTATTTGTTTGGGCCCATATAGTAAAATTTGTTCTTTTTCCTTCATTTGAATCATTTTTTTTCTTTTCTTTGACCTGAAGTAATAGTTTTCCTCTTGATAATTCATCTAGTCGTTCTAGTTGCTGGAGTTCCACAGGTGCCTCTATGAACAAGTAGGTGGAGATCAGAACTTCACACCAGCAGGGCAGGTGGACAGTGCATTCTTTCATTGCATCTCTCCACTGGGATATGACCTTGACCTTCATAAGCAGCACTCACTAGATATCTCTGAAGAAATGTAAAGTAAGATACACAATAACTGAGTAGAGGAGAAATGATAGAAGTAATGTGATATATGTAAAGAAATATGATAGTCATTTTTAAATGATACTATCCTTCAAACATTATGAAAGGACAAGATGAAATTTAAAAAGTTATGAATTATTGACTTTTCTTATAATATATAATTGTAAAAAACAAAGTGGGTGTTTAACAGTTTTCAAATAACAACTCTGGACATTTATTAATACTTTTCCCCAACCCATACACACACACACACACACACACACACACACACACACACATACACACACATATGGCATCACGCTGACTTTTCTTTGAAAAACAATACTTTGGTATCACCGTTGAATGTTTTTGAGGTAACTTATAAAGAGAAAGTTGAGTTATGTGTAATATTAATGTGATGAGTGACCATACATAAAAAATAAGATCAAGGAATTGATGTTATTCCACAGATATCTTTAGCATTGCCAAAGACCTTTCCTTTGCTTTTATACTTTTTAATTTTTATCAGTAATTTAAAGAACATTTCAATCAAGGTACAGATAACAAATATTTAAATCTCTGGGTAAAGAATCATAATCCAAAATGATCCTGAGAGACTGGAGCACATGCTTAATATGATACGTTTATATTCAAAGGGAGTAATTATATAGCCTTATTAGTAAAAGTTAATAGATGAGATCATAGAACACCTGAGATAACAATCATTTAAATAACATATATAATTAATTTAATGAAATAAAATATAATAAAATCACAACATTCACCAATTGACAGTCTATTAGTTATAAAAGACAAATTTAAGCTAAGAACAGAATTTCTCTAAGTGAAAATTATTTTTATTGCATTTGAAATTTTTATTACCAAAAAAGGGGTTAATGTACTGAATGATGTATTTTCAGACATTAAAAATAATTTAGCCAAGGAAGACAAAAATGAAGGTGATAGTACAGATAAAGTTAGAAAGCAAAGAAACAGAAAACAAACATAATATAAAGAAAAAAAAATAAATGCAATGTTTGTTCCGTTAAAAAAATAAAATAAGATAGAAAAGATTGAGCAAGAAACAAAAAGGAATAGACACACATAAAATATAATATCAGTGATAATAAATCAGAAATATCTGCATGTGAAAATAAATATAATATTAACTTTTGAGGATTGTGATAAAACACCAAAGTTTCTAGAAAAATATAACTTGCATGTGAATCAGAAAACCTGGATACCCCTATAAATTCTAAACGAACTGAAATATTCATAATAAAACTCACAAGGAAAACACATGGTCCAGGTGATTGTTAAAGTGAAGTGCCACGAGATGTTCCTGGAACATATCATTCCAATGGTGGCCAAAGTTTTCAAGCAAATATATAAGAGGGAATACTCTCCAGCTCACTCAGTGGTGCTAGATTACCTTCATACCAAAAAGAGATAGAAACTTTACCAAGGAGTATTATAGTCAATTTCTTCCTCAACAAAGAGCACAGTATCTTTAACAAACTACTAATGCTATATTCTAGTAGTATAAGTAATAGTTAATTCAAAATGAAAAGTTGATTTTATTTTGGGAATGAACAAGTATAGGTAAACAAATGAAATCTATAAATACTATTTAATGCATTAACAGAGTAAACATAATAAAAAATATACATGGCAGATTCAGAATATGTATTGTCAAAGTCTGATATGTCTTCCTAGTATTAAGAAAATCTTTAAAAACCTAGGAAACAAAGAAGGCTTCTGTAACATGATGAAAATTACCTACAAAACTTTTATTGCACAACATAAACCTTGAAAAATTGGGAAATCCTAGGACAATAATTTTAAAATAAATAATACAAGGATCTCAACAATCACAGTTTATCATAAACATTATACTCATATTCTTAATTAGCATAATGAAATAAGCAAAATAAATTAATGACATAAAGATTAGAAAAGACAAAAAAGAATCATAATTTTTCCAAGATAACATGATGGGTTGTTGTAGAAAACTCCAAAGACTCTGTAGGTACACTATTAGAGAATGGGCCAAAGAACTGAATACACATTTTTCCAAAGAAGAAATACAAACGGCCGACAGGAACATCAAAAAAATGCTCAACATCGCTAATCATCAGAGAAATCCAAATTAAAATCACGATATCACCTAACACCTGTCAAAATGGCTAACATGAAAAAGTCTAAGAATAACAAATGTTGGTAGGGATACGGGGAAAAGGGAACTCTAGTACACTATTGGTGGGACTGTGAATTGCTGAAGCCACTATGGAAAACTGTATGGAGGTTCCTCAAAAAATTAAAAATAGAACTACCACATGATCCAGGAATTCAACTGCTGGGTATATATCCAAAGAAATGAAAACACTAATTCGAAAAGACACATGCACTCCAGTGTTCGTAGCAGCATTATTTACTGTAGCCAAGTTATGGAAGCAACCTACTTTCCCATAAACAGATGAATGGATAAAGAAGAAAAATACTGTATATTACCACTTATGTGTGGAATTTAAAAATAAAACAAATGAATGTATGTAACAAAACAGAAGCAGACTCACAGATATAGAGAACAAACTAGTGGTCACCAGTGGGGAGAGGAAAGGAGGGAGGAGTGAGATAGTGGTATGGAATAAAGAGACACTAACTGCTATGTATAAAATGAATAAGGAACAAGGGTATATTGTACAGCAAGCACAGGGAAATATATTGGGGAAGTTTTCAGTTACTATTTCTTCAAATAAATTCTCTGTCTCTTCCTCGTCTACATAGTGTACATGTTATTACACCTGATGTTGTTCTAGAGGTCTCTTAAATTACCTTCATTTTTAAAATACTTTTTTTCTTTTTTCTGTTCTGCTTAAGTGATTTCCTCTACACTGTCTTTCAATTTGCTGATCTGTTTCTCTATATAATCTAATCTACTGTTGGTTCCTTTAGTGTATTTTTAAAAATTTATTGTATTCTTCATCTTTGTTTGCTTCTTCTTTATATTTCAACTCTTTGTTAAAATCCTCACTGTGTTCATCCATTCTTCTCCCAAGTTCATTGAGCATGTTTATGATCACTACCATGAACATTTATCAGGTAGATTGCTTACCTCTATTTTGTTTAATTCTTCTTCTGGGTTTTGTCTTGTTCCTTTGTTTGAAACATATTCCATGTCTCTTCATTTTGTCTAATTCTTTGTGTTAATTTATTTGTATTAAGTAAGTCTGTTACATTTCCTGATCTTGGAGAAGTGACTTTATGTAGGAGATGTTCTATGGGGCCCAGCAGCACACTCACCATTGGTCAACAGAGGTGCCCCCTATATGGGACTTGTGGACCTTTCTGTTGTGGCAGGGATGACCACTGTGGGCACACTAGTAGGCAGGGATGGCCCCTGGCCAATTTGGCAACGAGGCCCTGCCTCGTGCAATGGCTACCAGCCCACTTATGGGGTGAGTTCCTGGTACAACTGGCTGCAGGGCTCTGAGGATGGGGGTGGGGCTGGTCCTGGCCCACTGGTGAGTGGGTAAGCCTCTGGAGCTAATAGGCTAGAGGGAGGACTCCAAAATGAAACTCTCCAGCACCAGCATCTTCATGGCAGAATGAGTTCCCCCAAATGGCTGCTTCTGGCATCTATATCCCCAGGGGAGTCTCCATTGCTTCTTGCCTCTCCAGGAGTCTCTCCAAGAACAGCAAGTCAGTCTGACCCAGGTTCCTTTCACATTTCTGCCTCTGTGCTGGGCCTCAACGTGGGCGAGATTTTGTGCACCCTTTAAGAGTGGAGTCTCTGTTTCCTACAGCTCTCTAGCTCTCCCATACACGAGCCCCACTTGCCTTCAAAGCTATCCATTCTGAGAGCTCATTTTTCCAGTGACGGACCTCTGGGCTAGGGAGCCTGAAGTGGGGCTTGGATCCCTCACTTTCTTGGGAGAACCTCTGCAATTGTGATTATCCTCCTGTTTTTGGGTCACCTATCAGGGGTGTTGGTCTTGACTATATTATATCTCCATCCCTCCTACGCATTTCCTTGTGGTTCCTTCTTTATATGTTTATTCGTGGAGAATCTTTTCTGCTAGTCTTCAGGTCATTCTCATAGACAGTTGCTTTGTAAATTGTTGTAATTTTGATGTGCTCTGGAAAGACGTGAGTTCAGGGTCTCCGTACTCTGCCATCTTGGTCATGCTTGAGACAGGTTAGTTTTGAGGATATGTGTATTTCACACAAATCCTAACCATAGTAATGACAGATTCAAACACTTGTGAGAGTAAATATTTAGTGTGGTAAATTAACACATTGTATAATGGCTGCCACAATATCTATGCAATCTTTGGACACATCTTCTCTGATAGGAAGTCAGACAAAGCAACAAGACATCTCAAAGAGTTAGTAGTATATTCCAGTGGGGATTCTGGGCCACATGGTATATGAATGTGATCCTGACCAAGCAGATAATATAAACTAGATAACCCATAGCTCAGAAATTTCTGGAAGAGTACTGCAATCTTTTTGAAGAAGGTGTACTGTTCCTACCTTCAGGACTTTGGGGACATAGACAAGAGTGCTACGTTTTGGTGTAGGATGATGATTCTTGGAATAAATCAAAATGACATTAAAGCAGTATAACCAGTCATTGGTGTACAATACAAAGATTATTAAAGTATGAAGTAAAAAACAAGGTACAATTTAGAGACTTACTGGGTATTATGCAGTTTAGTCACAAGAATGAATGAATACAAGACAAAGTCAGTTATAAGAATAAATTCATTATTGATGACTGGAGCTAGAGAAAAAGTAGGAACAGAGTTCTTAATATCATTTTACCCATCAGGGTCAGATGATCAAATAATGAATTAATTTTGTTTTGTAAAAGCATAAGGCTGAAGCTCAGTTCTTTTGGTCATTATATAAACTAGGGAGAATATACACCCACCAAAGCAGTTGAGTTACTCAGGCTATGGAAAGAAAGAAAATAGAGCGGCTACAGTAAAGATGAAAGTTATTTTCATATTCATTAATGTCTTCCCATTTGCAAGCCTATAAAGAGCTCAGCTTCCTTCACTAAAGATGTTTGTAAGTAGTAAATAAAAGAATATTACCATAACTACAAAAAAAATAAGACAGCATTAGATACATCTTTAACATACAGTCATTTGATGTTAAACAAAACCCTTTTAAAGCTTGTAACATATTGGACTGTCCTTAACATTATATCTATTTCTGCATTAGTCTATGCTATGAGCTCTTTGGAGAAAGGCTATTGGAAAACAAGTAAGCATAAATAAGCATAAATTCATAATTAGATTTTGAAACTTCCTAAAGACTTTTTATTTTTACCAGCATAGAAAGAATACAGGAGAGAGCATCTCTTTTAAATACCATAAATCACTTGGGGTTTTTAATAATGTCTGTGAGAAAATAATTCAATTTAAGGTGCTAACATCTGAACAGAGTCATTTCAAGTTAATTTATATTTGAAGTGAGTAACAATGTTTCCATTTTTAAACTGTCACTATTTACTGCACTTTCCATGGTTTATGACATTCCACAATGTTTAAAATTTATTTTACCAGCTATGACATTCATAAAAATATAAATATTTACAATTTAGATAAGTCAATCTCTGTAATAAAACTAATCAACAACAAGAGTTTTTATTCATTTCTATTGAATGAAAAGTAAACACAGGAATAGAAATAGCAAAATGTATCTGTTATGATAGAGAAAAGAGTTTAATAAAACTTAATCTCATTGAGAATTTTTCTTAGACTGATTAGTGAATCCATGTTCCTTCATTCGGTGATAAACTCCTTTTTCAGCTCACAGAAGGAAGCTAAATAATTTACCCAAATAAAGAATGTATTTTTGAGTTCAAAAAATAGTGCTTCAAAATAGCTTTCCTTAATTGAAGTGTTGTGCCTTCTAAAAGGGAGTCATATTTCTGATACATTTTTTTCTTAAACAGGGATTTATGATAGTTTTTATTGACAAGATCATGCCAATTACTACATAATTTTTCTCCATAACCCAAAATGCATATATTGTTCCATAGTCTTCACATCCTCAATAACACATAAATATCATAGTATTTCATTAAGTATGTATGTTGTCCTGTGGATTCATCTGTCTAGTCAATACTTTGATTAAATCAACTATAATTTCCTTGAGTAGAGGAACCTATATTTTTATTTCTTTTTCCCAGGTTTTACTTCAATTTGAGAAGATACAAATATGTAGTAAATTATTTTAAATATGTGAATAAAGAGAAGTATACATATATGAGTAAAGACAGAAGGAGGTAAATCATATTTTCCCACGTAGACCACATGTTATTGAAATGCATATCTCTTGGTTTCCTATATTGCTGCAAAAAACAGAAATAAAACCTATCTCAAATGAAAACATTTAATGACCTCCACTCTTTAAAGGAAATTATCACTTTTGATCCCTTTAAAGTAGTTTTATTCTTAACAAACATGTTGCTTAAATAAAATTAATTGATTTTCTAAATACGTGCTTTGTAATTAAAAGTGTATGTCTTGTTAATAATATAACCTAATTTATACTATAGTGAATGTGATTAAATTAATTATAAAATAATCAGGTTTAAACCTTTTTTATGTTCAATAACTGCATTGTCAGTCATTCCATAAGCCATTTATGCAAAAATATATAGTACATATTAAAATATATTTTAAATGCAACTCTATAGATTTTCTTAAGAGTGTACATGATTTAATTATCAGGTTTGAATAAAAGACAACATCATTTTTATTTTTAAATAAGTTAAACATGGTTTTCATATTTCCATTAATTTCAAAATACAATACTACTATATTTAAAAGTTCATTGATACTTGTAAGAAAATCAACAGTAAATCACCTTTTAATTACTTTCTACAAAGGCAATAAGCTCTTCATTAACTATGAGGTTATGGTGTATGTAAAGCACTATAGATTCATTTAAATTTTTATGAAATGTTAAATAGGCACCCATAAAACTTTTATGACATTTCAACCAGAGTCAATATTTGCTTCTTTATCTCCCTGAGTAATGCAGGTCTATGGTAAATTAGTTTGCTCAGTAATACTTGAAGATAAACTGGGACTACACTAGAAATATTCATTGTGCAGCTACTGGCTTTGACAATCCAACTTTTAACCTATTGGTCTATCTTTGAACATCATTGTTCATAGTGAATTGAAAACGTATTTAGTGATCTTCTACTATGTACCAGGAATTATCTACCCAAAGCACTGAAGAAAGTTGGGGAATAAAAAAGACAAAATCTTTGTCATATTGAAGGCTAGATTTAGAGTGAGCAGAAACACACACACTCACATACACACTCATAAATACACAACCGAAAACAAAATAAATAAAGAAGCAAAATTCCTATAATGATATAATAGGGTTTGGGAAGTCAAGTAGTAGGTGGTCCCCATTAATGTGATGAAAGAAAGCTCTCAGGATGACATTTGAACTAACACACGAAAGATGAGACGAAGACAGTCGTGCAAAGATGAAAGGGAGAAAGAAGAACATTGTAGAGGGAAAACGTAGGGCAGGAGTTCTAAAGCAAAAATGAGCCGGGCATATACAAGGAACAGAAAGAAGACCGGAGTGGCTGAAGCATAAGGAGACATAAGAGATGAGTTCAAAGAAGTTGGGAAATATAAGCTAATACAACCAAACTACTACTTGTGTAAACACAAATTTAAAGACTGTCTTTCACAGTTATATAGAAATACAAAGAGGTAAAATAATCTCAAATAGAAGCAAGATCTCATGTGCAAGACAACATTAATAGACTTGAACTAATATTTAGTAATAAATATACCCCTGCATGTGTAATGTCTCCACACAACAGACTTTTATTCCTCATTCGGGCATCCAGATCAAGGCAGATGCAGGTTGGTGGAAGTGCTCTGTTCTGAGAGTAATTCAGTAGTAAGGTGTCAGAGACATGTGTCCCCCAAGATTGCCCTTGGCAACAACTTTTGCCTGGCAGGGGGAAAAGGGCACAGAGGGTCATGAGTGGAAGACAATTTTTATGGGCCAGGGTAGGAGAAGCATCAGTTACTTACATTCACCTTAGTTGAATAGAACTCAATCACGTCTAACAAGAAGGGAGGCTGGCAAATACAATCTAGGAGGAAGTGGAAATGATGATGTTTTAATAGACCCTGCTACAGTGCTGTATTTCTAAATTTTGGAATCATATTACTCTTAACTATATCAGAGGTAATTTGTCTTCATCATTATTTTGGGAGTAGGCAGGACCTGGAATACTCTTTAATAAATTAGATATAAGCTGTTCTTAGGGGATACTTGCAGTTTATATAGCTTTTTAAAAAAAGGAACTACTTTAAGTATTTCTTATCTGATAACTATATAAGTACTATACTTTTGGTGATAAACAGAGAAGTACAAGCTTGGTAGAGAGATGTGGTTATTTTTGTTAAAAAATTATAACAACATTTATCTTGAAATCTGCATTATCAAGAAGAAATACTCATGCACTGAAATGATTTCCCTGGAGTTTTGATGCTAACCTGATTAAATTTGCACGTACAAAAGAAATGTGTACTTAAAATAAAGCTTTAGGGCTTCCCTGGTGGCGCAGTGGTTGAGAGTTCGCCTGCCGATGCAGGGGACACGCGTCCGTGCCCCGGTCCGGGAAGATCCCACATGCAGCGGAGCAGCTGGACACGTGAGCCATGGCCGCTGAGCCTGCGCGTCCGGAGCCTGTGCTCCGGAACGGGAGAGGCCACAACAGTGAGAGGCTCAAGTACTGCAAAAAAAATAAAAATAAAAATAAATAAAAATAAAGCTTGACATGATCTTCAGCAAATACTTTGTACCACCTATGAGTCTAAATTGAACCAGCCATCAGTTCTTGAGAAATTCAAATTCTTGATTGTATTTATTCATTATTTGATTTTTAATGCATATGAATGACCTTCCATCAGCATTTCAGAAAGTCAGTGCCTAGGCTTTCATCTGAGAACACATTATATTCTGTACTGTTCTTCAGTCCCAATAAATATACTGGATTAGAGAAATTATCTTGGTCAAATGCTTTGGATGGTATCCAATCTAGCCACTCCTGTAGGTATTTTCTGTCTGTCCCTAAAAGCCAGACCACACAAACATGAGCTTACTGAGCTTTATTTTAATATTAAGCCCTGGCCCTTGTTTAAAGAAGTTGCACTATCTAGCCATTTGAAATCTGTGACTTCATTATCTCTAGGAAGACTGTAGAAAGAACTGTTATTCTGGGCTCTATTTTAGATAGAGTCCCAGGTGAAGTTTTAAGTTTGTTTTGTTTTGTTTTATTTTGTTTTTGGTAGAAGTATGCAAGTTATAACTTACTTCCCCTAAGGAATTAATGTTCTTTTCCTTTCAGATGATGGCAGTTCCACAAGTGACCATGTTTCATCCTATTGTTTTGACAGCTTTAAAGCTGAGTAAACAATCAGAAGCTCATTTATGGAATATTAATGTGGCCTTCCTTTCCTTCTTTCCTTAAGATATGGATATATACATATACACTACATGTGTGTATATGGGTGTGTATATATATATATATATATATATATACATATATATATATATTCTACTGATACTTTGTTTTGATTTATATTTCACCTTTTTACAGTATTGTTTTTGTTACCCATCTCATTGCCTTTGGGGAAAGATGAATATCTGCACAAATAAAAATACATATAAAGATTCGCTGAAGCAATTGTTAAAGGTGATTGTTCAACAAGACTGCTTACAGTTTCTCCTCATTCCTCATGTCTGTGGGCAACACCACCACCTACATGATTGGGCACTTCAGGACTTACTTTGTTTCCATTAAAACTTATTTGAGGATTTATTATACATGGCATATACAAGTTTCATCTCCATATGACCCTGTAGGTATAAAAAGGACTTAAGCAATTTCCTGGAGTGGCTCAGGAGGCTGTCTCTAATTGTAATTGCACTGTTTCATGCCTAGGATATCCTATCTTGCATTAATGTGTAAATACATGCAAATAAGCACGATCGTGGATTTAAACAGAAAATACATCCAAGGATCTTAAAACGTAAGAAGGAATAGACAAATTAGGAAGGCTATGAAAAGCATTTGATTATAGAGTCATAAAAGGGGGAACCCAACTACTTTTCAGCAAGTTCTTTTAGCAGTAATAAAATGCAGACTGCTCTGTCTTTCTTTTTCTTAGGTCGGTGTCCAGTCAAACTCTTAGAGCCAATCAAGTTCTGAAAACAGTCTAGAACTACTGAGTACTGGAAATTTCAAGTACCTGCTAAGGAAACAAAGGATGGGTGTTAGCATTTAAGTACAAATTAGCTTGAAAGGGGGGCAAATATGAGTAACAGTATCTGTATAGTACTTGAAATTTTACAAGTTGCTTTCACATACAGTATCTCATTTGATTTTTAAGGAAAAGAAAATAATAACAAAAACAAATGAAGGAATAAACAAAGCAGTATTGGGGTGAAGAAAGAAAAGTACTGTTAGTCCTCTGATTTCACAGTTGTAGAATTTGAAGGTCAGAGATGTTAAATGACTCCTCAGAGTTTCATGGTTAGTTAACAACACTGTGCTAGATTAGGGTTAATAGACAGATCACCTTATTCAAGACCTGTGTATTGTTTCATAATTAAATTGTTAATTATTTTACCAATTCTCCATGTTGGAGCACATAAGAAAGATTAAATCTAGCTAGATGTACTCTGATGATTTTTAGTAAATAATAGTGTCAGAGTTGTGCTGCAGTGTTGATTTTAGGTCAGATTAAAGAAGCAATTTTATTAAAAGTCCCTGTATTTTTCACTGAAAGTTTATAAATATCAATATTGGTAACAGTTATAATGCAAAGTGAACTTTGCTGGTGGTTGTGAAAATTGTATTATCTAGTTTCATAGATTCCACACTTGGAAATAGCTATAATTTCAAATATTCACTGATATAATTCTATCTGGCTGCAGTAAGGCTGTACATAGCATTCTGTAACCCTCACTCATCATGAAGCATGCCAAAAGCAATGAGCAGTAGAGCATAGCTGGATTGTGGAAACCTCTCCCTTTTCTCTGCTTCGGTGCTCCCTGTCTTGACCCAGGAAAGATATACCAGCATTTTAACATCACAGTTAAACTATCAAACAATACAAGTTATATCACTAAGAAGCTGAGGGAGAAAGGAAGCTATTGTTATTTTGTTTTATAAATCTAATTCATATTTTTTAAGAAATGAAGAAAATATTTAGCAATATTAATCTAAATGTTGAGTACAAACCAAATACTTTTTAAAATTAATTATTTAAAAAGTGTCAGTGGCCCAAGTTGTTTGCAAGTGCTGGAGGTCCAAAGTTGATGTTTCTCAGCCAAATGCTTTCATTGAGAATACAATCCAAGAACTAAACATGAATAAGATATAGTTTTACATTTACTACATTACACTGAATTTATACTTATGATATCTAAGTCAAATGAACAAGAGTGAATTTTCCCTTTTTACGGGTTGACCCCTGTTGGGAAGATTTAAATAAAAACAAAACCTTCTCCCAAACCAGAAAACTTCTCCACAAAGTTAGAAGAGAAAGAACACAACTTTTATTATTAAACAGGCATTAAAGCAGAATATTATGTGCATCACATGCAAAGATAGAAGGAAGTCTCACCCTTTGTATAGCCAAACATATATGACCCATTACATATGCATTCTCAAGATAAACAATAGCTAGTCCTAAGGAAGAGGACTTGTCGTCACTATTTATCACAGGAAGTTAATCCTAGATTCATCTGGTCTTTGGTGGGCCACCTGTGTTTATTAATTGGCTTAATCCAAAGGGAAAGAAACTTCTACCATCTTCATGATAGGAGGAATTTTTGCATCTTGGAGCAAGGCACCCACTGAAGTTAGGCTTCTACCCTTCCAAAAAAACGGGGAGATAGAGGCCCTATCTTCTTTGATGATTATAATTTCAAGGAGATGATTCCTAGGCCCTTGGGAAAGACATTCCAGGGTATGAAACATGGCAAGAGGCTTATTTAGCTTTTAAAAAGATATTCAGACATTTCAAAGAGACAGAAAGAACTTATAAGTTTTCTAAAGTAAATGCTCCAAGGAAAGGAAGAGGGCCAAGTCTCTTCCTTTATTTTCAACAGGGAGAATTAAGCCTTTTCTTTTCTTTTCTTGTGTTTGCCTTGACGTCCCATGTAGATTAGGTACCTATAGAGAGATTGGGTTTTCAACACGTTCTTCTACTAAACACTGCTATGTGGTGAAAAACTCATGTTTAGGTCACTTTTCTGATAGACTAGTTTTGGTTCTTGGAAATACATTATTTATTACTCTGTTATTAGTAGTTACTGGTAACTAATAACTATTCAAAACTTGATGAGCCGATGGTGGGGGAAAGGAGGTGACATCCACAGTATCAGTGTTCTTGCTTTCAAGAGGCAAATGGAAGCATTGTACTAAATCTGCTCTTTTATTATGAAATAATATGCTTTCCTCTGAGACTCTTCCTTAAAGGCCATATTTTAGCCTATTATGCTGCTATCTAGAGGAACTGATTTCCCTATTCTCTTTTGCCACCTTGCAATTTTACATATGTATGTATATGCATTTAGCAATCATGAAAAAACTTCAGTGGTTCATTCTTTTCCCAGAAAGGAAGAGGGAGACTTGTATTGTATTGAACTTGAAGTATTATGCACAAACATTTTATAGATGTTCACATTGTTTTTAAGTGAATATTTGTTTGCTTTAAATTTCTAATTTGGATACTTTTGAAAAGTTAAAACTACTGTGGTGTAAATTTGCTATATCATAATTAAGTTAAATTCACTATGTACTAAAACATTTAGATTTTAAGGAAGCCTGTAGGAACAGGACATCAGCTTAAGAAGACCTATATCAGTTAGACTATAAAGATATCTCAGATTCTTCATGTATATGTGTGTCTGTGTACACGTGAAATTAATATGTGTATATATACATATATATGTGAAGCTCATGTGTACACATATATGTGTATGTGTATATACTATGTTATGTCCCTATAATACCCTGTTATTTCAGTATTTTGCTGCTTTATAAAAGCAGTAAATATATATTTACAATATATTTGAGGCTTTACTTTTTATGATTGTTGCTATGTCCTTCAAACTTTGAGTCAGTTACTGATGTTGATGATTTTTCAAAATTTCTAATTTTAGATTACACATAGCATTGCAATAAAATCAGGTAATTTTTAGGCACACTGCCTTAGTTTGGGTCTTGCCTCCACTAATTAGGCTGCATGAGCCTGAACAAGCCAGACTCTTTATGTCTCAGCTTTCTCACGTCTAAAATAAAAGTACTTTCCTCATCAGTAGTTGTGAGGTCTTAATGAGTCAATATACGTAGAAAGAGACAGTGTGGTGCCATGAGTTGGGAACTTGTGCATTTCTATTCTAGTTTCTACTTTGCAGGTAACTTCGGGTGCATGGTCCTAGCCAGCATGTCTGAAGTTCTCTCCTCTCCTTTAAACAACAAAAACAGGACGAAACAAAAAAAACCAAAACTCTGGTAATCTCATGTTCTTTCATTTTAATTGGCTATGAATTAAAATCCTATTTCTTTTTGTTCAAAGACAATGTGAAACAAATTTTATTTTGTTTAAAAACAAATTTTATTATATAATATGGCTGAACTATCTCATAAATTGCAGATATCTGCTCAGCATACAGAGAAAGAAACAGAAGGTTAGATTAAGATATCCAAATATCATTTCATGTGTTCTTAATTTAAAATGGTATGTCTACCATATGTATATGTATAACTGATTCACTTTGTTATAAAGCAGAAACTAACACACCATTGTAAAGCAATTATACTCCAATAAAGATGTTAAAATAAATAAATAAATAAAATAAAATGGTATGTCTACTTAAAGAAAAACACACAACATGAGAGTTGTGAGTCTGCATTTTTATGGGGTCTTACTGAGAACAATAGCTCAGGAGATAGCCACTCAGTAATTCTGAGTAAACTGCTCTGAAGAGGTAGGAAGGAGCCAGTATGTATATATATATATATATATATATATGATTTTTTTTTTTGGCTGGGAAATACATGTAGTCAAGCATACATCTTGGTTAAATATTACTGCTAATCACAAAGGACAGCTATCTCAAGTTGATGACTTTAGTGTTTTTCTATATGTGGGAAACTCCAGGAATCTGGGGTCATTGAAATTCTTCCTGAGATATACATCTAACTATCTAGGGACACATGTATCCAAAGCACAAAGTGCCTCATCCTGCTTTTTTCTATCCCGATTCCTTTCAGGATGCACTCTGTCTGCGGGCAAGTGCAGTGGGTTGCAACTTAATCTTTGTATAACTGGTTGTTACGTGATGCTCCTCCCCCCCCACACACAGGTAGTTTTAAAAGAGTTTTGACTACAGAACACTTTAATCATATGAATTCTTGTGCATCTACCCCAAATTTAGGAGGGACAGGACAAGCCCATTTACCACTCCCAGTATGCCTCATATACAAATATACAGAGACTGCCTTTCATGAAATGCTGGGGAATCCATTGTTCTAGCAAGATACAGTTAAAAACGTGCTTTGGATCAAGTGAAAGGATTACTGATCATTCATCCTTTTAATCTCTTTTTTTATAATCTCTTTTTGATACTTGTAGCTACAAAAAAAAAATGACCATAGCTTTGATAGTTATTTTAAGAGTAACATCAGAATGATAAGACAATATTATTAATTGGAATTACAAATTCAGGAAAATAACCCCTGCAAGGAAGTCAAACAATCAGTGTTGTCATGTTTTGTTGAAATGGTGCAAAACAGAGGGAGTGTACCATAAAATAATATATCAGAATTATGAAACTACGGTTCTACCAGCCATTTGTTTTGGTATGTTAACCAAATGAAGTAAGTTCCATCAATTAAGTAACATTTGTTTTAAGTGAGGGTCTCTGCCCCTTTTCGGACCTCAGCTGAAAATATTTTCAATTTAGCTTATCCAACTCCTGAAACACTCTTTTAAAATAAAAAAAAAGCAATGTGCATACAGATAGGTTCAGATTCATGGATTTATGTGTTTGGAAATATTTTTTCTGTATTAAGTTTAACCAATTTAGGGGGATCTCTGTTGAGTCCTCAGTACCTATTGGCTCAGCAAATTATAACATTTCTCCTACTCTCTTGTTTTTCTTACTCAACGCATATGGTAATTTATATTTTCTTTCCAGTTTCCTCTCTTGGGGTGCATCCCAATGCTCAAAACCTATCTGGATACCTTGATAACCTTTTTCTCCCCATTTATTGCTGTATTTTCCTCATTTCTTACTGACCCAATTAAAAGTGTCCCATTATATATCTGTATATTCAAGGAGTGTTCTGGCCATCCCTCACTCCCTAGAACAAGTCCATTTGTTTAGGAATTTTGGGCCTAGCTCAAGCTTCAGCTTGCAACACTCATGAAATATTCTAATGGGAAATTCTGGTAGGTGATAGTTGTTGATTGTTCTGATTCTCTCTGATTCCAGGTTTTCACCTTATAATATGGCCTGTGTCCTTGAGAACTCATTAGGCTTCACAGTAGTCTAGGTTTGATATAATAAGATCTAACTTAAGAGATTGTTATGAAGACATGTGGAATCACTCTGCAAATGTAAAATGGTGCATAACACAACTTAGTTTGATTTAATGTGAAATTTATAAAAATAACAAGTTCAAAGAAACTCTACAACTAAAGAAAAACATGACAACTCTGTGGTGTTTCTCTCATAAACCAAAATCAGTAGAGTCATTTGACAGTTTGGTAGCAGCAACAGTCAGATATAATATCCATGTACTAACCAGAGATGTCACATTTATTTTAAATTCAAGTGACATTACCTTTTTGGCAGAAGACTGTGTCTCTGATGTAACTTCAGGGTCTGAAAATAATGGCTAACCAATAGATAGATTAAGCTTATATACAGGATGACAGGTGATACTGAATGTCACACATTGGATGTTTCCAGTCACACTATACACATGAGTGATTTTTGCATCACATCATATACATAGGTAGTAACTGTAAATTTTTAATACAAAGGCCACAGGTATATAGTAAATTCAATTTTTTCTTGCATCATGGGTGGAGATAGAAAATTCCTCTACATTAATGCTACTTTTAATAATCAGTCACATTGTGAAATGATATATCACATGATAGTAATAGTACAAAGAAAGGTTGAGACAGAAAACAAATTAGTTATGATTTTAAAATTGTCTTTCAGGCCCAGCTCACCTTCCCTTAAGCCATTGCTCAGTGCTCAGTGAAGTTATTTAATAAATGTTCATCATCTTCTCCTTCAAATCTTGAAGAATTTACAACAGTCAACATCTTCAAGTGTGGTTGGAGTTTAATAAATTTTAAAGTGTCCCCAGACTTTAAGAAAAGGCAGAGGTTTTAATTTGTTTTGCATGCTCTGATTCAAGGCGTTTATGAAGCACACCGTGTGTGGGGTGTGTGTATGTGTGTGTGTGTTTCTGTTGAGATGGGGACATGTACAATACGAAATAATTTGGTGGGGCAAAATGATCAATCCATCAGCCTACTTCGTTTCACAGTGTGTATCTTATTGTCTTGGTTTGACAAAAAATTTACAAAGCTGTTAAATCCTATAATACAATCAAATTAAACAAAGATACAACACGATGTAAAATAATTCAATGAATCTTAGGTTGTTAACATTCCTTTAGACTATTATCTAAATTTAGACTATTCTCTAAATCTATTACTACAAGTTAGACTATTATCTAAATCCTATGTGGAGGATCTTTTTAGAATATTAGTATTTATCCTCTTTGTCCTTTTTGCTTTAACTGTTTCAGTATTTTAAGATCCAATGATCTGGAAATAATATTTTTTAAATTTCTGAACAAATAAGACTTGGAGGGTGAATTGCAATGTCAGAGGCATAAAACATTGAACTGTCTTGAATTTTCTGGCCAGGTGTCCATTCAGAGTACATAATCAGTCAGCCAGGTAAACATGGAATGAAATAGAGGAGGCTGAGAAGAGATTGCTTCCCTCCTGCTCTAAGCCTAGGGTCAACATCACTCACCAGCAAACAAAGGATTTTTTTATCCCTCATAGAACACTGTACAGGAACTTCTGCCTTGGGATTTTCAGAGTTATGTTAGATACAAAACCTTGAGAAAGAAAGTGAAAAGCCAAATTAAGAATTTAGAAAAGTACAACACAACCTGGGGATAATTAATACTCATACCACTATTTAGCTTCCAGAACAGTGCTAAACATACTGTGATTCACACAAATATATATTGATTTATGAAATATGTTGGTGACCAAGAAAGAAAATAATAAGTAGTTGGGATACTGAAACTAATTATTTTCTCACTGGCTATCTGTGTAATCATGGACAGATAACTTATTTGGGTCTCAATAATCCCATAGATATATTTTAAAACTTAAGAAAAATCAAAGAATGTAATCTTAGATGTCACATATTTTAAAGAACAACTTAAACAACAGCTTTATTAAGTAAATAGCACCACAAAATTAAATTTATAAACTTCAAACATCAGGAACCCTTCAGTTAAATATTAAAAATTCAACTAGTTATTGCCACACATTAATGAAAAACAGCTAATGCTTTAGAATGCTTTTAATAATCATTTATCTCACCCAGCTTTAAAATTAAATACTTAAATAGCCATAGTTTCTGTTACAAAAATGCAGTCAACAGCTTGTTTTTCAAAGAGTATGCATATTATTCAAAAAATATTTGACTTAAAACTCAGTCTTGGTCAAAATCTGAGAAGAAATATTTGGTTTAAGACAAATAGTGCCAGAGCACACATAATTGGTGAGAAAAAAGAAACAATGAATGCTGCTTATAACCACCTGTTGCTAAAAGCTGGAAGTATTGAAATCAGGAAGTCAATTTTTGTTTTCTGATATGTAAAGTCTACAGTTTGCAAAATTAAATTTGAAATATTATTATTTGCATTCCTAACAGAGGGACAATCCTTTATTTGGAAAATGTCTAGTGTATTTTATTTGGGGCCTAATTTACCAAGAGTTCATATAGTCATTTTACAGAAGTGTGCTTATATTAAATTAAATATATTGAATGAGTCCAGCACATACTATATTGTGTAAAGTACAAAAATATAATATGCATATGAGAAATTATATATCTATTTGAAGAATTCTGAGAAAAAAATATGTGACATAGCTAAGAAAAATAATATAGCAAAATGGATTGGTTGAGAGAAAACATACTGGTAAGAATTGAAAAAAAATAGAAAAAAGTCAAAAATTAGCTTAATTATCATGTGTATTTCAGAAGATGAGAGAATTGTTTAGATGTTTTTTCATAAAGAATCTTTGAAAGAATATAGCTGGAAATCAGGTTTGTCAATTATTTAGTTTCCTAGTGCTGCCTTAACAAATTACCACAAACCAGGTGGCTTAAAACAACGAAAATTGATTCTGTCACAGTTGGAGGCTAGATGTCCAAAATCAAGGTGATGCAATGTTGATTCCTTTTGAAGCTCTCAGAAAGAGAGTTCGTTCCAGGTTTCTCTCCTAGCTTCTGATAATTACTCCAAATTCTCAGCATTCCTTGGCTTGTAGATACCTCATTCCCATCTCTGCCTCTATAGTCACATGGTGGTCTTCACCCTGAGTGTCTCTATGTCTCTTATAAACACAACAGGCATATTGGATTAAGGACCCTGCCTATTCCAGTATGACCTTCTCTTAACTAATTACATCTGCAATGACCCTATTTTCAAATAGGTCATATCCAGATCATACCAACATATCTTTTGGAAGAAAGCAATTCAACCCATAACAGAAAGTAAATATTTTGAGAAGTAAGGTTGAATAATATGAGTATGAGGTTGAAACTTATAGGAACTCATTTAAACTACAGATTGGGGGAAAAGTCAATTTTGGAAACAGTATTTGGGATGATTTTTAACCAGAAAATTTCTATGAAGATACAAGTATGAGATAATGAAAATATAATCTACTTCAAACACAGTGATAATAGAAAGGAAGATTGATCAACACTGCTGTTAAAGAATATATATAGCAAAAAAAACCTTAAAATGTGAAAAAATATAAAAATAAAAGTGTCTCATGAAATGCATCAATGAGATGGAGAATATATTTTAAAAATTCTTAGAGACCAAAAACAAAGTAAAAGAAATCCAGAGAGTTAAGAAGGGTCATTTACTAAATCCTTTCGATGTGACCTTCAATTTATGCTATTATGCAGCAAAAGACAAAATCTAGGGTCTGATTTTGTGAGAAATCTGGTAGAAGCCTCAACAAATAAAGCTGAGTGACTTAATGGCTCTTCTCTTAGAATGAGTGTAAACTAAAGAGTAATCCATCCTACAAAAGAGAATGTCAAGAAAACATGCTTGTTTCAAACTTTACCTTTATGCCAGGGTAAAACTTCTTCCTTAAGAATTCAGAATCAAAAACATTCACATACACATGATATCTGAATTCATAATTCTTATGTGTTTCTGAAGAACTCTAGGGAATATTTTTTTATATAAAGTAGCTGTAGGCATTTAATGTTACCAAGAAATCGGGAACACAAAATATAAATTATTTTGGGGGGAATACAGTCTTTAAGCCAAACCTCAAAAATTATTATAAAGGTTGGTTCCACCTGTTTTTGTAAAGTTACATTGAAATATTGCCACACCTATTAATTTTTATATTGTATATAGCTGTTTTAGCTCTTATAATGGCAGAGTTGGGTAGCTGCGACAAAGATATGGCCTACAGTGCTTAAGTATCTGAACCTTTACAGAAAAAAACTGGCAACCTTGCTTGAAATACTAAATTCTTAACACTCTGTGTCTCTGAGTTCTTCTTATATCCTATGCTATACTGATCAGTATACAAACTAAATGATATGGTGATCAGCGTTATGAATATACAAACTGTATGTCTGTATATCAGTATCAGCATGTATACACTGATAAAGTTTTATATCTAGATAATGTTACAGATAATACATATATATATGTAACTTTGTAACAAAGTTACATATATATATGTAACTTTGCAATTCAACAAATGAGAAAAGCTATTGTTCAATTATTCTCATGATTCTCTTTTTGCCTGAAATACGCACCACACCTTTCATGTTGCAATCCAAACCTTCCACTTTCAGATCACTGTGTAACCTTTAAAATTCAGATCAATTTTTTACTTTGTGTGTGATGCCTAATACCAGGATAAACTAATCCCTCTTTGCCCTACACCCGCTTCGCCTCCCTATACCCTGTACACAGTTATCACTTGTAAATTGTTCCCCCTTTATTTGTTCACGTTCTCTTTCTATCACTCTCTTCACTACTTTACACAGCAACAGGGTGTTTGTTTTATTCTTTTTATTATGGCCAATACATAACCCAGCACCTGTCATACAGTTAGCACTCAGCAAATATTTGTGGTGTGCATGCATTCACGAATGAAAAAATAATGACTACACATTTTCAGGGGGAAAAAAATCTTCATTTGTTGGGGGGATAGGTAGTTTGCATTCACGTTATTGGGAAGTTGTTACTCATTATCTTACCCTCCTCATACAGTATCTTACCTTCCTCATACAGAAATTTATCTTCTTGAGTAAAATACAACAGTCTTGAATTATTTTTTTTTCAGATCTATTCGATCCTAAACTATATTCTGCTTATATTTGATACTGTTTCCTTTTTATTTTCTTCCTAGTGGGTTATATTGACTTATTGGAATAAAACCCTACTTCTCTAATTCCTTTTTATTTATTTATTTATTTTACATCTTTACTGGAGTATAATTGCTCTACAATGGTGTGTTAGTTTCTGCTTTATAACAAAGTTAATCAGTTATACATAAACATATGTTCCCATATCTCTTCCCTCTTGCGTCTCCCTCCCTCCCACCCTCCTTATCCCACCCCTCTAGCTGGTCACAAACCACAGAGCTGATCACCCTGTGCTATGCGGCTGCTTCCCACTAGCTATCTATTTCACATTTAGTAGCGTATATATGTCCATGCCACTCTCTCACTTTGTCACAGCTTACCCTTCCCCCTCCCCATATCCTCAAGTCCATTCTCTAGTAGGTCTGTGTCTTTATTCCTGTCTTACCCTTAGGTTCTTCATGACATTTTTTTCCTTAAATTCCATATATATGTGTTAGCATACAGTATTTGCCTTTCTCTTTCTGACTTACTTCACTCTGTATGACAGACTCTAGGACCATACACCTCATTACAAATAGCTCAGTTTCGTTTCTTTTTATGGCTGAGTAATATTCCATTGTATATATGTGCCACATCTTCTTTATCCATTCATCCGATGATGGATACTTAGGTTGTTTCCATCTCTTGGCTATTGTAAATAGAGCTGCAATGAACATTTTGGTACATGATTCTTTTTGAATTATGGTTTTCTCAGGGTATATGCCCAGTACTGGGATTGCTGGGTCATATGGGAGTTCTATTTGTAGGGGTTTTTTTCTTTTCTTTTTGCGGTACACGGGGCTCTCACTGTTGTGGTCTCTCCCGTTGCGGAGCACAGGCTCCAGACGCACAGGCTCAGTGGCCATGGTTTACAGGCCCAGGTGCTCCGCGGCATGTGGGATCTTCCCAGACCGGGGCACGAACCCGTGTCCTCTACATTGGCAAGCAGACTCTCAACCACTGCGTCACCAGGGAAGCCCTATTTGTAGCTTTTTAAGGAACCTCCATACTGTTCTCCATAGTGGCTGTACCAATTCACATTGCCACCAGCAGTGCAAGAGGGTTCCCTTTTCTCCACACCCTCAAGCATTTATTGTTTCTAGATTTTTTGATGATGGCCATTCTGACTGGTGTGAGATGATATCTCATTGTAGTTTTGATTTGCATTTCTCTAATGATTAATGATGTTGAGCATTCTTTCATGTATTTGTTGGCAATCCGCATATCTTCTTTGGAGAAAAGTCTATTTGGGTCTTCTGCCCATTTTTGGATTGGGTTGTTTGTTTTTTTGATATTGAGCTGCATGAGCTGCTTGTAAATTTTGGAGATTAATCCTTTGTCAGTTGCTTCATTTGCAAACATTTTCTCCCATTCTGAGGGTTGTCTTTTTGTCTTGTTTATGGTTTCCTTTGCTGTGCAAAAGCTTTGAAGTTTCATTAGGTCCTACTTGTTTATTTTTATTTCCATTTCTCTAGGAGGTGGGTCAAAAAGGATCTTGCTGTGATTTATGTGATAGAGTGTTCTGCCTATGTTTTCCTAAAAGAGTTTGATAGTTTCTGGCCTTACATTTAGGTCTTTAATCCATTTTGAGTTTATTTTTGTGTATGGTGTTAGGGAGTGATCTAATCTCATACTTTTATATGTACCTGTCCAATTTTCCCAGCACCACTTATTGAAGAGGCTGTCCTTTCTCCACTGTACATTCCTGCCTCACTTATCAAAGATAAGGTGACCATATATGCATGGGTTTATCTCTGGTCTTTCTATTCTGTTCCATTGATCTATATTTCTGATTTTGTGCCAGTACCATACTGTCTTGATTACTATAAGCTTTGTAGTATAGTGTGAAGTCAGGGAGCCTGATTCCTCCAGCTCCATTTTTCGTTCTCAAGATTTCTTTGGCTATTTGGAGTCTTTTGTGTTTCCATACATATTGTGAATTTTTTTGTTCTAGTTCTCTGAAAAATGCCAGTGGTAGTTTGAGAGGGATTGCATTGAATCTGTAGATTGCTTTGGGTAGTAGAGTCATTTTCACAATGTTGATTCTTGCAAGCCAAGAACATGGTATATCTCTCCATCTGTTGGTATCATCTTTAATTTCTTTCATCACTGTCTTATAATTTTCTGCATACAGGTCATTTGTCTCCTTAGGTAGGTTTATTCCTAGATATTTTATTATTTTTGTTGCAATGGTAAATGGGAGTGTTTTCTTGATTTCTCTTTCAGATTTTTCATCCTTAGTGTATAGGAATGCCAGAGATTTCTGTGCATTAATTTTGTATCCTGCTACTTTACCAAATTCATTGTTTAGCTCAAGTAGTTTTCTGGTAGCATCTTTAGGATTCTCTATGTATAGTATTATCTCATCTGCAAACAGTGACAGCTTTACTTCTTCTTTTCCAATTTGGATTCCTTTTATTTCCTTTTCTTCTCTGATTGCTGTGGCTAAAACTTCCAAAACTATGTTGAGTAAGAGTGGTGAGAGTGGGCAGCCTTGTCTTGTTCCTGATCTTAGTGGAAATGCTTTCAGTTTTTCACCATTGAGGACGATGTTGGCTGTGGGTTTGTCATATATGGCCTTTATTATGTTGAGGAAAGTTCCCTCTATGCCTACTTTCTGCAGGGTTTTTATCATAAATTGATGTTGAATTTTGTTGAAAGCATCTATTGAGATGATCATATGGTTTTTCTCCTTCAATTTGTTAATATGGTGTATCACGTTGATTGATTTGCATATATTGAAGAATCTTTGCATTCCTGGAATAAACTCCACTTGATCATGGTGTATGATCCTTTTAATGTGCTGTTGGATTCTGTTTGCTAGTATTTTGTTGAGGATTTTTGCATCTATGTTCATCAGAGATATTGGCCTGTAGTTATCTTTCTTTGGGACATCCTTGTCTGGTTTTGGTATCAGGGTGATGGTGGCCTCGTACAATGAGTTTGGGAGTGTTCTTCCCTCTGCTATATTTTGGAAGAGTTTAAGAAGTATAGGTGTTAGCTCTTCTCTAAATGTTTGATAGAATTCGCCTGTGAAGCCATCTGGTCCTGGGCTTTTGTTTGTTGGAAGATTTTTAATCACAGTTTCAATTTCAGTGCTTGTGATTGGTCTGTTTATATTTTCTATTTCTTCCTGGTTCAGTCTCAGAAGGTTGTGCTTTTCTAAGAATTTGTCCATTTCTTCCAGGTTGTCCATTTTTTTGGCATATAGTTCCTCGTAGTAATCTCTCATGATACGTTTATTTCTGCAGTGTCAGTCATTACTTCCCCTTTTTCATTTCTAATTCTATTGATTTGAGTATTCTCCCTTTTTTTCTTGATGAGTCTGGTTAATGGTTTATCAATTTTGTTTATCTTCTCAAAGAACCAGCTTTTAGTTTTACTGGTCTTTGCTATTGTTTTCTTCATTTCTTTCTCATTTATTTCTGATCCGCTCTTTATGATTTATTTCCTTCTGCTAACTTTGGGGTTTTTTTGTTCTTCTTTCTCTAATTGCTTTAGGTGCAAGGTTAGGTTTTTATTTGAGATGTTTCCTCTTTCTTAAGGTAGGATTGTATTGCTATAAACTTTCCTCTTAGAACTGCTTTTGCTGCATCCCATAGGTTTTGGGTCATCGTGTCTCCATTGTCATTTGCTTCTAGGTATTTTTTAATTTTCTCTTTGATTTCTTCAGTGATCACTTCGTTATTAAGTAATGTATTGTTTAGCCTCCATGTGTCTGTATTTTTTACAGATCTTTTCCTGATATCTAGTCTCATAGCATTGTTGTTGGAAAAGATACTTGATATAATTTCAATTTTCTTAAATTTACCAAGGCTGATTTGTGACCCAAGATATGATCTATCCTGGAGAACGTTCCATGAGCACTTGACAAAAATGTGTATTCCATGTTTTTGGATGGAATGTCCTATAAATATCAATTAAGTCCTTCTTTATTAATGTATCATTTAAAGTTTGTGTTTCCTTATTTATTTTCATTTTGGATGATCTGTCCATTGGCGAAAGTAGGGTGTTAAAATCCCCTATTATGATTGTGTTACTGTCGATTTCCCCTTTTATGGCTGTTAGTATTTGCCTTATGTATTGAGGTGCTCCTATGTTGGGTGCATAAATATTTACAATTGTTATATCTTCTTCTTGGATCGATCCCTTGATCATTATGTAGTGTCCTTCTTTGTCTCTTCTAATAGTCTTTATTTTAAAGTCTATTTTGTCTGATATGAGAATTGCTACTCCAGCTTTCTTTTGGTTTCCATTTGCATGGAATATCTTTTTCCATCCCCTTACTTTCAGTCTGTATGTGTCTCTAGGTCTGAAGTGGGTCTCTTGTAGACAGCATATATATGGGTCTTGTTTTTGTATCCATTCAGCCAGTCTGTGTCTTTTGGTGGGAGCATTTAATCCATTTACATTTAAGGTAATTATCGATATGTACATTCCTATTACCATTTTCTTAATTGTTTTGGGTTTGTTATTGTAGGTCTTTTCCTTCTCTTGTGTTTCTTGCCTAGAGAAGATCCTTTAGCATTTGTTGTAAAGCTGGTTTGGTGGTGCTGAATTCTTTCAGCTTTTGCTTGTCTGTAAAGGTTTTAATTTCTCCATCAAATCTGAATGAGATCCTTGCTGGGTAGAGTAATCTTGGTTGTAGTTTTTTCTCTTTCATCACTTTAAATATGTCCTGCCACTCCTTTCTGGCTTGCAGAGTTTCTGCTGAAAGTTCAGCTGTTAACCTTATGGGGATTCCCTTGTGTGTTATTTGTTGTTTTTCCCTTGCTGCTTTTTATATGTTTTCTTTGTTTTTAATTTTTAACAGTTTGATTAATATGTGTCTTGGTGTATTTCGCCTTGGATTTATCCTGTATGGGACTCTCTGTGCTTCCTGGACTTGATTAAATATTTCCTTTCCCATATTAGAGAAGTTTTCAACTATAATCTCTTCAAATATTTTCTCAGTCCCTTTCTTTTTCTCTTCTTCTTCTGGAACCCCTATAATTTGAATGTTGGTGCGTTTAATGTTGTCCCAGAAGTCTCTGAGACTGTCCTCGTTCTTTTCATTCTGTTTTCTTTATTCTGCTCTGCATTAGTTATTTCCACTATTTTATCTTCCAGGTCACTTATCTGTTCTTCTGCATCAGTTATTCTGCTATTGATCCCTTCTAGAGTATTTTTAATTTCATTTATTGTGTTGTTCATCATTGTTTGTTTCATCTTTAGTTCTTCTAGGTCCTTGTTAAATGTTTCTTGCATTTTGTCTATTCTATTTCCAAGATTTTGGGTCATCTTTACTACCATTATTCTGAATTCTTTTTCAGGTAGACTGCCTATTTCCTCTTCATTTGTTAGGTCTGGTGGGTTTTTATCTTGCTCCTTCATCTGTTGTGTGTTTTTCTGTCTTCTCATTTTGCTTATCTTACTGTGTTTGGGGTCTCCTTTTTGCAGGCTGCAGGTTCGTAGTTCCCATTGTTTTTGGTGTCTGTCCCCAGTGGCTAAAGTTGGTTCAGTGGGTTGTGTAGAGGAGGGGAGAGGACTAGTGCCTGTGTTCTGGTGAATGAGGCTGGATCTTGTCTTTCTGGTGGGCAGGTCCACATCTGGTGGTGTGTTTTGGGGTGTCTGTGTACTTATTATGATTTTAGGCAGCCTCTCTGCTAATGGATGGGGTTGTGTTCCTGTCTTGCTAGTTGTTTGGCATAGGGTGTCCAGCACTGTAGCTTGCTCGTCGTTGAGTGAAGCTGGGTGTTGGTGTTGAGTTGGAGATCTTTGGGAGAGTTTCGCCATTTGAGATTACGTGGAGCTGGGAGATCCCTTGTGTACCAGTGTCCTGAAGTTGGCTCTCCCACCTCAGAGGCACAGCACTGAGTCCTGGCTGCAGCACCAAGAGCCTTTCATCCACACGGCTCAGAATAAAAGGGAGAAAAAGTAGAAAGAAAGAAAGAAAGAAAGAAAGAAAGAAAGAAAGAAAGAAAGAAAGAAAGAAAGAAAGAAAGAAAGAGAAAGAAAGAGAGAAAGAGGATAAAATAAAATAAGGTAAAGTAAAATAAAGTTATTAAAATAAAAAAATATTTATTAAGAAAAAAAATTTTTTAAGTAAAAAAAAAAATGGACGGATAGAACCCTAAGACAAATAGTGAAAGCAGAGCTATACAGACAAAATCTCACACAGAAGCATACACATACACACTCACAAAAAGAGGGAAAGGGGAAAAAATAATAAATCTTGCTCTCAATTTGGGATGATTCGTGGTCTATTCAGGTATTCCGCAGATGCAGGGTACATCAAGTTGATTGTGGAGATTTAATCCGCTGCTTCTGAGGCTGCTGGGAGAGATTTCCCTTTCTCTTCTCTGTTCGCACAGCTCCCGGGTTTCAG
The DNA here is from genome assembly GCF_949987515.2 of Delphinus delphis. NCBI lineage: Eukaryota > Metazoa > Chordata > Mammalia > Artiodactyla > Delphinidae > Delphinus > Delphinus delphis. The sequence continues at coordinate 131,388,087 of NC_082687.1, forward strand.
CTTTGGATTTGGCCCCGTCTCTGTGTGTAAGTTGCCGGAGGGCGTCTGTTCTTCGCTCAGACCAGACGGGGTTAAAGGAGCCGCTGCTTCGGGGGCTCTGGCTCACTCAGGCCGGGGGGAGGGAGGGGTGCGGATGCGGGTTGCTCCTGCGGCAGCACAGGCTGGCGTGACGTTGCACCAGCCTGAGGCGCGCCGTGCGTTCTCCCGGGGAAGCTGTCCCTGGATCCTGGGACCCTGGCAGTGGCGGGCTGCACAGGCTCCCCGGAAGGGAGGTGTGGAGTGACCTGTGCTCGCACACAGGCTTCTTGGTGGCGGCAGCAGCAGCCTTAGCATCTCATGACCGTCTCTGGGGTCCGCGCTGTTAGCCGCGGCTCGCGCCTCTGGAGCGCCTTTAAGCAGCGCTCTTAATCCCCTCTCCTCGCGCACCAGGAAATAAAGAGGGAAGAAAAAGTCTCTTGCCTCTTCGGCAGGTCTGGACATTTCCCCGTACTCCCTCCCGGCTAGCTGTGGCGCACTAGCCCCCTGCAGGCTGTGTTCACGCCGCCAACCCCAGTCCTCTCCCTGCGCTCCGACCGAAGCCCGAGCCTCAGCTCCCAGCCCCGCCCGCCCCGGCAGGTGAGCAGACAAACCTCTCGGCCTGGTGAGTGCTGGTCGGCACAGATCCTCTGTGCGGGAATCTCTCCGCTTTGCCCTCAGCACCCCTGTTGCTGTGCTCTTCTCCGAGGCCCCGAAGCTTTCCCCCTCCGCCACCCGCAGTCTCTGCCTGCAAAGGGGCTTCTAGTATGTGCAAACCTTTCCTCCTTCACGGCTCCCTCCCACTGGTGCAGGTCCCATCCCTATCCTTTTGTCTCTGTTTATTCTTTTTTCTTTTGCCCTACCCAGGTACGTGGGGAGTTTCTTGCCTTTTGGGAGGTCTGAAGTCTTCTGCCAGCGTTCAGTAGGTGTTCTGTAGGAGTTGTTCCACGTGTAGATATATTTCTGATGTATCTGTGGGGAGGAAGGTGATCTCTGCGTCTTACTCTTCCGCCGTCTTCCCAGAATCCCCCTAATTCCTTTTTCTATAACATATTTCTTTTTGAACTTGATTTCTATTAATTTGTCTTTGGACAACTCTCATTCCAAGAATCTAACTTTATTCAAGTCCAATTATAGCCCTGGCACTCTTGTTTCTCAGAGAACAACACATTACTGACTTTGCTGCTGAAAACAAATAAACAACAAATCTGCAGAAATTATGGAGTTGTAGAATAATGCTTTAGACCTCACAATTGACTTTGCTTTTATTGTACATGTCTCTGTAGGAAATATAGAAAGATGCCTTATTACATTCTCAGCTAATAACTTCCTCTTCCCAGGGCTGTTAGCTAGGTATTTTTTACTTCATGTTAAAATGAGAAAAGATTGCTTGAGGATGGAAGTAAAGATATTGTTTAAAACAATAAAAATTTAATGGAATACTGTACAGGCAAAGGGATGAGATTGTATAACTGTTCTAGTTCTTGCCAATCCATTATGTATCTGAATTAAACATAGGATTTTCTCTATCCCACACTAAAAGCAATCTTGGGTAAGAGCAAATTTGGTTATATTTTTTAACATATTTTAATTAACAGTTTCTAGTTTTGGAAAGGAGAAAGTAACATATTTATAATAGTCATAGAACTATTTCATATTCCTATTATACATAGGTAGATATACACATGTATATTACCTCTTCAAAATATTTTATCTCCCATCTTATATTCAGGATTGCATCTAAAGAATCATAAACCAAATTCAGGAGAATTAGTTCAGTGAGCAATAATACAATACATATATGGTGAAATATTAGTTGAGGAACTATCACAGAATAACCCCAGTTTTACAACATACTTGAAAAAAACACAGACACACACACACAAGTTTTCATCATGGTGTTTAAGATAGGTGTGCATTTGACTGTAATTTATTTTGATAAAAAATTAGAAAATACAAGGCTATTAGTGAGGTTGATTTGTTTTTCAGTCTGTTATGCTGAATATCAAATAGTTAATTTCAGTAGACTGTATAATAAAGAATAAAGACTAAACAATATTGGTTAAATAGTGCTGCACTGCTGCATACAAAACAAACCCCTTCATGTTAAAGTGAGTATATATTGTAGCATAAATAAATATTTATATTACAAATAGTAAGAAGATAATTACAATGAAATTAAAAATATAATAAGGAAATTGCAAGTATACAGGTATGCACAAAAGTCACTGTCTAATAATATAAAATATTAAAAACTTCTTGTCAAAACAATTGCAGGCTCTAATTATATTTAATTCTTTAGAATACTGAATTTCACTACACATTCTGAAACACACACCTAAACTTATAGCTCCAAATATATAATCAATCCTTAACTTGTCTAAATGTTGTTCAGTAAATATGTATATATAAAAGTTATTAACATAATGAATTATAAATATATATATACCATAGATACATATATAAAAGGTATGATGAATATAATTACATTCTTATGTATAAATATATTTTTGTAGATATACATTTACATATATGTATTTGTCAAAGTAATCAATGGGCATTATAAAACTAGAAAACTACACATACAAAAACATAAAATTTTAATGCACATTTTGGCCCTTAGAATAACACAGTTAAATACTTGATAGGTATAGTCATCTAAAAATCTGCTTATCTGTTTATTTGTTTATATCCATCTATCCATCCATTCATCCATCCATCTTCATAACTATTTTTCTGTCTCTGTCTCTCTATCCTTCTATACATTCTTCTATCAATTTCAATGTTTCTCTGCATTTTAATTACTTAAACAAAAATCATAGAGGACAAGAAATTTTCATTCATTGCCTTTTCCTCTCATTATGTACTATTTATATAATGTTTATTATTTCACTAACCAGGTGTATTAGAGAAAAATTTTTATAAATGGAGCTAGAATAGGAAGTAACCTTTTACCTGTTTTTAATCAAATTTTGTGACAAATGATATATTAATAATAATCATTCAATATCTCAGAAAATTATCTAAAATATACTTATTTCTCATATTTATGGCTATTGAGCAGTAAAAAAATTTTAATCTGAATCATTTAAGTAATTTTCTAAAAGCATTCTAATTTACGTCATACCTGTCCCAAGTCCTAAAGATTAATGTTATCTTTTAGTTGAGCAAGACTACAATAATTCTCACAGGCAATATACAATGTTCCTCTTGAGCCAGATACAGAAGTTAAATTCCACATTGGCATTTGTCCTAGTTTGTCATTGATATAAATTAAATTTCAGTTCTTCCACCATTAATATTGTGTTGGCTGTAAAATCCCGAACGAACTTTTTGGCCAACCCAATACTATGGATTTGTCTATAATTAAGGACATCTTATAATATCACACAAGTCGTTGAAACAACAGACATTAAATACATGCTTCAAGGTTCATATGTGTGGTAACACAGACAAGCACACTGTCTAGAATGGTGCTTAATGTAGACATCATGCCCACCCTGCCAATAACCAGTGCAGTCATGATAACTACCAGCTATTTGGTCGGTTATGAGTCTTGCTTAGAACCCAAATAAAGGACAAATAAGTTTGTCAAATAAAGAAAATACGCCTGTTTTTGATCAGGTAAATGTTAATTAATCTAAGATTCTAATTTAATCCAATGGCTAATATAAATAAAAAATTTATCTCATCTCTCTCGGGACATATTAAATTTTGTATGTGATTTTTTTTTTTTGTGGTACATGGGCCCCTCACTGTTGTGGCCTCTCCCATTGTGGAGCACAGGCTCCGGACGCGCAGGCTCAGCGGCCATGGCTCACGGGCCCAGCCACTCCGCGGCATGTGGGATCTTCCCGGACCGGGGCACGAACCCATGTCCCCTGCATCGGCAGGCGGACTCTCAACCACTGCGCCACCAGGGAAGCCCCTGTATGTGATTTTTTAACAAAACTCTACCTTCTTTTTTTTTTTTTTAACTTTTATTTATTTATTTTTGGCTGTGTTGCGACTTCGTTACTGCACGCGGGCTTCCTCTAGTTGTGGCAAGCAGGGGTTACTCTTCGTTGCAGTGAGTGGGCTTCTCATTGAGGTGACTTCTCTCGTTGCAGAGCATGGGCCCTAGGCACACGGCTTCAGTAGTTGTGGCTTGCAGGCTCTAGAGCACAGGTTCAATGGTTGTGGCGCACGAGCTTAGTTGCTCCACAGCATGTGGGATCTTCCCAGACCAGGGATCAAACCCGTGTCCCCTGCACTGGCAGGTAGATTCTTATCCACTGCACCACCAGGGAAGCCCTAACAAAACTCTACATTCTTATTAGTAAAGGATGAAAAAATGCTTGCTCTTTAATGCACCATGAAATAAAACTATGTATAACTTTATCTGTACAAAATATCTTTGCCTTTTATTATAAAAGAACTTTGAAAAATTAATCAAAATGGTTCAATGATTTATTAGACCATCAATATATATTATAATACAATATTTTTCCATGAATTACATAAGGCAAATAATAATAACACTCTTCTAGTAGAAAAAGAATACTTAGAAGAGAATGTGAAAAGTACTGTTTAAATTTAGGACAAATTGTGTTATGAGAGTGGTGTTAATGTTTGTAATTGACTAATGGACAAAATGGCATATACTAAATCCATTAAAATCTTATTTATAGAGTTACTATATTCTGGTTTATATGCTGGAATATTTAAGAATATTTATTTTCAAAGAAAATAGTACCTAGCTATCAATCAATTACACATTTTATGCTATGCATTATATATATATATTTAAAAATTTTAATTTAATTTATTTTTTTATACAGCAGGTTCTTATTATCTATTTTATACATATTAGTGTATACATGTCAATCCCAGTCTCCCAATTCATCCCACCACTACCACCCACCACCACCACCACTTTCCCCCCATGGTGTCCATACGTTTGTTCTCTGCATCTGTGACTCTATTTCTGCACTGCAAACAAGTTCATCTGTACCATTTTTCTAGGTTCCACATATATGCATTAATATATGCGTTAATAACAATATATATATTTGTTTTTCTCTTTCTGACTTACTTCATTCTGTATGACAGTCTCTAGGTCCATCCACGTCTCTACAAATGACCCAATTTCATTCCTTTTTCTGGCTGAGTAATATTCCATTGTATATATGTACCATATCTTATTTATCCATTCGTCTGTCGATGGGCATTTAGGTTGCTTCCATGACCTGGCTATTGTAAATAGTGCTGCAATGAACATTGGGGTGCATGTGTCTTTTTGAATTATGGTTTTCTCTGGGTATATGCCCAGTAGTGGGATTGCTGGGTCATATGGTAATTCTATTTTTAGTTTTTTAAGGAACCTCCATACCTTTCTCCATAGTGGCTGTATCAATTTACATTCCCACCAACAGTGCAAGAGGGTTCCCTTTTCTCCACACCCTCTCCAGCATTTGTTTGTAGATTTTCTGATGATGCCCATTCTAACTGATGTGAGGTGATGCCTCATTGTAGTTTTGATTTGCATTTCTCTAATAATTAGTGATGTTGAGCAGCTTTTCATGTGCTTCTTGGCCATCTGTATGTATTCTTTGGAGAAATGTCTATTTAAGTGTTCTGTCCATTTTTGAATTGGGTTGTTTGTTTCTTTAATACTGAGCTGCATGTACTGTTTATGTATTTTGGAGATTAATCCTTTGTCTGTTGATTCATTTGCAAATATTTTCTCCCATTCTGAGGGTTGTCTTTTGTCTTATTTGTAGTTTTCTTTGCTTTACAAAAGCTTTTAAGTTTCATTAGGTCCCTCTATGCATTATACTTGTGACTAGGAATGTGTTCTTTGATAATATATATTTGAGGTCCCTGTAGCAGGGTTCCTGTGGCATTTCCCTGAATGCTTTTTGTCAGTGCAGTTAATCCATTAAAACAGTTTATTTCCTCTTTACTAAACAACAAAAATGACTTTTAAAAAAGATAAATGTATAACATCATGGAAAGATATTTAGAAAATATATAAGTTGAAATATCAATATAGCTGCTGAGAGATTAATGCACTTGTCATTGCAACAGCCTACAATTTTTTGATTAATTTTTCAGTGCTCTAAAACGATATTATGGAGATATTTTCTTTGCAGCATGTCTTCTGTTTAGAACAGTCATTGGATTACTGGATTACTTTACTTTTTTAAAAATTTACTTATTTTTGGCTGCACTGGGTCTTTGTTGCTGCCCACCAGCTTTCTCTAGTTGTGGTGAGTGGGGGCTACTCTTCATTGCAGTGTATGTACTTCTCATCGCAATGGCTTCTTTTGTTGTGGACCAGGGGTGCGGGCTTCAGTAGTTGTGGCTCACAGGCTCAGTAGTTTTGCCTCTTGGGCTCTAGAGCGCAGGCTCAGTAGTTGTGCGGCACGGGCTTAGCTGCTCCATGGCATGTGGAATTTTCCCGGACCAGGGCTTGAACCCATGTCCCCTGCATTGGCAGGCAGATTCTTAACCACTGTGCCACCAGGGAAGTCCCTACTGGATTACTTTAGAACAGTACATGTTAATGCTATGAGAAGAGAAGGATTTTGATTAGATATGTTGAAGCTTGCTTTGAAAGACAAACGATAAGGCAATACTTTTGTTTTTACTTTTATTCCTTTGAAATGCTGTAAATTTATTCAACGTAACAAAATAACACAGACTTTTTTTCATGAAATCATGAATTAAGTATCTTTACTCCAGCCCTAGTGAGGTTGAGAAATAACAAATTTATTCCCTTCTTTCCATGAGAAATATTGAGCACATATTATAAGCCAGGCAATGTTAGATTGATAGAGAATTTCATGGTCAGATAGATAGATAGGTAGATCAGGCTAGTCTCTCCATATATTACCATGTATGTCCAATAAATCAGAATTTGTGAAACATATCACACATTCAACAAGCAAACAAATTATTTTGAGCACGTTTACATTTTTAACCTACTTACAGTGACTATGATTAACATAATTTTTATAAGTTTTCTTTGCTGTGTGCCTATGAATATATATGTATACATCATGTGCTTTCTTTTAAATTAGTAAATAAATTATGAAAATAAGATAATGCTACATGTTTTCTGTGACTTGCCATCAAGGAGCTTACATTCTATCCAGTAAAAAGCAAATACAAAGAATTCTCATTAATCAAGATAGTTAAGCTCTGTAAAGTCACTAGAGACACTAAAGTAGTGAATATTTAACAACTGCTCCTAGAAGAAATACAAAGTTAGGTTCCTGTGAGCCTCTATCACATTTCTGTCAATTGATCAATACATAGCCTGTTTTATGTGTATTTCTGTTTAAAGACACCTTGTTTAATATGTATTGTTGATTCATTTACACTAAACCCATGGCTAACAACATCATTCAAGCCTGAAAACTAACATTGTCTAACACAAATTTTCTCCATAAGGCACATCACAGCACACTAACACTTGACACTAGAAAGCACATCTGTACTATGTTTGAGGGCAGTTTAGAGCAGTAAAGTCATCACCAAAAACATGCAAAAATGTGGCACTAAAAATACCATGAAAAGGACACTTGTTTACTGTATGAAAGCTGAAACCAACAGTTGGAGTATAGCATTATTGACTTCAGCTGGGAAGTTGCACGTCAGGTGACCCAAATTTCTTGCCACTCTGCACATGTCCAAGAATGACCATGAAAATGCCTTGGATATGAACTTTGAGGTTACAATAAATTTTAGAGAGTAGATGAAATCTCAAATACAAAATTCTCTAATAATGAGGCTTGACTCTACTCTTAGAACATTATTAAATGCTGGAGAAAAACTTATTTTTTTTAAAGCAGAATAGAATAGATTTATGAGTTCTGGGGGAAAGTGTGGTGGTAATTTTAAATAGGTTAATCAGGGCATGCCTAAGAAGAGTATCCTTGAGAAAATGATATTTCAGTAATAATCTGGAGCAGGTAAGGAGGGTGACCATTTGATATGTGCAGTGGAGAATTCCAAGCAGAAGGAACAGTAGCAAAGTGTGAAGCTAGGTGTATGCCTGAAGCATTTGCTGAAGAGCATGGAGGTAATAACAGCTGTAAGATTGCTTGAGAGAGAGGGAGTGGCAGACGAGGTCAGTGAAGTAATGGAAAACTAGTCCTGATTGGTCTTGGGGGTCCTTGTAAGGATTTGTGTTTTTACTCTGAATAAAATAAGAAGCCATTACAGGACTGATTTACATTTCAAATTAACTTCTCTAATAGCTTATTTGTGAAGAGAAAAAAGGAGGAGGGAAGGATGATGGTCAAAAAAAAAAAAAAAAAGAAAAGAAAAGTGAAGACTACCTAATAGTCTGTAGAGACTAGAGTCCAGAGATGAAATGGTTCAGATCTTAATGATAGCAATGGAAGTGGTGAGTACTGATTACTCTAGATATATTATAGAGATATTGGATATGGAGCATGAGAGGAAAAAAAGGAATCAATTGTCTAAATATTTTTGGTGAAAGCAACTAGAAGTATAATCAAGAGTACCCCTACCCTTGATTACTGAGATGGAAAAGAATGCAGGAGGAGCAGATATTTTAGAGGGGGTGCATTAGTTGTGACATGCTGGATTTGAGATGACAATGAGATATGGGGATGTTAAAAAGGCGGTTACATATATAGGCCTGGAATTCAGAAAAAAGATCTAAGTAGGAAATAAGAGTGTGGCAGTTGGCAGCAAATACATGTATTCAAAGCAAGTACACAGGATAAGTGGACCAAGGACCGAGTTCTGGATTGCAGTAGTGTCAAGAGGGTACAGTAAGAGTAGAAACTGGTAAAGGTTACTGAGTAGGACCTACCAGTGAGGGAGAAAAAAAAATAGGAGAGAGTGGTGTCTTGATATCCAAGGGAAGTAGTGCATCAAGGTTGAGTATGTTAAACTATATCAAATGCTAATAAATCAATTAAATTAAGAAGAAACACTGATATGAAATTTGACAATGTAGAAATCATTGGGGATACTTAACGTTGAATTCTAGGAGCAAAATCTTAGTTGGATTGGATTTAAAGAGAAGAAAATGTGAGAATTTGGAGATGCTTAGCATAAACAGTTATTTCTTACACTTTTACACAAATGGAAACAGCTATGACAGCCAGTCGTTCAAAAACAATAATGTTTTTTAAAGATGTGACAGTAACATTACGTTTTTATAATGACGGAAACTGCCCATAGACAGAAAATAATTGCTGATATAGAAGAGAGCCCCAAAATATTCCTGGGGCTGTGTACTGAAGTACAAAGGGTAAAGGGGAGAAAGTGTCTGAAAAACAGAAATTATTGAATTTAGGCAGAATCATGGTATTTCAAGTATGATAACATGTAAGAATACAATATCATCAGATACTGGTAAGTAGGAATGTGTGGCAGTGGGAGTGTGTAGATTCCTTTGTTATTGCATCTACTTTAACAGTGAAGGAGGAAATCGGGTCACCAACTGAGTTGAGTAGATGTGACTATATAGGAGGTTTGACGATAGAGAAGCAGGTATGAAAGAGTCCCATAGTTGGGGTGGCTGGGGGGTGACTGAAAAAGTAAAAATTTTATCTCTGCCTGGTATTTTTATGGGCTCTTTTGAACACTGTTATTCAGAATGACATTGATACCAATCCACATGGTTATATATTTTTTCAGTCACTTTTAATCACACATTTGCACGTGCAAAAGGGGTATATAAATGTGTTTAATCAAGGTTTTCTTTAGTTTGCCAACATGTAAGGCAAAGCACAGAGGTACCAAGGGCCAGTATTGTATTTATTCACCATCAAAACTTCAAGATTATGTGGTGACTTTCTCTAAGATATAATTTATTTAAATTTGACATCCAAAAGAAAAAAAACCTTCCTCCATAACTGGGAGCTTTTCTCATTCTACTGCAAGATCCAGTGATGCAAATGTCTTACAAATGATGTCTAGCTCTAGTGCCTCACATTGCCCCTAGTTGATACTAATTTAGCCTGTACACTGCTAGCACATTAATCCCTATAGTGCACAATTTTACAGATGATATATTTGCTAATTAAAAAATAATGCATGTCTTTTAAGGGAAAGAACAAATGACAACAAGAAGCTTTGCTTACAATCCTATCAACAGAGAGGAGATTTTATCTCCTTTGTGCATGTTATTTTCCCCATAATTTTGTGGAAATATATAATTTCAATGACAGAAATTAATACTGTATATACAGTGATAAATATTTGTTTAACAAATTCGTAAAAATATATATTAATTTTGCATGGTTTGAAAATTCGATTCCTTAATAATTCTGTTTCCTAAAATAACTTTATTTTTTGCATGCAAAGTCCTTCACTAATTTCCACTCTTATGTTCACTTATGTTCCACATGACACAGGTAAGTTGCTGATGACAAATACATTTATTTCTCTAGTGATGACTCTCTCCTGAGTTCGAAATCCAACTATGCTACTTGCTCTTGCCTCCTTCTTGATTTTTATTTGGATATCTATTAGGACATTCAAATATAATGTCTCCAAATGACTTTTTCCTATTCTGCCATGTTCCAGTGCCAGCTTACTCCTCCCTGTCTTTTGTTTCACAGGAAATTGCACCATTATTCGTCCAGGGGCTCATTCCCAAACATGAGAATCTTTGATTTTCCTCCTTCTACTGCTCCAACTCATCATCAAATACTGTCAGTTCTACCTTCAAAATACAGCCTCCGTTGCACAATCTCTCATTTCAGGGAGTTCTGTACAACTCCTTCTCTGGAGTGATCCTTTTAAAGTACAAGACTCTCCTATAGCTTTTCACTGAAGTTAGAATAAGGTCTAAACTCCTACAGTGCCCTGCATGCACCTTACATAGGAACTTCGCTCTTGAGATTGTCTTCACCAGAAGATCTTCTCACTGTCTCACATAAGTATTTTTCAAATAGTGCTTTCTCAGAGATGTCATTCATAACTTTCCCATGTAAGATAGTTACCAGCCTTATCAGCCTCTCTCACCTCAAACTTCTTTTATTTTTTTTTTCTTCTAGTTCCCATTTTACCCTCAGATCCTACTCTCCTATTCAAGTGCTCAGATTTGCTATTTTAACACACACACACACACACACACACCCTTGGAGTTACTCGAATTCATTTCTAGTCTCCCCATCTAAAAAAGCTTTATGACAACAACGAGTTTGATTTACTCATTCACTGTTCTATCACCAGGATAGTGTTTTATATCTAGTAAATGTATTATAAATATTGTTCAAAGCAAGGGAAAAAAACAGACAATGAAAAGAGAGAAAAAAGAAAGAAAGGAAAAGAAGGAACACATTGCAAAATCTGAATCCCATGGTGTGATGTTTCCAAAAGTCCAGCTTCATTTCAATACCCCTCTATTTAGGAAACTCAAACAAAGAAAAGAAAGTGTTCTTTGCTAAATTATCATGGTAGGAATTATCCAAAAGGGACTATCTTAGTGAGGGAAATTCTATCCAATTAAGCGTTTGGAAATGTGTAGGAGCTTTTTGGTGTCAATGAGGATGAGGAACCACTGACATTTAATGTACATGGGCCAGGGCTGTAGCATGCACATACTAAAATGATCTGATATACACATTTATATATTTACATAAGATAAAAACTTACTTATAATTATCTCAACCTAGAACAAAACTTTTTTGCATAAACAGTGTTGTTGGAAGCACCTTTTATTCATGTAATTTTCCAATAATGTGACAACTGTGCAAATAGAGAAAATAATATTTTTAACATAATAAATCATCATTGTTAAATATTTCCAAATATCCACATCACCATTGGCAATGCCACGCTTGTTATTGAACTACATGTATAAGTTGCAATTGTCTATTCAATATAATGCAAGGTTTTGGGCTTTTTCATTGTGCTTTCTACCAAAGATATGACCAAGAATCTGATTATTGATGTACATATTATTTTTAATTTAAATTCATTTTTATGTTTCACTTAATAATACATTTAGAGCATTACATTATTTTTGTAGCTGTCTTTGAAATTAGGTTATAATTTCTCTGGTTATCATTGCACAATAAGAGATTCATTACATGTGGGAGTGGGTCTGATAGGATTGAAAAGGAATAGCCCGACATTTAACTTGTTAAAACACAGATATTTCTATTTATTGTTTTTCCCCATGAGATACATCTCATCCCCCCACTACCTTGTAAGTTGAATATGATAATAACAATGAATTAATCGCTGCGTTTTTGAATGTCTTCTGCCAGTCACCTTATGTTCATCATGCCTAATCCTGTCAACACATAAAAGTACTTAGGATACTGAAAATGAAGGACGTGACTTATCCAAAGGCCACAAGGTGAATAATCATGACAGAGGACTCAGATTCTTGTCTGTATCCCTCTTTGCAGACATGAACCTTGTACTTGGATACTCCATAGCACATTCCTTAGTGTACTACATTTAGGTATTCCACAAAACATCACTCAAGGTTCCTCACAGGGAAAAATGGGGATGTAGCTTATATTAACACTCAGGCTGAAATGGCAACTCCACCCTATGACAAGTGGAGGCTGGTGCATGCTCCAACTAGGGGAATTCTGGTCTGGGTCACCTGTGTTCTCTTAATTTGCCCATCAGTGTCTTCACTTTAGTCTTTTTTACCCTGACCTCAGTAGATGGTGGGCACTGAGACACGTGCTTCATGCAGTAGCTTCCTACAACACCTTTAATATTTTTGACCATAATGAACTTTAGTCAAGAAAGAAAACTCAGTTAAATGATGTGTTGCTTAATGAGAGTAAAGTTATTCAATCTGACTATAAAATTTCAAAAATTCGGTAAGTTAGGTAATTCTTTGAAATAAGCAATCTATTACAATGTTTTATCAGTTCTATTCAAAGTAATGTTATATTGATAGTTTCAACTATGTATGTGACACACTGTCAGGACTATAGCTAATTTCCTTAAAGATAAAATGATCAATTCATTAACAGCTGAATTTGGAATTTGATTTTCAAAACTGATTCAAAACTTAATTATCATTAGCTATTTTTTAGCTGGCGTATTTTAAATTGTTTGGAATATTATTTAAAAAATCAGACTTTTTGTATGTAAGTTAGGAGCTTAAAATCATTAATTTTTTAATATAGCAATAGAAAGAAACTAATCTCTATATTAGACAAATGCTAATGTTTAAAGGTATACAGCTGCATTTCTTCTGGTAAAACAAGAAAATTCAATCCTTAAATATTTTCGACCTTTCAGTTTGAAAATTTGACAGTAATTGTAAATCTTGTTGACATGATTTCCTCATCCCCTGGCAAATATTTAAGCTTGTATTTGAACAGTCAACACTCATTATGTGTTACTCTAGTTTCCTTTGCATCTTAGAGAATACCTCATTAATTTTTCTTTTATTTCAGTCACTCTAATGAGTTCATATTACCAAGTATGAAGAAGATGACTACCTTGTCCCAGATGTCTTCTGATATGTCCTAGCTCAGATACTAATATTTATCCTGAAATTCAGGGAACAAGTCTGAAAAAATTTAATTTTTGATATCTCCATTTATTTTCTGCTGAATGTATTCACAATAATACTTCCAACTGAAAGAAGAGAGTAGGATTGAGGGAACAAAAGAAAGATGAAAGATTCTCTATCTTCCTGACCAGGTTTGGCTACAGATGACCTCTTGTTCTTTCTCTGATTTCCCATTGTTCCACAAGAGCTTGTGCAGATCAGAACAAGAATTCTCTAGTATCTGACATGTAGCATTAATATTACCTCTTATCTCTTGTGACCTTGACCGACAAATAAATGGCAGCTGAAAACTACACAGCTCAGGCTCAAAAGGTATTTTGAATAATGACAGTTTGAACATCAGATACTTTAAAATATTGAATCCATACAAATCCTAGGCCAGGAAACATTTTCTAGCATGGGATAATACTAGATACTCCAAATATGGGAGTGATAATTGTTGATAAGGCTCAATTGAAAAATAGTCTTCAGAAGGTTTTCTTTTCTAAACTTATATTAAATGTCACTCTTTATTTCTTGTAATACGGTTTGTCTTGAAGTTTATTGTATTAATGTAGACACACTAGCTTTCTTATGTTTAATGTGTGCATGGAATTTATTTTTATGTCATTTTACTTTCAAACCATTTGTGTCTTTATATTTATAGTACATATCTCTTAGTGAGAGGAGTAATTATGTCTGGCTTAAATTATTATTATTTTAAAATTTGGACTGACAATATGTACATCTTAATTGAATTGTTAATTCTATTTATATCTGATGTAATCACAATGTACTTTGACTTATATTTACCATTCTCCAACTATTTATCTATCTATCTATCATTTATCTATCTGTATTTATGCATTCACTTATTTTTCTGTTTCTGTGTATCTCCTTTCCTTCCTTCTCTTAGGTTGATCGACTGTTTTTTTTTAACATTTCACTTAAATTCCTTTCTGCTATACCATTCTATATCTATTTCTTTATTGCTCTTGGGATTATTCTATGTTTCTTTAATTTATCAGAGTATGGAGTTGATATTTTAATGCTTTATGCAAAATGTAAGCACATTGTAACAATAGTACTTCATTCACTTCAAATTTGTTGTACCATGGCTATATATTTTACTTCTACATATGTTATAAACCTAACCATAAAATATTATATTTTTGCATTAAATTATCAGTAGAATAGTAAAGTAATAAGAGAAGAAACACAAAGTTAGTCTTCCTCATTTACCTAATGTATTTATCTATCTAGTGTCTTCATTCTGTCCTTTGACCAGTTCCATCTGAAATCATGTGCCTCTATCTGAATATTTCCCATAGCAGATTTTGTGGTGCAGGTCTTTTGGTGACAAGTTATTTTATCTTTAATTTTCTGAAAATATTTTTCAGTTTACTTTTATTTTTGAAGGCATTTTGGCTGGATATAGCATTTTTGTTTTTGTTTGCTTGTTTGTTCCTCCTATACATACCTTAAAGACATTGGTGCATTGTGTGCCAGCATTTATTTTTTCTGATTCTTGAGAATTCCACTGTTATTTTAATCATTATTCTTCTATATTTAATGTGTCACTTTTTCTTTGGCTGCTTTCAAGATATTTATTTTTATCTCTCCTTTTAGGCAATTTAATTATAAACTGTCTAGGTGTGATTTTACTTTAATTTAGCCTACTTTAGGATTTCTGAGCTACGTAAATCTGTATATTTGTGTTTTCCTTCATGTTTTGGGGATCTTTGTCAGTATTTCTTCAAAAAATATACACACTTTCTCTTTCTCATATTTTCTCCCTCCTCTCCTGGGACTCTAATTACACATATATTAGACCTACTGGTTACTGACATCTAACTTATTCATTTACTCAATCTGTTTTTTCTCTGTGTTTTATATTGGGTACTTTCTATTGATCTGTTTCCAAGGTCACTGAACCTTTCTTCTGTCACCTTCAATATCTTGTTAGTCACATTGAATAAATTTTAATTTCTTAAAGCTTCAGTTTTTGTTTTTTTTTTTGTTTCTTTGTTTTTGTTTTTTTTGGGGGGGGGTACGCCGGCCTCTCACTGTTGTGGCCTCTCCCATTGTGGAGCACAGGCTCCAGACGCGCAGGCTCAGCGGCCATGGCTCACGGGCCTAGCCACTCCGCGGCATGTGGGATTTTCCCGGACCGGGGCACGAACCCGTGTCCCCTGCATCAGCAGGCGGACTCTCAAGCCCCCAGTCTTGTTGTTTTAAATATTTCTTTTATTCTTTTTTTTACTTATTAAGGTTTTCCTTTCTATGGGTATTTGAACATATTTACAATAACTGCTTTAAAACCCTGCCTGCAATGAGGTATCACCTCATACCAGTCAGAATGGTCATCATCAAAATATCTACAAACAATAACTGCTGGAGTGGGTGTGGAGAAAAGGGAACCCTCTTGCACTGTTGATGGGAATGTAAATTGATACCGCCAATATAGAGAACAGTATGGAGGTTCCTTAAAAAACTAAAAATAGAACTACCAAATGACCCAGCAATCCCACTTCTGGGCATATATCCTGAGAAAACCATAATACAAAAAGAGACATGTACCACAATGTTCATTGCAGCACTATTTACAATAGCCAGGACATGGAAGCAACCTAAGTGTCCATCAACAGATGAATGAATAAAGAAGATGTGGCACATATATACAATGGGATTTACTCAGCCATAAAAAGAAATGAAATTGAGTTATTTGTAGTGAAGTGCATTTACCTAGAGTCTGTCATACAGAGTGAAGTAACTCAGAAAGAGAAAAACAAATACCGTATGCTAACACATATATATGGAATCAAAAAAAAAAAAAATGGTTCTGATGAACCTAGTGGCAGGACAGGAATAAAGACTCAGAAGTAGAGAATGGATTTCAGGACACAGGGTGGGTGGGGGGAAGGGGAAGCTGGGACAAAGTGAGAGAGTAACATTGACATATATACACTACCAAATGTAAAATGGATGGTTAGTGGGAAGCAGCTGCATAGCACAGGGAGATCAGCTTGATGCTTTGTGATGACCTAGATGGGTGGGATATGGAGGATGGGAGGGAGGCTCAAGAGGGAGGGGATATGGGGATATATGTTTATGTATAGCTGATTCACTTTTTTATAAAGCAGAAACTAACACACAATTGTAAAGCAATTATTCTCCAATAAATATATATAAAACAAAATTAACAGAAGCAAGATATGGTGGAAATAAGAAAATAAAGAGAGCTATGTAATAGTAACAAAATGAAATCAGGAAACATAAAAAATAAATAATAATAATAGTAGTAATAATAATAAAGATAATTAGCAGAGGCAATGTAAATAGGTATATTGTCAAAGAATCTTCTCTTCAAACTGTGTGAATAGATAATAAAAACCTGAAAAGTTAGGCAAATCACCAAATTCTAAAGGAGATTTTCCACCTCATGAAATTACAACAAACTAACCAACCAAAGCCAATTAATAAAGTCTATTAAGATTTGTTTCAGGCAAATGATTTTAATGATTTTTATAAACTCATGATACATATGTAATGTTTTCTCACTCCCTAAACACAGAACGACTTCTAATGCTCTGTTTCTTACATTCAGACATCATTTCTACTTCTATGAACTTGCATTTATAAACTCTTCTTTGAGAAGTCTGTTAGTCATAAACATTTATTTCTTTTAGCATCCTTTCTTTAAAAAATACTTAATATCGGTGGCATTAGACTCTATATTCTATGATAGCCTTGAGCCAATGAGGAATTAGATAGTGTTCAAATTATATTATAGTGTGTATTTACTTATCATCTTGGTTCTTTAAAGCACAAAAAAATGAAAATATTTCTTAGATATAATTTTGTAATATACACAACAGTTTTTGTTTATTATTTCTCCTTGGAGTTCTGGATAGTTATATCAATTAATAGACATTTATAAATGTCTCAAATTATAGAAACTCAAATTACAGAAAGAAAAGCATTCCCTGAAGTATTGAATATATACATTTTCAATTTTCTCCTGAAAGTTGCTGTAAATTTTTCCGTTTTGGCTGCTACTCATTTCTGGATATCTCTCACATATGCCCTTTTATCCTCTTGTGTGTTGATTAGAACACAGAGGAGAGCATACTTGAATTTCATTAGAAGATGACTGATCAATAATTCTCTCTTTCTATAGTATAATCTATTTAAAAACAGATACATGAGTTTGGTTTTTGGTGTGTCCAATTCTTTATATGAACTAAATACCTAAACTTTAATTAAGTGCAGTGCTCCTCCCCTGGGTAACCAAATACTGCAAATATATATTTTGAATCAAAACTAGGGCCACGATTAGAATAATGAATGTAGTACTATCATATAAGATTGAGTTTTAGTTTAGGTAATATAAAGTATGTACAGTAATAAATATAATTTCTGGATATTCAATAAATGCTTATTTTTCACACACCAGCATTCCCCACTATCTCTTAGAGTATTTTAAATTCATAATGTATAAAACGTAATCATGTAGCTTCCTTACCTGAGAGGTTTTGTGAAAATCATGATTGTAGAATCCACACTCTTAGTTTTATAGCCAACCTTTTCACATTATATACAAACACTCTCTTTAACTGTATTTCTGCCTGAATTCTCTTATACAATTAGACTGTGGGATTTTTATTTCCATAATCGCATTACACTGACACTTTTTAATTGATTTTAAATCTGATTATAATGTGCTTTTTTAAAAACACAAGAAAATTAATTTTTCCTCAAAATTATTGATGCAAGACTAACAGTAATCAAATAATGGAAGTAATGATATCACTCCAATGACTTTAAAATAATCATTTGAAATATCATGCATTCAATGTTTAAAAACTGTGAGTAGAAGATGAAGTTGACTATCAAATTAAAAAAGCTTTTCCACAGGGAAGGAAACCATCAACAAAACAAAAAGTCAGCCTAATAAATGAGAGAAGGTCTTTGCAGATGATATATCCAATAATGGTTAATATCCAAAATATATAAAGAACTCACACAACTCATTATAAAAAAATCTGATTAAAATATGAGCAGAGGACCTGAATAGACATTTTTCTAAGGAAGATACACAGATGGCCAACAGACACATATAAAGATGCTCAGTATCATTGATCATCAGGGAAATGCAGCTCAAACCCACAAAGAGACATTATCTCACATCTGTCAGAATGGCTATTATCAAAAAGACAACAAATAACAAGTGTTGCCCAGGATGTGGAGAAAAGGGAACCCTCGTACACTGTTGGTGGGGATGTACATGGTGCAGCTCCTATGGAAAACCGTATGGAGTTTCCTCAAAAAACTAAAAGTAGAACTACCATATGATCCAGCAATCCCACTTCTGGGTGTATTTCTGATGGAAATAACAACACTAATTTAAAAAGATATATGTACCCCTATGTTCACTGTACCATTATTTACAATAGCCACTATATGGACACAACTTAAGTGTTCATGGACAGATGAGTGGATAAAAAGGTAAAGTATGTCTACACAGTGGAATATTACTCAGCCTTAAAAAGAAGAAATCTTGTCATCTGCAGCAACAAGGAGGGACCTACAGGATATTATGCTAAGTGAAATAAGTCAGACAAAGAAAGACAAATACCATACAATTTCACATATTTATGGAACCTAAAAAAAAACAAAAAAACCCCAACAAAACAAAAGAGAAATAGACTCAAGATACAGAAAACAAACTGATGGTTGCCAGAGAGGATGGGGGTGGGGAAGGGCATTGGGCAAAATAAGTGAAGGGGATTAAGAGGTACAAACTTCCTGTTATAAAACAAATAAGTTATGGGGATGTAATGTACACTGTAGGGAATGTAGTCGATAATATTGCAATAACTTTGTATGGTGACAGTAGGTTACTAAACTTATCATGATGATCAATTTGTAATGTATATTCATGTTGAATCCCTTCCCTATATTGTACACCCGAAACTAATATATTGTTGTGTTCATTATACGTCACTTAAAAAAATGTCTAATGTTTTAGAATCATTTTTTTTCTTGGTTATCCAAACTGAGGCATCTGTAACTAATATAGTATCAATCATAGCAAAATATGCAATAAGAATACTTTCTTGTGCTTTTTAACTTACAGATTTATGAATTCTAGAATGTAGTTACAGGTAAGAATGACTGTCTCTGTCTTAAATCAAACTGCTAACATCTATAGTTACAGCCACAGGGTTAACAAATATAACCTGCACTAACTGGAGCACTTGAAATAATTGCCTCATCTAAGAGGATTAATTACTGTGGTTCTCTGTAAGGTATTGTTCAGAAATCCTGTTTCTTGAGTATTGTGTGACAATCAATGTAAATATACATTATGTGTGATACACAGTGTGGATTACACATAGTCTGTACTTACACACATACCTTGTATATGCAAATACACAATGTGTGTACCTAGGGAAATATAAAAAACTTTCTGTGAAAGATTTCACACAAACCCCCATGCTCCAGCTCAGATAGTTGAAACTTGTATTTGTCTATTATACTTTTTCTCTTTTTGAATTCATTTGTCATTTAGTTATATCTATAGACTGAATATTTTTGTTTCCCAAAATTCATAGGTCAAGAACTATCCCCATTGTGATGTTATTTGGAGGTACGTTCTTGGGAAGATGATTAGGTCATGACAGCAGCACCCCCATGAATGGGATTAGTGCCCTTATAAAAGAGCCTGTAGAGAGTTCCTTCCCTGTTTCTGCCATGTGAGGACACAGCCAAAAGACAGCCATCTATTAATCAGGAATCAGGCTGTCATCAGACACCAAATCTACCAATGTCTTGATCTTGGACTTCCCAGTCTTAATAACTGTGAGCAACAAATTTCTGCTGTTTATAAGCCACCAAATCTATTGTATTCATTAGAGCAGCTCCAATGGACTAAGAGAGTTATGATTAAGATCTAAATAAAAACAGGCAACTGAACTTTTCCTTTTGACCTGTTCCTTATGTGCACAGGTTTTATTTGTTTTTACCCCCAAATAAATTTCAAACTCAGCTCCAAAGAGAAAATTATTCTTACTTGGTTGTTCCTCAATGTTTGTTGCCACAAATTCAAAGTCTTCTAAATATAGCTATTTCTTACTTGCTCCTCCACATCCACTTTTCCACTTGCCAGCTCTGCTTCTGACCCAGGGCAATGACACATGTGGGCTACGTCTACATGACTCCCATGCCTCTGGCTTCTGGTTGAGTTGCACCACCTGTGAGCTTTAGTAGGAAATCTGAAGGATGATAGAAAGATAGATCAGGAAAATTATCCTCAGGCTCTCTCTGAGTAAGGTCAACACAGGTTGGCTGTATTCCTTGAGTACAGATGACAAAACCTCAAAGTCACTTCTTTGCTGTATAACCCCACCCTTCCTTAATTTTTCCATTATTGTTACTGCTGGAATCTGCATTGACATTTAAGATTCCACTACATCTCCCTCACACCTTTATAATGTATCCTTATATAAATAAAACATTTTCAGATTATCTTAATTTGTATATGTCATCTGTCTCCAGTTGGAACCTGACTGATACATTTTCAGAGTCATCGAACACATCTTTTATATATTATGTCCTTGAAGGTACAACAATATGCTTGAAATCTAAGACAGTTTTAACAGTCACCTAATAACTTTGTCTAAGACACCACGTGATAATGTGTTAACATTCATGAAGATACTGAATAATTCCAAGTTCTCAGGAGAAGCCACAGGACAAAGCATAGAATATTGTAAAAATAATTTGGGTTTATTACTTATAAACAAAGCATTTTTAAGAAGTAATTTCAAAATTAATAATTTGATTTATGCCATAGAAATGCTTTATTGAATGTTAGAAGATGGTCAAGTGTTCTAACTCCACATAAATGCATCATTTAACTCCATATAATTGCAATTAAAAATAAGTTTAAACAGTTAAAATATTTTTTATTAATTATTATGTATCCTATATTCAGACAAATAAGGAGGTTGCACTATTTCTAAATTTATGTTTCACTGCTTTTTATATAATAAGATTAAATTTAGATGTTGTCCTCAAAAAACAGACAATGCAGAATAAAGAAAGCAGGAAAACCATGTTTAAAATACATTTTGTTTCATTTTCATGATACGTAACAGTCATTATGGAATTGAATTAATAAAACCTGGATGAAAAACTAAATTAGTTAGAAAAGAATATTAGTTTTTTAGTTGAAACTTGAGTATATTATTTACTTTACTCTCACTGGGTTATGTTTTCCAAACTGGAACTTATTTTACTAATTTATCAATTTCCCTTTCCTAGTTACACATTGTTAATCACTCAGTTTGTGAAGTGTAGGCTGACTGGGTCTGGGTGTTTGGCTCAGTCGGTTGGTATATTTCCCTAATGAGGTCCAGGATCTATGCCCAGTCCCAGTAGGAGCCACTTAGTCTCACACAGAAACAATAACTACATAATGTATCTTTAATTTCAAAACTAACTGAAAAAAATCAATTTATTCATATATAAGCTTACCTTTATGTTTGTTTGAGAAACTAGTCTCCATTCCAATAATAATAATAATAAAATAATAATTTTAGTTTACCATTTTCCTGAATATAGTACTTCATCTTAAGCTCTCTCAAATGGAGCTTGCTCATTTTCCACATCCCAAAGAATTAGGAGTCAGAAAGAAATGTAAGCATCCTCTTTGACCCCTGCTGCCATGGTGCTCTTCCTAAATCATGATTTCACATTTATGTAAAGGAATCTGTGAATTTGAGGCTCATGCCAGTATGCTATGCACTATGTTCTCTTCAGGTTTTCTTTACCTCTTTATTTTGAAATACCTTAAACTCATACTCCATCTGAAAAATATTAAAAAGAAAATCCTTGCAAATTTCATTCATGTTCTACTTATGTGTTTTACAAAACTTGTGTGTGTGTATACACAGCCATATACACACATATGTGTGAGAGTAAGTTGTAAATGAGTTGCTCCTTTACATCTGAATAATTGTCTATATAATAGTGTGCTTTTTTAAAAGGGCATTGTCTTAAATAATCACAGTTCTATAATACATATCACAAAAGTAACCTTGACAAAGTGCTATTTATATAATATACAGATTTTATTTAACTTTTACCAGTTGCCCCACTAATGTTCTTTTTATCTGGTTCAGAATCACATAATATCATTCTTTGTCATCTTTCTTTAGACTTCTTTAACAAGATAAAGTCTCTCCCATTCTGAGGGTTGTCTTTTCATCTTGTTTATAGTTTCTTTTTCTGTGCAAAGCTTTTCAGTTTCAAGCAAGTGACAAAGGATTAATCTCCAAAATACACAAACAGCTCATACAGCTCAATATCAAAAAAACAAACAACCCAATCCAAAAATGGGCAAAAGATCTAAATAGATATTTCTTCAAAGAAGATATACAGACTGCCAACAAACACAAGTGCTCAACATCACTAATCATTAGAGAAATGCAAATCAAAACTACAATGAGGTATCACCTCACACCAGTCAGAATGGCCATCATCAAAATATCTACAAACAATAAATGCTGGAGAGGGTGTGGAGAAAAGGGAACCCTCCTGCACTGTTGGTGGGAATGTAAATTGATACAGCCACTATGGAGAACAGTATGGAGGTTCCTTAAAAAACTAAAAATAGAACTATCATATGACCCAGGAATCCCACTACTGGGCATATATCCTGAGAAAACCATAATTCAAAAAGAGACATGTACCACAATATTCATTGTAGGACTATTTACAATAGTCAGGACATGGAAACAACCTAAGTGTCCATCAACAGATGAATGGTTAAAGAAGATTTGGCATATATATACAATGGTATATTACTCAGTCATACAAAGAAATGAAACTGAGTTATTTGTAGTGAAGTGGATTGACCTAGAGTCTGTCATACAGAGTGAAGTAACTCAGAAAGAGAAAAATACTGTATGCTAATACATATATATGGAATCTAAAAAAAAAAAAAGAAAAATGGTTCTGATGAACCTAGTGGCAGGACAGGAATAAAGACACAGATGTAGAGAATGGACTTGAGGACACAGGGTGGGCATGGGGAAGGGGAAGCTGGGACAAAGTGAGAGAGTAGCATTGACATATATACACTACCGAATGTAAAAGAGATAGCTAGTGGGAAGCAGCCACATAGCACAGGGAGATCAGCTCCATGCTTTGTGACCACCTGGAGGGGTGGGATAGGGAGGGTGGGAGGGTAACACAGAGGGAGGGGATATAGGTATATCTGTACATATAGCTGATTCAGTTTGTTATACAGCAGAAACTAACACAACATTGTAAAGCAATTATACTCCAATAAATATGTAAAAAAATAATAAAATTTAAAAAAAGATAAAGTCTCAATCCTTTTTTGGTTTGTTTTCTCATGACTTTCATAGTTGTACTGAGATCCCGTTCACTCTTTCTCATTCACCAAATCAGTGAGTACTGGGCTTATATCGTTTTTTGTCTGTACTGGAATCAAGTTGGGTAACTTGAATATAACTAGACATCATCTCTAGTGTTATTCACCTTCCTCAATTCACCCCCCTTAGCATGGCTACAGTGTGGACCTAGTCAGCACTCAGAGTGTTCCCGTTTGTAAAATATTAATGCTGCTATTCCATTCCTGAAGAGCATCATTTTTGCTGCTATACTTATTGTCAAATTCCCAAACAACTCAAATCTCTCTTATGTTCTGCTAATCAGATTCCTCCTATCTTCATTTTCTTCCATGTTCGATGAATATTTCATAGTATATCAATCTACCTAAATCTTGTCAGTATGCTAATTTACTTTGATCCATTCATTTCAGTGATCTCACTTGACAAAAACACCCATTTAAGATTAATCAAATGTTTTTCAATGTTTTTCCTCTATGATAAAAACAGGCAGAATTGTGACACTGTAAATTTATGATCTCCAGATAGATTAGGTGATCAGTGCTTCCAGTCAATCCTTCTTTCTCTTGTTCCTTTGAAGGAACAAGGTACAGGCACAAGCACAATCACCAAAAGACTCTCCCCTTCCAGTGCATACCACCCTCATTTTTTTTTTCACCCTCATTTTTAACTGATCCCCGCCTCTATATCAATGACAAACCTTGCCATGCTTTAATATCCCTGCCCTTGGATAAAGATTACTGAGATACCCAGTCATCAAAATAACATTGATTCAAATTCAGAAATGGTCCCCTCTTTTTAAATCCTTCCTTAAGCCCCTCCCAACTTCTCCTTATTAAAATATTCCCTGTTCTTTCCTTGGGTGTGTTTCATCTTGCTATAACAAACTGAGTAAACCTGGATTTGTCTCAATGCAAATCTGTTCTGGATAGGTTTCAAGTTGGTGGTGGTTGACATGTCCTTTACTCATTTCCACTCTCTCCTATTTTTTTTTAACCTCCTTTGTTCATTTTAAACCTTCTTTTCATTCCTGCCCTGCCACTTCCTCCTTCACTTTTGTCCCTAAGATTACCTCCTACTACCTAAAGAAAATATAAAAATCTGTAGATAATAAGGTTTCCATGGATGTATCATGGAGAATGAGTGTAAGGGAGTTAAATCCAAGGTAAGAAAAATGGTTTCTAGTTTCTCGAAGGAGATGACAATAGTCTGGAGTAGGTCCCTAAGGTGGATTGCAGAGAAGTGGACAGAATTCAAGGATGGTGAGGAGGTACAGTCATGAGACGGAAAGGCAATTGTTGCTTCCCTTCACTTTACTAAAGATTCACAGGTTTGAGATGGCTTGGAAGAGGCAGTAGAGTTAAAGTGAACAAGAGTATAGAGTTATATGACTATGATACTGGAATGGACATTTGTCAAGAGAGTAGACCGTTCTTGTGGATAAAAGTGATGTTACTTTACGCAAAAACTGTGAGGCCTCTGAAGACCTCTTTCCAGAGTAGTGAAGAAGAAATAATCTATAAGTACATAGAAAGAGACAGAAAAAGAAAATATATAGTTTTTTTTCCCCTGAGATGCACTAAATTGAATTTAGCTCATTCAGTGTGTTCCCTATGCTTGTTATTTTACTATTTCCTGATTTTTCCATTTTAGATAATATACACTGCTTTCCTGTATATGGAAATATACACACACATACAAAGACTTTTCTGTGAGCAACTTTCAGTGGAAGAATGTCTGTGAAAATTATTTCAAGCCTTGGATAATAAATTACTCCTCCAGAACGGATAGGTGTTTGCATCTTTCAGGCACTGAGAGACAATTAGCCCAAGACCATTTCAATTAAATTCATGGCTTGGTGTTGTATTGTTTTTGCATAACATAGATAATATGCATTTGTGTTGCAAATCCATATGAGAGCATGTTCATGATGATAACTTCACAAGGATAATTAATTTTACTCCATGACTATGTAGTAACACTTTCTTTGTAGTCACTTAAGATTGGAGGGGGGACTTGTTTACTTCTGGAGAGGGTGTATCTGTGGGATCTCAGATATAAGGGGTTTGTCTCCTATTTCACCTTGATTTGGGGATTTGCTCTTTATTCCCAGAAACCTGTAAAGCAGAGAACACCAAAGCCCAAACCAGGTTTTGTAACTTACCTTAAAGCAAACTTGGCTCTAGTGCTCTGCCCACCTCTGTCGGTTTCCCCTCCTATAAGGGTTTCCCTCTATCCTTCTGAGTTTTTGGCTAATACCCCTATAACAGAAAGACAGATTAACAGAGAAAAACATTTCATCAACGCATGCAGCCCACACCACAGAAGAAACCTAAACAAAAAGTGACTCAAAATGGTGGCTTAGAATTTCAGTTTATATAGCATCTTCAATAAAGGACAATAAATTTTAGAGAAACGGCAGGACAAAAGTGCTTGGGGTAAGGTTAGTAAATTGTGGAGAAGTAACTAGGAAGATAAAGGTTAGTTTAACAAGGTGTTTTTGAACAGATTTCTCATCCCCAATACCCCATCTCTGGTAATGACAATATCTTCCTTTCTCTTAGTACAGGTGAGACACCTTTCATATGGGAGTTTTATCTTTTACTTTCAGGAAGAAAAGGAGGGTCTACATTTGCAATTTTTCCAGTGTCTTCAAATCAAAATAATCAATATGTCAAATTGGCATATTATGGGGGTGACATGCTCTGAACACCTTGACCATAGTATGTTATATTTTAGGCAAGTGAATACTCACTATTATGCAAAGTTTTCAATGTCTTCACAAAGAAATATGTGTATTCTTATCAATTTATATTGCTTTTTAAAATATTGTGGCTAAGTATATTTCTTCAAAACACATGTAAGTATACCTAGACAGTTGTATATTAGAAATGGCAACCTCAATAGCCCACTGATATTGTTGGGAAATAAATGAGATTTAGCCTACAATGAATAGTTTACATACTAGTTTTTCAGAATGTATAATGCACAAACATTATAAAATTAAAAAATATATATATTTATGTGTATATATGTATATACATATGAAAAAATATACACATATATTACAGTAGCAATTCCAACTTACAAACAACCAACATTATACTTCCTAAAATAACTATACTGGACATTTGTTATGCATGGTAATCCTACAATAGAGACACAAGTAAAAAGGTTGATCCTAAATTATAAGTAAATCTTTTCAGAGAGTCATCATTTTTGATAGCACAGCTATGTTTTAAATTGAATGTTTCTTGAATTAGAACTTAGGGAGTTTGTTTTCCTCATAAATATTTAAAAGTAATATGCTTTTGTTGTCACAATTTATTCATAAGTATAAATCATGATATATACATAAGAATGATGTTGAGAAATATAACCATATAATTCTGGTTTTATGGATTTACTTTATTATTAAATGAAACCCTCTCTTTAGAATGTAATGGTCTGTGAATTCAGCCAATACAAAAATTTATTCAAAGAAACACAATAGAGCTGATTTTCCAGATGACTGAAGAACTGAATCTTATGGATGCTTTTAGCAAGAATTTAGGATCAGTCATATAGGGCTAGGCTCAAAGGACTATATAAACACAAAATAAAAGCCAACCTGTTTGCAGTATTAGTCACAAACCCTCTTTGTTTATTTGTTCACTTTATTTCACGATGATCATTTCTTTCTTTCATAATTTCATTATATTTCAAACTCTTCTCATCAGTAAAAATTATCTGTCCATAAGTAAAACCTACCTTTTATATTCCTGGGTTTTAGATTGTATTATGGAATTAATTGAGAAATTAACTCCCTTGGATGTTTATCTGTCAATGCTGAAATTAATACCAGAGATTATTTTTCCCAGTTGGAGCAAACCTTTTATTTATTCAGGGTATGTAATTAAAAAAAATAAAAATAGTCTAGTTTCAGTGTATATTTTATATGGAATTTTTTAAAAATATGCTAACCAACAGATAGAAAAATCCAGTTTTCTAGCAATACATATAAGGTACATATCCTCTCCTGAAAAATAACAAAGTAGAAAAAAAAGAAAGGAAGGAAGGAAGAGGAGAGAAGGAGAGAAGGAAGGAAATAGGAAAAAAGGAAGAAGACAGTTTTATTTCTGGGGAAATGAATGCACAATTTGATGAAAAATTTCTTGAAAAATATGATTGCCCACAGAAAGTATTTTTATATTATAATTTTAAGATTTGAGGACTATATTAGAAAATTAAAATGGGGCACAAGGAGTTGAATACTTGAGTTTGTCATCTACTATGTACTCACAATTTCACAGAGATAAAGATGTAGTGAATGAGGCAAATTTGAAATACTTTTCCATCTACCAAAAGTGTAGCAAAGGATATTTTTATATGTAGCCAGCAATGAATAAAAATGAGATGACATACAAAATCCCTAAAAAAAAACATTTCCAGCCTCATCTTCTACCACCCTGCCAGTTTTTGGCAAATAATCAAATATATTTTATTATTTTGAAATAGTTCCCCATGTCCCTATAGAAACAAGATTTTGTCATGCTTTTTTGCATTATTTTAAGCAGTTTTCTCTGCAGTTTTGGGGGGAATCAGTGAAGTTTGATACAGAACATAAATGAATATTTGCTGAACAAGTGAATGAACAGCAAAGTTTTCAGAAGAGTTTGTCTAATTTGAATAATGGTTAGCTAACCAGATAGAAGAAGATCGCAGTAAAACATTCAAAGCAGAGAAAAATCATCCCCAGTTGATCCATGCTTTCTTCTCTTTGAACCAATCAGGCACTCTCGTTTTGGAGATTTTGTACATGCTGTATCTACTAACTGGAATGGTGAAAAACAGAATCTCCTCTTGGCTAATTTCAAGTCTTTCTCAAATGTTACATGGTGAGATCATCTATCTGACATGGTAACATTCTATCACAACATTCCTTATTTTGCTTGCTTGCTTTAGTTTTTCTCCTCAGTTCTTATCACCATTGAAAACTTATATAATTTCGCTTTTTTCACTTGGTTTGATATTTGTTTTCCATCTCTGGAAGGCAAGTATCTCTCTGTTTCTGTTTCTATCTCTGCCCCTGTTACTGTCTCTGGCTCTCTTTTTTTTACTGCTCCAAACACAGTCCCCTAAAAGAGAACCTAGGTTCTGCATAAAATTTTAGTAGATGAATGAGCACATTCATCTTAGTAAAATATAAAACATAGAAAGCTCTCAATGTGATTACTGCATTTATATCACTCAGGATGTTCTAGGTTTTGCTGAATTAGCAAACAAACCCAAAATCTCATTTAATTATCAAAATAAAGGTTTCTCTTTTGTCTATATTAAATATCCGATACAGGTCTATGGGAAGGTCTGTCAACATAGTCACACAGGGCCTTAGACTAAAAGAAGAGTTTTCTTAATACATTATCTTGAGCATGTTGAGGTGTTTGCTCCAAAATTAAGACAGTTGTTATACCATGTACCCTGTAACACAAAAAAGAAAAGGAGGCATAGTTGTTCATTGGTCCCTTTTGATAGTAGAAGTGACAAAACCAAATATGCATGTGCTATTTCCTCTGCCTGAGATGTCCTTCCCCAGATTTAACCAATTTACCAAGTGAACTGTTAGGCTTTCAGTTTTGAATGGGATGCAGAAAAAAAAAAATTCCTATCAGTTTCAGAAGACAGCATGAGCTATTCTGCTTCTTTGACCAAATGATCCAGTGTATCTGATCCAATTTCAAGTTTCTCTGGCAGATAGGAAAGTTTTATGAAACCTCGGCTAATTACTGAAAGGAGTATCACAGCACAGATCCTGAGGGCATTAGAGAAGATTCTTGTTCTTTTCTTGAGTAAAATATTCCCTTTTTTAAAAACAGAAATCAATTTACCACCAACCCCTTATGGAGACTGAATGCTTTATAAGACCCACGAACCTGAACTACCTATCATAGTATGGCTATAATCCCGAGTGTACACTAAATTTATGGCATGTAGCAGGACTCTCTTTGATAGGAGGTTGGATTCTCAATGGTCCTGAAGGAACAAGTAGTTGCTTAAACGAGAGGTTAAGATTCCTATGAACCCTGCTTCATTGCTCCTTTTTTTTCAATATTTCCTATGATCTCACAGAAAGTCCCCTATAAGCAGATTAACGAAAAACAAAACAAAACAAAAACAAGTATATGTTTGTATATATTAACCGATTTCCCCCCTCCCTTCATCCTGTACTTTTACTTAACATTTGTCTGCAATATTTAACTTTGGGTTTTAGTATTTAGATTAGATATCTAAAGGATACTGAGACTGAGTTTAGTAAAGTAAAACACTGTCCAGATATGGAAAAAGAGACTTATGGAGCTACATGCCCATAATTTTAGAGAGACAGTAAGCATATTGTCATTTGCAGTAGGAATGAGCTGATAGTGTTAGGTAGAGGAATGACAGGGTTGTTGATGTTCAATAGTTTTAATATAGATAGATGTTTCTATGGGGTTGACAAAGGGTACAGCCATGCTACATAAAATGTTGGCAATTCAACATCATGTCTGTAACCTTTACCTTCTTTCCTATATCGTATGAGAGAAGCTTGAAAATGCATTTCCCAAAATCCCTTTCCAATATGTTCCCAAAACAGGAGCTGACAATGAAAAATTTAGAAGATGGAAGAGAAGGAAATCTCATTCTCTGGCAATAGCTATACACAGGCAGTTGAAATCCTAGGCTGTGGCTTCCAGAAGTTCTGAGATTAATCCATTTTGCTGCTGCAAACATATGGGATCATTTTGGCAGTTTCCCTGCAATTCGTATGAAATATCTTTTGCCAAAGAAGAATTAAGATGAGTGCTGATCTATATAACATTAGTTGGATAGTGATTATTGAAAAATCAGAAATGAAAATATCATATTATATGAATAGTTAATTTCTATGTTCATATTAATGAAAATAAAGAATTTTCACTGTATTACCAAAACTAACTAAAAACAAGGGATACTTTACTCCTGAAAACATATCTATGTAGTCAGATTAAAACCAGAATTTCATCTAATGTTTGTAAACATAAAAACACAATTAACAAATCTGTTAATTAGGCTAAAGTGTATAGTACTATCATTCAAGATAATTGTCTGTAAACTAATTAAAATCCCATAGATTCACCAGAACAGACAAAAAATCAACATAAGAGTGGTTTGACGCTGGGTATCTAAGGTAGAGAATTTATGAAGTGATTTGATCAATCAAATCAAATTTATTATAAACAAAATGTTAAATCTAACTTTATAAAATTTCTAGAATATGATATAATAAGAAGATCTCTGTAAAGTTAGAATAACCAAAAATTTCTCAGCTACAATACCAAAGCATGCTCTATCAAAAAAATATGATAAATTGAACATCATAACAAATACGAACTTCTGCTCCTTGAGGGACACTATTGAGAGAATGAAATATCAAGTGAGAGACAGGTAAAAATATTTACAGATCAAATATTTGATAAATAAAACATGTATCCAGCATATATAAAGAACTCTCAATAATAATGACACAACAACCCAATTAAAAAGATTTGCAGGGACTTCCCTGGTGGCACAGTGGTTAAGAATCCGCCTGCCAATGCAGGGGACGTGGGCTCGAGCCCTGGTCCGGCAAGATCCCACATGCCATGGAGTAACTAAGCCTGTGCTCCACAACTACTGAGCCTGTGCTCTAGAACCCGCGAGCCACAACTACTGAAGCTCACGTGCCACGACTGCTGAGCCCACGTTCTGCAACTACTGAAGCCTGTGTGCCTTGAGCCCGTGCTCTGCAACAAGAGAAGCCACTGCAATAAAAAGCCAGCACACCGCAATGAAGAGCAGCCCCCTCCTCTCGTTGAAACTAGAGAAAGCCCATCCGCAGCAACGAAGACCCAACACAGCCAAAAATAAATAAATAAAGTAAATAAATTTATTAAAAAAAAAGATTTGCAAAAGATATGTACACACAAGTCACCATAGAAGATAGACATTTGGCAAATAAGCACATCTACAGATACTTAACAGTGTTAATCATTATAAAATGCAAATTAAATTCACATTGAAAAGCATTAAAATCCTATTAAAGTGTCCACATTTAAAAGATTGATAATATCCAGTGCCAATGATGATATGGAGTAACTGGGACTATGACAAACTGTAGGTTGAACTTTGAAAGGGAATAACCACTTTAAAAAACAGTTTAGCAGTTTCTTAAATAAGTAAATATCCCCCTACCGCATGACCTAGCTATTCTATTATTCTTTATTTATCTAAGAGAAATAAAAGCTAATGTTCACACTCAGATTTGTAAACAAATGCTCATAACAGCTTTATATGTGATAGTCCCAAACTGGAAACAACACAATTGTCTACCAATAGGTGAATGAATATTGCAGTATTAAAATAAAATGGTACTCTGCAAAAACAACAGCAAAAGTAGAATTAACTATTGATATATGGGTGAGCATGGATAAATCTTAAAATAATTATACTGAGTGAAAAAAAATGAAAAAATTAATGTGATTTCTCTTACATAAAATTCCAGAAAATACAAGCTAATCAATAGTGACAGAAAGCAGATCAATGGTTTCCAGGGGGTTGGTGGGGCAATCAGGGGTAAGAGAAAGGATTATAAAGGGCCATGAGAAACATTTGGAGTTGTTGGATATGTTTATTATCTTGATTGTGTTAATGGTTTCACAGGCCAATACTTAACAAATTTTATATTTTAAATATACAAAATGTATCATTATATCTCAATAAAGCTATTAATAATAGTGATAATAAAAATAAAATTATTATTACTACTATTATCATTATGTAATACACATAGGCCTTCCTAAGATAGCACCAACTAAAACTGATGAAAAATGAGGTTGAGGAGTTTGACTTCATAAAATTTAAAACTTTCATGGTTCTCATATTTCTTCCCGGTGAAGGTTCTGTAGATGGAGCTACCCAGAGATGATTGCCAAGTGATGGAGAAGGAAACTCAGGGACAGAATCTTTTACATGTTTTGACTATCATAACTGAAGCATCTGGGAATACTGATGCACACACACACACACACACACACACACACACACACACACATAGATACACTTCAACACCAAAAGCCAAATTTGAAACCACTTATGTACTTCATGACAGCTAATTTAGTTGCTGTGAAAGAGAATTTAAAAATCAATAACAAAATATGAAAAAGCCAGGAGACATTGTTAAAGGACATAAATGGGAAGTGCTCAGGAATTTAATATAAATGACCTATAAATGTATACATGTGGTTTCAGCTTTAAAATATAAAGAGCCTGGAAGTTATTACTCATCCTTATAACAAAATAAAAACTGAGCCAACTAAAAGGCAGGGATTTTTCTTAGATCCATCAGAGGTTTGAGATCACAAGGCAAAATCCCACTACAAAATCTGGAAAGACAAGTGAATACTGAGAACCACAGCTGAGATGATCTTACCTGAATCAGAAGTGGCTGGAGCCATAAACTGATAGGACCACTTACATGGTGATTTAATGACTGCTGGAGGCTGAGTGTGGACTAGCTTTAGAATAAGAAACTCTCGGTCCCAATCTCAGGGTCCCCCCAACACTTTCTTGGATTTTACCTCCAAGAATTCCACCAGATTCTCATGTTGAAGTTCTGAGAAAACTCCCCTCACATTTCGAGCAAGGGGAGGGCAAAAGTAATCATTTTGAAACACCTCCTAGGGTTTTACAACTACCCTGTGTAATTCAACACATTTTCCAGCTTTCTGCTATGATGTATTGTGTTTGGGTTAGACTTTTCCTTTCCCTCTTAGGCACTGGCCCCCACAGTCAGGTAGGTTAAATTATTGTTTTTATATTAAGGACTTTACCTATTAGGGAGTTTCCTGGTTGGAATCCTGGAAAGTATGTTGCTGGCCTTGAGCAATGTGACCTTCCCACACTGGACTGGGGGGAGAAAAGAGGTGTTTCACCACGAGGCCAAGAGACCATCCAAATGTAGGACAGCAGGAACTTCTAGGGAGCCCAAAGGGAAAGTTCTGAGTGGACCTGAGTGGGAAGGGTTATGGGAGCCTCATTTGAGATGGCCTGTGTCCTTCCAATACCAGGTATCCCAAAGAAGGCCCAAGACCTCGGCCCACCCTGAGGAACAAGGATGTGTACTGACTGGTGGAGCTGACACTGAGGTGTGGTGAAGTCACCATACAGCTCTCAGAACCTAGGCTTTGTACAAATACACACATGGAAAGTAAACAGTTCTTGGTGAGCCCAAAGGGGCCCATCCTTAAATCAAACAGGAAGCCAAAGAGCCACACACACTGTTTTCCAAGGAAATGTGTTTGCCCCTCCAACCATCATCCTTGTATAGAGAGGAGAGGGGGCAGTGGAAGGACACGGGTCAAATGAAGACATTGTGAATGTGTTTCCACGTCTATCTACATTCACATCAACATCATCATCATCATCACCATCATCACCCAGTGTTCTTGTCTACAGAGTGAGCACAACATTCTACCAGTTCAGCAACGTGGCACAGACCGGGCCGCCCCCTAAACCCCTTCCTCGGCACCACAGTGGGAGGCAGAGTGCGACTGACCACAGTCAGAAAGGACATTCCATCCCCTCCACTGCCATCCAAGAGGCATCCTGACTCTTCCAAAATCAGTAAAACCCATCTCCATGCCACCTGAAGCTATTAGCCATCACGCATGAACATGGAATTTCTAAAAATTTCCTATATCTGAAACCATCTTAAAAAAAAAAAAATCCCAGCAACTGAAGTCATCTTACAGTACTTCATCTCAAATATTTAAAAGATTTTTTTTCTAAGTAAAAAAAAAACGGGCCCCACAGAGCCCAATGATTTTCTTTAAAAGGGTTTCGTTTTCATTTAAAAAAAATGATAAAAATGGTAGATGTAAAATGTGGGAAGAGTAACAAGAGGGTTGCTCGATTTGCATTTCAAATTGTGAGGGGACTGGGAGGATACTGCCAAGGAGAGGGAACCCCGAATCCTGAGGCCTCCCCTCTCTCACAGCTGGGCTCTCCCCAGACTCTGGCTGCACCACCAGGAACACAGGACAAAAGGCGTAAGTACAAGAGCCTAAATACGAGGCTTCTTTCTCGTGGCCATGCCAAGTGTGCAAATGCAGTAGGCCACTCCCTGCCGACATAAGGCACACGGATGTGGACAGGTCGCAGTCTCAGGTAGAACGCTAGATGCCCACAGTGCCCATCACTTCTCCACCTTCTTGGCTAGAACATTCTCCATAACAAATGCCAACACTCCCGGGGAACTACTTTATCAGAACAATATCTGATACATTGAATATCTGAATCAGTAGAAGAACAGCTAGCCAAATCCCATCTCTTCTAGCATTGCTGTCTCAGCTGAGAGGTGGGAAAATAAGTTAAAAAAAAATTTCTAGCGGTTTCCAGTCCAGCGTGTAAAGAACTTAAAGGTCATCACTCCCTTTCACACAAGAGAAAAGTTGAAAACCTGAAAATCAACATTTCTATGATTCATCAGAGAATGGAGGTCAGTGCAGTCCCCCCGCCCCTACCACCAAAGCGGAGAGACAACAGGCAGATACAGGGAATGACAATTTACCAGAGCAGAATCCCAGGAACAGAAATCTCCATGGAAACCAGTAAGGGGCAAGAATCCTAATCTGTAATATATGAATTGTTGGCGGTCCAGTGTTTATAAATTTGAGAGGTACAAACTCCATGGGGCACTCAGTCTTAGAAGGGTTCCTCAGACTTTTGCGCATTTCATCTCTAGGAGCCCTACCAGGTTCTTACAGTAAAAATCAGAGAAAAATGCCCTCTTGCTTCCAGCACAGGGAGGAGCAAAGTAGCCATTTTGAAGTACGTCCAGAGCATTTTGTTCATTTTCTTAACAGGACCTGCCCTCAAAAGAAATTATTTTATCAGGACCCAAGCAACTGGGGTTTTTCCAGAGCCTAAACAACCTGGAGAAAGGGCAATACATAACTCCAACCCCACCTAGCCTTCCTGTCTCACAGAAGGAGGGGCACAGTGGGTCTGAGAAGTACTTCTGAAGGTCACAGCCCAAGGGCACAGGCTCACTAAAAGAAGAGATCTAATCATAGGATTATAATATGCTTTCCCTCCCCACACCTACCACCACATCAACAATGCTCCTGTATAACAACAGTGGGATACAACGGAAAGAACTGCACATTTCAGACCTTATATGAGAAGAATTCTCTAGGGAAACCCAAATACCACAGGGGAGACAAAAATAAGGACACAAGAGAAAATTTTAGCCTCTGACAGCTACACTATCACAAACGATAAAAATACCTCTAGCTGGATAAGCGCAAACCTCATGCTAAAGTCCCATGTACCTTCGTTCCTTTTACCCAATATGTCACATTTAGCTTTCAACAAGAATTTACAAGGCACACTAAAAGACCAAAAAAAGTACATTTTGAAGAGACAGAGCAAGCATCAGAACCAGATATAGCTATGACAGAAATGTTAGGATTATCAGACCAGGGATTCAAAATAACTTTTATTGATATCTAAGGGCTCTAATGATAAAAGCGGACACCATGTAAGAACAGATGGGTATGTGAGCAGAGAGGAGACACCAAGAAAGAATCAAAAGGAAATGTTCTGAGTCAAAAACACTGCAACAGACATGCAGAGTTGTAATTATTACTTCAGTTACTTAACTAACAGGCTTTGTTTAAAGCCTTTTGTATGCAATTTTGTCTGATCTGAGAATTTAACATTATTCTACACATCACTTTTATGTTGGAATAAAATTAAAATTAAGAGTTGTAGGGATTTCAGTTTTCTTTTACTTTGTTTACACCTCTTAGGGTTACTAGTTAACATTCTAACATAAAATAACATAAAACTAATGTAAAATTCAGAACTTTCTTCTCTTCATACATATATACATGTTCTTTTTATGTCAAGTGTTAATAGTTTGCTTTGACTGTAATTTTGAATCAGAGACTTTTTCTGGCTCTGGGACTGTAAGGAAAAGGTCTCCATGCCAAAGTTGTGATCAACTTTATAGATGCAGGGGAATTATGGAAATGCATCATGTAAAATGCCTACTTGCCAAAACTATTCCATGACCTTGTGCTTAGGCTGAGTTTTAAATAATTCAGTGATGTACCGAATGAATAAATTTGTATTGCTTGTTACTGTAAACTGTCATGCATTCACTTTTCCTTGCCATTTTTAATAAAGCCTAGTTTTCTAATATTCATGAAATATTGCATTTCAATTAAATTACATAGGTTTTGAGAAAATAGTTTGCCCTAAGCTGTTTAGGGTTGACACCAACTGTCATTTGCTTTTTCTTTGGTATAATGCCCAAGGAGGCTTTGAGTACAGCTAATGCAAAGCACTGTCACTCTTTAATGAGATACTTTTTGATCATGTGTAACACAGCTCTGTCTGAGGGATAGAATAATAAACTCAAACAATACTTTGTTTATGAGGGATATGATATATCAAAATATGCAGAGACACTCAAAATAAACTTCTGCTACTTTAGTGGAAATTATAAGTGTGTACTGTCCTAACTCTCCTGAATTCCAAACGTATGTATGCAAACACATGATATTTTCTCAAACTGTTCCTTTGTCTCTTGCTTTACCTATCTTCATGGCACACAAATAAATGGACAAGGAGAACAAGTGGATTTTTGGATTACTAAATTAATTTAGTTTTTAAAATCTATAAGCTCTCATGCAGCTTTTACCTTTTTCTAACCTGTTGAATCTGCTCTGTATTTCATAGCATTAATCCCTCAAATAGTTTGGTGGTTCTCTGGTCATTTCTTAGTGAATCAGGACATTAGTTCTGAAAAAAAAAGACACTCTATAACTAGAAATAGCAGAAATAATTATTTTGATTATTAGGGCTGATGCTTTTAACCTATTATCCTATTTTAATTATATTACACATACTTCATAACTGGGCTTATTTTGATAGTAGCATAGTTTTAGTCAGTTTTTGTCATAATGAAACTTTAATAGCCATCCCCTTAAAAAGAGTGATACAAAATTGAAATATGTGATGCTTTACACTTGGAATAGCACGAATTAACAGTATCTACATATTAATAAGCACTTTCCAGTTATCTTTAAAAAATTTTTCATATGTTCTATATGATACCATTGGGTTGATAGCTTTGGATCATTTCACATTAAAATTATTGGTATTTTCATAACAAAACATTCCTTTCAGGTATCCTCTCATTCACCTAAGCTCTTTTCTTCTATAAAGGCAGGTGGTTTCAGGCAGCTGGGATTTGATGCCACAAAAGAATTTTAAATCTACTCCATTACAGAAGGCTTAGAAAAAGACACAGTCAGAATCTGCCACAAGAATTTTGGAAAGCATTTTCATTTTTACAAAAAGCAAGGGAAAATAACCCTATTCATCTGTTCTCTTGAATTCACTTGATCTGCACTGTAGAATCCATGAAAAATAGGGTAACTTCAAGTAGCCCAAACTACCAATAATCACTCATTTTCTTTTGTGTAGATGATTAATAGACTAATGTACAATAGTATAGCCAAATATAGTACAAAATAGTGTCTATAAAATGGTTAGAATTTTTTTCAAGGAATTTTTTAAAGATTACCTCATTAATTTAGCCATTTTCCTCAGCTTCTATGCAAAAAGACATCTCTGGCCACATACATAGGCAGACTTCTAAGGTGGTCTCTGGGATTCCTCTCCTCTGGGGTACAATGTTCTGCATAATTTCCTCTTCTTGAATATGAAGACAACATGTGAATAGAATGGAATAGAAGTTCCTTTGCTTATTACCATTTATGGCAAAAATGATGGTATAGTCACCCCCATTATTATATCACAAAGACACCTGTCCATTATACCAGACAGGAGAGAGGTTATTCTCCTGTCTTTAAAGAAGTAAGCTGCCATGTGGTGAGACAGTCAAGTAGCTAGATCTAGGAGCTCTCAGCAGGCTATTAGAAAGAAAATGGATACTTCATTCCTACAACTGTAGAGAAATGATTTTGCCAAAAACTAAATGAACTTGAGGAACAAAAACATTAAATGAGATCACAGCCCCAGCCAACACTTTGAGGTACTTCTGCAAAGACTTTAAGCAACGGACCCAGCTAACCCATGCCCTGTTTCCTTACCTTCAGATGTAGTGAGATAAATGTGTGTTGTTTTAAGTGCTGTGTTTGCAGTGATTTGTTATTCTGTAATAGAAAAGTAAGACAGCATACAAGGATTTTAAATTTGAACAGATTTCAAAAATCATTAAAAATAACTTTGAAAGTATTTTTCAATGTATGTGTGTATATACATGCATACATATATGTTTATATAAATGCACATATATACATGCTTACACTCACACACATGCATCTACACACACACACCATGAATATATGTCTCTAAATGATATGGGAGATATATACCTCTAATGAAGTGAAAGTTTAAAATTGATCAATATTATATATCTTGTTCAGAATTGAGGTAGAATGCAAAAGAAAATAGGAAGAATTGTCTACATAAGGAGTTCATTACCAGCTTCTAATGCAGAAAATCAGTGTTGCTGACTATATATTTTTAATTTCCACTTTAACAAAGAAATGAGATACTTAATTGAGTAAACTATAATTAAGCCTTAGAACAATGTAACTTTTTTAATTTAAAATATTTTGAAAAGCTAAATAATTATATTAAGTTCTGAAATGTACATAAATACATTTTAATAAAAACTATCATTTTGGAATATTAATAAACTCATTAGGTATAAACATTTTAGTGTATCAAAATTAGCATCTAAAAATCTATTTTTAGTGTCTACTATTTTGTGTCGAGTTCTTTACTACCTATTTATAGTATTTTTCTTACATTTTTCATGTAAGCAGGTGAGTTTTAATGTACACAAATCCATTGAAACATAAAGGTCTATTTATATTTATATACATATTTTTCCAAGTCCCCAATCATGAGATAAGATTTGGGAGAAGGAAGGAAATTAACTAGAGTCTTTTTTATGATAGGAATGATATTTTGAGGAGAAGATTAAAAAAAAAACCATTGAAACAGAGACTAAAGGTGTCTATAATAATACCTTATTATAACACACGTTCAACTGAAAAAAAATTAGTTTAAATATAGAAAATTTGGGAGATCTTCAAGATGGCAGAGGAGTAAGACATGGAGTTCACCTTCCTCCCCACAAATACATTAGAAATACATCTACATGTGGAAAAACTCCTAAAGAACACCTACTGAATGCTGGCAGAAGACCTCAGACTTCCCAAAAGGCAAGAAACTCCCCACGTACGTGGGTAGGGCAAAAGAAAAAACAGAGACAAAAGGATAGGGACGGGACCTGCCCCAGTGGGAGGGAGCTGTGAAGGAGGAAAGGTTTCCACACACTAGGAAACCCTTTTGGGGGAGAGACTGCGGGTGCCGGAGTGGGGAATCTTCGGAGCCACCGAGGAGAGTGCAGCAACAGGGGTGCAGAGGGCAAAGCGGAGAGATTCCCGCACAGAGGATCGGTACCGACCAGCACTCACCAGCCCGAGAGGCTTGTCTTCTCACCCGCCGGAGCGGGCTGGGGCTGGGAGCTGAGGCTCGGGCTTCAGTCGGATACCAGGGAGAGGACTGGCCTGAACACAGCCTGGAGGGGTTAGTGTACCACGGCTAGCTGGGAGGGAGTCCAGGAAAAAGTCTGGACCTGCCGAAGAGGCAAGCGACCATAGTTTCAGGGTGCGCGAGGAGAGGGGATCCAGAGCACCACCTAAACGAGCTCCAGAGAAGGGCGCAAGCTGCGGCTATCAGCGGGGACCCCAGAGACAAGCATGAAATGCTAAGGCTGCTGCTACAACCACCAAGAAACCTGTGTGCAAGCACAGGTCACTATCCACACCTCCCCTCCCGGGAGCCTGTGCAGCCTGCCACTGCCAGGGTCCCGTGATGCAGGGACAACTTCTCTGGGAGAGAACACACAGTGCACCTCAGGCTGCTGCAACGTCATGCCAGCCTCTGTCACCGCAGGCTCAACCCACATTCCGTACCCCTCCCTCCCCCCAGCCAGAGTGAGCCAGAGCCCCCTAATCAGTTGCTCCTTTAACCCCTTCCTATCTGAGCGAAGAACAGATGCCCTCAGGCGACCTACATACAGAGGAGGGGCCAAATCCAAAGCTGAACCCTGGGAGCTGTGCAAACAAAGAAGAGAAAGGGAAATCTCTCCCAGCAGCCTG
Source organism: Delphinus delphis (assembly GCF_949987515.2). Lineage (NCBI taxonomy): Eukaryota > Metazoa > Chordata > Mammalia > Artiodactyla > Delphinidae > Delphinus > Delphinus delphis. The sequence continues at coordinate 131,429,291 of NC_082687.1, forward strand.
AGGAGCAGCGGATTAAATCTCCACAATCAATTTGATGTACCCTGCATCTGTGGAATACCTGAATAGACAATGAATTATCCCAAATTGAGGAGGTAGACTTTGGTAGCAACTGTAGACTTGGGGTTTGCTTTCTGCATCTAATTTGTTTCTGGTCTTATGTTTATCTTAGTTTAGTATTTAGAGTTTATTATCATTGGTAGAGTTTTCTTTATTGATTTGTTTGCTCTCTTCCTTTGTTTTTTTATGTATAGATATATATTTTCTTTTTCTCGTTTTGTGTGTATGTGTATGCTTCTTTGTGTAATTTTGTCTGTATAGTTTTGCTTTTACCATTTGTCCTAGGGTTCTCTCTGTCCGTTTTTTTTTTTTTTTCTTTTTAGTATAGTTTTAAGCTCTTCTTATCATTGGTGAATTTGTTTTTTGATTTGGTTGTTCTGTTCTTTGTTTCTTCTTTTTTTTATATTACTTTTAAATGATTTCTTATTTTTCATTTTCATTATAATAACTTTCTTTTCTTTTCTTTTTTTGCTTCTTTCTTTCTTCCTTTCTCCCTTTTCTTCTGAGCCGTGTGGCTGACAGGGTCTTCGTGTTCCGGCCGGGTGTCAGGCCTGTGCCTCTGAGGTGGGAGAGCCGAGTTCAGGACACTGGTCCACCCGAGACCTCCCGGCTCCACATAATATCAAACGGTGAAAGCTCTCCCAGAGATCTCCATCTCACTGCTAAGACCCAGCTCCACTCAACGACCAGCAAGCTACAATGCTGGATATCCTATGCCAAACAACTAGTAAGACAGGAACGCAACCCCATCCATTAGCAGAGAGGCTGCCTAAAATCATAGTAAGGTCAGAGACACCCCAAAACGGACCACTGGATGCAGTCCTGCCCACCAGAAAGACAAGATCCAACCTCATCTACCAGAACAGAGGCACCAGTCCCCTCCACCAGGAAGCCTGCACAGCCCACTGAACCAACCTTAGCTACTGGGGGCAGACACAAAAAACAACAGGAACTATGATCCTACAGACCGCTAAAAAAAGATCCCAAACACAGTAAAAAAAAAAAAAGAAAGCTGGAGTAGGAATTCTCATATCAGACAAAATATACTTTAAAATAAAGATGATTACAAGAGACAAAGATGGACACTACATAATGATCAAGGGATCAATCCAAGAAGAAAATATAACAATTGTAAATATTTATGCACCCAACATAGGAGCACCTCAATACATAAGGCAAATGCTAACAGTCATAAAAGGGAAAATTGACAATAACACAATCATTGTAGGGGACTTCAACACCGCACTTTCACCAACAGACAGATCATCTAAAATGAAAATAAATAAGGAAACACAAGCTTTAAATGATACATTAAACAAGATGGACTTAACTGATACTTATAGGACATTCCATCCCAAAACAACAGAATACACTTTCTTCTCAAGTGTTCATGGAACATTCTCCAGGATAGATAAATTCTTGGGTCACAAATCAAGCCTAGGTAAATTTAAGAAAATTGAAATCGTATCAGGTATCTTTTCCAATCACAGCACTATGAGACTAGATATCAATTACAGGAAAAAATCTGTAAAAGATACAAACACACGGAGGCTAAACAATACACTATTACATAACCAAGAGATCACTGAAGAAATCAAAGAGGAAATAAAAAAATACCTAGAAACAAATGACAATGAGAACATCACGACCCAAAACCTATGGGATGCAGCAAAAGCAGTTCTAAGAGGGAAGGTTATAGCAATACAATCCTACGTCAAGAAAGAAGAAACTTCTCAAATAAACAACCTAAACTTACACCTAAAGCAATTAGAGAAAGAAGAACAACAACAACAAAAAAAAAAACCCAAAGTTAGCAGAAGGCAAGAAATCATAAAGATCAGATCAGAAATAAATGAGAAAGAAATGAATAAAACAATAGCTAAGACCAATAAAACTAAAAGCTGGTTCTTTGAGAAGATAAACAAAATTGATAAACCATTAACCAGACTCATCAAGAAAAAAAGGGAGAATACACAAATCAATAGTTAGAAATGAAAAAGGGGAAGTAATGACTAACACTGCAGAAATAAAAGTATCATGAGAGATTACTACAAGCAACTATATGCCAAAAAAATGGACAACCTGGAAGTTACTACAAGCAACTATATGCCAAAAAACTGGACAACTATATGCCAAAAAAAATGGACAATTCTTAGAAGCACACAACCTTCTGAGACTGAACCAGGAAGAAATAGAAAATATAAACAGACCAATCACAAGCACTGAAATTGAGACTGAGATTAAAAATCTTCCAAGAAACAAAAGACCAGGATAAGATGGCTTCACAGGCAAATTCTATCAAACATTTAGAGAAGAGCTAACACCTAATCTTCTCAAACTCTTCCAAATTATAGCAGAGGGAAGAACACTCTCAAACTCATTCTACAAGGCCACCATCACCCTGATACCAAAACCAGACAAAGATGTCACAAAGAAAGAAAACTACAGGCCAATATGAACATAGATGAAAAAATCCTCAACAAAATACTAGCAAACAGAATCCAACAGCACATTAAAAGGATCATACACCATGATCAAGTGGGGCTTATCCCAGGAATGTGAGGATTCTTCAGTATATGCAAATTAATCAATGTGATAAACCATATCAAAAAATTGAAGAAAAACCATATGATCATCTCAATAGATGCAGAAAAAGCTTTTGAGAAAATTCAACACCCATTCATGACAAAAACCCTCCTGAAAGAAGGCATAGAGGGAACTTACCTCAACATAATAAAGGCCATATATGACCAACCTACAGCCAACATCATTCTCAATGGTGAAAAACTAAAACCATTTCCTCTAAGATCAGGAGCAAGACAAGGTTGTCCACTCTCACCACTATTATTTAACATAATTTTGGAAGTTTTAGCCACAGGAAACAGAGAAGAAAAAGAGATAAAAAGAATCCAAATCAGAAAAGAAGAAGTAAAGCTGTCACTGTTTTAAGATGACATGATACTACACATAGCAAATCCTAAAGACACTACCGGAAAACTACTAGAGCTAAACAATGAATTTGGTAAAGTAGCAGGATACAAAATTAATACATAGAAATCACTTGCATTCCTATACACTAATGTTGAAAAATCTGAAAGAGAAATTAAAGAAACACTCCCATTTACCACTGCAACAAAAAGAATAAAATACCTAGGAATAAACCTACCTATGGAGGCAAAAGACCTGTAGGCAGAAAACTATAAGACACTGATGAAAGAAATTAAAGATGATACAAACAGATGGAGAGATATACCATGTTCTTGGATTGGAAGAATCAACCTTGTGAAAATGACTATACAACCCAAAGCAATCTACAGATTCAATGCAGTCCATATTAAACTACCAATGGCATTTTTCACAGAAGTATAACAAAAAATTGCACAATTTGTATGGAAACACAAAAGACCCTGAATAGCCAAAGCAATCTTGAGAAAGGAAAATGGAGCTGGATGAATCAGGCTCTCAGACTTTACAGTATACTACAAAGCTACAGTAATCAAGGCAGTATGGTACTGGCACAAAACCAGAAATCTAGATTAATGGAACAGGATAGAAAGCCCAGAGATAAACCCACGCACATATGGTCACCTTATTTTTGATAAAGGAGGCAAGAATATACAATGGAGAAAAGACAGCCTCTTCAATAAATGGTGCTGGGAAAACTGGCCAGCTACATGTAAAAGAATGAAATTAGAACACTGCCTAACACCATACACAAAAGTAATGTCAAAATGGATTAAAGACGTAAATGCAAGGCCAGATACTATAAAACTCTTAAAGGAAAGCTTAGGCAGAACACTCTATGACATAAACCACAGCATAGTTCTTTTTGACCCACCTCCTAGAGTAAGGGAAATAAAAACAAAAATGGGACCTATTGAAACTTACAAGCTTTTGCACAGCCAAGGAAACCATAAACAAGAGGAAAAGACAACCTTCAGAATGGGAGAAAATATTTGCAAATGAAGCAACTGACAAAGGATTAATCTCCAAAATTTACAAGCAGCTCATGCAGCTCAATAACAAAAAAACAAACAACCCAATCCATAAATGGGTGGAAGACCTAAATAGACATTTCTGCAAAGAAGATATACATATTGCCAACAAACACATGAAAGGTTGTTCGACATCCATCACTAATCATTAGAGAAATGCAAATACAAACTACAATGAGTTATCACCTCACACCAGTCAGAATGTCCATCATCAAAAAATCTACAAATAGTAAATGCTGGAGAGGGTGTGGAGAAAAAGGAACGCTCTTACACTGTTGGTGGGAATGTAAATTGATACAGCCACTATGGGGAACAGTATGGAGGGTCCTTAAAAATCTAACAATAGAATTATCATACGACACAGCAATCCCACTACTGGGCATATACCCTGAGAAAACCATAATTGAAAAAGGGTCATGTGCCACAATATTCATTGCAGCACTATCTACAATAGCCAAGACATGAAAGCAACCTAAGTGTCCACCGACAGATGAATGGATAAAGAAGATGTGGCACATATATACAAGGGAATATTAGCCTTAAAAAGAAACGAAACTGGGCTTCCCTGGTGGCGCAGTGGTTGAGAGTCCGCCTGCAGATGCAGGGGACATGGGTTCGTGCCCTGGTCCGGGAAGATCCCACATGCTGTGGAGCGGCTGGGCCCGTGAGCCATGGCCGCTGAGCCTGCACGTCCGGAGACTGTGCTCCACAACGGGAGAGGCCACAACAGTGAGAGGCCTGCGTACCACAAAAAAAAAGAAAAAGAAACGAAACTGAGTTATTTGTAGTGAGGTGGATGGGCCTAGAGACTGTCACACAGAGTGAAGTAAGTCAGAAAGAGAAAAAGAAATACTGTATGCTAACAGATATATATGGAATCTAAAAAGTAAATAATGGTTCTAAAAAACCTTGCCTCAGGACAAGAATAAATTTGGAGATGTATAGAATGGACTTGAGGACACAGGGTGGGAGAAGTGTAAGCTGGGACGAAGTGAGACAGTGTCATGGACATATATATACTACCAAATGTAAAATAGATAGCTAGTGGGAAGCAGCCACATAGCTCAGGGAGATCAGCTCGGTGCTCTGTGACCCCCTAAATGGGTGGGATAGGGAGGATGTGAGGGAGACACAAGAGTGAGGGGATATGGTGATATATGTATTTGTATAGCTGATTCACCTTGTTATAAAGCAGAAACTAACACACCATTGTAAAGCAATTATACTCCAATAAAGATGTAAAGAAATAAAAAATAAAGCATACTCTTCAACCAAGAAAAAATAAATACAGGAAACTTCAAAATACTGTCTTTTTTTTCCTTAGAAAAGCTTTATGTGTGATTACAATGCACAGCTAGGCAAATATTTCTTTGTATTATTTCTCAGTTATTCTGTTTTCTTTTCACTGGCCTCCAAATTGTGGATGAAGACCAGTATACATGGGTCATTCCACTGTCATGAGAAAAATGTAAATATTCTGATGAAAATATATTGTTTGCCTAATAAAGCCATAAGAACATACCTTATTCAGTGCATATACTTTTTCATAATAATGCTGAATTCCAAAATGAATTTCTAATAAAATGTGTTTTATATGTATCACCAATATCATTGATTCTTATATTCTCACTTAAAAATAATAGTGTTCTCTTCCACTAGTGTCAGGTGAAATTATATTGTTCTCCCTATTTATGAGCTAATAAAAACTAATCTAAGGTATTGCTTACCATGCATTTGGAGCTTCCAAGGAGTAAATGCAGACAGATTGATTTGTCAATTCTAAAATTCACACCCCAATTTAGCATTAGGTGAATTTATTCAATAAACGAATTGGGTTTATTCTGTAAATGGGCTAAAATAAAAGAATCTGTAAATTGGGCTAAAATGAAAGGTCTGAAATGTTAATTATAACCTTTGATTGGATTCATCTCTTATTAGGAGAGATTCTGGTATAACTTATTCCCTTAATAAACTACATCTTTTCCAACAAAAGAACATAAAGGAATTTAAAATAAATATAGGGGAAGCAACTGATTAAATATCTAGTTATATAGACAAAGTAAAACTTTATTTAAGATGAGTCCAAGTTAAAAACCCTACTTCTTGGCCTAACATTTGTTTCTGGAACTACCATATTTACTAAATAGGAGCCAAAATTCAACAATAGGGCAATTCCAAACTAATTTGAAATTAAGCATTTTATCATTTAAAATTTGAATGATCAAAGAAAATAGAATAATTTCCACAAATGATTGTATTTGTTACTAATTTCATTTGACACACTTGATGATGTTTTAATTCCTCATTTTATCTATATTTCATCATTTGATAGTATTTTGGGAGAACTTTGTTTAAGAGAGTCTTGGTCTGTTATAGATAAGATGTTATAAAATACTTCTTTACCAGCATGCCTCAAAATCAAGGAACACTGGGCCTATCGCTAAACTCTTACTAGTTCTTATTTGTTAGACTTTTGGTTTTCCCATAGGAAAGAAATTATTAGGTACATTTTATTAACTTCTTTAAGAAAATCTAAATTTCACAGACTGTCAAAATATATTTTTGTTATTATTACTAACAGTTTGCTTAAATGCATATAATACTACTTAATTTAAATCTATATTTTACGGGTAGCTCCAGGTTTGGTTGGAGCATAGAGAGAATTCTTAGGTCAGTGGAAATACTCTGTATCATATTATTATGATGGAAACATGTCATTATACATTTGTCCAAATCCATAGAATGTACAACACCAAGAGTGAACCTCAATGTAAACTATGGACTTTAGGTGATTATAATGAGTCAATGTAGGTGCATCAATTTTAAGAAATGTACCATTCTGGTAGGAGATGTCAATAATGGGGGAGGCTATGCATGTGTGGGAGCATGAGGTATATGGGAAATCTCTTAACAAGTTTTCTGTGAACCTAAAACTGTTCTAAAAAACAAAGTCTTAAATTAAAAAAAAATATGTAATCACTGTGTTTAACTCTATTTTGCAGTAGATCATTGTTCTAGATAGAGCAGAGTGCCTTCAATATGAGCATATGATTAGCTGTGGAATAGGTTGCAGTTTATGTTCCCTAGAAAGGGCTATTGATGCTCATTTGATTTTGAAACAGCTTATAAAATAGTCTTACGTACATCCATTAAAACACAAAGAAACATGCGTACACACACATTCCTGACACATATAAAAATATAATTACCATTATCAGGTAAATTCGTCAATCACACTCATAAAGAACAGATGATTAATATGCTATCTTACTACAGTTTATGGGTTAAACACCAAGGAGAAAACTTGGCAAATGAATTTGTATTGCTTAAATAAATTTTGTTAAATATACTTATTTGTTTGAAACACAGCATTCTTCACTTGTTATGAGGACCAGTGATGTCCAAAAGAAATTAGAAATATAAAATACTACAACTAATTCTCAAATTTACTATTTATTTCAGTTCACAGAAATTACTGTTTTTAACCAAAACTATTACAGATTGAAAGGTGGTACTCTATAAATATACGTTATGAACACAGGATATTTTAAAATATTTTACTATTTACAAATATCCTGGATAATTATGTTTTATACTTTTATTATGCAGTAATTTGTGCCAAATGTTGGAAGTACAATTTTGATTTATCTAACACGTTAAATCTCACTTTACATACAACAATACCAAACAATATTAAGTGGCAGATGTCCACGAGAGTGGACATCCTTGTCTTCTTCCTGATCTTAGAAGAAATGTTTTCAGTTTTTCACCATTGAGAATGATGTTTGCTGTGGGTTTGTCATATATGGCCTTTACTATGTTGAGGTAGGTTCCCTCTATACCCAATTTCTGGAGAATTTTTATCATAAATGGGTATTGAATTTTGTCAAAAGATTTTTCTGCATCTATTGAGATGATCATGTGGTTTTTATTCTTCAGTTTGTTGAAGTGGTGTATCACATTGATTGATTTGCATATATCAAAGAATCCTTGCAGCCCTAGGGTAAATCCCACTTGATTATGGTGTATGATCCTTTAAATATATTGTTGGATTCAGTTTGCTAGTATTTTGTTGAGGATTTTTGTGTCTATGTTCATAAGTGATATTGGCCTGTAATTTTCTTTTTTGTGATACCTTTGTTTGGTTTTGTTATCAGGGTGATGGTGGTCCCATAGAATGAGTTTGGGAATGTTCCTTCCTCTGCAATTTTTTGGAAGAGTTTGAGAAGGAATGGTGTTAGCTCTTCTCTAAATGTTTAATAGAATTTGCCTGTGAAGCCATGTGGTCCTGGACTTTTGTTTGTTGGACGATTTTTAATCACAGTTTCAATTTCATTACTTGTGATTGGTGTGTTCATATTTTCTATTTCTTCCCGGTTCAGTCTTGGAAGGTTATACCTTTCTATGAATTTGTCCATTTCTTCCAGGTTGTCCATTTTATTGGCATAGCATTGCTTGTAGTACTCTCTTATGGTCCTTGGTATTTCTGCGATGTCTGTTGTAACTTCTCCTTTTTCATTTCTAATTTTATTGATTTGAGTCCTCTCCTTTTTTTCTTGATGAGTCTGGCTAAAGGTTTATCAATTTTGTTTATCTTCTCAAAGAACCAGCTTTTAGTTTTATTGATCTTTGCTATTGTTTTCTTCATTTCTATTTCATTTATTTATGCTCTGATCTTTATGATTTCTTTCCTTCTACTAACTCTGGTTTTTTTTGTTGTTCTTCTTCTTCTTTCTCTAGTGGCTTTAGGTGTAAGATTAGGTTTTTATTTGAGATTTTCCTTGTTTCTTGAGGTAGGATTGTATTGCTATAAACTTTCTTCTTAGAACTGCTTTTGCTGCAACCCATAAGTTTTGGGTCATCGTGTTTTCATTGTCATTTGTATCTAGGTATTTTTAATTTCCTCTTTGATTTCTTCAGTGATCTCTTTGTTATTTAATAGCATGTTGTTTAGCTTCCATGTGTTTGTGTTTTTTATAGTATTTTTTTCTATAATTGATTTCTAATCTCATAGCATTGTGGTCAGAAAAGATACTTGATATGATTTCAATTTTCTTAAATTTTCCAAGGCTTGATTTGTGACCCAAGATGTGATCTATCCTGGAGAATGTTCTGTGTGCACTTGAGAAGAAAGTGTATTCTGCTGCTTTGGATAGAATGTCCTATAAATATCAATTAAGTCTATCTAGTCTAATGTGTCATTTAAGGTTTGTGTTTCCTTATTAGTTTCCTGTCTGGATGATCTGTCCTTTGGTGTAAGTGGGGTGTTAATGTCCCCCACTATTATAGTATTACTGTCACTTTCCCCTTTTATAGCTGTTAGCATTTGCCTTATGTTTTGAAGCGCTCCTATGTTGGGTGCATAAATATTTACAATTGTTATATCTTCTTCTTGGATTGATCCCTTGATCATTATACAATGTCCTTCCTTGTCTCTTTATTTTAAAGTCTATTTTGTCTGATATGAGAATTGCTACTCCAGCTTTCTTTTGATTTCCATTTGCATGGAATATCTTTTTCCATCCCCTCACTTTCATTCTGTATGTGTCCCTGGGTCTGAAGTGGGTCTCTTGTAGACAGCATATATATGGGTCTTGTTTTTGTTTCCATTCAGCCAGCCTGTGCCTTTTAGTTGGAGGATTTAATCCATTTACAGTTAACATAATTATCGATATGTATGTTCCTATTACCATTTTCTTAATTTTGGGTGGTTTATTTTTGTAGGTCTTTTTTCTTCTCTTGTGTTTTCCACCTAGAGAAGTTCCTTTAGCATTTGTTTTAAAGGTGGTTTGGTGGTGCTGAATTCTCTTAGCTTTTGCTTGTCTGTAAAGGTTTTAATTTCTCCATCGAATCTGAATGAGATCCTTGATGGGTAGAGTAATCTCTTCTGGGTAGAGTAGGTTTTTCACTTTCATCACTTTAAATATATCCTGTCACTCCCTTCTGGCCTGCAGAGTTTCTGCTCAAAAATCAGCTGATAACCTTATGCAGATTCCCTTGTATGTTATTTGTTGTTTTTCCCTTCCTACTTTTAATATTTTTCCTTTGTACTTAATTTTTGTTAGTTTGATTAATATGTGTCTTGACGTGTTTCTCTTTGGGTTTATCCTGTATGGGACTCTCTGCACTTCCTGGACTTGGGTGGCTAGCTCCTTTCCCATGTTATGGAAGTTTTCAATTATAATCTCTTCAAATATTTTCTCAGATCCTTTCTCTTTCTCTTCTTCTTTTGGGACCCCTATAATTCGAATGTTGATATATTTAATGTTGTCCCAGAGATCTCTGAAACTGTCTTCATTACATTTCTCTTTATTTATTTATTTATACATACATACATACAGCAGGTTCCTGTTAGTTATCTATGTTATACATATTATTGTATATACATCAATCCCAATGTCCTCATTACTTTTCATTCTTTTTTCTGCTCTGTGGCAGTTATTTCCATCATTATACCTTCTAGTTCACTTATCTCTTCTTCTGCCTCAGTTATTCTGCTATTGATTCCTTCTAGTGTTTTTCTAATTTCAGTTATTGTGTTGTTCATCACTGTTTGTTCTTTAGTTCTTCTAGGTCCTTGTTAAATATTTCTTCTATTTTCTCAATCTGTGCTCCATTCTGTTTCTGAGATTTGGGCTCATCTTTACTATCATTACTCTTAATCTTTTTCTGGTAGGTTGCCTATTTCCTCTTCATTTATTTGGTCTTGTGGGTTTTTACCTTGCTCCTTCATCTGCAACATATTTCTCTGCTTATCTTACAGAATTAATGATTGAAAAAGAAATCAATACAGTTTGCAAATGCTAAGACTTAATCTGTTGCATCATAATTTCAGAAAAGAATAACTGTCAAAATTCAAATGCATAAATAGAACTCAGAAAGTAAAGAATACTCAGAACTGAATTTATCTTAAAAATACATTGTTTCAAAATATTAAGTGTATAATTTGCATTGATGGTTTGTAAAGCTACATCTATTACAAACCACCAATTCTATGGCATAGAAATCAAAAATGACAACTAAGGAGGAAAAGTCATAAAAATACTACTTTATAATTACAATTAAATTCAACCTATAAAATGAGCTATCTCCCCATTTTTAAATTGAAATTTTAAAATTTAATGAAGAAAAGTCATTTCATTATATTTACTCATGACAAAAATCACTATGTGAAATTTGATTTTAGATACAAACTTTATGTGATAGTTTTATTGGATAAGTTAATAAATAATTAATACATTTATCATTCAAAATAAAATAAAATATAGTTTATCTATGTAAAAATGGGTTTCTTTAACTCCGAGGTGCTAAAGTTTAAAAAGCTGTGGTTCGAAGTTCATTATTGGATCCCAATATTTGAGCTGTAGTAAGGGAATTTTAGGTACACTGGGAAAGATAGATAATATTGAGTAATTTAAGATAATGCTTGCACTCTTGAGTCTTGTTGGGTAAATATTATTTCTGACTGAGTTTTTGGATTCTCTATAATCTTCCTAAAGAATAGACCCAATTAGATCCTCAAATAGTATTAAACTTCTTTCTACCTGAAGATCTTCACAAAAACACCATGCCATAATGGAACTCTTTTATCCCAGTTTTTCCTTATAAGTCTTATCCATCAAGATTTCCCTGAGTATCCATTTGTATCTCCCCAGGTTCTGCTAGGCCTCCATATTATATACTCTCTAAACAACATGTGGTTATCCTTGGTAGCATTTATAAAATATATTTTAATAATTTTTATTATAATAGACTTAATTTCTGTAATTTTTCCAATATCACTGTAAGTCCCATGATAGCAGGGACTTCTTTTATCTTTTCTAGCTCTGAATCTATCACTAAAGTAAATACTCACTAATTACCACAGATTTTGGACAGAATTATTTGACTGCAATTGTTTGAATATAATTCTGATTTTGATCAATTATGAATAGCTTTACCTCTAAATTATATTAGTAGATATATAACCATATACATCTAAAACAACAGAACAATTTTCAACTATTTTTAGCTTAAGTGAATCATATTTTATTGCAAAACAATTAAAAGGCTGTTATAAATCTTCTTTGGACTTACTGGTTTATAACTTGGCTTCTCTCATATGATGAGGTTCTTATGCCGTCAGAATTCAGTGTGAGTAAAAATATATGGTAACTATGATTAGCTATTCAGTACTGATGAAAACTACAAAATTAGTTAAAATTCTGAAATAGCTTTTGGCAGCCAAGTATTAGAGGGTCCCAAATTCAGACTCTTTCTCCCATCTCCCCTCACCACATTGCTTAGACTTATTGTGCAAGACTCATAATAAATGTCTCCTTTAAATAACACTTCCTCTGAATACCATGGCCCAAGACCTGCCCCAGAACTGATCACTACCTCTTGCTTATCACACTTTAGTTTATAGCCCTGCTATTCTCTTATAAAAGTTATTAAAAAGAATCTATCTTTTTGAGCATATCTGCTTCTTGTATTAAACACTGCTCTATTAAGAATAGGGATAATGTTTTATTCAATTCTATATCCTTGGCAAATCTCTAATTTTGCTCAGTTGAAACTTTACTGCTATGTGTTTTCAGGAAATAAAAAAAGAGGTTAAATAGATCAATTTATGAGGCCAAACATGAATATAATTACCATTTTAATTATCAGCATGCTTTTGGATTTCATGATTTACTGTTAATGGTAGTAACTTATCTTACAATTCAGTTATAGTGAAATGCAGTATGTTTTCAATGTTTATATGCATGCCCCTCTTTGACAATAATATGAACCTTATTCAAGCATTTTAATTTAATTTTAACTGCCATATCTCAGTAGTTCTAAAGTAGACAATTAAATGGATGAGGTTTTGTAGAGTAACATGAGGAACCCAATCTAGACTTATATAAACAGCTTTATTGGCAGGGGTTGGAGTGACGAGATTTCATCTCCTCTTACAATTTCTCAGATAGTAACCTTACTTCCTATTTACCAAGTTCTTACTCAGCCTGCAAACAACAGAGCTTTCTCAATTAGAGGCTAGCATATAATGAAAAAAGAAAGAAAGATGGAAACAAAGGAATAATATATAGCAAATAAAACAGAATGTCTTCTAATTATATTGCATTGCAAGACACTAAAACTGCTACTATCAGTAGGCTTCTCCCCATTACATATTAAGGTGACAGCTCCATATTTCATTATACATGACAACTTACTCTCCAGGTTTTATTACTCCTTCTATGCAGCTTATGCGCAGGTCTCTGTTCAGGATCTTCTCTGCTATCCTTTAAATGGCAATGTTCCCACAGAAACCTCTTTCTAGGCTAAAATTAAGAGAATACACCAATTTTACTTATATTATCTAATAGTATATTTTAGTGCTTTTGATTTCTATGATAATGAAATTTCTTTGAAAATCTTCACAATTTTATTTTCAATTCATGACATATTTAGTTCAACTATATAAAAGAATTAATTTTATAACATTCATTTATGATTTAAGTATATATTAACATCAATTCTTATTTTAAAAGTGAATTTTGCCATTTTTTTCGTTTACACCAATAAATACAATAAAAGATTATTGTCTGTTCATGTTTCAAATTTCTATTAATGACATATATTTAGTAATGTAAGACAATATTTGTATTCATTTGAAATATTCCTTCATCTTCATTTATGGATTTGAGAAAAATGAAATAGGTTGCTTCAAATATTTTTTTCTCAAAAACTGGTTTTTAAACAATGCAATGAGAAAAATTTCTAAAGTAACTGTATATAGATTGTTTGAGAGACTTGGAAAAAAATAACAGAAAGTCTACAGCAACTTTTTATTCGTGACATTATTCACTATGTCAACTACCATTCACTGATAATGTCACAGACAACTCTGTTACCTACCACTGGCTTCCATTCAGGCTATTATTACTCACTCTCACATTCTGAAACCACTTATTATATAATTCAGTGGAGGGTAACCAACACATCTGAAAGCTTTCCCTTTCACCCCATCCCTTGAGTGACAGAATTCCTGGTTTCTATTAGGAGTGGACTCCTTTGTATGTAAAGAATTCTGTAATGTCCAATTGCTTGCATAAAAATTGAAAACAAACAAGAATCAATGCAATTGTGTCCTAGTTTCGACTGACATGTGCTGCCTGTTGCCCACATTGAGGAAATTCTCAGAGGACTTTTTGCAACCGTGACTATTTTTAAAGTATTTAGAAATGTGTATCTTTAACAAAAAACCAAAAGAAATATTTTAAAAGAGGAAATGTCAATAACAGTGGCATCTTGGATCATTTGATTTTGAGGCTTGAAGGTAAACATAATTCAAATGACAGACAGATGAACTTATGCCTCGAGGGGCTACCTCTGCACATTGAACTGCATTTTTTTGAACATGGCAGCAAAGGGTTAGATGTCTACTGGTTATACAGTTAAATAACACAATCTATATTCACAGCTTGCACATAGGAGAGTTAGATGACAGAAACCACTCACTTTGTAGTATTTTTATATTTTGTTTTTGCAGTCTTTTTACATTGTTGCAGTTTAGGAAATATGCTGCACTTTTCGTTCTAGCAAAAAAGGGGCTCATTGAAAATAACTGCAACCTATGCTGTATTACTAAAATAACAGAAGGCAAAGCTTAAATATTAAAATAATGTCCATTTTCACAATTTTCTTACGGTTGCAGAAAGGAACTAAAGATTGTTACAGTTCCTTTTGTCAAAATTATATTAACTAAAATGTTAGAATTGGACCCTCAAAAGCATTAGATAATATGGTCTTTAAAGTTCAGAAACGTAATGAGAATAAGCTGAAATTTTTTTGGTTTGGGAAGAACATAGTTGATAATGTAGTATAATTACGCGAACTGTGTTTGAATGTCAGATTTACTACGCATTTAGCCATTTGGACAGTCTTCAAAAATCCGGTGATACATTGGGGAAAGCAGCAGTGACTGAGTTTAATAACTAATTAAACTGCAGAAACTGACCAAGGCTTAACTTCCAATGTAGTTCTCAAATGGGGTATGAGGTAACACAAAGCACAATTAGATATATTATAAAAATATTATTAAAGAAAATATACTCAGAGTGCTTTAAGCATTTCATTTGGTGCCTTCTAAACCATAACTTGGGGAACTCCCTGGTGGTCCAGTGGTTAGGATGCCACGCTCTCACTGCCGAAGGCCCGGGTTCAATCGCTGGTCGGAGAACTAAGATCCCACAAGCTGCACGGTGCGGCCTAAAATAAATAAACAAATAAACCATAACTTGCCTGATTTCAGATTATTGAAACAGGTTATTTTTATGTCAGTTAAACTACAGACTCCACTCTAGCCATGTGTGTGTTTTTGTGTGTTTGTATAAAACAATGAAGGACAATTGTCACGAAGTCATCATAGCCTTTAACTAGTAATTAATACTCTGAAGAAGGAAATAAAACTGAGTTTTTTCATCTGTGGAAGTAGAAAAGCATAATCAATTATCACTGACTCATTACCATCTAGGTATCTATGAGTTGCCTGAGTTCACTCTACTGTCCAGAAATATTTGTGAAACTCCTCTCACTGTGTTGCTTGTTTTGGAAGCCCTCTAATCACCATGATCATCATGGGAAAAGAGTTCAGGATTTTTAATTCTATCAATTTCCACTGATTAGGTAGAGCTAGGTTGTCAGGTGCCAATTCCTTCATGCTTAGGTATCAGATAATAATTTGTGAGCAGTTTATTTTATTTTCAAACCTTGAAATCTTAATTAATCAAAAGATCTAAATGTGAAATACAGGGAAAATAGAATTGAGAGCTCATAATTTTGTTTACTTTTGGTCATTTTGGGAGAATATACTGCTTACCAATGAGGTTTTCTCTGCCAGGCACAGAATAATTAGAAATTAGCTTTGGCCATTTGTTTATTCATCTTGAATTTTTATAGTTCAAAATGACATAAAATATGTAGATATTGTGCTCAAGTAATGTGCCAATTGTGAAGCAAGGTGATTATGCAACAGTTAAAGTTAGAGGAAAGAAATAGTAGTGATATGTAACTTCTTAATTTATACACAAATTATTGAAGTATCTAAATTATTTAAAGTAAGGCTTTGGGTAAGCAAATAGTCACTGCCATAAAATACTGTAGTTAAAAAAATGCACATAATACAATTAATTAGTTGTTGCTAAGTGCACTTAAGAACTTGGAGAAAGAAAATCATAAGCTCAGTGCTTCAAATTTCAAGATTAAAGGCTTGAGTAAAGAACAAGAAAGCTTTTATGATCCTACTAAATAATCATTATTTCCTGTAGCCCCAGAGTTGCTATTTCTGAAAACCAAACCCAGAATCTAATTCTGTGAGTGGCTGAATTACAGCACAAATGAAATTTTTAACTTCACAAGGTTTATTATTATAAAGATAGGACATCTATTGGGAAATAATGGGACCCTGGAATTGGAATGGTGGCATATGGGCAGAATCTCATAAAGCTGGAGATACTGAATTCCCAAATTCCTTCTGATTCTTTGGGGAATGTAGTCGCTCTTTGCCTGAAGAATCTTTAATTGCCTTCCCTGAGGCAATTTTCTGGTAAGAGACTTCTGACCATCTTCAGGATCCATTCCTATGGCTTCTTACTGCCTCCAGACCCAGAACAGACTCAGGTACCACCATGTCCCAGAGGGAAAGGTAAAGTGTGACCCACGAGAAAGCTCAATACACTCCAAAAATGGCAAGATTATGTCAAATTACATCAGTGGAAGTGTGGAACAAATGTTTTGGAATGGATCCTAAGAGTATTGTGCTAGGATGAAAGAAATACAATGTTCTATCAGGCTGTAGTCATTGACAGGGATACACTAAAGGCATTCTAGGTTTAAAATGTTAGCTAGGGTGAATGGGAATGGCTTTAACAGTTTGGTTTTTTGAGTGAAACCTAGACTCAAAGGCAACCTATATTAAATGAAATTAAAGTGCTGGAAATTCCTTAGTATACAATAAAGGGTGCTATCCAGAGGATTAGAGACATTTGAATGTTAGAGTGGATTTATCATGTAACACCTCCAAACTATGTCTCTTGGAAAGGTCCAGAGACTATGGCTTTATGAAGGCTTTGGTAAATAAATTTGTAAGGGGAGTCCCTACATTCTCAAAACTCTGTATTAATTCTTGTCTGTAGGCCAGAAATCATAGTGAAAAAGGCTGTCACTGAATTATCTGACTCCTTGAATTCAGTTTAGGATCAGCACCAAGATGGCAAGGGTCAAAAGGCACTACTTAATTGTCAAAGATAAGGTGGTTGTGATTACGTTAATGGTAAGTATGTACAAGCAGTAGCCCATAATAATTTGAACTACCGAAGTGGACATTAGCTAACAGATCACGATGTCACTGGAATTGAAACAGATGGGCATCTTACTGAGTTTTCTTGATTTATGTAAGTGGAAAAGCTCTAGAGCTGCTGAACAGAAGTATAACTAAATCAACACAATGAAAGTCACAGTTCCTCGAAATCTTCCCAGATTTAAGGCAATTCACAGCACAGAGATTCTTGAATGAAGAGTAAGTCTAGTCCTCTGGAGGAAGTACCCTGCTACACTGACAAAAATTTATAAATCTTTTCTCAGCCTTTCCCTGAGGGATCTGACATAATTTCCCAGGATGGTTATGTACTGGGGAAGGGAAAATAATCAGAATATTTGGGGATATCTGATGCTGGTTCTAGACTGAGTTCACAAATGTCACTGTACTCTATCAGTTAGAGCAGAGGCTTATAGACGTCAGGCAATCGAAGAAGTTTGATTTGGGTTCAGCTTACCGTGGGACCCTGTATGCAATCTGTAGTTATTTCTCAAATTTGTAATGCATAATTGAAATAAATATACCCAGAAACTGACAGAGTTCCCTGATCCACTGAGTGAAAACTATTGGCAGTAAAAGCCAACTAGAAGCCATCATTCCTGCCTCTGTTGCTTAAAACAGTCAATCGAAGGTGATACTGTGCTACTGTAGGGACTACAAAGATTGTGCCACAATCAAGATGAAGAGGAGGTGAATCTTTTCGTATGTTCATTCAACTCACCTCCTTGACCTGTGCAGAAGTCAGATGGATCTTGGAGAATGAGAGTTTCAGTATTGGACCAAATTACGCTTTATGAGGCAGGTTTTTATACTTCCTGCTTTCTAGTTCTGTAAAGCTGTTTGGTTTCTGACAAACTTCCAAGATGGGTTTTTATTTTTGCATAGATGTGAACTCACCATATGATTTTGTTGAAAATGACTAAGGTTGGAACCATTGTTTGCAATTAAAAGAACCCCATTTAAAGAACATTCTAACAGAAACTATTTCTTTGCTCCCTTATAAACCTTGTTAGTGTTCTCAAGTGACAGGATCAAAAGTGACACCTTTGCTTAATGATGTGAATACCTTCTCTATTTTTGTGTTGGACTGTATTGCCTCTGAGATTTAATTTTTATCCTTGAGATATGTGTAAATTTTCACATACACACACACATACACACAGAAACAAATGCAAGATTATGCTTGTGGTTTCTCCCAAGAAGATACTAGAATGTGGTGGGAAGGACAAGGGAGCATTTCATCATCTCAGACTGATGGAGAATTCTCCAAGGTGACAACAAGTACTAGGTTACATGTTGGAGTGGACTACTGAACTTCAACCCCTATGATCCCAAAGGTGATATTCTTATTTGTGTATTTTAACGTGGCTAAAAACATTTGGTTCACAGTGTTAAGAGTTAAACAAAGGAAAATAGCTTAAAGAGCAGTCTCTCCTGAGACAGAAGGAAAGAGAGAGTAAAGAACATCTTGGCAAAGTGTAATGAGGAAGTGGGAGCCCAGAGGAGAAACTAGCTTCCCCAAATGAGACAGCAAGAAAAGCTGCCAGAGACACACAGGGGAAACATAAGATAACATATTTTCTCTGAGGAAAAGAGAGTCTGTGAGGAAAAACAAATTGAAATTGGGGAAATAACTAAAAATAAAATCTGAAGAAGTAAGGAGACAACAGGTACTGAGCACAAGACAGAGGGGAGAAAAAAGTAAGATTTCATTTATATACAGATGGTTGCCTTTATTTGAATATAATGTGATAAGCATTTTTTTTCTAAAATAATACTGTTAACAAAAAGATTTTAACTATTCATGTGTATAACTTTAGTATTCTCTTGTTATATAATGAGTTATTGACGAGGAGGACAAAATGTTTAGCATTAATCACAAACCTGCATTAGACTTAAGATTCAGATAGTAGCAACATAAAGTCTCAATAGTGCCTAGCCTGTTACCATGCACTTTCTGTGTGTGGAATATGGGCTTAACATTATGAGATCAGTTTTTTATGTTTATTTAACAAGATCATCTCATTACTTTAAAGCAAACTATAGATAGAAATGAATAATTAGAGAAAAAAGAAACTTATTCCCAAATTATAACAGGATAAAATATAGTGTGAAAACTCTAATATCCAGCATTTAAAAAAAAAAATTCAAAGTTGTACATAGAGTTGCCCTTACAAAATGACAAAACTAAATTGCTACAAAATATTGGAACTTGTTCTTAAAACATAATAGAACAATCAACCAAGACAGTGGAGACCACAGTTGTTTCCCCCCAAATAATTATTACTCTTGTAGATTCTTTATAACTGAGTAATTTCACCAAAATATGTTTTATTAATACAGGTTACTAGTAATTTTTCACTTCACTTTTATGAGAATTGGTGGTCATATACCTCCATTAAAATGTTTAGAGGAATAGGTTTTTACAAAGACAATTTTACTATGATTTTCCTACAGAATCTAATGATTAATGCAGCATTTAAAAATGATAACCCAATAAACATTTAGAAAGATATGGAGAAGTGATTTTACTGAAATTTAAGTTACAGGCTAATAAACATATAGTAAAATCTGAAAATTATACATTTTTCTATTTAATAAAAATTATATTGATTTTAAAATATTAAATGGTAACATATTTTCATATTTATTAGAAAATGAGCAACTATTTTTCAGCTGAAACTAAAAATTGTGTCTATATTTTATATTTATGAATAATCACAACAGTGGGAGAAACATGAAGCATTCAAGTATGAACTCATTTTAATAACATTCAGGCTATTGATTACATAAATACAGGATTACTGCTGGAACGTATCAAAAAGCGACCATCCTTTAAAAATTATACTTCTTTTCCAATATATTATTAGAAATGACAAAGTGCTTTTGAGATACTAACATCCTTATGCATTATGATCCAGATTTATGTCAAGCAATGTAACAGGCAACAAATGTATCACTGCAATGCCATATTGAAAAATGTGTGAAAAGAAACATGATAAAAGTTATTCAGCAATTGCTCTTTTTCCAGTTTCTGGGTCATTTATTTGTTCTCTGACAATATCAGGGGTAAGACAAATATTCATCACTTCTTTTTTTGTTGTTTGAAAAAATATAATGTGGAAATGTTTTTTTTGCTTTACAGTTTAATTTATATCACAGGTAGTGGTGGAAATTCCAAAGCCCTTATCATTTTCTACAGCCTTTACATTTCTGCCACGGAGCTGAATGTAATTAATGATACACCAGCATTTTCAGGTTAAAAGTTTTAGAAAATGGGTCAGTGTTCAAGCTTTTTATTTCTGGACTAGCTTTCTTATTCCCATACATATCTGCTGGTTTTTTAACATAAAAAAATTAAAAAATAAAGATAACTTAGATTTAAAATAACCTGGATAAAATTAGCTAACATTGTACATTTTATCTTTACTATCCAATATATATTTTTTTCTCATACATATTATAAAGAACAGTCTTACTGGTTGTTATGAACTGAATTGTGTACCCAAAATTCATATGGTGAAACCCCAAGCTCCAGTAACTTAGAATGAGACTGTATATGGAGATAGGACTTTTAAAAAGGTAATTAAGCTAAAATGAGACCATTAGGGTGGGTCTAATTCAATATGACTTGTGTCCTTATAAGAAGAAAATTAGGACATACAGAAAGAGACACCAGGGTGCTGGATCACAGAGAAAAGGCCGTGTGAGGACACAGCAAGAGGGAGGCCATTCTACAAGCCAAGGCGCGGGATCTCAAGGGAAATCAAAGGTGCTGTCACCTTGACCTCAGTTTTTTAGCCTCCAGAGCTGTGAGAAAATAAATTTCTATTTTTTAAGCCACCCAGACTGTGGCATTTTGTTGTGGCAGCACTGTCAAGCTAATATACCTGTGGAAGCAATTTAGTTTTTATTTATCCATTTTAACTTGCCTTCCTGAGCCATCAGAAGAAGTTCTTCCTACAATGAATCAGTTTAAGGTAAACTTACTCATCACACTTGATACACTGAGATTTAGTTAGTTAGTTAGGTAATTAGTTAACTGAAACTCTAGGCTGTAACATTGCATTAAACTGGGAAAAATAAGTCTTACTTAGGTTCAACATGAGAAAAGCAGAGCCTATATGATGGTTTCCAGTAACTGTATTCTTCTACCAGTTCACTTCTAAAGAATCACTGTCTAACCTAGTAGACTTTAGAGTATGATAGATGTAATAAAGATATTTAGTTTCTTGTTAAATTATCCTTAACTTTAGAGATTTCAGTCTCTTTGTAACAGAGTGATAGAATGGCATAGGGACAAATATAATACAATTGAAATGCATGCAATCACATTGTACTTAATAGATACCCACTATTGTGCTGTACTGTAGTTTTTATATATTGATACATAATTTGTTAGACAAATCTAGTTTATTTATGATAAGTTAGAAATGTTTGGGTGCAATTCAATTATAGAAAATGAAATAAGAACAACGCATCACTTGGTACTACAAAAACGATTTGATGTTAAAAGATTATTCATCAGGGGCTCTGTGATGACCTAGATGGGTGGGATGGGGGGGAGTGGGAGGGAGGTCCAAGAGGGAGGGGACATATATATACATACAGCTGATTCACTTCATTGCACAGCTGAAACTAACACAACATTGTAAAGCAACTATACGGCCAGTTTAAAAAAAAAAAAAAAAGAGCCAAGAGATCTGGGTCAAAGATTACCTTCTAATGAGCTATGTGACCTTGAGGAATTCACTTAATCGGATTGGCTTTGTATCTATACAAATGAGGTAATTAGCAATAATTATTCGGAAATCCATGCAGCTTTAAGAGTCTATGATCCTCAGATGTGGAATATTAAAGTTAGATGAATTGTTTTTACGTATAGATATAAAATTCCAAGACTTTTTTTTTAATTGGAATTTTAAAGCCATATATTTATGTTGTTTGTATTGTTCAAATTGTAAATATATTCACTGGTCTCTTGGGACACATTTTTAAAAAGGAACCTATGAAGATTTTGACCATCACTGTCTTCTAGTACTGGAGGAGACCATTGGGAGAGCAAGAGTAGTAACTGATGCTAAGCTCACTCCAGACCAGAGATCAAGTAGAGAATGATGTTAATAATTATTAACTTCCTAGGGATGTGTGCTGAATGAGATCACCTTCTATGACAACCTTGCCCCTGCTACAGTTTAAGTGCGGTAACTTTTCTTTTTTTTTTTGTGGTACGCGGGCCTCTCACTGCTGTGGCCTCTCCCGTTGCGGAGCACAGGCTCCGGACGCGCAGGCTCAGCGGCCATGGCTCACGGGCCCAGCCGCTCCGTGGCATGTGGGAGCTTCCCGGACCGGGGCACGAACCCGTGTCCCCTGCATCGGCAGGTGGACTCTCAACCACTGCGCCACCAGGGAAGCCCCTAAATGCGATAACTTTTTAAAAAATGTGTTAGGCACCTACAATGTAGGGGTTGGGGTTCGTTACTTTTGGTGTACACTCTATGGGTTTTGACAACTATATAATGTACATGTATCCACTATTATAATATCATACAGAAGACTTTCATTGCTCTAATAATCTTCTGTATTCTTCCAGTTAATCTCTCCTTTCCCCCTAAACATTTTCAACCACTGATATTTTTATTGTCTTCATAATTTTAGTTTTTTGATAATGTTATGTCAGTGGAATCATATAGTATTTAGCCTTTTCAATTGGCTTCCTTCACATAGTAATA
Source organism: Delphinus delphis (assembly GCF_949987515.2). Taxonomy (NCBI): domain Eukaryota; kingdom Metazoa; phylum Chordata; class Mammalia; order Artiodactyla; family Delphinidae; genus Delphinus; species Delphinus delphis. The sequence goes on from NC_082687.1 coordinate 131,452,420, forward strand.
TTAATATGCATTTAAGGTTCTTCCATGTCTTTTCGTGGCTTGATAGCTCATTTATTTTTAGCACTGAATAATATTCCATTATCTGGGTGTATATTTATCCATTCACCTACTGAAGGCCATGTTGGTTGTTTCCAAGTTTTGGCAATTATGAATAAGACTGTTTTAAACATCCATGTGAAGATTTTTGTATGGTCATAAGTTTCCAAGTCACAGAAATACCAAGAATTATGATTGCTGGATCATACAGTAAAAAATGTTTAGTTTTGTAAGAAACTACCAAACTGTGTTCCAAAGTAACTGTACTATTTTGTATTTCCACCAGCAATCTAGGAGAGTTCCTGTTGTTCCATCTCCTCTCCAGCATTTGGTGTTGTCAGTGTCCAGATTTTGGCCATTCTAATAAGTGTGTAGTAGTAGGTCACTGTGGGTTTAGTTTGCACACATCTCTGATGATGTGGAGAATATTTCCAAATGCTTGTCATTGGTATATCATTTTTGGTAGGTGTCTGTTCAGATTTTGGGACCATTTTGAATTGGGTTATTTTCTTACTGTTGACTTTTCAGTGTTCTTTGTATATTTTCGGTAATGGTCCTTTATCAGATATGTCTTTTGTAAATATTTTCTCCCAGTATGTGAATTGCTTTCTCATTTTGCTCACAGTATCTTTCACAGAGCAGACATTTATAATTTTAATGAAGTTCAGCTTATCAATTATTTCTTTCATGGATTGTGTCTTTGGTGTTGTATCTAAAAAAGATATTACCATAACAAAAGTCTTCTAAGTTTTCTCCTACGTTATCTTCTAGGAGTTAAAAAGTTTTGTGCTTGGGCTTCCCTGGTGGCGCAGTGGTTGAGAGTCCGCCTGCCGATGCAGGGGACGCGGGTTTGTACTCCGGTCCGGGAGGATCCCACATGCCGAGGAGTGGCTGGGCCTGTGAGCCATGACCGCTGGGCCTGCGCGTCTGGAGCCTGTGCTCCGCAACCGGAGAGGCCACAGCAGTGAGAGGCCCGCGTACCGCAAAAAAAAAAAAAAAAAAAAAAAGTTTTGTTCTTTACATTTAGGTTTATGATCCATTTTGAACTAATTTTTGTGAAGGCTATAAAGTTTGTATCTAGATTCATTTTTTTGAGTGTTGTTGTTCAACTGTTCCAGCACCATTTGTTGAAGAGACGATCTTTGCTCAATTGTGTTGCCTTTTCTCCTTTGTCAAAGATCAGTTCACTATAATTATGGGGAGTCTATTTCTGGTCTCTCTAGTCTGTTGCAATGATATATCCATTCTTTGCCAGTACCATACTGTCTTGATTACTGTAGCTTCATTTTAGGTCTTGAAGTTGGGGAAAATCAGTCTCAAACTTCGCTCTTCTCTTTCAATATCATATTGGCTCTCTTGGGTTTTTGCTGCTCCACATAAAATTTAGGATCACATATCCACTAAATAACTTTGTGGGATTTTGATTAAGATTGCATTGAATCTATAGATCAAGTTGGAAAGAACTGATATCTTGACATATTGAGTTTTCTGATCCTTGAATATGGAATATATCTCCATTTATTTAGTTCTTTGATTCATTTAATCAGAGTTTTGTACTTTTCCTTACATACAACTTGTACATATTTTGTTATATTTATATTCATTTTTGTGATGCTAATGTAAGTCATAATTTGCTTTTAATTTCAAATTCCACATGTTCATTGCGGGTATATAGAAAAGCAGTTACCTTTTATAACCTTTTTATAACCTTTTATTATGCAACCTTAATCACTTTTCAGTTCCAGGAGTTTTTTTTTGTCAATCCTTTCTTATTTTCAATATAGACAATCACATCATCTGTGAACAAAGACAGTTTTATTTCTTTTTTCCCAATCTGTATACTTTTTTCTTTCTTATTGTAGTTGCTAGGTCTCCTACTACTTTGTTGAAAAGGAGTGGTCAGAAGATACATTCTTGCCTTTTTACTAATATTTGTATTTTTTTATTTTGAAGAATGACATTAACATACTCCTGAAAAAGTCTAATACCCATATAAAATCCAAAATTTACATAGAATCTCACAATGTTTATGAACCTGCTATCCAGAGGAAGAGCTTTATCAAGAGTTTATAATCAAAATACTTCAAGATATTGTAAGAGTGACTCTAATTTTGCAGGTTTTTGAAGAAATATTTTTGTCTCCAAAAATGATTTGTTAACTGAAAATTTTGAATACCTGAATAAGTGTAATTGATAATTACAACCACTGTGTTAAAATATAGGAACATGTTCTGACACATTTTATGGATTTAGAGCAACAGTCAACTTTGAGTGTGTGTAAAAATGCTCCAGTGTTGCTGTTTGGATGGTGTTACATTTCTAAAAGTGAGTTATTAGAGATAGTAGAACCGAATCTATGTAGACTTAAGAAAAAGCTTCATTATAATTATCCTATTTTGGTGGAAATTACTTGTGTTGATATCTTAATTTGTATGATCATAGTTAACTTCATCATTATATTGTTCAATTAAAGAAAAGAAATAACTGATAAACTATGGAAAAATTTCACCCTTAAAATACAATTTTAAAAAGTTGAGATGGCAAAATCCTAGTTAATAAAGATAAAAACAGTTTTGATCAATTAGAGAAAACCTGAGAAATACTCTTCTGCCATTTGCTGCCACCTGTCTCTACAGACAGTTTCTTACCAGTTTAGACTCTCAGAATGTGAACAATCTTTTAAAAACCTCAGTCAATAGCTGGATGTGACCATTGTAAACATAAAACTCAATATTAAAAAATTATGTTTATAGAAGTAAGCTCAACTTTATCATTATAATATTTGAAAGCATTTTATTTTGAGGTATTTTACAAACTCAATATTTAATATCTTGCCTAAAATATATATTTAATTAATCAATCTGATAGAATTATGAGAAGAGAAATTTTCACCTAGCCCTATATTGATGTTCAAATTTCTTTACAGTTTAGCTAAGGCTGCTATAAAATTAGTATTTTTTTAATCTGTGCATATTTCATAAAAATGATTGGGAAACACTGGAGAAATGAAGAGAACTGAAACTGGGTGTTTATCATTAATATAATAGTAATAATGATTACTATCATCATCATTATTACCGCATCTTATTTTAACCACTGTAAATTCATAAACAGACATAATCAAAAGGCAGATTAGAATCAATAATAATGCTACTTCTGAAAATATATTTTGCATATAATTCTCCAGATTGTGAATAAATAAATGCTGAAGAACATTTTTCTTTACATGTTATTTTGTAACTTTTTATACATAATGTATCATGTTGATATTTGATGCCAACAAATGTACTTATGCAAAATAAAGATAATGTTAACCAAAGTCTACAGTTGTATCATATAGATGTGCTAAAATTCATATGTAATCATTTCCTATTGGATATTATGTCTGTTTCCAGATATTAATTTTGTAAATGATACTATGAAATATCTTAGACCTATATTTTTATGCACATTTTTATTTATTTTGGGGATTAGAGAGTGTGCTAGTTTTTATGACTTTTGACAAAGATTTAGTAATTGCCCTCTAGGCTTTTTAACGTTTTAATTTACTTGAAAAATCAAGTTCAACACATGGCTTCGTGTTCACAGATGCACAATAAATAACATTTGTAAGTTCTACTATATCTGAGAAGTCTTAAAGCATATGTAAGTTGTCATTCCAAAGTTAGTATTTCTATGCATTTTTCATGTAACAATGACTCCGTATACATAAAAATTTTCTTCTCCCCACAAAAAGCTTTCTGTATAAGAAATTGCAAATTGATATTGTATCTACAGTTAATATTTTGTTCAAGATTATGAAATTGCAATGTATTTTAAAACATTTAGCTCAGGTTTAAGGCTGTAATCAGGAGTTTAGAAAACCAGATGCTCTTTCTGTTCAGTAAGAATATAATTGACAGTTAACTTGGAATCCTGTACTTCTGCAAAGATTGTTTTTCAAAATCTACAGTGATAATGAGCACAAGAGAACAATGCCAGTTACCTGCTATTTGCAATATCACTACCAGAGAAAATGTAGGAAAAATTTGAAAACTTGAAAAAAAAAAGATATGAGCTTACCAGAGGAAATCTTTGCTAAGTGGCCTTCACTATAAAAAGATCAATGAGAATCGTGAAAGTGTGTGAAGCAAAGATTCTTGAACCATATCTTTAGGTCAGAATTAACATTATTTCTCTCTGTGCTGACACAGATAATTGGAGAAAACATTTCAACCAACAGACCCCTGAAGTCGTGTCATTTTCATTTTCTTTAGAAGACACATAAGACAGGTGCATCCACTGAAGACATCTAAACATGCTAGAAGGGAGAAATAATTTACCAAAATGATAACTATCTGTCATAATGACAGAAACTTATTATCAGGAAGGCATCTGGTGAACTTCCAAGAATTATTTTAATCCTTATCCCAAAGGAGAAGGAAATAATTTCATAGGGACATCTTCAAAGGACACTATAACAATTATCTAGACTCTTCTTTCCCATCTTTCTGACATGTGTAATTACTCATTTCCACTACATCCACATACATGAATATTGTAATTACCTCAACATATTATTTTACACTTTATGCAAGTGAAAAACAAAATAATACAGATATGTTTTATCAGGAAAATTACTCAAATCAGTAGGTGTCTGTTATTAATTTTGAAGATTAGTTACCAATAATCAGCAAATAAAACAAAAATAAGACCAAACTCTTAAAAATAACAGAGTTGCCTCACCAGCAATACGAAGCACATGTATTTCATGCATAAACAGTCCCTCCTTTAGGAGGGACTAATAGACAAATCAGTCTGCACAAGTCCCAATTAGACCACACATCCTCAAGTGTGGTTCTGTGATTGTCCATGAACGCAAACTAGTTCAATGTAAATAGGTAAGTTGAGCTTATTAACAAATAATCAGAGAAAATAGGGCATGGGTTGATATTTACACTTGACATGCTCTACTTCATTGAAAATATACTTATCACAAAGTTTTGGTAGCCTTAGCATATTGATAAAGCTCCATTCTCACTATTTTATATCATTGTCGTGATGGATGAAAAAACCATACAAAATCAACTTATTCACAGGAAATATTTTGTTTTATAATGTAGAAAGGATATTTTAAAGATAGAATCACTAAGGTTTAAAAAACATTTACGTGATTCCTGTTAATATTCTCAAACTTAACAGAAACAAATGACTTAAATGTTAAAACTCTTTAGGTGACCAAAATAAATGCCAATTTAAAGTACAAAATTACCATTATAAAAGTGATGAGGTAAAGAAAATATGAAAGAGGGGTTATAGACTCTTAACATTATTGATGAGAGACGCCTTAGCTTCTATCTGCATATCAAACATTTGAATATATATATCTCACAGCATGAGATATTAAAAGCATTGAGATGACTCCTAAGTAACTTGTATCCTCACTATTCTGTGCTCATACTTCATGGCATTTTTCATTTATGTGCCAATATTTGTGGTTGTTCTACTTGTCCACATTTTCTTATCTTTCCATACACAACTTGCCCTGCTTAAACTTCAATTTAAGCCTCAGAGACTCCGTGAGACCTTACTTGACCATTTAAATTTTCATTACGTGTTTGCCAATCTTTAGAACATGTGTAATCCACCAGCAATATTTTGATTTAGTGCTATACTTTCATTCTGCATCATATGCATTTGTATCCTAAAATGGATATTCTTACTGAATGTTACCTTAAGGAAGTTTAAAGTATATGTAGAAATTGTACCAAGGTGGGGTCTGCAGAAGCAAATACGAAGCTAGTGTTTGGGGTGCAAGTTAGTTATTAGGACTCAGTATGATCCCGAAGCTGAGCAGCAGTTCCTTTCTTGACTGGCAGGTGCATTTACAGGTATAATGTAGAAATGTATACAAATCATAAGTCTACATCTGGCTGACTGCCTCAAAATAACACACCATCCTGTATTTTATCTGATTTTTCTAGTTGGCCTTGGATTAAGCATTAGTCAACTGTAAGGGGTTTTGATTCAGTGACCCCAGTCATATATATATGTTGGACATGAGATAGCTGGACATAGATCCCGCATTTTCTAAGAAAAATCTCCATTTTGAGTAGGTCGCCAGGTTTAGGATTATGTAAATAAAGTGCTGAGGAATAAAAGGTGTTCTCACCTAGCTGGAAAAGTTAATTGAATCAACCCAGGCAATGCCAGTTGGATTATATATATTCTACCCTATGTTTTCATCTTGTATCTACCAATTAAATCTAAGTGCCAGGGCCCCCAAAAAAAGTCATATCAGATGCTGAGAGCGATTAATTAGCTGGTATTACTTGAAAATACCTAAACAGCGCAATAAGATCTCTAGATAGTCCTCAAGGAAGCTAACTAATGTTTTGTTACACACGTTAAGCAAGTTAGTAATGAGAGATGTAAGACCCAAAATAATATAGAGCAGACTAAGATTAGAGCATTGAAATAAAGAATCAGGACAAAAATGGTGCCTAGTTTTAGATCAACTTTCCTTTAGTAACAAATCTCTCTATATATCATATTGGAAGATATTTATTTTTACTTTCATAAATCTGTAACGTGTAGAAAAGTGCATTAATACTGCGGGAAATCGCTGAGAGGACATGACCACTGGTTGACCCTCAAGCTGGACCGGGGCAACTGGAGGCATCTCACTGCCTCTCCTGTCCTTGGAATGGGCACTCTACTTGCCTCCCTTTCTGGAAGCTGCTCAAGGTCACAGCCTTGAGAAAGGCTAAGGGTGTTGAGACGATCTGGATGGTGCATGTGACTAAATCCTACGAAGGCCTCTGTATAACCGTTTCAGATTCTGGTGGGCGATGCGAAGCCTCTCGCGGCTGCTCAAGACAAGCCTCATATATAAGTTCCCTTGCTGATTAAACCTGCCAGCTAACAATCTGAAGTGTCCACCTCTTTCTCCAGTCTCTCCCTGCCCTCTGTGCATGTGGGCTGGTTTCACATTATACCTGGGAAGCTCCCGGGATTGTGACCCAACAACTGTCACCAGCGAAGCTCATTAGCAATTCCCAGGAAATAAAAACACTCTGGGTAATAAAGTCTAACCTTCTTTTTGCCTTTGTGCGTAGTCTAATTTCACTTGCTCATAGGGTGCCGCATGCAGAGATCTTCCAGCTGCCGCTTTGGACCAGAGCTCCTAGCGCAAAACGGCTGCTGCCCTGACACCTCAGCTCAGTGGGCGGGCCTTGCGCAGAGATGTTGCGCACAGACCTTGGGATCTAGAGCGTGAGCAGCGCAGCTGCACAGTCTCGCGAGAACTCTGTCCCCTTCCGGCTGACGAGACCCTGTAACGCAGCCGCGACCGTGGCCCGTGGGGGAGACGCTGTATGCTAGAGCGTGAGCTCGCGCCTCTCCATTCTTTCATTAAAGAATAAAGCTGACCATTGTCTGTGGGAATCCTGACGAAACTTAATTGAGGAAGTTTTCCTTAGAGAGCACCTGTGCTTGTTTTTGCAGTTTGCTGTAGAAGACCACCGTCTCAGAGCCTCTCACATTTTAATTAATTTGTGGATTCCTGGATGACGGCATCATGAAATTTCTGTCAGAATCCTATGTGAGTGTAAGACAATGGTTATACATTTTTAAGAGAAATTTTCCTCATCTGATGCTGAGTTGAAGCAGAAGAGGGTTCTCCTTGTCTCCCTTGCTAGGTAAGTAGATTTCTTTTTTTTCTTTTTCTTTTTTTGCGGTACGCGGGCCTCTCACTGTTGTGGCCTCTCCCGTTGCGGAGCACAGGCTCCGGACGCGCAGGCTCAGCGGCCATGGCTCACGGGCCCAACCGCTCCGCGGCATGTGGGAGCTTCCCGGACCGGGGCACGAACCCGTGTCCCCTGCATCGGCAGGTGGACTCTCAACCACTGCGCCACCAGGGAAGCCCAGATTTCTTTTTTAACTCAGGCTTCCCCTCAAGATGTATCATTTTGGGAGTCCTAGCTTTATTTAGGGATCTCGTTTCTAAATCTCCGTTATCAACAGGTCAAACTCTTATCTCTTGTTTCCCTCTGGCTTTGTAAACCCCAAATTAAATCCTACCCAGCACTCTGAATTTCATTTTACTCTTTGTAACTAGCTCATGTGATTTTCCTCAACATTTGTTTTAGCTCCAACATATATTTAATATGATATATGTTGCATCTTTCCTAGAATTATAGATGTTTTGTAGCAGGACACTTTTCACACCACACACAGCTTTTTTTTTTTTTTTGCTCTGATGCATTTCTTGTTAAATGAAGTCTTCTTTAAAAAATAAAAGAGGAAGAAGAAGGAAAAGAAAAAAGTCTACCTATTAGCTTAATGCTCCCTCTAAATAATTTGTTTCAAAAGTCACTGGCTGCTGTTCACTAAACAAGTCTGTGTCTCTACTTTTGTTTTTGAATTTCATAGTAATGGTAGAAGATTTAAGTTGAGCTTCAGCAAGTCCTCTTATTAAGAGAATTTCACCAGTTATTCAATTCTATTTAATGATATGAAACTTCCATTTCATAACAGGAAACATAAAATCAAAATGAGACAGATGTTTCTTTATCTTCTAAAATACATATTTGCCACAGAGAGCAAAAGTCATTAGATCACAAAAAATGAAAATATAAGAATTTTCAGACATAATTTATATTTCATTAACCAAGTTACTCAGAACGGTATTGCAAAAATAATATATGGATATAAATTCTTCTCTCTGTCTCACTAGGAAAAAAAGATGCCTTCAGGATATTCTCAATTAATTTCCATATCTGATATCCTACAAATGTAAGATGAATTGCTATAAAAATGCAAGGCATGTGGTGAGCTTTTATATAAATGTATCAATGATAGATTAAACCTAATATGAAAATAAGACAACCCCTCCAGGCTTAGGGTGTGCTGAATTGGATTTTCCAGGGAACTGCTAGAAATGTATATGAAAAATAAAAGATACATCTCAAAGAACTAAATTGGAAGGTATTTTGTTTGAAAAAGAATTATCAATATACAGAACTTTGAAAAGTGAAAAAGATTATCAATATACAGAACTTTCAAGAATGAGCTTCAAGGATAAATGACTCTTGTTCAAAAAAAAAAAAAACAGAAAAAAAGAAACAGCACTCAGGCTTCTTTCACTTTTCAATCATAAACCAAAATGCCAAGGATACATATTCTTCTCCCACTGGTTTTGTGTATGGAGAATATATCTAACTCTATAACTATATATATATATATATACGCATCCATATATATAAATACATACATACACATGTATACATATATACACCATTTATATTTCTGAATTTGCAAGTAGTTCACAAATATACTGATTTACTTTAAGTGCATACATAAATGTAAACCATAAATGTAATATGTCCTTGAATGGTTATATTGATAGCTGTAAAAGCTATTTTTAATGGAAATGTTTAGTTTTAAAAGACCAATATAGAAAAAAATAGAACGGAGAGGTACAAGAAAAATATGCGGGAATAATTTCATTTCTCTCTGTGGAAAAATTCCTCTTCTGAAACTCATATGTTCTTATCTGTCTCCGACTCATATCATTCAAAAGTTCTCACTACTCTTTATAAGATTCTCCCTCCGATGCTGTGTACAGTAAACATTACCAATAATTGTTTCTGAAGTTCGATTGTTATGACTCCCTCTTTCTGCTTCCTGTGGTATCATCTCAGTCTAAGGAGCTTAAACATAATGGCAGCATCAGTGAAAGGTGTCACACCTCCCTGCGACAGGTGCCATGATGCCTCATTCCCTGCAGAGGCCGATAGGCCCTGTGTTGGCCTCTGGTTGTGAAATACACAATCTGCTCTCTCCTCATTCCAACCCTAGGTATTTCTTAAAAGTAGAGTACATTTTTGATTGACTTATAGATTTTTTTGTTGTAACTGCTGTGTTTTTTTGTTTGTTTATGTTCTCTGTTCCATGTATTGTACTTTCTAATACAGGATATAAGTTATCTGCAGGTGGAAACACTATTGTTCCTCTTGATTTCTGTCTTCTCTCCTCTTCCATTTGTTCATAATTTCTCCTGAATTCTGCCTGAAATTATAAAACCTGACCTTCAAATCTTAAACTGGATTTTTTGTATTATTGATACTATTCTGTATCTCTTTTCAATGTACAAACTTCTGCTTCATTGATATTATTTTTGCATTGATCTCTATTGCAGACTTTGGCAACTTTGTATTTCACTATAATATTTTCTTGTCCCAATATAAAGGATGAGTTTCTGTTTCTAAATAGAACATATATTATGATGTATATTATGTATATACACATGTGTTTTCATACTACATAAAATTACACAATAAATATTGAATTGCTTATATTCATATTCATTATCTCTGAAAACAATTTATAGCTTTGTATAAACTATAGAAAAATCAGCAGATTAAAATAAGACCCTTTGATAGAATATGAATTGTCCATTTCTTTATTCCTAAACTTATAAGTAAATATTGCAGAGTTCTGTTCTTCAAATCTAGAGTCTAGAAAGCTATAGTTTGTGACAATTTTGAGAGGTAAAGGGGAGCAGATAAACTTGAACAGACTTTGTTGGTTTTTACTAACTCTTTGAAAAAATTGAAGCAAGTAGGACTTTGACATTTTATAAGGTATATGAAAAACAACATAACTCCATGCTGGTATATTTTCTCACAGCCTGGAGTGATTCTTCTATTTGTATTTTCTTATCTACCTGTATTATTGGAAAGAGTGTCCCTCTGGTCTTTAAAAGACAACGTTAAAGGAAGCTTGTTTCAAGAAAAGTGCTTCTCTTTTCTCTGGGAGTTCTCTGAATTTCTCATTTGATTGGAAAAAAGAATTTGTCCAGGTTGCTTTTATTTGTTCAGAAAAGATGTACTATAATTTCCACTTATAAGCCTCTCTAAATAATTCAGCCTGGATATAGTCAGTGTATGGAAATATATTGGAAAGTTACATTAAAAAAAGGAAATAAGAAAAGGTTTTACAATTTTATGTACCAAAGACTTGTTTGTTTGTGTTCTTTTTGGTCAGTAAAGTGTTAGTTTTAAGTGAAGTATTTCAGTAATTTTATTTTCATAGAAGGATTTATATACTTTAAAAACTTTACTCTTTATTTAAAATTATTTTCCAGAACTTTGTATGTGTGTAGAATTTAACATACTCTTTATCATATGAATTTGAATATTTTAAATTGATGCTGAAATAGTACAATACTTGGAAGACTAACAATCGAATTTTTTTCTTATTTTCTTTTCACAACAATGAATAGTCCCTGATTTTTGAAACATAAAATTACATTCTGTTTAATCAAAAACATATGTCTGTTTTCTGTAAAACTGTGTACAAAAAATATAAATTTTCCAACAGTGATTAATTATGTAAAAAAATAACTTATGGGACAATATACAATTATATGGAATTTACTCTCACATGTAGATAGCAAAATGCAATCAAATGATATTTTTCTCAATATGAATCTACCTTTATAACCTCTGTAATCAAGTCACAAAAAGCACATTACAATAACAAAGGATTTAAGTTAAATGTACACAAATATTAATACATTCTAAATTGCCATGCTAGAATCTTATGCCTATAATGTTAATTTTAAGTTTAATTTTTTTTTTTTTTTTTTTACTTTTCCCTACCATATATTTAAGTCACTTTATTTGGGAGGATTGGCTAGGGGCAGGACAAGAATAAAGACGCAGATGTAGAGAATGGACTTGAGGACACGGGGAGGGGGAAGGGTAAGTTGGGACGAAGTGAGAGAGTGGCACTGACATATATACACTACCAAATGTAACATAGATAGCTAGTGGGAAGCAGCTGCAGAGCACAGGGAGATCAGCTCCGTGCTTTGTGTCCACCTAGAGGGCTGGGATAGGGAGGGTGGGAGGGAGATGCAACAGAGAGGGGATATGGTGATATATGTATACATACAGCTCATTCACTTTGTTATACAGCTGAAGCTAACACAACATTGTTAAGCAATTATACTCCAATAAGATGTAAAAATTTTTAAAAATTTAAAAAAAAAGAAATACTCTTAAATAAAACTTGCCCAATATTTGTGGCCACATATTTCTCCTCCTCCTTTTGAATTTTATTATACTCCCTGATCCTTTTCCCAATGAACCATCAAACCTTTGTTTTTTCTATTCTAGTATTTAGTAAATCTACTTAATTTTGCTTGTATGAGGCAAAGATAAATAAAGAAAGGTAATAATTGAAGTGGCTATTTAAAAATAAACTGGGGTTCCAAATGGTGAGGAAAAATGCTAATTAATAAATCATATCTTGGTGTCCAAAAAGATATGAAAACAATACCACATTGCCTTGCAAATCTTATCCTTCTCTAAGATAGCTTACCTTCATAATAACATGTATAATTTTATTGTAAAAAACTCACTAAGGGTATTTTAGGTCATAAAGAGGTTGATTAAAGAACAACCCAATATAAAATAAAACTATGAAATAGTGATGAATATGTAAAGAGAGTGTAGTGGAACATAATTTGATTATTAAATTATACATTCAATATTTCACTTATATTTAGCTATTAGTTTCAACTGTCATTAGAAATAAAACTTTTAACTTTACATTTTGGGAGCAGGGGATAATAAATACCCAGAGGCCTGGAAAGACAAGAAAAGCATCAGTGTCCAGGAATGATGAGAAAGCTTCAGTTCATAAACATAAGTAAACTGCAGCAAATGCTAAACCCTTCCTGGTGGTTTGTTTTATTTAAACATAATATCAAAGTTACAGAAAAGTTGTATATATACTGCAAAAAAGTATCTATATCCTTTACCCAGCTTCACAAATTGTTTACATCTTAGTTTATTTGCATTATCATACTATTTTATCCATGTATCCATGTATCCATCTATATCCATTGTTGATCTATATAATAATAATTAATGATAGTATATATGTAAAGATTATTTCTAAACATTGAGGGTAAATTGTAGAAAATGTGACTCTTTATTATGACTTTATCCCTAAATATCTCAAAGTATATATTCTAAGAAGACATTCTCATAAATAATCACAGAACAATTAACATCAGGAAATTAATATTGATACACCGTTATTATCTAATCTATATAGTCCATCAAATGAGGTGAAATTCAGGATTAAAGAAAGCAGCAAAGTTAAGTAATTTACAGGGAGACCTTAGATTATGAATATCTACAAATCAAATAATCTAGTACCTATAATCATAAAGCATTGTATTTGAAAAAATAAGATTAATAAACAGAAACATAATTATGGTAAAATATTTTAATTCACTCCTCTCAGACAATGACAAGGTCAAAAGAAGAACAACAAAACAAAAAAGATACAAAGCCTAAAATAAGAATTTGTGAATTAGAGGTGATTGCTGACATGTGAATTCTTAGTCCTGAAATTAGAGGATCACTTTCTGTTGAGTGTCCATGGAACATAAACTAAAATTGGCTCAAAAAGAAATTACAAACACACCATACAAAGAGTAGAAATGAAACAAGTACTATTCTCTAATAATGATGCAAGAAAGAATAATTGATAAAATCAGAAAATAAAATGTAGAACCACAGAAAGATTCATAGTAAATTGGGTTGCTACTTGTATCTAAATATAATTGAAAATTGCAACGAAACTGATAATTTTCCAGGAAAACATAGTTGCCACAATCCATCCTGGAAATGAAATAATAATATACATGTTGATGTATACAAAAGAATCAGAGAAACCTGTTATTGAGTTATCCCCCAAGAAAACACTTGATAAGCTCAGTTTCATAAAGTTATAGCGACAGAATTGTAAAGAACAGATAATTCTAACACTAAACTATCCTAGAGCATAGAACAAAAAGGATAATTTTTCAAATATTGTTTATTAAGTGTGTAACATTGATTATAAAACCTGACACAAATTGCACCAATAAAATCTAAATGCCAATCTCAATCATGAATTAGGCGAAAATTTTAAATAAAATGTTAACAAATAGAATCTAAAAATAAGAAGAATAACACACCATCACAGCAGTTCATTCCTGAAAAGTTAACTATCATTAAATGTTAGAGCATATTCATATAATTTATCACATTTATACATCTAGGATAAAAATCATATAATTATATATATATATGTGCTAAAATACCATTCAACAAAATTTAAATCCCTGTCATAAATTGCAATTTTGAAGCTATATTTTTCTCCCCCACATATCACCATATGCTTTCCTTTTCATTGTTTTTGCCATCTTATCTGGCATTGCTCTGTGATGAGTCACTGAAAAATACAGCAATATATGTTTCTCCACTTAAAATTAGGTCTTGAATCCAGTTTGAGTTGATTTTTTTAATATGGTGTAAGACAGAGTCCAAATTCACACTTTAGCTTGTGGATACCCAGTTTTCCTAACACCATTTGTTGAGGAGACTGTCCTTTCCCTGTTATGTATTCTTGGCATGCATGTGGAAGATCATTTGACTGTATATGTGTGGGTTTATTCCTGGGATCTCCGTTCTGTTCCACTGTTCTGTACAACTGTCTTTATGCTAATTCCATACTGTTTTAATTATGGTGGTTTTATAATACTTCTTGAAAGCAGGAAATGTGATGTCTCCAGCTTTGTTCTTCTTTTTCAAAGTTGCTTTGTTATTCTGAGACTTTCGTGGTTCCACATTAATTTTAGGATTTTTTTCCTGTATCTAAAAAGGCCGTTGGAGTTTTGACAGAGTTAGCATTGAATCTGTAGATCACTTTGTGTCTAAGCAAGTTTGGTTTGCTATAACAAGATACCATAGATTGGGTGGCTGATAAACAACAAATTTATTTCTCACAGTCCTGGAGGGTAGAAGTTCAATATCAGTGTGCCATATGGTCAAATTCTTGTGAGGGCCCTCATCAGGCTGCTGGGGTAAGGGAATTTTCTTGTGCCACTTTAATAAGGGCATTAATTCCATTCATGTGGGCTCCACCCTCATGACTCCTCAAAGGCCCCATATCATCACTTTGAGGGTTAGGTTCCAAAATATGAATTTTGAGGGGACACAACATTTAGACCATAGCACTTGCTAAACAAAATCTAAGGCTGACAGGATAAGGGTTTATGTCAAAATATCATGTAAATAATAGAAGCACATATTAACATAATTAATTAATTATTTAATACAGAAATATTTATTGTCTGCATACAAAAATATCTATTGATCTCCTATACATATTTCTCTACTTTTGGGGAAGATCTACAATTAATTTGAATAGCACTTCTGCTTTACTCTTTTTGGAATGTACACAAAATTGCACTATCATGATTAATTAAACTGAGTTCAAATTTACAAGAGCCTCTGAATAGGATTGGTAGTCACACAAATGCAATAATATATCAAATGTTTGAAAGACTCAATGTTAACATTCATTTCCTTTCTTCCTTCTGTTAAAAATTTTTTTCACCCTAAGCAACAAGATTGTTTAGAGGTACTTTATTGGAAAACTTGAGCCTTTGTTTTATAGATGCAATGGCTTCAAGATTGATTCATGTTAAATGTAGTTCAAAGGTAATATTATTTTGCCACCTATAAAATTCAAACAAATCAAAATAAAGTTTTAGTGTTTGTTGTCTTGAGATCATCCCTAACTCTTTTCTTCAAATAATTAGGATTGTTATTTCCAGCAGTATTTTGATATCAAAATTGTGTTCTAAACTTAAGTCTGTAAAGCTTATCTCCTTTTATTAATTCATAGTACATTTGGACAGTAACATATTTTAGCTCTTTTTGTTTTTTTCTTTCCTAAATATATTTATGATGACAAATTAAAATTATAATGGAGTAATCATGGTTCAGGCATACAAAAATGGAGTTGGGTGGCCATTATGGACCTGGTCTCAGACACACCTCCGCCCCACTGAGAACTTGAACTTTCTTTGAACTGTAGGACACCACCAGCTGTATTGCGAACCACATCTGCCGGCTGCAACCTTTTGGTCTCAAGGTCTCCCTCTAGTAACTATGCAACCATTTTGGACCCCAACCAATCCTTACTTAACAAGCACCCTTACTTCTTGCCAGCTTCAATTATAATTCTGATAACTCATGTAACTAACTGTAATCTTGTGGTTTTGCCTTTATAAGTCTCCCCCATTTTGCAGTCCAACAGAACAAGTCTAGTGCTTCTTGACTCTGTGTCTCCTGTGCTGCAGTCTTAACACACACCCCAAAACACCTTTTTATTTCAATCAGGTTTCCCTTCCTAAAATTGTGTTTAACATTTATATTGTTTCCCCACCTAAATTTTAAGCTTCTGGAAGCCAAAATCATCATTATACTTTTCTAGATTCCCTGATTTGTAGAATGGGCATTCATTAAATTCAATATTAATTTAGAGATGTTCAAATAGCATTCCATCGAAATTAAATATAAAAGGAAATCACATTATTTCCTGACATTAAGATGTTTTGATCTGAGCTTCAAAACTTTAAAAAAGTTTCTTATATTAAAATATCATTAAGAATACATTTATCAAGTTGCTTTATTAAATTCAAAATGAGAGTGAAAGCAACTCCTTAACTTTCTTAAAAAAAAAACAGTACTACTTATTCTGTATAACATCAGATAGCTTGTAGCTTACTAATATTTCCACTCAAGGAAGCCTATCTAAATCTGTATGTTTCAGTTTTCCTATCTGTGATTCTTCCTATTTCATGACTGTGCGTATATCAATGAGTATAGTTGCTCATAGCTGGAAATTTACTGAGCCTTTGATAGCTTCCTAGCAACCGAAAGAAGAGAGAAAACTTGTCAGTTAACTCACTTGTATATTCAACCAAATGGTCTGTCTGTAGTCACTGAAGTATTCTTTATGTCTTCACTACTATACTGATTTCACCCAAGAAAGTTAATCCCAGAATAACATCTATGTACTTTATAGCTGTGGAATGAACTCAGTAATTTTGTGTTTTTTAAACATAATGCATGAGTATAAAATGTGTTTACTTTTTAATTGATAATGCTTAAGTTAAATAGCATAACATTAAACATGTTAATTACCATTTATTTAAAATAATAAAAACTCAAATAATTCTTCAAAATTTTATATTTTAAGGATCTTGTAAATTCATAGTAATGTTCTATCCCCAACTTAGAAATTCCTTTCATTTACATTAAAAAAATACCACTTCAAAAAACAAAAAAACCCCAGCACCATGCCTGTGTATATAGAGCCAATAAACAGATACTTCCCCCCAGCCTTTCATAAACTTTCTCATGATGGCTTATCCCATGGAAATCTTTGTTTATTACCTCTTTCCAGTAAGTTAAGAAGCAAGTTCCCTGGCTTAAAACACATGCAAGCTTATCTAACTGAGAAGCCATATTTCTGACCTTCAAAGTAATATCTCAATGTTTACAGCAAAAAAAAAAGAAATTTTGAGAATAAATTGAGAACAAGTACACTAACATCTCAGTGAGAAATATTTTTTTAAAAGCTACAACAACAACAACAAAACAAGTGAATAACATTTCACCTGTTTGTTTTTGGACTGTGCATTGAATTTCTCCAGTTATGACATAAAAATGTCAGAGACACTTCATGCTCTAGTGAAGCAAGCTAATCAGGACTGTCCTGGAATGATGCAAATAGTTAGCTCTTGTCTTTAAAAGTAAAGATCACAATATATTTCATATCAACACCAAATTAGCTATTGGGATAACTGGAAAGAATAAAAAAGTTTAAAACAAATTAAAAGTATATATATTTCACAATCTCCTGTATTTTTCTAAAAACTTGCATTTTGCGTTAATAATTCTTAGATTCTCAATTAATCAGTCTCAATGATGCAGTATATATGGACTCATTAGACGTTTTGTGGAAATAAAAGGGCACTACTAAGTTCATGCAATAACTGTTGCCTTTTTTTTATGGCCAGTATGCTGCCCTTAGCCTACCATGGCTTACTGAAGTTCTTCTAACCTCCTGGAAATATCAGTTTTAATTTTTTGAAGAATTCAACAATAATTATCAAGCAGTGAAATTATGATTGTCAGTAGTACCAAAGAAGTTAATAATCAAGTAAGCTGTCAAACAATTTGGTTCCACAATTTTTTGCTGAGCAGATTATGTCTAAACCTTGATCATCTCAATACTACTTAGTGAATGAAGCATTTGCTGAATATACATATATTATATATGCCATGCTCACTAATTTTATTAAATAGTGACTCTCAAAAATAGTATTCACAAAAATACTTTCTTGTGCACCTTTTACACCAAAAGCAGCTTAATCACTGGATATTACATGGATTATTTTCCAATACTGATCTAGAGAACAATTAATGATATGACTAAATATCTCACCTGGAAATATCTTGCAATAACAGCTATACATTTTATCTTGTGGAATTGGGAAATATATATATTTTTAAGTGTGATATTAAAACAATTTAAAAGTTGTTTTTCACCATCAAGAATTTGTCCAAGAATAATGAGAGGAACTGACAAAATTCTGAGGAAGCAAGAATATGCAAATGAATTAGCAAAAGCTTTTTTTAAAGCCAGATTGACATGAACATGCTAATGACTGTGTTCTGACTACTAGAGATTTCATTATAATTTACATACTCAATTTGGATGCTTGCAAGCCAAGAGAGCTATAACACTTTGGTTTAATAGTGCAAGCTCTGTAAGCAGTCTTTCCAAGTTTCTATCCCACATCTTTCACATATTAATTGTGTACCTGTGTACAAGTTACCTAAGTTTTCTGTGCCTCAATAAAATGGGCCCATAAAATTGGTCCTAATGCATGCATAATTTAAGATTCTATCCTAAAACAGATCACGTATGTTTTATTTAAATTTTTTTCCTAATTTATCCTATAGTAACTCTTTCTGCTAATTATAGAGGATAATATATTCTTACTGATAAATATAGGCAGATTGGAGATAATGAAAGTAAAGAAAACTAATCATTTTTAGAAAACATAGGATATACTTTAAATAATATATTCCATTTGCCCTTTCAAAAAACATATAAGATAGATATTAATAATAATTGAAATATTAAAATAATATATCTCTGCTACTATTTACTGAGCTCTTACTGTGTTTAACTTTACTAAGTATGTATTAGTATAAGAAGTCCTTATAACACAACTGTTAGGTAGGTATTATTATTCACATTTTAAAGATAAGAAAACTCTGCATCAGAGGGTTTCTATTGTTTGTTGAAGCTAATTCGGTTCAAAAGGCATGAGTCAAAGATAACAAGTCCTTTCAGTTTGGATCCAATATATCCCACCCTAAAACACAATGTGCTTTTGAAGAAAATCAGGTTAATTGTCTTGTTCAAAAGTGAACAGCTTGACAGTTACAGAGTTAGAGCTAATATTCTTGGCCTCATATATGGTGATTAAGTATAATTTCATAGAAAAATGAAAACAGCCAATTCTCATATATTGCTACAAACCAAAACTAGGTAATAAAATGCTGAAAGGCAACGTGTGAATACCATTTAAATATCAGAAAATAATTTTTTTTCATCTCTTCTATTTTGGATAATCTTATCTACCATCTCTGGACTTGGGATAAATTGTCTATTTCTTACATGTGTTTCTCCAGAGGATTTAGGATAGGAAGTCTCTTTTCTTACACGTGTTGCTCTGAAGCTTCAGGTGCACTGGTGGCACCTCCTTGGTTTTCATAGCAATCAGAGATCCTCCTCCCCCTTTCTGTAGTTATGACTGTGGTTACAGAAGTTACTTTCCACCATAATAATGCAGTTGGCAAGGAAGTCCAATCTTTTGCTAAATTCCTGTACTTAATGCACTTATCTTCTGTATGTATGGGGAAAATATTGTGTTGAGACGTGTAGACTGAATAGTCTTTTGAGATATTTCTCAATTCATTGCCAAGCATTCTTAACTTGGAGGTACTCAATGCTGGACATGTGAGGCTTTCCAAAAGGAAATCATTCAGTATTCTGATAGCCTAACAAGTCAGCCATCAACCCCGAGTTCTCAGGCTCCAGCTACTCCATCTCTGAATCCATATGTTCATCACCAAGGAGCTTGAAGACTAATTTATTTTAATCTCTCTCTCTCTCTCTCTCATCCTTGAAACAACTGTAACAGATAAAAGACTTTTAAGAAAATTTTAATGAATTTATTCCAGTATTAAGATAAATGGTTTGATTTCCCCATAATCCTAATGCCTTGGTTTCCTTCAGGTACTTAGGCACACATTCTAACTGCTAAGCAGCCTGTACTATGAGAGAAAAATGATCAGACCGTTCATGTGCACTTATGTGAAAGAACTTTGGACAATCCTGTGAAAGAAGCCCAGGAAAATTGTTGGCCACGTGCCACGCTACAATGCTTACCAAATCTATTAGTGTATGGTCATGCTAAACTGTCAGTAACAGAGCAGGATAAAATAAAGCTGATATCGTTCCATTCTCATGGGTTCACCTATGTAAGTTATAACAAGGAGAGTGAACAAACCATGAAATCTGTGGTCTTAAATCTCACATTGTGTCATGAGAAATTCTTCAGGCTTTCTCTATTGTAATATCTTATAAAAATAATAAAAGGAGGGCTTTCCATTTCCAATATTATGAGAGTCGGGAGACTTGACCCTCTCTTTGACAGCTAAAAGGTTTAAATGAAATGTATTTTTAAATGATAAGCTGGCAAAATATTAAATAATTTTCAGACAAAATAAATAAATAAAATAGGCAAAACAGTGAAGTCAAGAACTAAGAAAGATAAGCAGCTGAGGGCATTTGCAAAATCAGTGAAATTGAAATTTGGTGCTCAGGTCTCACAGGACATGAAGAAAAGGAGATAGAATTACGAGTTGAGGTGAAAAATCTAATCGGAGTACTACCTCTGGTAAATCTGTGATTCTAAACAACCATTCTGTCAATGTATGATAAAACAGAACTGCCCCCTGCCTAAAAGGAGGGCAAGAAAATTAATTATCATAAACTTAGATGCTGAGTCGTGAGTACAGTACTTTACTAAAATTTGGGGACTACAAACATTCCCAAATCACAAAATTAAGGTGGTCTGACAAACTTCAAGCCGATAATTTTATTTAGCAAGTTAAAATACAAAAACCCTTTGAAGCAAAGCCTTTTTGGATTTGAAGCAAATTCAAAACCTCTCCGAAGGATGCACCTCAGAAACATCTATAAACCAGGCAGATACTAAATTCACAAATAGAGCTATATTGGGAGAGGCAGTCTGCCATGGGCTTGAGCATCCCTGAACATCCTTTTGAGTGTGCCAGAGTGCGTGACATATGTCGCCTTATACTGAGCAGTTTCTGTAGGTACATAGGCAGCAAGTTAGGTGAAGGCAACCACAGCAGGAATTCCCTGTAGCTTCTTAACTTACTGGAAGCAGGGATGGAGAGAAGGAATTGGGCTGCGTTGTCTGCTATTTGTAGGATGTTTGCTGTTTGCTCAAAAAGTGTTAAGCCCTTGGCCTTGGGTACCAGATCAGTAATGCAAACCACAGCATGTGCAAACGTCATCTTATCCTAAGTCATGTCACCCTGAAGAAGTTCAGGCTTAAAAATACAAAAACTAAAATGATGATACCCTGAGTTACTGCTATTGGTATGAGTATTAAATCGTTCTTTGTTTCTTACAAGGAGTCTTCTTCCAGCATCCATGAGATTGTGACAGAAAAAAAATTTGTGACAGGCTAGTTTGTTAGATTGCAAGTAAAGTAAAATCTCAGGTGTCTTCATAGTTCTTGGCAGTCATCTTCATGCTTCTGACAAGAGGTGGAATGGATTTTGAAAATAAACTCAATTGTCATTGTACCAGGGGCACACTGATGGTAACAGGCCTTCCAGTATAGCCCAATCAATTGTGTGTCTTCCTGTACACCCACCTCACTCCACCAATTAAGAAGTTGAGTTTTTTGGGGGTTTTTTATGGAGTACACGGGCCTCTTACTGTTGTGGCCTCTCCCATTGCGGAGCACAGGCTCCGGAGGCACAGGCTCAGCAGCCATGGCTCACAGGCCCAGCCGCTCCCCAGCATGTGGGATCTTCCCGGACTGGGGCACGAACCGTGTCCCCTGCATCGGCAGACGGACTCCCAACCACTGCGCCACCAGGGAAGCCCAGAAGTTGAGTTTTAATTTAGGTTGTGTCAATGACTGCCTTAATCGCTGGAAACAGAAATTTCATTTTAGTAACTCCAAGGAAGGCATTCAGAAGGTCAGTCAGTTTTCAGATCCTTCCTGTAGAAAACCAGCCACCAAAGTCTGAGGAACCCCAAGTGCCACAGGAATAGACTAACATACAAGAGAATTGAGACATGCAGCCTTAACTGAGCTCCCGGAAACTGCACAGCCGGCACCAACTTCCAGCATGTAATTGAATCACCTGAACTGGCTTCTACCAAGTTTTACTGATCCCAGTTTGCGTGTTCCCATTAACAGCACTAATCCAGCCATTCCCTAAAAGCAGATCGTATATAAAGATGTATCTATTCCTATGGCATTGTACTTTGAGATAACACAATATTACTATAATTGATATATTCATATTTAATAAACTATTTTAAAGGGTGTTAGGATGATTGAAAAAATTGTGTAGAAAGTACAGAGAGATCCCATCTTCACCCTCTTCCCTTCATAGAGTTTCTCCTATTGTTAACGTCTTGCATTTGTGTGGCACGTTTGTAACAATTGATGAATACTGATATGTTATTGTTAACTAAGGATCATAGTTTGCATTAGGATTTACTTTGTATGTTGTATAGTTATGTAAATTTTGACAAATATGTAATGTCATGTATCTACCATTACGGTATTATTTATACTAGTTTCACTGCCCTAAAAAACCTGTGCTCCACCTCTCCCTTCTGCTGAAGCCTTGGCAACTGCTGGTTTTTTACTGTCTCTATAGTTTTGCCTTTCCAGACTATCATATAGTTGAAATCAAGAGTAGGTACCCTTTTCAAACTGGCTTCTTTCACATTGTAATATGCATGTAAGTTTCCTTCATATTTTCCCATGATTTGATAGTTCATTTCTGTTTATCACTAAATAATACTTCACTCTATGAATATTTATCTATTCACTTATTAAGGGAGTTTTGCTTGCTTCCAAGTTGTGGCGATTATGAATAAGGCTACTGTAAACATTTGTATGCAGGTCACTGCAAACACATTTTTAAACTCATTTGAATAAACACCTACTAGTATTAATCCTGGATTGTATGGTAAGTGTACGCCTAGATTTGTAAGAAATAGCCAAACAGTTTTCCAAAGTCGTTGTACGATTTTTCATTCCCACCAGCAACGAGTGAGACTTCCTGTTGCTTCTTACGCAAATCTGAAGAGTCCTCTTGGACAAATACAATAAAGAGAAGAGGAACTTCCCTGGTAGCGCAGTGGTTAAGAATCCGCCTGCCAATGCAGGGGACACGGGTTTGAGCGCTGGTCCGGGAAGATCCCACATGCCGTGGAGCAAATAAGCCCGTGCGCCACAACTACTGAGCCTGCACTCTAGAGCCTGCGAGCCACACCTACTGAAGCCCGCGTGCCTAGAGCCAGTGCCCCACGACAAGAGAAGCCACCGCAATGAGAAGCACATGCACCACAACGAAGAGCAGCCCCCGCTCACCGCAACTAGAGAAGGCCCGTGCACAGCAACGAAGACCCAACGCAGCCATAAATAAATAAATAAATTTATTAAAAAAAAAAAAATAGAGGAGACACTCTAGAGCTGGGCCTGTGTTTAAGGGGAATAGGAATGAGGGAAAGGTGAAAACACACACAACTCAAGACCAAGTCCTGCATTAGGGCAGTGGCTTTAATTAGAAAGAGGAGCACTGCATTTTGGGAATATGTAATACCAATTTTTGCAGGGATGTTACAGAAATAAGACACATTGAATAAATCTTTTTATATCAATGTCCTGGCACAGAAATGTAAAGTCATATTGTAATCATTCTTTGACATTACTGAGATTCAAGCACTCAGAGCTTAACAAAAAATTTCTAAAGTTCAGATAACTTTTTCTTGGGACTAGGAAGTTATCAATAGATGGAGTGAATTAATAGTCTGATTTATTTTTACCTTCAGATTTTTAAAGAAAATAAAGTTATACTTTCTAGCAAGCAATTTATATATAATATACTACCTGTAAGAGTTTTTAGTCGAAGTTGTTCAAGCTTGCATATAATGAATATTAATAGCTACACGCAGAAAATAGTCTATTGGTAGAGTGAACCATTAATTAGTTTATCATTAAATGATAAGCTTTTAAATTGAAAAAAACAGTTTATCTCCAAAATATATGAAAATAATTTTGTTCGGAAGGAAAATCATTTCTTAGGGTAATCTATCTTTGATTTTTCCCTTTATTAGATTTTTCTGCTTTTAATATCTTTTGAACTAATAAACAGTGAACTATTCTAAGATTTATAATTTCAATATAAAAGCAAGTATAGTCAATAGATTTGTTTCATTTGTACTCATTAAGGCAATTGTCACAGTATATTGATGCTGCTAGATAGCAATTTAATACTTCTAATAATGAAATGCCAAAATTAAGTAGTATGTAGAAAATTAAGGCAGAAGAATTTGAGTTCACAATTGGAAGGTAAATGAGCAAAAGTTTGGAAATCATTAAAGTTTTTAATCTCTTTTTAAATTTATCTCAGTTTTAGTCTTTTAGATTTCAGTGAGTTTCAATTTAATGTGATATTTATTGAAATAATGAGATTTATAGAGGAGATGTATTGTCACTTTTAATAGTTATACTGAAATATATTTCAGTATGAGACTGAATCCAGCTAAGCATTAAAACGGTGAACCAAATGAACTATTTGGTTCTCAGAATAAATGACAGTTCGTAGATCATTCATTACAATTTCAGAGTGGCAAATAGAAATTAAAATGATTTCAAACTAAGCAATAATTTGAAAGACTTGGAAAAAGTTATTAGCACTATAGATTGGAAGAGGAGCAGAAAAAAAGGAATGGTGAATTCAATACAATTTTACAGGTATAATTTCCATAAGCTAGTACAGTAAAGTTTTATGAAAAAGAAGCATTTACTGATTTTTCTTTCTATTTTATTATTGAGTATAATATTTAATATTACATCGTGAATTTAGATGAGACCAACAGAAACATGACAAATGGTAATTTTCTCCCATTTAAAAAATCTACCTGTATTTCCCTTATTAAACTTGAAACCACTAAAATAATAGCTTGCCCATGAATTATCCAATGAGCACACTGCAAAATTTAGAGGTTCCTTTTAATAATAATATTCCTGGAAATATATTCCTTTTTTCCCATTCCTTACCATTCTGTCATTTATGTTCAACATTTGGTGTACAGCTATTGCTACTTTACAAAAACTGTTGAATAAATGCAAGAATGAATTTATGCTGTAAGCTCTACCTTAGATGATTAATGGGGAAAAGAAAATGTAAACTACACCATATAAATAAGTGGATTTAGAACTAAGTAAGACTGGTGATCTCCAGACATCCCTCCCACTCAGGTCTCATTTCCCCTGAGCCATTAGACACCTGACAGAATTTTCTTATTGGGAAGCTACCACCTCTCAGGCCTGGACTATTGAAGGCAACTTCTTCCTGGTCTACCTACGACATTTTCTTTTCAGAGGTGCAGATAGCATCACATATTTTCAAAGCCAAATATGTTGAATAATAAATATTCAGATTTCCTGATAAAGAATATGCCAGTATTTTCAAAAGATGCATTCATTATTTCCCTTGAGCATAGAGGGTTCATTATGGATTCTCCACAATTTCAAGCCTTGCAAATGCTTGATTTAATCTTGATTGAAGTACAGGTTCCTCCTGCTTTGTATAGAAAATGCTTTGTTCTTCCGTATTTCCTTTTCCTTAAATTTTAAGAGCCTAGTTTATTCAAGCTCTACTCTTCTACTTTGGATCCAAACTAGCTAACTAAGGAAAATGTCTTTTGGTAGTTAGCTTCTACAGAACTCCAAAACTTTTTCTTTCATTAGCCTGTTTTACGCTAACATATACATTTGTATTCTATTTTAATCTTTATACAAGATTCAAAACACTTCTTTCCTGGAATATAATCATTGTATAATTTGTTTCTTCATGAATTGTCAACAGTTATATGAAAAGACATTATAACCTTAATTTCTTTGGTTTTTAAAATTAATTAATTTATTTTTGGCTGTGTTGGGTCTTCGTTGCTGCATGGGGGCTTTCTCTAGTTGCAGACTACTCTTCGTTGCAGCGCACGGGCTTCCCATCGCGGTGGCTTCTCTTGTTGCAGAGCACGGGTTCCAGGTGCATGGGCTTCAGTAGTTGTGGTGTGCCGACTTCAGTAGTTGTGGCTCGCGGGCTCTAGAGCGCAGGCTCAGTAGTTTTGGCACATGGGCTTACTTGCTCCGTGGCATGTGGGATCTACCCGGACCAGGGCTCAAACCTGTGTCCCCTGCTTTGGCAGGCGGATTCTTAACCACTGAGCCACCGGGGAAGCCCCAAACCTTAATTTCTGTGAAATAAGATGATTTAGAAATATATAATATTTCTATTATATACCTTGATTACCTTAGGAATTCAATACCAATTACTCTCTCTAAATTTCTAAGTCCACATGTTGTAATTTTCAATATTTATTAATATATGGATTGATGAATCTGTGCTTAATTCCGTTTGCTTATTCCAATCTTACATCAGTTTTCAGAACCAATAGACTAGTAATTTTGTGGTACCATTAACCAATTTCCTTAACTCAAACTATTTACTACAATGTAAGTGTAAATAATATTTCTACAAGCATCTCTTTCTTTAAATCATTCTGTCGATTTAATACATCCACATTGCCTAACTAGCCAGTACTACTGCCTACATGCTTTATATGTGCTCACCCCTCTGTGCTGCTCCTCCAGCTAAGTAAATTTATCTTAAATATTAAGATTCAGATTACATCTATCTCATCCATTAATTTTGTATTTCATGAGCATGATGGTAAGGTTATCCTAGAATAAGAAAATTGAAAGGTAATCATATTTGCATATCAGTATTACAATCTCTCTTTTACTTATATGCATTTTTATCTTACCTTTTTGTATTTTACCTGGCATATTCTTTGCCCATTCCTTCACAAGCCTAAATTTTGCTCATCTTACAAGACAGAGCTTCTGTGTTACCTTCCATTCCAATTAGATTGGATAGCTTCTCTTTACACTTCCAAACCATTCTGTGGATACTTCCCTCTTTGTTTTTATAGTGTTTCATAATGATCTATTTACTGGTTTATCTTTCCTGCTGGAACGAATTTCCTAACTACTGAGTACGTGGTATTGTTTGTTGTTGTTTGTTGTATTGAGGCTGCTACTCCATATGCATCAAACAAATGTGTGTGGAATAAGGTGATCTCTGGAAATTTCTTAGTGCTTCCATAGCATTTTAAGATCTCGAAAGAAAAAATAAAGTCCCTGATGTACTAAGATAAAGATGCACCTTTGGAGTAAACAGCATGTGGTAGAAACCTGGCTCTGTACCTACAAAGTGTGTTCCATTTGGCAAGTAATAGCATAATTTGTTATCTTCATTATCCCCATCTTCAAAATAACAATTACTCTAGTTACCCAAATTGCTATAAACATGAGAAATAATACAAGTAAAATGTATAATACAGTGAACAAATTTCATCCTATTATTAGCTACAGTAGCTATAATAGCAATGATTATAAATTTTTGTTTCCTACATATTGCCTTAGAAAGTCAAAAATACTGTAAGGATTAGTAAATAGCTAGAAGTTGGAAGTCAGTTTGGGCTAAATGAATAAACAAATTCTATATATTAAGATCAATCCAACGTGAAACAATAGAAGTAGGACAGAGACTTATACGGGCAGTATGTAAAATTTTTCAACATAGAGGTGGAAAACACTTAAGACTACTCATTCATGAATATGTGTTAAATATGTACTTGTTACAGGTGAGTGTGGGAGTGCAGAAGACAAATTTAACGCATTATGGTTACAACACATTGGAAAGATATATGTTAAATAATTGCATAGATGTTATTTAAATATAATTACGCTTAACAGTAGGAAAGAAAAGGGAACAATTTTATAGAAGAGGGGAAAAAAGGGAGTTTGATTCTGATCAGCAGAGTCAGGGAAATCTTCTCTTGTGGAACATAAGTTGAAACTTGTGGTGTAATGAGAGTTGGCTAGGGGACTGGAGAATAGTCTCCCTAGATTGGAAAGAGCATGGGGAGACAACCCCAGCTTTAGAAAAGCAGCTACCCAAGATATAGAGTGCCTTCCTAAAAATAGTCTAAGTTCTTGGGACCCCTCGGGGCCTGTAGTGTCTCCTGAGTAAGGACTGAGTGACATGAGTTCCATGTATCTCTTCCCTGGGGTACTCTCTGATCTTCTTGGTCATGGGTCCCCCATATATCCCAAGGAACTCTGGATCTCCTGTTTATGGGGTTAGTTCAGTGGCCAGTGGCTGGTCCAGGTTCTAGGAGCACAGCCTGGTGAGCAAATTACTCTGTTGGCCTGTATGGGATTTTTTTACCAGATGGTGTGACAGTGAGGTCCAGAATATACTGATCAGTTGATATTGGGTAGCTCCAATTGTTTATGTAGGAAAGGGTCCCATAAAAAATATTTTATCAATCTGGGCACATTCTAGGGACAGCCTTGTGTAAAGGTCCGAAGGCAGGAAGTAGTTTAATACATTGGAGGAACTAAAGAAAATGTGGGTGGAACATAGCATTTAAAAAATCAGTAATCCATAAGTGAATTAGGGGTTGAAAGATGTTTAAACTTATTTTTTTCTAATTTTATTTTTTTCTGGTGGAATATTAAGTTAGACTAAGTGCCCTTTAATTGATTCAGGGCTTACAGGATTCTCACAAAAAGTTAAACATCAAAGTTTGCATCTATAGTTTCTAAAATAGATGTTGAAATGCCCACATTTATTCTTTCACACTGCAAAAAACATATATAATCTTGTTAACAGCTAAATCTTTATGAAAAATATACTGAGATAATTTTAATTAAATGAAGACATGTTTGTTGAAAAAAAAAGTTTAAAACAGTTTGAAATGACCAAGAAGACCTTAATGGTACCCTCAGCTTGACCACACTTTAAGCAAGCTTCTTCCTTTTTCTAGGTCTCTGACCTCCCTTTTCTTAGAGAACTTACAGAAATTGTAATTTCTTTCTCAGCTCTTTAGATATGTAAATCTGCTCGCAGCCTCTTGCCAGCTTTACAATCCAGGAATATCTTTCTCAAGGACCTGGGAGCTATCCCTTTAAAATGTAATCATCAAGGAGGATACTGCCTCAAACTTCTATTTTCTGTAGAAAGGTAGAGACCTAACATTAGCAAACACGTTACTCCCAAGTCGTAAAAATACCTCCTGTCATGAAGATATGAGAAAGTTTAGTTTTCTCTTGGGTAAGGCCGATTAGCAAACACAGCTCGTGATTTCCCTCTCACTCCAGCCTCACTATGGAAAACAGTATGGAGGTTCCTCAAAAATTTAAAATTAGAAGTACCATGTGATCAGCAATTCTTACCAGTTTTTGTTTCAGCAGAGTTGATGGCCTTCCTTCCTTTTTGTAATAGCCTTGAATAAAATCTTCCTTACCTCTTTAACATTGTCTGGTACAGCTTTTGCATTGACAGGAAGAATGGCATTTTCTGAAAATTTTTTCAAGAGTTTTCTATTATTGAAAGATCAAGTTGAGTAATTTCAATCTCCAGTGACTATGTGGTGGTACTTAATTCAGTATTGAAACTTTCCTAAGAGATTTTATTATCTATTTTTGAAAAATAGTTCAATTTAAAAAATAACATTTTAGTAACTAATTTTATATTCTATTTATCTTATATAGTTTCTAAAGAAGAGATAGAGATAAAAAGAGAAATAGAGAAATAAGAGAGAGAGAGACAGAAATAGAAAGAGAGGGAGAGGGATGGAAGGAGGGAGGGAGGGAGGGAGAGAGAGAGAGAAGCAATCAATGCATTCTGTCATTTCTATAAATGTGCAGTATCAAAGTGTCCTTGACATAGAGTCTTTTGCAGTATTAACTGAAAAGTGACATTTTCCCCAATTAAAAAAAATGTGAATGTGCTTGTAATATACATATGGCCTTTATCATCATTTCTTATTTTTATTTTTGGTATCAATTTAGCCTTCCAACAGTGTTACCCTTTTATGAGTTCATGATGTGTTATTTACAGCTTCTAATTTTATATTTTGACAGAAATTGTTGTGAGTTGAGCATGCATATATTTGAAATCAGGGTGTGAACAGTCAGTTGCCAGTTATAAGTTGACCTCAATTTAGGAGACAAATTATTTTTAACTTTAAAATTTCCATGGTGTATGATAGATCATTTACATGTATAATTTTATCTGTAAGGCTTGGATACCAATTATAGTAAGGTTTGAACATCAATCATATTTTTGTTTTGTGATAACTTGTGGTATAAGATATGAAAAATAGTTTTTCCCATATTTTTATTTTTTAATTGTGTATTTATCCCCAAATTTAAAAAATCAAAAATGAAAATAACTCATTCTTACCACTTCTTTTTTCTTCCATAAATTCATTTGCCTTTCTCTTATTCCCATCACCTTCCTTCTTTAACAAGAAATTGACGAAAAAGAGAGAATTTGGAGATTTTCATGTGCATAAATATTAAAGTGAGTTTGCTAATACATATAAAATCTTATTTCCACATTAAGTAGAACATAACAAGTAGTGTTATGTAAGTAAACACACGTTTAATCTACTGAAGGCATTGATTTGCTTCTTTAAAAATAGTATCCAGTATCTGAGAGGATAAGTAATTTGATCCTTTCATACACTTTTTTATATTTAAAAATTTTAATTTCTCAAATAGTGATTATTTTGTTACAAAATGTGTGACTTGGTGAACATAAATTATTTTGATAGTAATTATTGGCAAATTTCTAAACTTTAAAGTATATGCAGTATTATTTTTAAACAACATTTAAAAGGCACAATACATGTTCGAGTTTAATTGGGTATGTTTTCTTTTGAATGCTAAAGATTTGCCTACTATCAGGTACCTTATTATACTGAATTAAACTTGGATATAATGACCACTCACAGCAATTCATATATGCCTGGGTAAATGCTGCCAGGAATCAAGCTGCTCTAGTCAGGATTGCACTGCTGGGGCCAGCTGTTCTCAAGACTTTAAAGAAAAATTCATCGAAGAAACCTTGTCATACATTCCAGAGAAAGCAGTAGAAATATTTTCATTTGGCTCTAGAGTAAACTTTACTGCCCATAACTAAAGCAAGGCCAGATTATTGCAGTGGCTTCAGGTAGCAGGGTCTCTGGTGATTCCTCATCACCAGCTTCCATTATTTTATACCAGGTCATTCAAACTGCCATATGATACCACAGCTCTGCTCCCTTCAAGAGTATTTCCAACTTGGGGAGCCAAAGTGTAAGAGAAACCACATGTGAACTGTCACTTTCAAAAGTAAAGGAAAATAATTAGCCTAGTTTTACTATCTAAGAGTGTAAAATGTAGAACTATAAGGACTGGCTTAAAATAACATGAAAATGTTAAGAATATGCACATGGCATTAAATAAGTACGTTGCATTCCCTTACACTCTGATCATATTTCATTCATTCTCTGAATGTATTTATCATTTTGAATATAATTATATGGATTATTTTCCATCTTTGCAGAAATTGAGATATTTTCTTGATTATCCATTTTAACCTAATAACTTATACAAGCTGTTACATAAAAAATGACAAATATAGTCACCTTAGTTTTTTTTTTAAATTTATTTATTTTTGGCTGTGTTGGGTCTTTGTTGCTACACGTGGGCTTTCTTTCATTGAGGTGAACGGGCTTATTGCAGTGGCTCCTCTTGTTGGGGAGCACGGACTCTAGGCGGGCGGGCTTCAGTACTTGTGGCTCATGGGCTCTAGAGCGCAGGCTCAGTAATTGTGGTGCACGGGCTTAGTTGCTCCGCAGCATGTGGGATTTTCCCAGACCAGGGCTTGAACCCATGTCCCCTGCATTGGCAGGCAGTTCTTAACCACTGCGCCACCAGGGAAGCCCAAGTCACCTTAGTTTTTAAAGTAAAGAAACTATTGATGTTATTAATCATGTAACATCATCAGTAGAGGGACAAATAATTCACCATATTGTTAGAACCCTCAATGATAGAATAAAGGATGCAAGAGAAATTGGGAGTGAAAAACTAGTTAAATTAAGGAAGTTGGCAGCTGTAGTTGCTGTGACATGTATTTCCTTTCTCTGCCATTCAAGTCACAATTTCTTTTGGCTTAGAACCAGATTAGTGATCTGATGTTATCTGAGATGATTTTAATTTCATTCCTTAGGATAGTTAGGCAATTTTTTTGAAACGTTGTTAAATTTGAAATGTCTCAGATGGCAAATC
This sequence comes from Delphinus delphis, assembly GCF_949987515.2. Taxonomy (NCBI): domain Eukaryota; kingdom Metazoa; phylum Chordata; class Mammalia; order Artiodactyla; family Delphinidae; genus Delphinus; species Delphinus delphis. The sequence continues at coordinate 131,484,908 of NC_082687.1, forward strand.
TTTAGATTATGTGTTTCTATAACTTTTGTTCTAATCTGTTAGAGGACTGACATGATATTTTTATCTACTCCAATCAACTCACATACTCAGAATAAAATGCAGGGTATTTTAGTTTTCTATTAAATTTGTGATGCAAATTTTATTGAAATTTCAGAAATTAAAGCTAGATTTATACATATTTCAAGGTCTATTAAAAATGTGAGACAAGCTTTCATTTAAGAGGAAGTTAAATTTCCCATTATATTGAGCATGACTCTTGCATTCACTGCATCTTTCTTGAAAATCAGAGCCACATATGTACATAAAGCCAATCAGCAAATGAAATTTCACTGTTGGAAAGTATCATACTATGTTTTGTAAAATTCAGTAGCAGTTGTGTAAACGTTTACTTTGTACATTTAAAAAAATAAATTATTAACTAATGGTCATATTTTCAGGTAGTGTGTTTTATATTACATGCTACTGAATCTTGAAACATAGGTGAATACATAATAAATAGTTTATTGGTATATATTTTTAAGAGTTCAAGGTGATCCTAAGACTAAAAGAATTGAGAACATTTTTTTTAAAGTAAATCTTAGGGAACATAAGAGAAACATCTCGACTAAACGACCATTCATCCATTCTTTTAACAGATAATATGTTCTTGGCCTGGGTATCCAACAGAAAACAAAACAGACAAAAAGTTCATGCACTAATATAGTTTCATTCCAGTTGGGGGCTATTGGTAATAAGTTTACAACATAAATAAGTGTATGGTGTGTAAGGAGTAGAGATAAGGAATGCCAAGTGATGCCAAAACTCAGGCTCTGTTCACCGGTGCTAAATAGAAACGCGGAGACAGAGTTTTGGGTGAAGTTGAAAAGAATAGCTTTATTGCTTTGCCAGGCAAAGGGGGCTAATGCCCTCAAAACTGTATGTCCCACCCTTGAGGGGGTAGTGAGGAGTCTTACAGTGTTCAAGAAGCAGGGCAGGGGGCTTCCCTAGTGGCGCAGTGGTTGACAGTCTGCCTGCCAATGCAGGGGACACGGGTTCGAGCCCTGGTCTGGGGAGATCCCACATGCCGTGGAGCAACTGGGCCCGTGAGCCACAGCTACTGAGCCTGCGCGTCTGGAGCCTGTGCTCCGCAACGAGACGCCGCGATAGTGAGAGGCCCGCGCACCGCCATGAACAGTGGCCCCCGCTTGCCGCAACTAGAGAAAGCCCTCGCACAGAAACCAAGACCCAACACAGCCAAAAATAAATAAATGAATAAATAAATTTATTTTAAAAAAAAAAGCAGGGCATATTCAGTTTGTGGACATTCTTCTGATTGGTTGGTGGTGAGGAAATCAGGAGTCAGCATCACCAATCTTCTGGTTCCAATTGGTCTGGGATGTACATGCTTGTGGGCAGCCTACAGTTAACTTCTTCCACCTGGTGGGGGTTTTGGTATCTGCAAAACAGCTCAAGGGACATGGCTCGAATATTCTCTATAGTCTTTGAGGAAGAAATAAAGATCCTTGACTGTTTAATAGCTAAAGTATTATTATCTTGTCTTGCTTGACTATTTTCCTTTTTCTCTGCATTTTTCACCTCTCTGATAAAATTTATTCTTTGACTAAAGCTTTTCTACAGACGAAAGACAGGCAGAAGGTATGGGTGGGCGTCTATTTTGGGAAGGCCTCATAGGGTCCTGCTCAGTCACACAAGAGAAATGCAAAGTTAGATGGTGCTTAGGAAATCGATGGTGCTTTGGAAAAAACTCATTCAAAGAAGAAGGGGGTGTGAGCTCTGTGGCTGTCTGGAGGAAATGACCTGTCAGAAAGAGAAAGGACCACAACAATAATTCTCGGGGATAAGTAGGTGCTGCCCTGCATTTTCTGGGTACCTCAAGAGGCCATGGTGACTTGGCAGAATGAAGAGTGATGAAAGTAGTAGATGTGATTAAAGAGATAACAATTGACTATCCATTAGTCCTTTTGAGGGCTTGGATTTTACTCTAATTGAGATGGGAAATTAATGAATGATACTTAATGTAGAAGTGACATGATACTACTTGTATTTTAACAAAATTCTCTAGTTGCTAATGTGATAATAGGTGATATAGGTTCAAAATTTGAAGCATACTGACTAAATAAAGAGATATTCAACAAATTGGCAAAAATATTGCCAGTTGTAATCAGGGTATAGTAGTGGTGGTAATGTGACAAGGACCTGACCAGGATCTGGCTATATTTTGAAGGTAGAACCAGCAGGAATACCAATTTGAGAGAAAAAAAAAATGTCAAGAATAGCTGCATGGTTTTTCAGCTGATTTACAGGGTTGTATCAGCTGTAAAGGTGAAAGCTGCAGGAGAAGAAGATGTGGGTTGGGGGGACAAGGAGTTCATTTTGGCACATACTTAGTGTGAGATACCTGTTAAATATTCATTGGATAAATCACATAGACAGGTGTATTTCAGAGAAGAACTTCAGAGATAAATGTTTTGGTTGATATTTAAAGCCAAAGAACTAAATTTGATCACCTATCGAAAGTGAATAGAAAGAAAAGAGAATTCCATGAACTGAACTCTTGGAAACTTCAATATTAAGATACTAGGGTAATGAAGTAGGACCAGTCAATAAGATATATAGAGCAGCCAGCAAAAGCCAAGAGAAGGTGATAACTGTAAGCTAAGTGGTGACAGTTTTCTGAACAAGAAGTAGTGAACAACATTCTTTATTGCTTTAGAAAGCAACTAATCACACCACCTAAGAAAAGTTGATGAATTCGTTTCAGGGCCTTGTTTTAAAGCAGCAGAAATTTCAAGGATTTTTAGGTTTTCCAAGCCACTGTGTTATTCTTCAGGACGTTTCTAATAAAGGAGAAGGGCATCATAATGTCTTTATAATAATTTTAAGGTGTAGAAATGTTATTCTCTGGTTTAATACCTCGTTATAAGTCCGTGGAGATTTTAAAGTAAAATTAACATCCATATGGAAAGTTATCAAAAAGTCGTCGCACTCGTGAAAAGGATACTGGGCAAAAGAGACAATACAATATTAAACTAGAAGCATAGGTACATTACAAAATATTGTGGTTTTTTTGAACTAAAGTTTATGGTGAACCAAAATTACTATTTTACTGTTATCAATATTACTTCCTGTTTCTTACTTGGATTCATCAGCTTATATAAGCATTAGTGTATTATTTTAAGACAATTCCCTTAAAATGTGATTTTGCCTCTTAGTAAATGTTTTATATTGGAACATCTACTTTAGAGGGCAATCTTTTAGTATAAATTAAAATAAATATATGGATTCCATCATTTGGAATATACCCTGGGTAGGTACAATTATAAAATACAGAAGTGTACATACTGACACTCACTTAACACCATTCACATTAGCAAGAAAGTGGAACCACCCTAAATGTCTAGAGACTAGAGATTAACAATGAAAATGATGGTTATATCCATACTTCGGAGTAGTATATAAAAAGAATAAGCTACCTAGATAAATTAGTAGATTACTAAGACACCAATTAGTGGGGAAAATGTCTTACAAAGTTATAGGTACATTATGTTACAATTTATGTTTTCTCCAGGTTCATATAACCCTGTGTGTATTTTTGTAAAGATATGCAGATTATTGATAGATTTATTGGTCTTTGAAAAGAAGACTGGGATGTTAATAGTCCATTTTGAGTGAGATTTTGAATGATTTTGATTGACCATATGTTCATGCTTTGGTAGTGTGGTCAAACATTTAAAAAAATAATGTGCGCTACCATATTCTATATTTTAAGGAATAAGCAAAACTGTATAATTTCCTATATAAATACATTGATAGGTTTAGCCACAAAATTGAGCAACTTACTTTTGTCTTTATAAACATGTAACATAGAGTTTATTTCTCTACCAGCTGATCACTTAATCAGATCTCACTTCATTGCTATTATTATTTAAAGATTCTGTTGATTGTTTATTGTAAATATATGTATAGGTATAGTAGATTCATTAATCTATTAAACTCAGTTACTGTCTTTCTATTACAATCTAGAAAAAGTTAATCTTCTTATTTACCCAATAGCTAGAATTCTGCTAAAAGTACTTAAGTATTAGAGAAATTTGTATTAAAAAATACTACTTGAAATAGAGATATATACACAATCTTTACCTATAACTATGGAGATAAAAATTAAAAGCTAACCTACTGCTTTTTAATATGTAATTATTATTTTTTTAAATACGTGGAATAAGGTGGAATTAATGATATGTCAAAGTCAGATTTTCACGTCTTTACTTTTCCTTTATTATGACTAAAGAAAGAAACGAAAAGAAAAAAAAAGAAGAAATGGGCATAGTGATACAGCATTGTGTTCCCTGGTGAGAGTAAGGAAAGAAACAGTGAAAATAAGGTAGAATTTTAAACAAAAAATAGCCTAACACAATGATTCCAAATACAAAATTCAAATATCGAATCCATTGAGCTTATTATATAAACTAACCATTCACCATAGAGTTTGTTATATAAATTAACCATATTTTTTATGTAGAGTTTCATGATTATGAATTACAGCTATAATACCAAATTATTCAATTGAAGCATGCTCAAAGAGGCAATTAATAATGTTAACTCTTAAAAATAATGATTATTTAAAAAAAATGTTGAAATAAATTTTATCAAAATAGCTACAGAATTTGAAGGTGTGCATAACCATACTTATACATAAGCACAACTTTACAATACAATATGTAGAATATGTTCAGTTTAGGCCAGAGTATCTGACATTGGGCCAAAGGAGAAACATGCAGATTTTGACATACATTATTTTGATATAAAGATATTTTAATTTAATTTTGTATTTCCAGGAAGAAGTTTGGTGAACTTCATAAACAAAATTCTCAATTTTTTTTTTTTCTAGAACACCATTTTTCACAGAGTCCCTCTTCTTCCAGAACTAGTGTATTTCTTGGGCCATATACTGCTAAAAGTGTATGCAAAAGATAGAGTATAGGGAGAGGACAAAGTATGGCTGATGTCTGCAATTATAATATGCACAAACAGAAGTAAAAATTCTTATTGACTACATGACAAACATTTTTTATATCTAACAGCATCTAAAAAAACAAACAACAAAAAAGATGCCTTTTTCTCATTTCCCAAGTGGCAGAGAAAATTAGGAAAATTATACAGAATATGCAATTTAAACTGACCTTCCAAATATGTATTGATGTACATAAACAAACCAAAATTGAAAATGTATTTTACTATTCACAATCAATCATGATTATAAATATTCTGTATGTATCCTGAATAATATGAAAATGTGGCATATTTATTAACAGTAATCTTGGCAATTTTGCCAAGATTTAATTATTAAAATATCAAGGTAGTCTTCAGAACTCAAAGGTGCTGACATCTGTTGCTGCTGAGGATGCTAGCAAGCTAGGTCAAAATCTTCTAAAGCAGTCAGAATAAAGTCTCTTTCTGACTGCTGATGTTTTTAGAAAACAGAACCTGTTGGAGAGTGAATCTGCCTTCAGCAAACTGCTGGACTTCTCTTAATATACTTGTAATATTCTTAACTTGAATTTCGTAGAAGGTTGCAGAGTTGGGTATAATATTTTTAGGGCAAAATTGGATGTTACCTATTGTTTCAGAAGCTTCCTCGAGAATCAGAAACAAAGCAGAGATAGTCTGAGTCTACTAAAGAGTCAGGCAAACACTAACCTAGCTCAATTCTTGATAGAATTAAAGTAAATAGCCCTTTGTGGGAAAAGAGACAATTGTCTGGAGCTTCTGTTATTGTTATGTACACAGTTTTCAATTAAAAAAATTAGACATTAATTTTAATGTCTAAAATTAAAAAATTAGACTAGACATTCAAATAAGCAAAAAATGTCTTATAGTCAATAGAAAAAGAAAAACATAATATAAAAAGTGTTAGGAATGATCCAGATGGCTAAGAGACCCAAGTAATGGACACAGAATTTACATAATGCTGATTATTAAAAAAAAAACAAACCAAGAACAAATAGAAGATACTAGTTGGAGTTTCACAAGAGAATTTGGATATATTAAAAAGCATTTAAAATATACTGATTTTTTAAAACTAAATGGATGAGTTTAATAAAGTATTGGAAATAGAACATCAAATCAAGAAACATGAACGTAAGAAATTAGAAAAAGACAAACTAAAGTACAAAGAGAAATAAATGAGAAAAGAAGAGAGATAGATGTGCGGCATGCTCACTTGTTCTCATATTTGTATTAGTGGGATTATAGAAGACAAAACGATGGGAAAGAAGAAATATTCAACAAAATAATGATAAAAAATTTTCTAAAACTGATGAAAAATGTCGCACCACATACTCAGAATGCTAAGCAAATGCTAGAAAGAATATATCCACACCTAGCCATATTATAGAGAAACTGATCAAAACCAGAGAGAATATTAAAAATATCCAAAGGGGAAAAAATTGCACATTGCCTTAAAAGAAAAACAACAATAAGACTTAACAGCTGGTTTTCAACAAAAACGTAAAAGCCAGATATCAATGGGCTGATCTTTTTAAAGTCTTGAAAGAGTTTTATATTCAAGCAAAATGTATCCTTAAAAACTGAAAGTAAAATAAAGAAATTTGGACAACCAAAATCAGAAGATGCATGTCCAGTAGATTTGCATTAAAAGAAATACTAAAGGAAATAAGTTGAGCTTAATAAACACGATCTCCTAGAGAAAAAGGAAACTGTAAAATGAAATAAAAAACTATAGAAAGGATAATTATAGCCTTCCTGGTGAATTAGTTGTCTTTTCTGGAAAACAAAACAGAGGGGTTATCTTTTGTGCCACTTTTTCATTATAATTTTTATTTTGTATCCTTATCTAAAGGAGAAGACATCAAGAGTAGGAACTGACTAGGTACCACAGACAGGGTAGCTGGATCTTTCTGGAAATGATAGAAATCTGTACTAAAAACGGTTTAACCTTTATGTCAGAATATGTGTTCCTAAATCGAGAGAGGCAGACTTTTAGCAGATACATGAAACTTAAAAGTACTATGGACTTGAAGTTTATACTAAATTTGTTGGTGATAAAAGTACTTTTATGAACATTATAGTTCATGACTAAGCAGAACATGTCATTTTTAAATACAGAGGCAGAAACTACAGGTGAAACAAATGAGACTGTGCAGGCATAAGCCTAGGAGGGTGAGAACCAATGATATATTTGTCCCATCAATGGCTTGAAAGTTAAAAATTTCATGGAAGGAAGGAGCTAAAGACAAGCCTGAAGTGGGTATGAATGGAGAGACTAGGAATGTCACCTCCCTCCCTCTAGCTATTTGAAACACTAATGAATTCAAGTTTTTTACAAAATCATCAGAAGGACTGGAAAATTGACTATTTGGGGAATTTTACTTTTTAGAAATGAAGATGACAGTAGTGATGAAAGACCTAGTATGTATAAGTTTCACTACAGTGATAAATATTCAGACTCTATCATTTTTAAAAAATACAGCTTTCTAAGACCCAAGTTTAAATATTCTGATTTCATCAGGTCTCAGGCAGTGCCGAGAATATTCTACGCTTGTTTAGCAATGACTGCTCTATTTATCCTGGGCTGGCAACATCTTTAGAAATTGTTTTAGAGAGTAACAGTGCTCTAAGAAAATGTCACCAAAATTCACTCAACTAATATCTTAGTACTATTACGTGCTGCACTCTCTTCTGGGTCTTAAGCATACAAAAGTAAATAAGAGGAGGAAGACAAATTTCCCTGAGGTAGTTCACATTCTGTTATGGACTGAAGGTTTGTGTCCCCCCCAGAATTCCCATGTTTAAACTCTACCCACTGCGATGGTATTAGGAGATGAGGTGTTTGATAGTTAATTAGGATTAGATGAGGTCATGAGATTAGAGTCCTCATATATGGGATTAGTACCCTTACAAGAGTCAAGAGAGGGGCTTCCCTGGTGGCGCAGTGGTTAAGGATCCGCCTGCCAATGCAGGGAACACAGGTTCAATGCAGGGGACACGGGTTCAGTGCAGGGGACACGGGTTCAAGCCCTGGTCTGGGAAGATCCCACCTGCCGTGGAGCAACTACTGAGCCTGCGTGCCACAACCACTGAAGCCCACACGCCTAGAGCCCGTGCTCTGCAACAAGAGAAGCCACCGCCATGAGAAGCCCATGCACTGCAATGAAGAGTAGCCCCTGCTTGCTGCAGAGAAAGCCCGCATGCAGCAACGAAGACCCAGTGCAGGCAAAAAATAAATAAATAAATTTATTAAAAAAAAGAGTCAAGAGAGAGCTTGCTTCCTCTCTCTGCTCTCTACCACGTAAGGGTGCAAGGAGAAGTCAGCCATCTGCAACCTGGAAGAGGGCTCTGACCGGAAACTGACAGTGTTGGCACCCCCATCTCAGACTTTCAGCCTCCAGAATAGTGAAAAATAAATTTTTGTAGCTTATAGGGCACCCAGCCTATGGTACTTTGTTACAGCAGCCCAAACTAAGATACATTCTAGTGCACATGCTTTATCCCTCGGCTAAAATGATTGCTCTCACAGGATATCTGGATGTTTGAAATGGTCTGTCCTGTCTCAGTCACTCATTATGTGACTCGGGTTGTTTCAGCTGTGATAGGTATGAAAATCCAACTAAAGAAATCCACCAAATTAAAATAATAATTTGGCTATCATGATTATTATGTTGATTTAGCGCTTTCATTCAAAGTTAAATCTACAACCTGTAGTTTTATTATTGTTTTTTGACTTTAAAATACAAATCTGAGGTCATTTAAATATAGAAAAGGATAATGACGGAGCCACAGTGATGTGACGTGGATTGCATAGAAGTAGATGGAACAGAGAAAGCACAGAAATCTTTGTGCATTGATGAAAGTCTTGTGAGAGGCATTCTCTGCGCTCATTGCATAGCAGGCCTACTTATAGTATAGCTTCTCCTACTAATTAAAACATATGTCAGAATCATCAGGATTTATTTTCAGGAAACAAAAACTACTCTAGCTATTGAAACACAAATGAATTTAGGTTTTTATAAAATCACTGGAAGGGGTGGGAAATTGGATCTTGATGGGTCTCAAAAATTGCTCCCACAGCAGTGCTGTAAACCTGACCTTCCTTCCGTGAGAGCTGGCCTAAGAGGGGAGCGGGGGAGTCAAGAGCAACCCGTGGGTACTGCTGACTTCAGGATCACAGTACAGTAGCTGTGATCCCAAGATCTGGAGGCTGCTGTCTCCTGAACCCCTCTCAGTGGTCCTAAAACTAATAATAATTGAACACCAAAACACTGCTGCAGAAAACCCCAATGACTTCAGAACCTTGCTTGCCTGCAGGAAACAAGCAAAACCAAAGGAGAATGCCTCTGCCTCACTTCCACCTTCCAAATCTTTTGCAAATGCATCTAACTGGCAAAACCTAATTTGTATCCAGAACCTGTAAATCTCCAGTGTCTACAATAAAGGAATGCTTAGTATCCCAAATTTGAAACGGATGCTTAGTGCTAATTTATCCTGTCCTTAATAATCTGAGTGTGGAAAGCAACCTGCAGAAGGTCTCTGTTGATTGGAAATTGTTTAACACAAAGGGTAAAAGGAAATATTCCTGGGGATTATTTACTCTACCTCCTATGATTAACAGACCTCACTGCTTAGAACTTTTTGCTGCTAGCAGATAAGCACTTTTTAAATTTTAATTAAATGCATTCACATTACCATTTGAATAATTGATAGACAGTCTCCCTTCCAATTTCATTTAGTTGTTTTAAAATGTCTTTCTTAGCATAAATTAATCTCCGATTAGCAGATTGATATGGAGAAGATATATATATGGGTCTTTATTTCTACAAGCCTTTCTTGTCAGAATTAGAGTAAGAAATTTGGCAACTTACTTCAAATACATGCCAACTGCTTTACAAATACCACAGAAGCTCCAAATCATGTTCCATGAATAATACATTTCCTGAATGAAGGAAATTAAAATGATATTCCTAAAATACAATTTATCCAAGCCTTACTATATTCTTTAGTAAGGTTATGCTAATGACTACACATCAAGATCATGATTTTCTTAAACTACACAGTGAGAAGTCTATGTCCCTGTTCATAATAACAATGATGATTAGGCTCTCATTATCAAAATAAAAGCTCAGCTATATCTTGTTTCTTGGTTCTAGCTATAGAGATTTTTATGTATCTCAACATTTATACACACTGATGTCTCCATGCTACTTTGCCATTTTCTGTCAATGGTAAAATTAAACTTTGAGATGCTTTAAAAAATTCTTTATATGAAAAAGTTGAAAAAAAGGATCTCAAATTAATACTTATGCTTACTAATCAGTGATTTTTCTTTTTAAAAAATAGTTTTACTTAATTTTAACTTTTATTTACACTTATTTTTATTTAACATTTAATGTGAAAATAATAGATTTAATACATGCATAAAATGTTTACATAAGTATTTATATTATTTACTTTTCTATTTGCTGTAGAATGTGGTATTTACACGCTGACGTTTTGAAAAGATGTGGAAAATGAAAACAATATATTTCAATTTTTTAAAAAGTTACTAAGAAGCATTTTATTTTATAACTTGTGTAGTGTTTTTTTGTTTTGGTGCATATTGAAAACACATCTTTTTAAAATGTAAGCTATTCTATTGTTTTATAGTCAAATATTTTAAAGTATAGATTAAAAACATGAAAAGATGGATAATAAAGTGATTATAGGAAGGTTAAAAGGCTCTGCTGATTCTTGTGTAGATGGATGGGGGAGCTTCTTGGGAGCATAGGAGAGGTTTCCTACACATATATACCCAATAGGACTTACTTTTTATATGTGAATTAGGAGCCTATGATCAGATAGATGCAAGATCTTTTACAATTTTTATGGGTTTATGGCAAACTCATTATTTATGACAAGAGCAGCTTTTCTGTTTAGATTTTGGATGTTTGAAATATGTATTAAGTTGACACTAAGAGCTTTAAGTTCACATTGTGCATCACAAATCATACTAGATTTTCCTATATCTTAAGTCATCCTGAATCTCATTATTCATTCCTAATTCATTTCTAATATCTTTTAAAAGTATTACACTTCTGCCTGTTTCGACAAACACGCATTTATTGTTTTCTGTGTGTGAGATACCATTGCAGGTGACAGAGATACTGAAATGAGAAAAAGTTATCCTTTCCTTCAGGGAGTTTGAAGTGAGAGCAAGAGTCATGCTCTAACAACAGGTTCAAAACCTGGAATAGAGAAGCTGAGTGTAGACAGGAAAACCTCGATTGCCTTCTTTATGTGTCTCAAGGACTTATTTCACAATGCTTGTTCTGTTTTTTTAATATTGTATTAACAAACATCATGTCAGAATATTTCCATGTTTGCAGATGTACTCAGGAGCAAACAACCTTCATACACTGTTAAAACACATGCATTTACTCTTTCTGTTCTTCCAGGGTTAGCAAGTGCTCAGAGAAAATGTAGTCTTTGGAGGAGAAGCAGTTTTCAATTTATTTCCCCCAACTTTTACATAGCTGCGAGTGTTTCTGCCACAGGAGAACCAACGTTGTATGGCTCCTGGTTCTGACTGATTTCGGTGAAGTGTTTATGTAGCTAAAATTTTGTACTTATAATATACAAAGTTCTATACTAAATCTCAAGAAGCGTTTTTATTACTAGAACTCCCTAGGAGAATTGGCCCCAAAAAAGGTGGCCACTGGGAACAATACAGATCTCTGATCACCTTTCTTTCCTTGTTTTCCAAAGACTACCTGGTTTCCTGTTTTTTTATTTACTTGTTTTATTTGCCTTTTTTTCCCCTTTATTGTGTCTATAAATGAGCTATTTTACTCTTGGTTAAGAACAGTATATGAAAGTCATTTGTTCTTCTGAATTTTCCCATTGTCTTTATTTAAAATAATCTTATAATGTCAACAGTGATTGTCAAGGTAATTCTTTTATAAAGTCTTTTTGAAAAATGTGATGAGGGGCACAAATGGGGTAGAAAATATAATATTGTATATATGTCCATGCCACTCTCTCACTTCGTCCCAGCTAACCCTTCCCCCTCCCCGTGTCCTCAAGTCCATTCTCTATGTCTGAGTCTGCGTCTTTATTCCTGTCCTGCCCCTAGGTTCTTCAGAACCTTTTTTTTTTTTTTAGATTCCATATATATGTGTTAGCATACGGTATTTGTTTTTCTCTTTCTGACTTACTTCACTCTGTATGACAGACTCTAAGTCCATCCACCTCACTACAAATAACTCAATTTTGTTTCTTTTTATGGCTGAGTGTGGGAAGCAGCCACATAGCACAGGGAGATCAGCTCGGTGCCTTGTGACCACCTAGAGGGGTGGGATAGAGAGGGTGGGAGGGAGATGCAAGAGGGAGGAGATATGGGGGTATATATATATGTATAGCTGATGCACTTTGTTACAAAGCAGAAACTAACACACCATTGTGAAGCAATTATACTCCAATAAAGATGTTACAAAAAAAGACAGTGAGATGCAAAAAAAAAAAAAGAATAAAATATTGTGATAGGGCTTCCCTGGTGGTGCAGTGGTTGAGAGTCCACCTGCCGATGCAGGGGACACGGGTTTGTGCCCTGGTCTGGGAAGATCCCACATGCCGCGGAGCAGCTAGGCCCGTGAGCCATGGCTGCCCGGAACCTGTGCTCCGCAACGGGAGAGGCCACAACAGTGAGAGGCCCGCGTACCGCAAAAAAAAAAATATGTATATTGTGATATACTCGTCTATATTTATTATAATAGAATAAGATTTGTTAAAACAATTATTGGTGCCATGAATATTTAAATAGAGAAAACTGGATGAAGTCTAGATATTGTAAATGTTGACTTTCTAATAGTATTCAATCTATGTTTGAGATTTAATGATGTGAGTAATGTCAAAATTTCTGATGTGGTTACTTCCTCTTGGATTCGATATAAAGCAATGCCCAAGAATATGTGTTCTCTAAAGAATGCATTTTATCCTATCCTCCCAACCCTTCCCACCCTCCACTCCAGCATTTATCTCAGCTCTTCTCAATTCATAGTCAAGGTTTTGTGTGTGTGTTTCTTTTGCTCAAGACACCATTTAAGAATCACCATACACAATCAATCTGACACCAAACTTTGTTGATCATACCTCCTAAATATCTTTGATACATAGTTACCATGATGGTCTGCATTCTTATTCACTTATATTCTGTGCAACATGTCTCCAAAGCATTTGGTGTTAAAACTGTATTTCTTTAAGTACATCTCAGGGGTTTTATGTTCTGAGAAACATACTTTAATCACTGCTGCTTTAAAATTTATAGCTAGCTTCATGTGCACAGGATGTTTTGTTTTCCTACTTTTAGCCCTGCTGTACTTCTTGAGTCGATATGTTTATAATAAACATATTTAAAAATATATTCATGTAATCACATGAACAGAAAAAACTTATGATGTTTATGTGTGGGTGTTTGCATGTATATATATATTACACTGATTAAGTTTTCAAAATACATTGAGGTTTTCATATTGAATAATAAAATATAAATTAAAACTATGAGTATTTTAAACCATGCATTTTGTAATTCACTTGATTAAAGGCCTAATATATCCCCACCTATGTCATGAAATACAAAAAGCTTCTGTTTGCTACCAGTTAATATAGTTTAGTTAAAGATAATCTATACTGCATAATTAATTCACATGCATAAAGATACATATATGCATGCATCTATACATTTCTGCCTGGAAAAGCTTTTTAGCTTTTAAGAAATTATGTGCAACGTACTGAGCATAAGTAAATCTCACTTTCCCTATTGTCCTTGTTTTTATTTTAACAATCTGGTTGACAGATTAAACTAGAAAGTTTCCTGCAAAACAATTCTTAATGGTGTAATTAAAATGCCATTAGTTTCTTAAAGTTATTATTTAATTGTATTCTATTCCTTCCTATCATATTGTTTAAAATTTGTATTGTGGTTTGGGAAAAAGTAACATATTCTGTTCATAGAATACTGGATTAAGTATTACACATTCTCACTACACACAAACTATGGAGTATGCCTAATGACAATTAGACTAAAAAAATGCAGAACCATTAAAAGGCGACAACATTAAAAATATATCTATATAGAATACATGTTGGCAGAGGCAAACCTCTACTGGATCGTAGGATAAGTTAATACAATTTTTTTTAGCCTCAAAAAGAAATAAGAAACTTGTATATCTACTTTGTCTTTGAGTCTTATAATGCAGAATATTATTGATAGTCTAGTGGTCCCTTGGTAGAGGCATCACATTAAGCAATCAAATCAACAACATTCATCCTTCACTTTTGCATAAAACATTGTTTCAGATTTTCAGAATATATTTCACAGACACGGGGGAGATAAGGAAGGCCCAATGAAAATGGATTATTTTCCTGCAGCAGTAATTTTCTCTCTTCACACGAACGCAGACAGGGAAAAAAAAACAACAGCCACCCAAGTGTTTATATAATAAAGACCAAGTTCAGAGTATATATACTGCTAATAATTTCACCATTTTGATTTCTATTTTCGTAAATACTTCTCACATAATTTTTAAATTACTTAGAGTGACTAATAATTTAATTAATGGAAATCTCTCTCCACAAGGTTGCTGACTATAATTCAGAGAAAGGGAATCATGAGTCTGTAAAGCGATTAAATATTGTGTGTATATACACTGTACTTCTGAAAAAGATAAGGACTCATGAAATGTCCCTTTCCACACATTCAAAAATATGACCAGTTGATCAATATCTTACATAAACTATATGGTATATAAGTATTAAGTTTTGGAATTGTACAATTCTTTTTTCATTCCAAAAATTACTTATTAAAACTTTTGCTGTAACTAAACTTTCCAATAATGCTGAAGATCTTTAAAGAAAATTTTAAAAAATCTATTAAAAATATTGAATGTAAAATTACTTATTAAACTTCAACACATATACATAGATTTTGAAAGCTATTTTTTCTCTTTAAAAGAAAAGCTTTTAAATTTTCTTTTCCACTGTACATTTTAAAATATGATTTTTCAGTTGTAAAGGTAATATATGTACAGTAGATAACATTTTTAAATGCAGATATTTGCATAAAGTATTAAAATCATGTAATTCCAAGACCAGACATAAATATTATTAATACTGCATATAATATTCATTAATCTGCATATAATATTCATTAATTAATATTCATCATTCATTAATACTGCATATACTTATTCAGACTTTTAAATAAAAGGCATACACATTTTATTTTTTTTAATGTTTTTCTAGAATTTTTATTTTACATTCGACTATAGTCGATTTACAATGTTGTGTTAGTTTCAGTGTACAGCCAAGTGATTCAGTTATACGTATACATGTATCTACTCTTTTTCAAATTCTTTTCACATTTAGGTTATTACAGAATACTGAGCAGAGTTCCCTGTGCTTCACAGTAGGTCCTTGTTGGTTGTCTATTTTTAATATGGTCGTGTGTCTATGTTAATCCCAAACTCCCAACTTATCCCTCCCCCCACAACATTTCCCCTCTGGTAACCATAAGTTTGTTTTCTAAGTCTGTGATTCTGTTTCGGTTTTGTAAATAAGTTAATTTGCATCATTTTTTATAGATTCTTCATATAAGTGATATTATATGATATTTGTCTTTCTCTGTCTGACTCACTTCGCTTAGTAGGATAATCTCCATGTCCATCCATGTTGCTGCAAATGGCGTTATTTCATTCTTTTTAATGGCTGTGTAATATTCCATTATATATATGTGCCACATCTTCTTTATCCATTCATCTGTCAATGGACATTTAGGTTGCTTCCATGCCGTGGCTATTGTAAACAGTGCTGCAATGAACATTGGGGTGCGTGTATCCTTTCCAACCATGGTTTTCTTCAGATATATACCCAGGTGTGGGATTGCTGGATCATATGGTAGCTCTATTTTTAGTTTCTTAAGGAACCTCCATACTCTTCTCCATAGTGGCTGTACCAATTTACAGTCCCACCAACAGTGTAGGAGGGTTCCCTTTTCTCCACACCCTCTCCAGCATTTATTGTTTGTAGAATTTTGTTTGTTTGTTTGTTTGTTTGTAGAATTTTTGATATGGCCATTCTGACTGGTGTGAGGTGATATCTCATTGCAGTTTTGATTTGCATTTCTCTAATGATTAACAATGTTGAGCATCTTTTCATGTGCTTCTTGCCCATCTGTATGTCTTCTTTGGAGAAATGTCTATTTAGGTCTTCTGCCCATTTTTTGATTGACTGGTTTGTTTTTTTGATATTGAGCTGCATGAGCTGTTGATAAATTTTGGAGATTAATCCCTTGTCTGTCACATCATTTGCAGATATTTTCTCCCATTCTTTGAGTTGTCTTTTCATTTTTCTTATGGTTTCCTTTGCTGTGCAAAAGCTTTTGAGTATAATTAGGTCCCATTTGTTTATTTCTGTTTTTATTTCCATTATACTAGGAAACGATCAAAAAAGATATTGCTGTGATTTATGTCAAAGTGTGTTCTGAAAGGCATACACATTTTAAATCATCTGAAATCATTTACCTTTCTTCAACGGTCTCTTTTCCACTAGCTCATTTATTATAGAAATGTTCTGTCATTAATCTTGTACATTTTTATTTTAGCTCTTTATTATCCATAAAAATATACTGTGAGATACTTAACAAGTTGACTTTTATTCTACCCTTAAATTGCTTCTATTTTAGTAAAGCTGTGCTGAATATCATTGTACATACATCTTTGTTTACACTTCTGATTGTTTTTATCATAGGTACATTGAGTTAAAATTATAGGTACATGGAGTTTGAAAGGATTAAAATGCACCGTTTAATACGTATTACAAAATTAGCACAGATATATGCATATACATACTTAATATGTAATGGTATTTGCAGAAAATGAAGAAATATATGATGCTACTACTATAATAAATTAAGTAATTAGGTTACTCTCTTAAATATTTCATATGAAAGAGGCAGTGTCTATCTTTCACATTATTAAATCTTCAGTGCATATCAAAACCCTGAGAATATAATAGGGCAGTGTTATATAGTAAGTTTTATCTCCTGAAAGGTCAGGGATTACCTCTTATAAAATTTTTGTTTGCCTCATCTAGTATATTACTAGAAGATATTCAAGTAATCTTGATAAAATGGGCTTTCATTAATGATTGTTTTCCTATTTATAGTAAGTATCAATTTTGAGTGATCTCTTTATCTTGTACCAATGTAAAGGAACATTTTCTCAATTTAGGAGGAAGCATTATCTTAAATTTTTAGGGTACGATTATGAACTGTTTACGCAGTTTGAATAAAAGACAGGCTCTTTAAGACTCCATAGGATGCACTCCAGCATGGCTTTAATAATAGCAATGGGTACAGTCAACAAGAGAGTACAGATTATTGGAGTGGGGTAAAAGTCTCCAGGTATAGCTCCAGGGCCTTTGACGGTGGTAGAGGACACACTTCGCATTTTGTACAATTAACTACTGAAATATGTGCCACATATCTTAGTTTCAGGGGGACCAAGGCACAAATCTATTAAGAAGACTTTTTTTACCTTACTAGCTTACTTAAAGCTAGACTGTGTAACTAGTTAAACTAGGTGCAAACCATCAATCGGTACCTCTGCAAACAATGTAGATAATCTAGTACAGAGTGCCTCAAGGGAAATTTTGAACATTAAATAGCATGTTATAAGTCATTGGCTAGCAAATCTTATCCCTATATTCACTGAGTGATTCTCAGACTACAGTCATGCCCAGAGATAAGGATAGAGCTGACCCGGGCCTCTTATTAGGCAATGCAACTATGGAACAGATTTAGCACACCAAAATAATAATTGTCACAAAGGGGTTCCTGACTGTACCATCCCTTAAATCACCTCGAATACCTGAATCAATTTGTAAGTTGACAAAATTTTCAGATAGGCTGTGACTAAAATATTAGTATAATTTCTGATTAAATTAGATTGTCTACCATGTCTATCTTAAGTCTATGATTGCAAGTAGGCTTGCTACCACTTTCATCTATTCTTCTGCTTGGAAAGACACAGTTGAGGGGCAATTTGTTCTGTTAAGTAGTATTATTTAGCAAGACTCACTGCCTCAAACCACAGAGAAGAGAAGTTTGTTTTGTTTGTTGTTGTTTTAACCAACCTCCTTGTCTTTAAATCAAAAAAGATATTTTCCAGTTCACATCTTTCTTCATCCATTGGAACCCTGTGATACTACATTCCATTTTTTAATGCAAAGCTCTTATCAGCTGGATTTTGTGAAACACTCAACAGTTTTCTTTGGACTCACTGGACAATTTTTCTTAAAGTCCTTCCTAGTCTTACCTTCCCTGTCCTAGTATATTCCATCTGTATGTTGATAACATGAACATTCCTGTTTCCAGACAGACTGCTCTTTTGAGCTCCAGACCTATCGATCTCGGACATTTCTGTTTGAGTTTCAGACAGAAACAAGAAACATAACATTTTCAGAAGTTGAATTCATAAGAATTCCCTGTAAATCTGCTCTTCTTGTATTTCCCATCCAAGTAAAAGACACCATCCTTCAGCAAATACCTTTAGCAACTTTCCATATTCCACCATCTCCCCTGCTCCTCAAGTTCAATCACTCAATGGGTAGAGACAGTCCCCATTTTGCATGATTCTAATATATATGAATTTCGCTTACCATCGTGTGGTCAAATAACATCAGCTCCCCAACAACACAGTTCAAATTCCAGGTACCACCTTATGTTAACCATCAAAGTAACAAAGTACATACTTCACTGCAAACTCTTCAGTCCATAAATCATCACATAAACATGCATATCATGATTAGTGACCAGTCATGTCATTTTTTTCAAAGTCTGTTTGTGCCTGGTCATGGCACATCTGTTATTCTGTTCACACACAACAAAGCAGGCACTGGTGTTGCTTCCTTGACTCTCAATAACAAACCTGCATGACATTTTACAAAAATGGACGATCAAAAGAGAGAATTGGTCAACAAGAAATGTTTTTAAATGATCATGCTGGAAGTGAAATTCAATTTGAATGCAAATGAAGTTATTAGAAGAAATAGTTGACAGTGGGTATGTTGACACTGCCACTGTCAGACTCTAGCTATGCAGCCACAAGATCTTAGTAAAGGTGAACTAATACACATAAATGAGAAAAGCATTTTAGACTGAAAGGGTGAAGATATCTCAGAGAAAGTGCTGCCCATAAAACATTTAGCATTAAAGGAACTTTCGGAGAAATTTCAAGGACAAAGGACAAAATGGTGGAAGCTGACTCAAATTTAGAAAGGAGTATGAGAATTCTCCAAGAAATAGGGAAGACGTATGTTAGATATTGTAAATTATGAAATAAGAAGAAAGCAAGAACTGCTCAAACTATTTTTAGAAGTTTTTATAAAGAAATAATACACTTTAACTCTCAATGTTTCTAATGTTACAAATTATAGTGTACTATGTAAATGGTAGTTTTACTATTTTTTCCATTTCCCTATAAATTTATAACTAATAGAAGAGACTTTTTAATATTTTGACAATGTTTAAAAGTCAGGAACTATCATCATTTTCCCCATTGAATACTGAATTGCTACACATGGGTTCAGCTTTCACAATCATTTTTACAATGTTGCACTGCTACGTGAATTGACAATTGTCTATATACTGGGTCCTCCTTCCTCAATATTCTTCCAGTCTAGTCCTTATATAGTCCATCCCATTTCTACTGTCATTTTTCACAATATAATCTTCTGTTACCTGCAATATTATAATTAAGTTGGTTTTTTTCCTACATTTTAGATTGAGATTTCTAGAAACCTATTCTTTTTTAGCAAGTTCCTATATTCAAAATTTCCATATAATTCTCCAGTACTATCAGGATAAAGTCCAAACCTCCTAACATGACTAAAAGGATCATCATTTTCTGGTGCCTGGAGTACTCCTGATATCTCTAAACTTCTCAAAATATATACTGTAGTCCTATTTCAATACTTTCAATTTCCCAACTACGCTATAATTATTTTGCCTCAGAAGATGTACTTATTCATTTATTCCAGTAGTATTTGAGGGCCTAGTATGTTCCAAATATGTAAAATTATATATAACATATAAATAATTTTTAGTAAAATTCAGTGAATGACTCCTAATACTTACACTGTGATTTGGAAGTGATTATTAAACAAATAACTAATATGCAGTTTTATACTTACACAGAAAATACATGCAGGCTTAACAGAGTATAATTAGAAAAGTTTAGGGTGAAGTCAGATAAAACATCTCAGGACTAGTGATTGGTATGGAATTTGTAAAAATCGTTAAAGTGGCCATGGGGGCTGGAGAAAAAGTGGAAGTTAGCATTCCTGGCAGATGAATAGTACACGCTAAATCTTATATATGGTGTCTTGTCCAGGATTATTTGTTCTTGGAAAATGGAGAGATTAAGAAGCAGGTTAGGATAAGTGGGCAGAGACTGTAAAATTTAAAGTGGTAGATAACGTAAGTGTAAAGATCATCCTAAATGTATAGCTAAACATGACAGTGTGCGTGGTAGTAAAATTCAGTGATGCAGAAAACTTTGGAAGAGAGCCAGTATTGGCTGGGGATAGAATGAGAAACAAGAGGATTGTGAAATCCTCTAAGAGAGTGATTAAGAAAACAAGTTTATACAAAACTCAGACGCGAAGTCTAGACTAGAGGAAACAAAAATATTTTCATTAGCAATTCTGTCAGTAAGTAGGGAAGTTCCAGCATATTTTATACTTTTTTAGGGAGTATATGGGAAAGCAGAGAAAAGTACCTAGAACCAATCACAGAAACACTCCAATATTTAATGGCCAGGGAAGGGAGAGAGAACAGAAAGTAGATTGAGAAGGTAGGAGGGAAAGCAGTAGAGTATGGTAGTACAAAATTCAAGAACAGATGGTATTTCCAAAAACAATGGTGGACAATAGTGTTAAATGAACTTGTGAGTTAAAGTTTAGGAATTGTAAACATATCTTGGCTTTAGTGATATTGAGGCTGTTGGCCAAAGAGTAGTTTAGTTGGCATGATCTGAGTAGAAGCATAGAAGCAGATAGAGTTAGGTGTGTTGTAATGAAGGAGAGAAAAAGGTAAGAGTGTATTTGTGTGTGTGTGTGTGTGTGTGTGTGTGTGTGTGTGTGTGTGTTCAAATTTGATTGTAGAGCAGGGATAGTACATAAGCAAATTTTGTTTTTGTCTTAGGAGAGCATTCCTCTTTTTCTAACAGAAGGGAGGAAGGACATGATAAGTACATATGACATAGAGCTCATTGTCTAGTGTTTGAAAGTTGGAGAGCATCCTATGTGATGGCTTCTGTTTCCTCTTTTATACAAATAATCTAGTTAACTTACTGAGAATAGGAAGTTGGTTTAAGAAGTTAACCACAGGAGCAGGTAGATGAGATGGCATGGAGAAGAGGAATTCAACTGAGGGTCATAGTTTGCCATGTTAGCACATATCACACACACTGGTGGCACACTGTGATATGGACAGGAAGACCTTAGACCAATTATCAAAGTATTTGTTTCAACTCAGGATAATAACTAGAAGTTCAGCAGATGACAACATTAGGAAGGGGAGATGATGGCAAACATATCCAAATGGCATGAATCATTAAAAAGAAGTCTTTTTACCATGCTGATGGATGGATGAAGTACTAGAAGTGACACATTGTTACGGGTACCATGTTGGAAGAATATTAACCTGATTTTAAAATATCCCTTAATGGTGTTGTTTCCTAGAATATTCCTCAAAAATCCTGCATGCAAATATCAGAGTCTTGGAGTTTGTTAACCAGGGAGTACAATATATGGCACCATTAAATGCCCTGTTAAAGTTGAGGCAGCCAGTAAATCTTTGAAAATATGCTTAGGCAAAATGGTAAAATTATGTGGCTCTTTCATGAAATCTTATATGCTTAAGGTACCTCTAGTTAAGTTGAGAGAGTGCCTAGCTGCAATAAAAAATATAGCAAAAGCAAGAATTATGTCTCTAAAGAACATAAAAATAAAATATATAATTAGCACATCGAGATAATTTTTAAAAAATTAATAAGAAGCAGACTATTTTGTGACAGTTGCATTGTCAAAATATCTATAAATTGGAGAAAAAAGACTAAGAATATTTGATACTTAAAATTACCCTTGTGCCAAATCAGCAATAGGCAAGAAGTCAACTGGAAAAACTGCTCGGCTCCCAAGACAGTCATATTCCCTGATATCTTCATTAGAGTTTTCAAGGAATATGAGGTTTACCTCATCTTTAAAATATATATCTCCAAGAGGCAGGAGACATGGAGAATAAATAAGAAAAGACCTGCATTTTGGGGACCAAATTGAGCAGATTTTAAAAACTTGGTTTAATTCACGAGAATTTCTCTTGTGTATCACACATGGATATATATGTTTGCTCTTTACCTGCACCCTTTCTATAAATGAGAGATATGATTAAAAGGAATATAAGAACACCTTGCAAATAGAAAAAAATCAAGAAAATGGGGGGATTGAATGCAGAAGTGGGGGGCTTGGTGGTGTTGCCCTAAACTCAGTCTCTCTGTGGTTAGAAGACAGCCTATATTGAGTTGAGTATCTAATTGCCTTCCCCAGGTTCTAATCACCACCACCTGGTGGTTCCCCTTTCTGCTCCTACCTGATACTTCTCTGAATTAGTTAGAGCAGGCGTCCTTTCCATTAATAGCAGAGTCAGAGCAATTGCCCCGATATGCCCATATCTACAGTGATGACTCACAATTTAAACTAAAGTTGCACTTTGATTATAGTTGAATCTAGGTAGAATTAAATCAGATTGCATATATATATATATGTTTATGCATATATGTATATACATATGTAGACACACATGATTTTTAAAAAGTGATGCAATTAAAATACTCTTGATTTCACTATATCTGGCTATATTAAAATTTTTGAATTGACAGGATTGATAGGATTGAAGAAGTGTTTGTGATGGCAGGGATGTTAATAATTGGCTAGTTTATTTCAAAATTCTCTAAAAGTATAATCTAGGTCTTGAGTATACACAGATGGTCAGAAACAGTCCTTGTCTGCAAGGAGAGTCATTTGAATGGATACTTAGGCAAAGAGATAGCATGTCCAGCAGCTTGAGGCCACCCTGGGATGTCTCTTCCATCCAGTTAGGTGTCTGTTTGCCTGAGGAAACAAATTCTTCCTGGGACAGGTGTATGGATTATCCTGTTGATAAAAGACAATGTAAAAATTTAGTCAAAGAACAATTCCCCTATTAATTCGAGAAGGGGAAATTTTCAGTTTAATGTGATACTTGTCTTTGGGGTTTCACTTTTGACTTCATTCAAATGTTTCTCTTTCTTAATTAAAGACTAAGTAAAACTCCAATTTGAAGTATGCATGATAAGTGGTTTTAAAACGGGTAGTATGTAAAGACAATAGCCATTGGGCCAAGAAAAAAAATTTTGCCTTCTCTCCAGATCATATTATCAAAATTTGAAATGGATAATAAGCCCTGTTACTTCCTGTGATTAATTATAGTTAACAGGCAGAAAGGTGCTTACTTTTTACCTGAATTTATTACATATAGAAGATTGCATAGGAAGATAACTTTTATTGTTAACCTATTAGGTGCCAGGCAATTTTCTGAGTAGTTTACAGACATTTACTTCACTGTTTACTGGTTTACTTGAATTTTAAAAAACAATTATACTGTTAATTATTATCACTGAAAACCCTGTTTGATTTCTCAGGAATAAAAGATGGTGAGTGTAAACTTTGTTTTATTAAAACAGAGGCATCTCCTGGGAGAGGCAAGGCATCATATGACAGTGATCCTAGTAGCCACCTACAGATTAGGCGGTGACACCTTGGTGGACGTGGGACTAAAATGGTCTTGGCAGAGAAATAAATGCTTTGGATGTCAGACCAGTATAGTAAGGGCATTGGAGCCACCCTTGGGTTTAAGTCCCGTCTTGGAAAATTAGGAAGTCTGTGACCTGTGTAAACTATCCGAATCTCTCTGCTTCATTCTTAAATACTGGAAGCATAATACATTTTGGATAACTGTGATAACTAAATATATGAAAGCATCTAGCATAATCCCCAGTTATTCACTGAAAGTTAATTTCATTCTTTCAATTGAATATTTTAAGTTTTGAAAGTATTTTTGTATCTTTTTATGTTTGTGTGTGTGTGTGCACCCTTGATCATGGTGAGAAGTTCTTTTCAGCACATATTTTAGATTGCTTCAGTACATGTTCTAGATTGATGGTTTTACCTTTTTTTGTTTGTTTCTTTTTCTGTTGACCACTTTAAGAATATATTTTACATTATGACCCAGAATTCACAAAACCATACTTATTTTGGGTGATGCCATCTAATATTTAATTTTTTATTTTAGCTTATTCTTATTTTAATTTAAAAAAATCATTCTGCTACATGGATTTCACAATCATTAATAAATTGCAATGTGTACTTTGGAAGTACTTTCCTAGAAGGACCTTGGTAACTTATTAACCTGAGTTAAAATAATGATTGTCCTATACCATGAGAAGATACCAGATGTTGCCTATTAGGCAAGTGTTTCCTTAAAACTCTACTCCACTGTGTAAAGTCTCAGAATGTAACCAAAACATAAAGAGAGGTAATGGAACCCAAGCTTCATGGAACAGCATTAGGATTGTGATAATTCTTAGACTCCACTATCCATATCTTAAGACTCCTAAGACATTTGTGATTCAAAAAACTTGATCAAGATCTTGACGAAGAAGAGATAGTGCACTAGAAAAGATGAAAGAATCAGTGGGTTATTGGAATGTGACACACATCTTTCCTAAATAATCTTCTATTAGAGATCGTTCATTATAGACTATACACATATTTCATTCTCCATCTAGAGACAGTAAAATGAGGCTCTTCTTGAAATGTGTATGATATCTCAGGTATTCTTAAGGCAAACTCTAGAATTTATTTTTAACATCTGATTGATCATGAAATTGAAACTATGAAGTAAAATTTTTAATCACTTGAAGGATCATAGTTTTATATTTAACACTAAGTACATGATCTATGGCCCCAAAGGAAGCAGAATGTGAAATTTCATGCTTAAAAACCAATCGTGATCAAACATAACCTGAAAAGTAGACACTGATTGCACCAAGAATCCGCTCTATTTCAGCTTCTGTAGGACTTTTGTGACTTCCCTTGACTTCAGCTATTGGCTTGATTGAAAAGCATAAATTGATAATTTCAATGTTTATCTGACACTAGTTTTTAAATTAAAGACTTAGTAAAATTTTAAATTAAAATACTTGTGTGAAGCCTTTGGTTATAACGTGTTTAAAGACAATGACCTCTGGGCAAAGAAAAATAATCTTTTACCTGCTTGCCAAATCATATTACTGTAAAAACTTGAATGGAGTAAGAGGCCTAATTACTCACTTGTGTTAGCTTACAGACGCAATGCAGAAAATTACTTAATTTTTACCTTTATTTATTACACTTAAAGATTATCATATGAGAAGATAAAGAAGGTGTACTCCTATTGTCTACCTGCTATGTCAACCTGTTTTCTAAATACTATGATTACTTAACTTCACTAGTTAATGGGGTTTAGCTTGATTTTTAATTGTGAAAATTTGTATTCTTAGTTGTTTAAACTATGTAATATCCTACTTAGACTTTTAAAAATAGTTATTTACAAGCTTTGAATAATTAAGAACATACTTCACATATGGTAAAGTGAAGTATTCAGAAAGTTCTATTTTAATTTAAGGAGAATATATGACACGCTTTCAAATTACAAAATAAAGCCAGCAATTATTTCCTCATCCTAGGGTGTCATTATAAAATCTATCTTTAGTGAGGAAAATAAAATAATGTTAATGATAGTAATAATAACAATAGCAATAATAATAATTGTAATTTAAAGTTTCATCTTTTCATCTTGGCTAAGCCCCAGGTGATGTCCCTTTTAGTAGAGCAGGTGGTCTCACCTGAAATGCTCTGATCATGTCTCTTTCTTTGCCCAATAAAAACACCTAGCAAGGACATAGCTACAGGTATGCAGAGCATATTGTGCTATTTATTTCTGTGTTGTTTTCTACTTATGAAGACACACAAAAGTACTACAAACATACTTTTGATAGGTACATTTCAATTTTACTCTTAATATTAATTAAATATTTAAATTTTACTCTTAATTAAAGTATTTTAGGAAGGATAAATAATGCCAATAATGTATGGATTTGTGAATTTGCATGTGAATCACATATTACTACAGCATAAAATCCTTGGTTTGTAAGTCTTTCCTGCCCTCCTTCCACCCTGAAACTGATTTACTCAGTTCACATTCTATCAAATAATCTTTTGGATTTTTCTGAGTTGGTAGTTAGTATTATAGGGAAAAATGATGAATTTGCTTCCTTTATGTTAATTTTAATATATGGCTGTTGCCATGCTTATTGAAATATTTTTCCCTCTTTTATTTTTAGTTTCCTTAAATGATTTTCTTTTTTTGTTTGTTTTTCTTTCTGAATTTTATTTTATTTTTATACAGCAGGTTCTTATTATCTATTTCATACATATTAATGTATATATGTTTAAATGATTTTCTTGTTTCACCACCTTCTAGCTTATCTCATCTACTTCCCTTGTAACCACTTCCCCATTTCATAGATAGTAGATTTCTAAGCACATTTTTGAGGATACCCAAATTACTGTTTTACAAAATATAAGAAATGTAATTATGAGAATAACAAAGTGCCAGTTATTCTCATTTAAAGTTGTTATTTTATATTTTTAACTTAATTTGAATGGTATTTGATACTGACTCAAAGCCTAGACCTGGGTATAATAGGACATATAGGCTCTAAATTTGAGGAAATGATTATGTAGGGAAAAAGGCAATGGAACTCTCAATTATTAATGGGGAAAAATCTCAAGGATATATGATGGCCTTTGATTTAAATATGGCCAAATATAGGTAAAATGTCATGTCAAAGTGAGACTAGTTTCTTCCATGGAAACAGGAAGTTCTTAGAAGTTATGGCAATGAAAACTTAGATTCTGTTAAAGGTGAATACAAGAACAAATACAGATGTCTCAAATTTTAATCTTCTGATAGTAAAGCTAGTAACTCTCTCCCAGGAAGATGGCTACACACCTTGGACAACTGTATGGCATATTTTCGCCTAGGGAGAATTTAGAGAGATAAAATAGAAGGCTCTCTATAAATCTCAGATTTTGGAGTTAAGGATTCCAAGTGAAATTTTTTTATTTGACACACTTTAATAGGAAAAGAAGGAACCAAAATGCAAGATGCAACTTGTGGTATGAGGGTATGGAAAGCAAAAGATCATTTTAAGGATTTGCATTCATGTTTACTGAACTCAGGACAACGGTACCAGTTTCTTCTTCTGTCTAATATCTCACGTGTTTATTGTCTGTTTGGAAATCATGAAACTAAAGAACTATTGCCATGTGCTATATTTTAAGTGCAATCCCACTACCACTACTTTGGGATCTCTCCTTGTACTCCATGTTGGAAGACCCATAGGAACACCTTGTGCTCCATGTTGGAAGGCCCATAGGTATATAACGATGCACAAAGTAACACAGATCATCTCAGAATAAGCTGAAAATTCTGTGGTGGTCAATGATCTGTTCGCATTTACAATATTTTTATTTCATTTTTTAAGTCTTCAAATTTAAAAATCATCTTCAATGATATTACTTTTTTACTGATCAACTTCTTACATTAATAACTTTTGACATACTTTACCTTACATACAGCACATGTAAGTCTAACAGTAATATTTTCCTCACTTTCTCTTCTCTCCCCTCACTTTGAAATACTTTGCTACTGAATAAACTGAAGGAGTTAATGCACCATACACCGAGAGGTCTTCCATACCTATGGCAAAGGCTGTTGTTCCTTGAGTGACACATCAGATTGGAGACCCACAAGTGTACTGGAGCAGATAGCTTATCACTTCCACAAGAGTTACTGAAACATGCAACTAAGTCCTTGCTTGCAAAATTTGACCTTGATGTATCCCTGAATTCTAGCATTGAAAGTAGAGTCTATTGTAAAGAGTATTATAAACTGGGTATTAGGTCTGAAAACCAGGTTATGGAAAGGAAACAGTGAATTATATTCCAGGAAGAAGCAAATGGCATATTTATAGTTAATATTTCTTTGATTTACAAAACCCAGGAAATGCATATTAATAATGATGAAAGTAAGCTTAATGTGGAAGTAGCACAAATTTAGTTCTCTCGACATATGATTCAATGCTGACATTGCTTAATTGGTAGAAACTGAAGGGTCAACTAGATGTGATATGTCTCACAGTTTTTGTGAAATTCAGTTGATAAAATCCAAGTGTTTAATGGCACATACAATATTATGTTTTGGTGGTATCGATTTTAATAGTTTCTTTTAATGATTTATTTAATAGGATTATAATCTTTAGTGTGTTTGTCTATGTTAAAACATCAAGTGTATGTATGAGTTCCATAAAAGGGGTTCAATACCTGCTTGTACTCTTAGCTGTGTACTTCTCCAAAGTCAAAGCAGACAATCACAAATACAGCTAGTAAGTTAAAATCAGAGTAACATTTCTATATTAGTAGAGAACACATATTTTACATGCAAGAGATAAATTTTCCATGCAAAATTGCCAAAATTTTTTAAACGAATTGGGCCCTATATACCCAGCACATGAACATATCTTAGCATATCTCAGCATGAACATATATTGTCTAAATTATAACTGTCATTTTACTAAAGATTTCTTCCCCTTATAGAATAAAATACAAGGAAAACATGAATTTCTTCATTTATTTATCCATTCATTCATTCATAGCCCTATCTGTATTTATTTACTTCTTCATTTGTTTATTCATATCCTACTTTTTTTCATGAGGGTAAAGTAGATGTTTAACTAGAATCCATACAGTAGGAATAATCCACAGAAAAACACCAAAATATGAATATTACTTCCACTTGGTTTAAATAAAAGAATTGTGAGCCCTCATCCTGTCTATTGTAAGAATGATTATTACCCCTAATTGAAGGTTTCCCTCCCACTGTATCTCTAGGAACATAGGGAACCTACAGAGGCCAAATGTAAATACTAACAGTTCATTCTGAGTAAGCCAGAAACCCACCTCGATAAGCCTTAGAGTCTTTTACTTTCCCTCATCCTGTCTATTGTAAGAATGATTATTACCCCTAATTGAAGGTTTCCCTCCCACTGTATCTCTAGGAACATAGGGAACCTACAGAGGCCAAATGTAAATACTAACAGTTCATTCTGAGTAAGCCAGAAACCCACCTCGATAAGCCTTAGAGTCTTTTACTTTCAGCCCTCAAAGCAACCACACTTTTTGTCATCTTGGAAACACCACAGATCAAAGTTGTCTTTTTTTTCCCCTTTCCTGGGATTCCAGAAGAGGAAACTGATTTTAACGTTTCAATGCCAATATTCTCTCAATACAGGAGAGTTGGAATGAGGAAATCCACTCTATGTGAGGACAGACATTCAAAAAGCTTCTTCAGAACTACTGCTCTAATTTGATTGTATGCACTGGCTGGCCATCTGCAGTCACCATATGCAGTAAGGGTGGATGCTCTTTAAAATAATTTTTGTCTTTTTAGTTATTTAATTCATTACTAAAAGAAGAACAAACAATACCACATCTATTATAATAATTCTCACTTTTAATACACATAAAATTTGAATGCCCAACTCCTTCTAAAAAAATAGCATCCTCTTAATGCACATATATTATGTAGCACTTATTCATAATGGTAAAAAGAAAAAAAAAAACTGTGCAGTAAACAAGTATTACCAAATGTATTGTCTCATTGTTCAAAGTGTTGCTATATTGCATCAAATTCCTAACCAAAACAATCAGGAAGGGGGTTGTAATACTGGATAGGAACCAAAATAATCTGTCTTCTGACAGGTTCTTCAGGCAGAAGGAATATGATACTAAATGGAAATTTGGATCTACATTAAAGGAATTAAAAGTTCCTGGAATTGGTCAAAAGGTGAGTAAATATATCATGAATCGCTCCCACTCAATCTCCTTCTCCGTCTCTTTCCAAAAAAACTGTCTAAAACAAAATTTATAATGAATAATGTATTGGTTACAGCACTAATAATACATTGCTGGGTTTACAGCAGACATAGAAATAAAATGTATGATATTTTTATTCAGGTCGTTTATTTGCAGAAAAGGTAAGAGTCTACATCAGTGGTTCTCAACAGAAGTAATTCCTTCTCTCCTGACCCCCCAGGACATTTGGCAATATCTGGAGACATTTTTGGTTGAGTTTTGTTGTTACAATTGGTAGGTGTTTACTGGTATCTAGCAAGCACAGACCAGAGGCACTGCTGAATATCCTACAATACACAGGACAGTTCCTCCCAACAAAGACTTATCCTGCTCAAAATGTCAGCAGTGCCACTATGGAGAAACTTACGTCTAAATAGGAAGTTCTTAGGTTCTACAAAAAGCCATTAAAACTATTAAGCAAGTTTTGCAAGTTTCAGGATGTAAGTAGGTTTTTTTTTTAATATTTTAATTTTATAGGAATATAGTGGATTTAAAATGTTGTGTTCATTTCAGAGAATACAGTTGATTTAAAATGTTGTGTTTCAGGTGTACAGCAAAGTGATTCAGTTATACATATATTCTTTCTTTTTTAGATTCTTTTCTCATATAGGTTATCTCAGAATATTGGGTAGTGTTCTCTGTCGTATACAGTAGGTCCTTGTCAGTTATCTATCTTATATACAGTAGTGTGCATGTGTTCATCCCAAGCTCCTGATTTATCCCTCCCCCCACCTTTCCCCTTTGGTAACCATAAGTTTGTTTTCAATATCTGTAAGTCTCCTTCTGTTTTGTAAATAAGTTCATTTGTATCTTTTTAAAATTAGATTCCACATAAGAGTGATATCATATGATATTTGTCTTTCTGTCTGACTTACTTCACTTAGTATGATAGTCTCTAGGTCCATCCATGTCGCTGCATATGGCATAATGTGGCTGAGTAATATTCCATTGTATATTTGTGCCATATCTTCTTTATCCATTCATCTGTCGAAGGACATTGAGGTTGCTTCCGTGTCCTGGCTATTGTAAATAGTGCTGCAGTGAACATTGGGATGCATGTGTCCTTTTGGATTATGGTTTTCTCTGGATATGCCCAGGAGTGGGATTGCTGGGTCATATGGTAGCTCTATTTTTAGTTTTTATGGAACCTCCATACTGTTCTCCATGGTGGCTGTAACAATTTACATTCCCACCAACAGTGCAAGAGGGTTCCCTTTTCTCCACACCCTCCCCAGCATTTATTGTTTGTAGACTTTTTGATGATGGCCATTCTGACCAGTGTGAGGTGATACCTCATTGCAGTTTTAATTTGCATTTCTCTGATAATTAGTGATGTTGAGCATCTTTTCATGTGCTTTTCGGCCATCCATATGTCCTCTTTGGAGAACTGTCTATTTAGATCTTCTGCCCATTTTTTGATTGGGTTGTTTGTTTTTTTTGATATAGAGCTGCATGAGCTGTTTGTATATTTTGGAGGTTAATTAATCCCTTGTTGGTTGCATCATTTGCAAATACTTCCTCCCATTCTGTGGGTTTAAGTAGGTTTAATGTACAAAATCAATTATATGTCTATGTACTGTGAACAAATACCAGGAAACTGAAAATGGATCAAAATAATTAACAATAGTATCAAAAAACATAAAATGCCTAAAAATAAATTTATCAAAATGTGTCCAAGACCTGTACAACAAGAACTACTAATCATTCCTACTAAAATTGAAGGAAAATCTAAATCACGCTTTTTTTAATATTATTAAAATATTATTAATATTGTTAAAATGTTAATCCTTACCAATTTTTTGTGTAGATTCAATGTAACAGCAATCAAAATCTCAGTAGGACTTTTGTAGAAAACCAAAAGCTGATTCTAAAATGTATATAAATTACAAAGAACTTGAATAACCAAATAACATTGACTAAGAAGGACAAAGTTGAAAGTACTTACAGTACCTGGTTTCAGGATTAATTAATTCCACAGAAAACAAGAAATCATGGCCTTGGTGTAAAGTTGTTCATATACATCAATGGAACAGAACTGAGAGTCAAGAAATAGATATAGATACACATACAAATGGTTAATAGATTTTGACAAAGGTGCTTCACTCAAAACAAGTTAATGGAGTTCAAGATCAAAGAAATGGCCTTAAAATATATTTTAAAAATTATGTTGTTGATCTATTCACTCACAAAAGACCAAATATGGAGTATTTCTCAATAGTGCAAAACTTGCTTCTCAAATTGGCCAAGGTTTTCCTCATATAAATAAAATATTTAAAAATATTTTAATGTGGGAATGGATGAGATTGAGTACCATGACTCAGAATAAAGAAAGGGGTGTCTGTTTTTATTTGATCATAACTATTGTTATTGGTCTCAGTAATGGAGATACAACTAACATTTTTCTCAGTTTGTCTTCCTGTTGAAACAACACCTAATTTTAAACATTCACAATTAGTAAAAATAGCATCCATTTAGAATACTTGAAAAAATATAGAAGGATATAAAAGAAGCACAATGTGCCATTGATCCTTTAATTCAAAGATAAACACTATTAATATAAAAGTTAATGCAGTTCCAATCTTATAAACTCAAATAAATTAAATTTTCCATGGGTGAGAGTTAAATACATTCTTAAAACTGGAAAAGTAGTTGGAATAATTTTTCCTCTCACTTTGGAATCTGAATAATGTGGAATTCAATTCTGTCTCTGACACTGCTGTGAGGCCATGGTAAAGTCACTTGACTTATCTATGATTCATATTTTATCTGTAAATTCTTATTAGCTAGCTGTCAGTTGTGGTTGTGAGAATTAAGTGTTGTAATAGATGCTGAGGATACGACTGATATTTTTATAGACAATCTGATTTTTAATACATTTTACCCTTGAACAACACTGGTTTGAATTGCTTAGGTCCACCTATACTTGGAATTTTTTCACTAAATACTACTATAGTATTTTCACTAAATACTACACAATCTGCAGTTGGTTGAACCTGTGGACACAGAACTGTGGATAGAAGGGCCCACTCTAAAGTTATACAAGGATTTTCAGCTGCACACTGGTCAGTGTCCTTAACCCCCACTGTTCAGGTATCAAGTGTATATATTTAGCTATTGTTCTTGGACCCCAAGGTTCACATCAAACATATCAGTTACTTGGAACACTCCTTTGAGATGTCCCAGACATTCCTATACTCCAACTATTAAAGGTATATTGTCTGCCACAAGGACATTAGCTCCTGGCTTCAGAATACAGCCAGTATATATTCTAATTGTGTATTTTCCTTCCATATTTGTTAAATATTTTTTATCATCACATCTGTTTTTGTTCAGCAGGAAAGTTGGTGCTCTGAATAAAGAGCCCAAATCTGGAGTATGATTTTCTTACTTCCAAGATTTGGAAATTTTAATACTCCTATCTCTTTGCCTTCTTTAATTAGAGAATGGTATGCAGTGTGAGACTGTATCATTTTTCTCCTAAATCAGGATTTCAAATAGGACTCCTGGACTGAGGGACAGTGCTCTTATTTAGCCAATTTGGCTGTAAAAGTTGTTTCTGTTGTATCCAATTTGATCGGTTGACGGCCAAATCACATTCAATCTGATTGGTCAATTTCCACGCTGTGAAGATTGTTAAATCTATTGAGCCAAGTGTGGATTGGCTATTTTAGGATGATAAGAAATCTCTAGGAATAAAAATAAAATGTATATATTCTCTGTTTTTTTTCTTTCCCAGAAGGAGAAAAAATAATACCTATTAACTTCTCAATGAGTGTGATAGTTTGATATATAGGCTTAACCCACTTTGATTATTCATTTGATTTATTGATGTTGGACATGATAGAGAAACTAGGTGATTCAGTTAAAGCCAACTTGTCCAGTGAGATGTTACAAGATAACAGCTTAAAAGGGACTGACTGGAAAAGCTTTTATAGATGAATAGCTATATATTAGGGGCAAAAAAAGCTGTGACAGATTAAATCTTTGCTAATAATGCTGCCATTTTTTATGGTACTTACAGGAAAATAAAAATGGAAGCACTTAGAGAAAAATTAAAGCAAGAAAACACAAAATGTCTCTATTTTAAATAAGTACTCATCAGAATGTGCACTTTTGAGCCCAATGGAAGATATCCATAGCCTTAATCCTATGGGTCCTGCTTAATATAACATCAGTAAAATCTAAAATTCCTCCAATCTTTTCAGTTTATTCTCTTTCTTAAAATAATGTATAACTATAAAATTCTTGAAATAAGAGTAGGATTTTTGCAATAAAACACAAAATTATACAACTGATTTTTTGGCTGGATACACTATTCTCTGTGAGATAACAGTAACTTATAGGGTTTTATATATTCTTTTTTCTTACACACAGTCAATATTACTGTTTGATTTGGGGAAGTTTCCATGCCATAGTGAAAATTAGCAAAAATTCTATAGGTAAATAAAAAAGATTCAGTGATTTGGTGAGGTGTCATCAAATATACAAAATAATCAGCAGTTTTTGAAATAAAATTGGAAATTTCCACCTACTATGATCCCTCTCTCCTTGTCTCCTAGTCACTTTCTCCCATTCCCTGAACTTAACTGGTACAAATAAAACCACTCAGTCAACCTCACAGAATCCAACCTTTGTAAGTAGATTAACTATTACATACAAATGTAGTTCATAGTATTTATTTTAATAATCCAAAATGTAAAAGAAAAAAAAAGTAAACTGAACTGAGGAAGTGGTAATTGTTAAATAATAAGAAAGTGATTTGCCACCGGGGTCAACTCCTTCACGGAAGAACATAACTCTTACAATAGGTTTAATATATTTAAAAAATTCATTAGCTTTTTGAAGATACTGGATACTAAGCAAATAACTCTACTTGTCTAAAGAATAACTATAATCACTATAAGAGTATTATCACTTTAAAAGGTATTTAATTATTGTAAGAATGAGTTCACAAACGGCTGGAAGCCACATCAAAAAGCCATTCTACGTCTTAAGCTGAGCTTACGCTGTCAACAAACAAATGATTGTAATATACAATTTTCATTAAACCCCAGAGGCAACACAATATTTATTGAACAAGACATAAAAAACTGATTTTTTTCCTCTGAAATACTTTACAGAATGAATTTTTAAGCTACCTAGTTTAGGAACTTCAGAAAGATCATAGATTATTAAAACTAAACGCATCTGAATTCTTCATATTTTAAAACTTATTTCCTATGTTTTCTAGGACCTTATAATAGAGAACTTATTTCGTTGCACTGTAATTATTTTGTTAGGTACTAATCTTCCCTAATACAATATTAACCATTTTGGAACAAAGCAAATGCTTTAATTATTTTTTTATATGCAAATCAATTCCAAAAAAGAAGGGGAAAGGTTAGAGAAGGAACTTGTGCCGGCTGAATGCCTACTATATTTATGTCAGGGTACTGAGCACAGAAGATACA
Organism: Delphinus delphis; assembly: GCF_949987515.2. NCBI lineage: Eukaryota > Metazoa > Chordata > Mammalia > Artiodactyla > Delphinidae > Delphinus > Delphinus delphis. Next base: position 131,520,520 of record NC_082687.1, read on the forward strand.
AATGCATTTTACACCATGTAACATGTGTTATCACCATAATACAGAGATATTAAGATATAATTTGTGTAATATTACTGAAAGGGTATACTTTGTACAGGACTGGGCTTTTTCCAATTCTGGGTGCTACATTTAAAGTACAATTGTTGCCAGGTTAAATAAGACTCAGGGAACATGACCAGGATGTTAAGTGGTCTGACAGTGAGAAAGAATGGAATATATTTTCCCAGGGAAGAGCAGGATTAATGTGATTTGCCATGTAAAAAGTGAAATCACTGGAAAGACTGGCATAAAGAGCTTGTGTATTTGTCCTCTGTTATCTGTACAGACTAGACTATAATCAGTAAAGTTTGCAAATATCAGAGCTGATTCAAAACATAGAAGTTTATTCCAACTAATAGTGTTGTCCATCCATACAATATGCTGCTCCAAGAGGTACTCTAATTCCCTTCTGTAGGATTATTTAAGCAACGCCTAAATGAGCAACTGCAGAAATGGAACAAAAGACATTTTTCATTGAGTGCGAGTTGAACTAAATGTCCTACATGGCCGTTTCCAGCCATAACAGTTTGTGATTTTATGATAATAATGAAAATCCAAAGCATTTACTCTGACCACAATGTATTTCAAACAATTTGGGGGAAAGCTGAAATTGAGCACAATTATTTATATAATAATTATGAGTTTCGGTGCTTTGTGATGACCTAGAGGGGTGGGATAGGGAGGATGGGAGGGAGGCTCTAGAGAGGGGATATGGGGATATATGTATGCATGTGACTGATTCACTTTGTTGTACAGCAGAAACTAACAGTATTGTGAAGCAATTATACAACAATAAAGATCTATTTAAAAAAATAGAATAAAATAAATAATAATTATGAGTTAGATCAGGGGTCAACAAACTTTTTCTGTAAAGGACTATTAGTAAATATTTTAGGATTTGCAGGCGATATAGCCTCTGTCACAACTACTCAAACTGTCACTGGAAAGCACCTTAGAAAATAAATAAAAAATTGATATAAGTAGGCATGATTGTGCTCTAATAAAATTGTATATACAAATACAGGCAGAAGAGTGGGTTTGGTCCACAGGCCATAGTTTGTTAACCCCTGAGGCAAACAATTGTTGTGGGATGAGGCAAACAGTTGTTGTGGGATGGTGCAAATTCTCCAGAATTCTCACTTAAGCAACCTTGGTTTAATCCTGTCTCAACTATCTAACAATTTGGTTAATCTGGCATGAGATACTTCTCGATGTTTAAATAAGAAAACTTCCATTAGAATGTCTCAAAATTTTCTCTGGCACTAACATCTTATAATCATGGACTAATACATATTTCTTACAATTTATTCTTGTGATTCTGTCCCTTTCATCACCTCAAGCTGCCTTTTATTCATGAATAAAGCTTTTATTCATGAATAAACCAATGAATTAAGTGTCTGAAATTCAAATGGACAAATAATTCACAGTCATTAGTATAAAATGATCCAGAGTTTTGAGACCCATGCTGTGCCTGATGGACACAGCCAGCAAACCTGAATATCTGGAGCAGCAATAAAATGTCTGCCAGAAGCAGCAGGCGATGAGAGCAGTGACTCATCTGGTTAAACCTACTAAGAGCTTGAAGCCAGAGAAATTTAGTCACCTGAAATAGAGCATGAAGACACACAACTCTTATTGGTCTTATTTTCTCAGTGCTGAGTAAGTCAGATTTCTTTGACACACTTGCTGTTTCCTCTTTGGAACTACAAAATAAAACGCTGTCCTCCAGGCATTCACTGGCACTATTACTCTTGATGGATTTGTGTTGCCTTGGAGATTTTTGGAAGACATAAATGTTGAAAGGATTGATTTATACTTGACATAAAGCTAAGGTTTCTAATATTCTTCTGACAGCACTTATGAGCACTATTTTCTTCATTTATTTGGAAAGAGATTGGTATAGTTGCCTGAAATGGCTTCCAACACTTGAAACTTGTGAGTATTATACTTTTACAGTTTCTTTGAGATAACAAGTAGACTAGCTCTCTTCCCAACTCCCAAATCTGTCTCTGGCTGAGTTCTACTCATTCTTTAATTCCCAGCTTAAATACTACTCCTTCAAAGTGGCCTTTCTTGAGTTCCAAAGTGTATTCCACCTAAATTCATTTGTACGTACATATCTAAGTGTATCTATGTATGTGTTGCATGTTTTGTTTAATATGCATGCTTTCTCTGTGTATGTATATATGTGTATGTATCTCCACTAGACCGTAAGAAAAATAAGGTCTTTTTTTTCTGTCATTCAAGCACAGCACTTAGCACACACTTCTTGGTACATAGTAGGCTCTCAATCAATAAATGTTTAACATGGAAAGTTATAATTGAATAAATGATGACTGAATAAAGACGTGAGGAGAAATAGCTTCATTTTAATAGTGTTTAGTAATCACTACAGAAATTACTTCTACAGTTATTTCAGTGATTCTGGCCAAATAATTACTTAGAGGGTATCTTGTATGATTAGAAAAACAGACTTTTAAAAACTACATTGTTTTATGTTCAGAAAATGAAGAAGATATAATTCTGTTGATATGTATCATTGCATGATTTAAAATAGATAGAAATTTGAGTTAATATCCTGGTTTCAATCTGGTTTTCCATTTGTAAATTCTAATGGGAATTCCTCCTGAAACCATGTCCTTATGCATACCAACTCTAAACTTGCCAGTTGTGTGTGTGTGTGCATTTGTATGTGCTAAACAGATTTACTTTCCTCTTTCACAAACTTGATCCATATTAAGTCCCTCATCTTTCATTGTATAGTCAGATCCATTATTAGTGCCTGTCTCCAAAGCCTGTAGACTCTCTACGGAGAAAGAAATAGCAAGACCTTATGAGAAAAGGAAAGATTTGACATCAAGTTTCTTCTGCAGGATTCCAAGAGTCCCTTGTAAACTGTATAATAATGGAGACAGGATAACTTTGAGAGATGAGTTAATTCAGAGGGAACAGTAATGGTTACACTGTAAGATAAATCAATGAAAAATTTGAACATTATGCTTGTTAAATGTTAAACAAAATCTTACACACAATATTGTTTAGATCTAACACACATCAAACCAAAGGGATAACTATCTGAAGTCTTGATAGGTAATCACTAATTCTGATAGAGTCTTATATATCTCAAATGCCAGGTAAGCATTGAGCGATGGTGGAGCAAAGTTGAAATTAGAACAGTCTACCTGCCCAGTATAGAGGAAAAAAGGGTGAATTGTACTATCTGCATTTAAAACTTTTTTACTTCTCTACTATGGCATTCTCCAATAATTTCAAATCTGGTTGTATTAAAGTTACTCTTATTAAACTTATATTTTAAAAAGTAGCAAATGTAATAAAAGAAGGGTTCCATTGATAATTAGTTGATTATTTCAAATAATGATATTTGAAATATTTCAAATAATGATATTTGAAATAGTAAGAATAGTATAAATAGGAAGATTGTTTCATATATCTTGGAATAATTTTAAAAGTGGATGATACTTATTTTTTAAATAATTATTTCCAATAGGATAATAAAGAAAGAAAATGGCAGTTTGTTCTGAAGTGCTGATTTTAATCATCCTGTAGTATTGATGAGCAATCATGGGACGTTTTTGGTTAGAGTCTGCAGAGTTTAGAGTCATCTTTTCTTTCCCCCCTGCCATGAATGCAATATCAGTTTTCTACATTAAAAAATCAATAGTGTAGATTTTCGAACACAATTAATCATAAGCTTAAAGCGCAACCTGAGACAAATATAGAAATAAAAGTTATCTTAAACGTCAAGGATATCAGTTAGCTTTATTATGTGCACGAATTTTGGAGCATTAAAAAATCAAGTAAATTGCAACTTAAAAGGATATTTATGGAAAATTGTAATAATTTAAGATGTATATTAAATTATAGGAGGAGGTAGGGAGACAATATGTCCTGTCACATTTACACTATCTCTGAAATTTTTTAAAATTATATTACAAATTGGGGGAAAGTCTTTATATAGTGGAAGCAAAAATATGCATCATCTAAGCACATCAAAGTAAACATTAAAAGATATAGAAAAAGCCACCCACGGAAACTTTTTACTATCCTGATTGCTTTTTAAAATATTATCCAAATTTTAAAGTATTTTAAATATCTGTCAAATTGCCACTCATATAGGTAAATCATACATTTTCTAAATATCTAAATATGAGAGTTTTATATGAACTACATACAGATATATACTTATTACATATATATAATACATTTTAAATACTAATTGCTTCTTGGAGGTACAATATGTTCTAAATATACCTAGGAGATATTGCAAATGTATCATTATTTTTTAAAACCTGATGTTCATTACCCTCAAGTTTTTCAAAACTTTGTTATTATCATCTAAGCTGCTTCAAATCACTGCTCTTCTCACTTTTCATATAAGAATATATAAGCCAACTGATGTGACCTGTTTCAAATTTTATTAGTTATATGAACGTTTATTGAGTTCCTAATTTAAGCTAGATATTGTGCTAGACTGTGGAAATTAACATAAAGATAAGACATGGTCCTTGACCTTGAGGAGTTCACAGTCTGAGGGGGAAAATACATGTATTTTTCAATAAGAAAAATATATGTACATGTAAATAGATACATATACATGACATTAATATATTATGTATTTTTATTATGGTATATATATTATAAAATATATACATGTATTTCTATGGTTATATACTTATATATATTTTCTTGTTGCATATGTTTATGTACTATATATATTTAGGATGAGAAAATATATATAATATAGATAATTAACATGAATAACATATGTATATACACATATGTAACAGCAATATAAAAGACATACAATTAAATGTATGTATATATTTTAAGTGAATATTATGTATATAAACTGTAATTTATTCCAGATTTTAAGTAAACCATGACCTAAAAACTTATATAGACAAGCTTATGAGTGAATATAAAGTATAGTTTCTAACATTCTGGTTGTATGACTTTGAAAAGTAAAGTCACTGTTCAAAATGAGTACTTTCTAAAAGGTTAAATAAATTGTAATGCCACTGAATTAAAGCTGTTGAAAGCTCTTAAAGGTCATCTTTTCATATGGTTTTACTTGTTTACCAACCATATTACTTAACATAGAACTATAAGATATGCTTCACAGATTGGTAAAAACATTAAGATCTATATGGAAAAGGTAATATGTTATTTAATACTAAGATTATTATTTAATATAACTTCTAATTTGTGTATCAGTAAATGATCAAATAACGTGAACTGACATCAAAAATATTTAAATTTAACAAATATATATTTTATGTTGGAGTTGATTAGTTTCCTTGCCCTACACATACATACACAAAGAAACACACACTATCACCTTGGAAAAGGAAGAGCTGCTCACAGGCCAAATGGTAAATTGACCCAAGTTTACCTGTGGTACCAACAATCTCCCTTTTAATTCTATTAATCTCTGGGTAACCTTTTTCACCTTCTAGTCCTAAATAAGTTGTGCATTACATTACCTAATATATGCTTTATATTTTATCTTTTAAAGGATTTATAGTATTTTAAGTAACAACTCCTAAAAACTAGAAAGACATAATCAAGGGAATAAAATTTAATTAGTTTTATTATGGATTAAAAGTAAAACTTTGGGGATTAGGAAGAATTGCATGGCCCCTCACCAATCATACCATTTTTAAAACCCCTTCTTTTGCTGCTCATTATTCAGAAGAATTATCCATTATTCATTAGAGCAGTTTCAAAAATCTGTTAAATAAGTGAATGAATGGAAATGTTACCTATTATTGTCCCACACATCACTGGGATAACTTTTTCAAGAGCTAAACAAAACACTTAAGACCTCAAATAGCCCTTAATTTGTTAATTAAACCAATTTTATAGACCTTGGGCTAAACTCTAAGATTAAAGTAGGAAGAAAGAGAGGAATGACCTGTGAATTCATGTTTCTAAAAGAAATATTTATCAGAATAGACATATTGGCAGTATGATATAATATTTCATCCTGAATATATTTTATCCTGAAAATGCTTTATGAAGAGTGTTTATATGACCACATTGCACATTTCTGTCTCTTTTGAGTTAGGAAAATGTGGAGACACTTACATACAAAAGTAGAGCTTCTTGGTGACTTTAAAAAATATATACTCTGTATGTGCTCTCTCAGTTCTTCTCTATCCCTCCTCTTACAAATATGTATATACACTCATAAAAATACTCAGTTGTAACTGTTGCTTTATAGGAGAAAAGTAAGAAAAAAATATACTATGTAAAGGTGGCAAAGCATCTCACTTTTAGTCTTCTAAAATGATATGACAACAGAATATACTTAAAATTCAGTATAGATCACTTAGGTGTTCATAATCTGGATTCCTGAGAAATAGTTTAATTTGACTGATATCCAGTTGCATTGCTAGCATTTCTCAAGATAAAGCCGCTTAAAATTATTGAATAAATCTTCAGAGTCAAGTAATTCTACTATTGACTTTTAAAATAATTTTAGTTGATTGTTCTCATTTTATTTCCTTCTTTATGACTAAACTTATTTTCTGTCATAAGATGTTCATATACATGATACTCTCAATACTCATTTCATCTCTTCAAATATACTAATTAGTATTATATAGAGTGAATATTATAAAAGAGAGAAACTATTAAAGATGGAAGGTTAATGTTAAATTGTTAAATTGTTCTATTTAATGGCTAAATATGACTAAATATATGAAGCCTTTGAATTAATAATGGCCTACATTTTCTTCAGAATTACACAAAGAACTAATTAGTACTCACTCATAACATAAAAAGTAAGGCTATGTACATGGGATATGGGATAACTGAAAATGAGACCTAATTCATTAATTCAGCCAGCTCATTCACAATGAACGGTGATATAAAATGAGACACTTTAAATGATTAGATTTCATGTTATCCATTGAAGTGTTCATAAGGAAACTTACAGTGATAAACTACTTAATTATGTAGAGAATTTTATCCATCCACACACATACCATTTTCAATTGAACTCAATAAATATTTATCAGTTTCCTATTATTCTTGTCAAATATTTTACTTTCTCTGAGAGTTTTAGGTGGAGTTTCATCTTAAGTGGACTCTGAAACAAGGATTTCTGTAAAAAGAGCATAGTAGGATGTTTTCCAGAAGCAACCAGTAGAATAATGGGAAAGTGAGTCAGGAACAAGGAAACAGCCAAGCAAGTATGTGTGATCAAACATCACAAAGGGGATAATTTCACCTCAATTCACAGGGAATCTCTGAAGGTAATGTGGGTAATACCTGGAATTATCTCAGTTGCAAAGAAGTTAGAGTGTTAATAGCCTATCAGTCATTGGTTAAGTTCTATCTATGGAGGAGAGGAATATTCCTGGGCACTATTGAAACATACTGGGAACCAGTACACAGCACAAAGGGTAAAGAGCTCCAAGAGCATATGCTTGGACGATTGACATGGTTTGATATATAGGTTAAGATGAGAGTAATATCATTTTAGCATTCAAGGAGGTTAAAGGCTACTGGGAAAAGTACCAAAAACCACAGGTGCTTGGAACAAGTATTTTTCCACAACATTAAATGAAACCTGCCTTGAGATCCAGTCACATCAAGTTGGAATGAAATTCAATTTCAGCAAGTACTGTTAATCCCTTCCCACCCCATTGCCTTGTGTTGGTTCTGAGGAATTTACATATCCCTGAATTTATAAGAATAGGTCTGAGGTTTAGTCTGCAGTGGTTATTAGTATATGTTTATTGTGCAGGCAGGCTGGCTACATAATTTGCTGGACACAGTGCAAATGCAAGTGATAAAGAGCTAAAATAGAAAACATGTTTTGTTTTGTTTTTTCTGTTTTCCACCATCTCTCTCTTGACTTGTCATGGTGGGTTTTTTTTTCTATTTAATGTTTTAAGAAAAGAAAAAATTAAGTTTAAAATTTTCATCATAAATTTTTACATCTTTACACAGTGAAATGCTAGTTTTAAATGCAAATATAAGAGCATTTAAATCATATGTGGAATCATTGAAATTATACAATTCGTATTTTGTAGCTAGTACATGCATATTTATTTTGTTCTTACCAGAAGAGTAGAAACACTGAGCAAAATTAACTGAGATGTTTACATTTCACTTCTTGATCCATGCATATTCTACCTACACTCTACATTCTGGTACTGAAGAAAAAGGAATAACTGAAAGTAAAAGAAATTTTGTGTAGACCTACTTTTTTTCTTCACTTCATTTCAACTTAAGAAGTTAGCTAATAGAGGAAAGTTACACAGCTAAAAAACAATTTAAGGTTTCTCGGTTGTTTCATAGAACACCATTGACTTCTTTCTGTGTTTGAAGAAATTTCTGATTCAGATGAAAAGTGTGTTCTCTAGGGGCTGCCAGTGCCCCATTTACTTAGTCACGGACATAACTTGCTTACTTTAGACTTGCTCTGAGACTTGCTTGGACTCCTACACACTGTGGGTTCATTGGAAATCTGTGCTCATGAGGCATTGCTAAGGCTGTTTGTGAGTAGAATAGCAAGGAACACGCTCCATTATCCCATCAGACTTCAATTACGCATAAGTGCAAAAATAAATGTATTAAGAATTCAAGATGGCTCTCACTCCTGTGTTATCCTGCCAGTCCCTGACACTGAGGCCTCGCCAAGCTTTTTGCCATTCCCCAACCAGGCCCCACACTCTCTACCTTTCCTCCTTTGCTCACCCTATTCCTACCACCTAGAATATTCTGCCTCTTAATCTTTACCCACAGACTCCTATCCAACTTTAAAGATGACTTGAATGAACCCTTTCCTGACCTCGCCCAAACCTGGAACAGAATCTTTCTCCCAAACTTTCATAAAGCTTTGCTTATTCTCTTTTATATGGACTTTTTCCTTACATGATCTGCAAAATCCTATTCAATCTGCAATCATATAAGAAGTTCTCTAAACTTCTTCTTCAGATTAATTCCTCTCCTCACATCTAAACATTGTCATAAATCTGTCACCATCTCCACATCCTAGTCCATCATACATCTTAAATCTCATCAGCTTTCTCCAAGCAAAAATAAGACCTAACTGGAGAACTGGCATCTTATTTCTAGGAAATTCTGGCTCTGGGTCTACAAACAGATGTTCCTATGGAAAAGGAAACAAAATATCAGTTACAGTGTTGGGCTCAAGAATCTGAAAACAAAGTTATATTAGAGAAAATAGCACAACATTTAATTTCTTAGTGAATTATCCACACATACAACATCACCAGATAAATAAGACATTACAAGAACTTGTCAACAAGTGGAGAAGAAAAATAGAGTGATTAGATGACTGTTATGCAAGATTATAAAATAGCTGTAGACCTCAAAGAATAAAGTGATTGAAAAGAGTTCATTTTAGGATTAAAGACTTTCAGAAACCCGCTTTTTTATTTTTAACAGCTATAGGGAAAAGCAATATATACTCAATGCCAGAATTTAACTACATGGACTTTCATATTTATCCAAAGTACAGCAGGTGTGCTTAGGTATCATAATTATCATAATGATGATAAATCATTTCCTTTTAATGTAACTTACATCTAAATAAGTATAATGTATAAATTATCATTCTTTCGTATAGTAGCCAAATTTTATAACTTTGCACATTCATCCAAAGACATGCTATACAAAAATTTAATTTTTGGAAATATAAAGCGCATTTCAGAAAGACAAATCATTATCTCTTTACACTGAATGGAAGGAGAATTATTATCAATTGTTTTTCACTTTTGATGAAGAACTGAACATGGTTATAGTTAAGGTTGTTTGTGACCATCTCCAAAACCTGATTAGCTGTATAATCCAGGTTATTTTTTTTAAGAAACTATTTTTGGAAATGAAGTATCACTGTCCCTGCAAATAAACACATTTACACTGGTTTTGGGATTCATGTGAGTTTTTCCACGTAAGTTTCCTGAAAAGAAATCTGATTCGCTTTTAAAAGCAAGCTCTAATTTTTAATCTCATATTTTCTTAGTTAAAACAGGGATTCTATTATTCTGTTTCTACAAAATAATCTACATACACCCAAGATAATAATATTTACTTATAGGAGAAATTTGTCTGGCAATGCAAAGGGTAAAATACATTTGCAAAAGTTGTCCAAAAATATTGAGAAATGAAAATAAGAAAGCATCTGACCTTGGAGATCGAGAATAAAAGTAAAGACAGAACAAGTGAATAACAACTTTAGATACCTTCCAAAAAATAATGTTATTTTGTACAAATCTATAAAAAATCTGTATGAAAATAATGTAAAAACAAAATTATCTCATGTAATTTATCAATATATTGGACTTAAAAATCTGTCAATTTAATATTTATGATTGGAAAGTAATAAAGTAACATATACTGCACCTCCATAATAAGTAAGGCACCATGCATATTGTTTTATTTTTCATGATATTTAATTTAATCCTCACAGAAACTCAGCAGGGCAGGCTTTGATATTTTTCTTTTACAAATGAAGGATTTAACGTCATAAAGTTTAAGTGCTTTCTCCAGAGCACACTGCTAAGCAGTTGTGAATCTGAGATTTGAAAACCACTTTATATACAAAATATATTCTCCAAAGACCAAATAAACCCCAGAAGATTTAATTTTTCCACCTTCATATTAATAGACAATAGTAATTATATTAAACTATACAAATCTCTCTTTCTAACTTAAGGGCACCTTTTATAGAATTAAAAATAAAATCTACTTTGAGAGAATGGACTTGAGGACACGGGGAGGGGGAAGGGTAAGCTGGGACGAAGTGAAAGAATAGCACTGACATATATACATTACCAAATGTAAAGTAGATAGCTAGTGGGAAGTAGCAGCATCATCGCACAGGGAGATCAGCTCGGTGCTTTGTGATGACCTAGAGGGGTGGGATAGGGAGGGTGGGAGGGAGACGCAAGAGGGAGGGTATATGGGATATATGTATACATATAGCTGATTCACTTTGTTAGACAGCAGAATCTAACAACATTTTAAAGCAATTATACTCCAATAAAGATGTTAAAAATTTTTAAAAATAAAATCTACTTTGATTAATAGGAATATGAAATCATTCAATTATGTAATAGCATAACCATACCTCTTTCAAAGATTATTTAAATTCTATATAAAATGAAACTTAAGTATTTCAGGTAGAGTGTTGCTTAGAGTTGGGAAGTACCGTGATGTAGGTTTGCCACAGATAGTCTAAGATTACACCTGTCACCACAGCTGAATTACTAATACTGCCCTATTTTCCTCTCCAAAGTGTACTGGTTTGAATGGTAAATCATAAAGTCCCTCTAGTTAAGTGCAAACATAAGTGTGTGAAACAAACAAGCAAAAAATTAAAAAAAATTAAGTGCTTGCAACAGAGGATAAAATGTAAAACACCCAACTGAAATGACAAAACTAACTCAAATGAGTAATAGGTGTGAAAAATGACATTAACAAAACTGTAACTATAATGAAGCTTAGATTTAGTTATTACTTGACTCAGCAGGATGAAAGAAACAGAAGAAAAATGTAGCTTTCAGAAAGATTTGATTCTTGCTATTGTGCTGATGCCAAAGCAGCAAAACACAACGCAAACCTTGGAAATGCTTTGCTAAACAAAGTGAGGAACTTAAATACTCTGGCAGATTAATGGTGGAAATCAAAAGAGAAAATGTCTATAAGTCATCAATAAATGTAAAGGGAAAATTAATCTATACATAATTAATAGCCTACTATTAGGCTATTACTATTTGATTATTAGTATAATCAAAGTTTATTAGTATAATCAAAGTGTGCTATCTAACTTTAAACAAAGCTGCTATTTGTCTTAATTAAAAATGTTATTTGTATAGGTTTTCTAAAAGCTATTGCTTCTCAAAACCCCCTCTTCCAGCAGCCTTCACCAGGCTACTTATTCTTGACTGTTTAACGTAGCTGCTATTGCTCCAGTCATATTTTCCTGCCCATAACCTTTTTATTTTTTCTTACATCACCCCTTATCATAGCTTTCATCTCATTCCCATAAAATTGCCTGCTTATTTATCTGCTCCCTTAACTAAACTATAAGCCCCTCAACAGAAGAGACTGTGTTTAGCATGGAAGAATCATGCAATTAATGCATGATAAATGGACACACACACAGAAACACCCCTTAAATTAGCTGATAACAAAGAATGAACTTTCGTCTGCTAGATCACACATTTACTACAGAGTATTATTCATTTACAGAATATGATATAGTCTACAGAGTATCTGAATATATATAAAATTTAGCTGTAAAGATATGAGTAAATAGCATTTCCTTCCTTTTAATTGTCAGAGATGCATAGAAACAAAAACTTGGTTTAAATAGTAGTTCAATTCTTCATAAGTCCGGATCAATTAATATTTATCATGCATATTTTAATGACAGAAGGTATTTTTTCCTTCCTTACCTAATTATACGATACCAATCCAGTAAACAAAGATGGGTGCAAGAAAATCCACTACTGTTTTTTAAATGCATAAACATAAGATTCCCCAGAAAAATCTAACTCTGTTTGGAAAATTCTAAACAAATAGATAAAATGACACTGATTTTTAAAAATAAAATAGTAATTTAACCATTTTTAGAACTCCCATGACATCAAGCCAGCAAATTTCAGCGTAAACTTGAATTAACTCCTGCAGGCTGCCTTTCATTGAAGCTGATAATGATCAAAGCTCTCCATGGGCTAAGGACCCATGCATAGCCTGATGTAAGACTCTAGTTGTTTCCAGAGTCAACCCTCATGTGTTTGTGTATATGTCATAAGATTTGGGTCATATTTTACACATTATCTAAGCTTGCCTAAGGGTAGACAACATCAGTATAAGGGAAACCAAACTATTTGCAGCTGTAGGACATATACAGAAAATAACTTGTACAGTTTTCAAAAGCTAGTCATTAGTTATCCCCAAAATGGGTCCTGATGATCTCTGCTGAAATACAATTTATAAGGTTTATCACATTAAAATGAAAATGTTGGATAATATGTGTAGTATTTTTACACAATGTTTATTCTTTGTAAAGCTTTCACAAAATATTTAAAATTTAATTTTAAATGCTAATTTATAATTTAGATTTGAATGGATTTTCAGATACTTACAAAAGCTTTTTATAAATCTGCATAGAAAGGTTGATATCAAAATTGTGTACTAACATGCAAAAAAATATTCAAGTGCAATAATATATCACATTCACCTTGTTTGTAACTTCCCTGTATCTTCCATTTTCTCTTGCCTCCCGCATAAATCAATAATAATCTGCACTTGGATATTTGCTTTATATGTGAATCCTTTCATATTACTTTAATTTCTGGCAATATTCCAAGTATCTGCACCTCTTTGTGAATAAATCCCAAGACATTGAGATGAGACTTTACCTCCAGCTTCTTTGCATACTAATACGTAGCTTTGAGCAAAGTGGAAATGTTCTTTTCCCTGCACTGGCAAAATATCGCTCTTTTTAATTTAATTTTCAACAGGTACTTTTTTTTTCTTTCATTCTGAACTGCATTATTGGCTATTGGCTTCTGAGTCTTTGGATTGTTTCTTATTTATATCTCTACTTTAACATTGCTTCTTCCAAATCTCTATTGCCAATTTCAGTAAAACATCTTAGAAAACAAGCTCACTGATTGAGCCAAATTCAAAGAGACATTCAGTAACAAATTCATATTTGTGAAATAACCTCGTCCTCATCCCTAATCCATGAGTTTAATTAAACTCTGTGCTTTTATTTTTAGGCTTACATTTTCAGTGTAATCTTCCAGAATTCAAACCAAGTCTCTACCCCAGTCAAATGATACTTACAACAATTTTAAGTAAAAGCAATGAATCAGTGCAAACCATGTAGTACAGTGTTCAGAGTCTCATATGAGATATTACTGCACAAAAAGGAATTGTATGGAACATGTTCTCATTTATGCCATTTAATTGAAAGTATTATGGAAAAGAAACTGTATGAGGAGGGCTCTGACAATATTGTGATGCAAGTTTATTAACTGAAGACCTGTATATTAAACCCCAGTTAAGTATTATATAGTTAATATTTGGGATAAATCTTACGTGAAATGTTGTTGCAATAATAATAATAATAATAATAAAAGGAGCAGGAGGAGACTTAGGAGATAATGGGTATGTTTATGGCCTTAATGGTGGTAATGTTTCTATGAGCATATACTTATCTCCAATCTCATCAAGTTGTACAAACTAAATATGTACAGCATTGAAACAGAAGTAAATTTAGCCATCTCTGTGCATACTTACATTTTCTACCACATATCACATTCTCCTGTTGCGGAGCACAGGCTCTGGACGCGCAGGCTCAGCGGCCATGGCTCACGGGCCCAGCCGCTCCACGGCATGTGGGATCTTCCCTGCCTGTGTGTTTTATTGTTAACTGAATAAAGATAAAATGAAAAACAGGTCTTACATAACTTAACACATTGCTTTCAACTACTAAAAAGAAACAACCTGGATTAAGATAATACAAACGAAACCAAAAGAAAAACAAAATAAAACAAAACCCCTTTAAGTATCCCTCTGACTTCAGTGACAGCCTTGAGAGTTCAAGATGGACAGTTCTCAGGAAGAACTCAGGGCTCCCGGCCCTTACATTTCTCTTCAGCTTCCAACAAGGTTATTATCTCTGATCAATTTGCAAGCATTTCCTTATTCTCTGAACTTCAAACTGGCTTATTTTCATGCACGTTTACCACCGATTTTATTTCTTTTTAACATCTTTATTGGAATATAATTGCTTTACAATGATGTGTTAGTTTCTGCTGTAAAACAAAGTGAATCAGCTATACATATACATATATCCCCATATCTCCTCACTCTTGCATCTCCCTCCCACCCTCCTTCTTCCACTCCTCTAGGGGACACAAAGCACCGAGCTGATCTCCCTGTGCTATGCAGCTGCTTCCCACTAGCTATTTATTTTACATGTGGTAGTGTATATGTGTCCATGCCACTCTCTTACTTCATCTCAGCTTACCCTTCCCCTTCCACGTGTCCTCAAGTCCATTCTCTACGTCTGTGTTTTTATTCCTGTCCTGCCCCTAGGTTCTTCAGAATCATTTTTCTTTTTAGATTCTATATATATATGTGTTAGCATACAGTGTTTGTTTCTCTCTTTCTGACTTACTTCACTCTGTATGACAGTCTCTAGGTCTATACACCTCACTACAAATAACTCAATTTCGTTTCTTTTTATGGCTGAGTAGTATTCCATTGTATATATGTGCCACATCTACCTTATCCATTCATCTGTCGATGGACACTTAGGTTGCTTCCATGTCCTGGCTATTGTAAATAGAGCTGCAATGAACATTGTGATGCCTGGGTCTTTTTGAACTATGGTTATCTCAGGGGATATGCCCAGTAGTGGGATTGCTGGGTCGTATGGTAGTTCTATTTTTAGATTTTTAGGAACCTCCATACTGTTCTACATAGTGGCTGTATCAATTTACATTCCCACCAACAGTGCAATAGGGTTCCCTTTCCTCCATACCCTCTCCAACATTTATTGTTTGTGAATTTTTTGATGATGGCCACTCTGACCAGTGTGAGGTGATGCCTCATTGTAGTTTTGCCTTGCATTTCACTAATGATTAGTGATGTTGAACATCTTTTCATGTGTTTGTTGGTAATCTGTGTATCATCTTTGGAGAAATGTCTATTTAGCTCTTCTGCCCATTTTTGGATTAGGCTGTTTGTTTTTCGGATATTGAGCTGCATGATCTGCTTGTATATTCTGGAGATTGATCCTTTGTCAGTTGCTTCATTTGCAAATATTTTCTCCCATTCTGAGGGTGGTTTTTTTGTCTTGTTTATGTTTTCCTTTGCTGTGCAAAAGCTTTTAAGTTTCATTAGGTCCCATTGGTTTATATTTGTTTTTATTTCCCTTTCTCTAGGAGGTGGGTGAAAAAGAATCTTGCTGTGATGTATGTCATAGAGTGTTCTGCCTATGTTTTCCTCTAAGAGTTTTATAGTGTCTGGCCTTACATTTAGGTCTTTAATCCATTTTGAGTTTATTTTTGTGTATGGTGTTAGGTAGTTTTTTAATTTCATTCATTTACATGTAGCTGTCCAGTATTCCCAGCACCACTTATTGAAGAGGCTGTCTTTTCTCCATTGTATATCTTTGTCTCCTTTGTCATAGATTAGTTGACCATAGGTGCGTGTGTTTATCTTTGGGCTTTCTATCTTGTTCCATTGATCTATGTTTCTGTTTTTGTGCCAGTACCATACTGTCTTGATTACTGTAGCTTTGTAGTATACTCTGAAGTCAGGGAGCCTGATTCCTCCAGTTCTGTTTTCCTTTCTCAAGATTGCTTTGGCTATTCAGGGTCTTTTGTGGTTCCACATAAATTGTGAAATTTTTTGTTCTAGTTCTGTGAAAAATGCCATTGGTAGTTTGATAGGGATTGCATTGAATCTGTAGATAGTGTTGGGTAGTATAGTCATTTTCAAAATGTTGATTCTTCCAATCCAAGAACATGGAATATCTCTCCATCTGTTTGTATCATCTTTGATTTTATTCATCAGCATCTTATACTTTTCAGAGTAGAGGTCTTTTGCCTCCTCATGTAGGTTTATTCTTAGGTATTTTATTCTTTTTGTTGCAGTGGTCAATGGGAGTGTTTCCTTAATTGCTCTTTCAGATTTTTCATCATTAGCGTATAGGAATGCAAGAGATTTCTGTGCATTAATTTTGTGTACTGCTATTTTACCAAATTCATTGATTACCTCTAGTAGTTTTCTGGTAGCATCTTTAGAATTCTCTATGTATAGTATCATGCCATCTGCAAACAGTGACAGGTTTACTTCTTTTCTGATTTGGATTCCGTTTACTTCTTTTTCTTCTCTAATTGCTGTAGCTAAAACTTCCAAAACTATGTTGAATAATAGTGGTGAGAGTGGGCAACCTTGTCTTGTTCCTTATCTTAGTGGAAATGGTTTCAGTTTTTCACCATTGAAAATGACATTGCCTGTGGGTTTGTCATATATGGCCTTTATTATGTTGAGGTAAGTTCCCTCTACACCTACTTTCTGGAGGGTTTTTATTATAAATGGGTGTTGCATTTTGTCAAAAGATTTTTCTGCATCTATTGAGATGATCATATGGCTTTTCTCCTTCAATTTGTTAATATGGTTTATCACATGGATTGATTTGCTTATCTTGAAGAATCTTTGCATTCCTGGAATAAACCCCACTTGATCATGGTGTATGATCCTTTTAATGTGCTGTTGGATTCTGTTTGCTAGTATTTTGTTGAGGATTTTTGCATCTATGTTCATCAGTGATATTGGCCTGTAGTTTTCTTTTTTTGTGACATCTTTTTCTGGTTTTGGTATCAGGGTGATGATGGCCTCGTAGAATGAATTTGGGAGTGTTCCTGCCTCTGCTATATTTTGGAAGAGTTTGAGAAGGGTAGGTGTTAGCTCTTCTCTAAGTGTTTGATAGAATTCATCTGTGAAGCCATCTGGTCCTGGGCTTTTGTTAGTTGGAAGATTTTTAATCACAGTCTCAATTTCAGTGCTTGTGATTGGTCTGTTTGTATTTTCTATTTCTTTCTGCTTCAGTCTTGGAAGACTGTGCTTTTCTAAGAATTTGTCCATTTCTTCCAGGTTGTTCATTTTATTGGCTTAGAGTTGCTTTTAGCAGTCTCTCATGATCCTTTGTATTTCTCTAGTGTCATTTGTAACTTCTCCTTTTTCAATTCTAATTCTATTGATTTGAGTCTTCTCCCTTTTTTGGTGATGAGTCTGGCTAATGGTTTATCAATTTTGTTTATCTTCTCAAAGAACCAGCTTTAAGCTTTATTGATCTTTGTTTGATCCATAAGAGCTATTGTTGATCAAATTGTATATCAGTAATAGCTCAACAATTGAGCTATTGTTTCCTTCATTTCGTTTTCATTTATTTCTGATCTGATCTTTATGATTTCTTTGCCTCTGCTAACTTTCCGGTTTTTCTGTTCTTCTTTCTCTAATTGCTTTAGGTGTAAGGTTAGGTTGTTTATTTGAGATATTTCTTGTTTCTTGAGGTAGGATTGTATTGCTATAAATTTCCCTCTTAGAACTGTTTTGCTGCATCCCATAGGTTTTGGGTTGTTGTGTTTTCATTGTCAGTTGTTTCTAGGTATTTTTTGATTTCCTCTTTGATTTCTTCAGTGATCTCTTGGTTATTTACTAGTGTATTGTTTAGCCTCCTTGGGTTTGTATTTTTATGGATTTTTTCCCTGTAATTGATATCTCATAGCATTTGTGGCCAGAAAAGATACTTGATATGTGGTCAAGTATGTGGTCTCATAGCATTGTGGTCTCATAGCATTGTGGTCTCATAGCATTGATATGTGGTCAAGTATGTGGTCTCATAGCATATGTGGTCTCATAGCATTGTGGTCAAAAAAGATACTTGATATGATATCAATTTCCTTAAATTTACTGAGGCTTGATTTTTGACCCAAGATATGATCTATCCTGGAGAATGTTCCATGAGCACTTGAGAAGAAAGTGTATTCTGTTGCTTTTGGATGGAATGTCCAATATATATCTATTAGTCCATCTTGTTTATTGTATCATTTAAAGCTTGTGTTTCCTTATTTATTTTCATTTTGGATGATTTGTGCATTGGTGAAAGTAGGGTGTTAAAGTCCCCTAGTATTATTGTGTTACTGTTGATTTCCCCTTTTATAGCCATTAGTATTTG
Source organism: Delphinus delphis (assembly GCF_949987515.2). Classification (NCBI taxonomy): domain Eukaryota; kingdom Metazoa; phylum Chordata; class Mammalia; order Artiodactyla; family Delphinidae; genus Delphinus; species Delphinus delphis. Next base: position 131,539,325 of record NC_082687.1, read on the forward strand.
CCTTTATATTAATTTGCTCCTATGTTGGGTGCATAAGTATTTAGAATTGTTATATCATCTTGGATTGACCCCTTGATCATTATGTGGTGTCCTTTGTCTCTTGTAATAGTCTTTATTTTAAAGTGTATTTTGTCTGTTATGAGAATTGCTACTCCAGCTTTCTTTTGATTTCCACTTGCATGGAATATCTCTTTGGCTTCCCTTACTTTCAGTCTGTATGTGTCTCTAGGCCTGAAGTGGGTCTCTTGTAGACAGCATATATATGGGTCTTGTTTTTATATCCATTCACCCTGTATGTCTTTTGGTTGGAGTATTTTATCCATTTACATTTAAGGTAATTATCGATATGTATGTTACTATTACCATTTTCTTAATTGTTTTGGGTTTGTTATTGTAGGTCTTTTCCTTCTCTTGTGTTTCCTGCCTAGAAAAGTTCCTTTAGCATTTGTTGTAAAGCTGGTTTGGTGGTCCTGAATTTTCTTAACTTTTGCTTAACTGTAAAGATTTTAATTTCTCCATCAAATCTGAATCAGATCCTTGCTGGATGGAGTAATCTTGGTTGTAGGTTTTTCCCTTTCATCACTTTAAATATGTCCTGCCACTCCCTTCTAACTTTCAGAGTTTCTGATGAAAAATCAGCTGTTAACCTTATGAGGATTCCCTTGTATGTTATTTGTTGCTCCTCCCTTGCTGCTTTTAATATTTTTTCTTTGAATTTAATTTTTGATTGTTTGATTAATATGTGTCTTGGCATGTTTCTCCTTGGATTTATCCTGTATGGGACTCTCTGTGCTTCCTGGACTTGATTGACTATTTCCTTTTCCATATTAGGGAAGTTTTCAACTGTAATCTCTTCAAATATTTTCTCAGTCCCTTTCTTTTTCTCTTCTTCTTCTGGGACCCCTATAATTCGAATGTTGGTGTGTTTAATGTTGTCCCAGAGGTCTCTGAGACTGTCCTCGATTCTTTTCATTCTTTTTTCTTTATTCTCCTCTGTGGTAGTTTTTTCCACTATTTTATCTTCCAGGTCACTTATCCGTTCTTCTGCCTCAGTTATTCTGCTATTGATTCCTTCCAAAGAATTTTAAATTTCATTTATTGTATTGTTCATCATTGTTTGTTTGCTCTTTAGTTCTTCTAGGTCCTTGTTAAACGTTCTTGTATTTTCTCCATTCTATTTACAAGATTTTGCATCATCTTTACTATCATTATTCTGAATTCTTTTTCAGGTAGACTGCCTATTTTCCTCTTCATTTGTTTGGTCTGCTAGGTTTTTACCTTCCTCCTTCATCTGCTGTGTATTTCTCTGTCTTCTCATTTTGCTTAACTGACTGTGTTTGGGGTCTCCTTTTCACAGGCTGCAGGTTCGTAGTTCCCATTGTTTTTGGTGTCTGCCCCCAGTGGGTATGGTTGTTCAGTGGGTTGTGTAGGCTTCCTGGTGGAGGTGACTGGTGCCTCTGTTCTGGTGGATGAGACTGGATCTTGTCTTTCTGGTGAGCAGGACTGCATCCGGTGGTTTGTTCTGGGGTCTGTGAACTTATTATGATTTTAGCCGCCCTCTCTGTTAATGGGTGGGGTTGTGTTCCTGTCTTGCTAGTTGTTTGGCATAGGGTGTCCAGCACTTTAGCTTGTTGGTTGTTCAGTGGAGCTGGGTCTTAGTGTTTAGATGAAGATCTCTGGGAGAGCTTTCGTTGTTTGACATTACGTGAGCTGGGAGGTCTCTGGTGGACCAATGTTGTGAACTCGGCTCTCCCACCTAGAGGCTCAGGCCTTACACCCAGCCAGAGCACCAAGACCCTGTCAGCCATACGGCTCAGAAGAAAAGGAAGAAAATGAAAGAAATAAAGAAAGAAAGAAAGGAAGAAAGATAGAAAGGAAGGAAAGGAAGGAAAGAAAGGAAGGAAGGAAGGAAGGAAAGATGGAAGGGAGGGAGGGAGGGAGGAAGGAAAGTTATTAAAATAAAAAAATTATTGAAAATAAAAAATTAAAAAGTAATAAAAATAAAGAAAGAAAAGAGAGCAACCAATCAAAAAAACAAATCCATCCATGATAACAATCACTAAAAAGTATACAACAAAACAAAAAGGACAGACAGAACCCTAAGAAATATGGTAAAAGCAAAGCTATACAGACAAAAATCACACAAAGAAGCATACACATACACACTCACAAAAAGAGAAAAAGGAAAATATATATATATATTAAAAAAAAAGAGAGCAACCAAATCAATAAACAAATCTACCAATGATAATAAGCTCTAAACACTAAACTAAGGTAAACATAAAACCATAAACAAATTAATTGCAGAAAGCAAACCCCAAGTCTACAGTTGCTCCACCTCAATTTTGGGGTGATTCATTGTTCAGGTATTCCACAGATGCAGGTACATCAACTTGACTGTGGAGATTTAATCCACTGCTCTCGAGGCTGCCAGGAGAGATTTCCCTTTCTCTTCTTTGTTCGCACAGCTCCTGGGGTTCAGCTTTGTAATTGGCCCTGCCTCTGTGTGTAGGTCGCCTGAGGGTGTCTGTTCCCTGCCCAGCTAGGATGGGCTTAAAGGAGCAGCTGATTTGGGGGCTCTGGCTCACTCAGTCCGGGGGGAGGGAGGGGTATGGAATGCGGGGCGAGCCTGCAGTGGCAGAGGCCGGCGTGACATTGCAACAGCCTGAGGCTCACCATGTGTTCTCCCGGGGAAGTTGTCCCTGGATCACGGGACCCTGGCAGTGGCAGGCTGCACAGGCTTCCAGGAGGGGAGGTGTGGATAGTGACTTGTGCTCGCACACAGGCCTCTTGGTTGATGCTCAGCAGCCTTAGTGTCTCATGCCCGTCTCTGGTGTCCGCGCTTATAGCCGCGGCTCGTGCCCGTCTCTGGGGCTCGTTTTGGCGGTGCTCTGAATCCCTTCTCCTCGCGCACCAGGAAACAAAGAGGGAAGGAAGAGTCTCTTGCCTCTTCGGCAGGTCCAGACTTTTCCCCGGACTCCCTCCCAGCTAACCGTGGCACACTAACCCCTTCAGGCTGTGTTCACGCAGCCAACCCCAGGACTCTTCCTGGGATCCGACCTCCGAAGAAGTCCTAACCGCAGCTCCCAGCCACCGCCCGCCCCGGCGGGTGAGCGGACAAGCCTCTCGGGCTGGTGAGTGCTGGTCGGCACCGATCCTCCGTGTGGGAATCTCTCCACTTTGCCTTCTGCACCAATGTTGCTGTACTCTCCTCCGCAGCTCCGAAGCTCCCCCACTCCGCCACCCACAGTCTCCACCCGCGAAGGGGCTTCCTAGTGTGTGGAAACTTTTCCTCCTCCACAGCTCCCTCCCAGAAGGGCAGGTCCCATCCCTATTCTTTTGTCTCTGTTTCTTCTTTTTTCTTTTGCCTTACCCAGGTACGTGGGGAGTTTCTAGCCTTTTGGGAAGTCTGAGGTCTTCTGCCAGCATTCAGTAGGTGTTCTGTAGGAGTTGTTCCACATGTACATGTATTTTTATGTATTTGTGGAGATGAGGGTGATCTCCATGTCTTACTCCTCTGCCATCTTGAAGCTATCCCTCTTACCACAGATTTTGATGGTTCTGTTATGGTTGCAATTGATTCTTTTGGTGAATTCAGTCTTCTCCTGAGATCAGGAATTTAATCTCTGCTCCTAGTTAGTAAATAACCCTGGAAATTGATGTTATGTCAGTTTTGATCAAATTCAATTGGGAATAAAACAGTTCTTTTTTTTTAAACGATAGAGGTATCAAAACTTATGTAGATTTTTAAGCATGTGTCCAATCTATATACATTTCAAATATAGTCTTTAATTGGGGTCCTATTACCTTGTTTTTTCTTATTTCTTAAAGTTATTTTCCAGTTGTAGTGGTCATTGGCTCCACAGCCATGAATTTTCTTTTTCCCTTCTACTAGAGTAGAGTTTCCAATTTCATGGGTGGAGCAGGACCTGAGCCCCTCAGAATTTTAAATGAACTGGTGGATTGAAAGTTATTCTGAATTTTTCTGCCCTACATTTCAAATTTTCATTTATTTACCCTTGGTGCCTACCAGTACCAACAAGCTACCCCTTTCCCCAGAGAATATTTTCCCAATGTTTTCATTTACTTTTTAGTAAGTGCTGCTTTTGAGTTAAAGTTGCAATTCAAGTTATTTTATCCATCTGCTATATATGAATGAACCGCATATAATAGAAGTTTAAAAATACATAGATGCAAAAATAAATAAAAATAAACCTACTAGACTTAGAGGGATACTCGTTGCCAAAAAGCTCATGTATTCATACTGTATCTATTTTCATCATATTGCTTAAGAGATCTGAAATTTTATGAATGTCCATCAGGATTCAGTACAGGAAGTAGAAACCTAGAGTGATTTTAAGCAGAGAGTGAATTCATTTTTACCAAACCATTGCAGGAGCTAGAGAAACTGCCTCTGAGCTGAGCATTTACAAGTTACTACCAACATGTTGCAGAACTCACTCAGTGAGGAATCAGGGGCTACCAGTGGAATCCAGATATCACTTTAGTTGAGGTACAGTACTCAGGAAGCTAGAGTCAGGAAAATGCCACCATTGTAACTGCCTAGAATCAAGGTGCCGTTTGCTCCCACCAACTACCTCTCTTTCAAATGGAAAAATCAGAGCATACAATTGTTTGAGCCTGACCTTTTTCCATAGCACTAGCTAAGTGAGTCTTGGAATTGTTGAGCTTTTAGATCTTTCCATTGGAGAAAGGCTCATAATAAGGAGATGTGATGGAATGCCAATTGCTTAATTACCCTGTCCTAGAAAATATATAAGATGAAGATTACTCAGATGATTGGGCAGAACATAAAGAATAATGACTTGCTTAAGTAATGTGAGAGAAGATCCCTTAGAAACATGGAATTCCTGAATAAAAGTTAATGGGACATTTAAGAGAAGGGAAGATAAATCTACACAACATGCTAATTCTTAATATTTTAAATTCATGACAGCATTTATAAAATAATGTTTCCATAATCTAGGTGGTAATGGAACCTACAAAAGAATCCTACGTGTGAGGTCAAGATGGGATTTCAGTTTTCAAGGGGAAGGCATGGCAACATAGATTTTTAAAGGTAGTGTTTTTGTTTATGTCAAGATTGAAGAGTAACTATCCAGATCCTTGAAGGAATCTGAAGGAAAAATCCAAACCGTTTCTTGTAAGAGGGCCACTTATAAAAGAAAGCAAAGCTATTTCAGCTACCTATGATCCCAGTGGCTTTCAGCAGGCAATTAATGTTTGAGATCCATCCTTTTAGTCCCAGTCCTTTGCAGATTTTGAGTTAGTGGGCATTCAGTAAAAATGTCTGATGAATAAATGAATAGCATTTAAAATGATTGATTGAATCAACAAGAAAAGGCTAAATTATATTCACTCTACTATAAAATGAGTCAGAAAAGTGTGTCATAAGTTATTGAAAGATTTCTAACAGAACAATTATAATGAAAGTTTCAGTTAGTAACTGGGAGAATTTCATTTGGATAATTCATGTTTGTGAAATAGCTTATTCGCCAGTGATGCCAGGTAAATGAAGCAGAATTATTGTATTAATTTCAGGTAAGTATTCTCACCTTAATAAAAGAGTTTATAGTTGTTCTATTTCTTCTGTTTCAGCATCAAAGCTTTACATTTTGTTCATTCACACTGTTTCTCATAAAAATGGAAGCTGAAATAAGGTAACAATATGGAAATTGTCACCTTAAGTTATTTATGATTAAATGAGCAAAATAAACACTGAACATGACATTATTTAAAATATTTCATCCCAGAGATGGTAAAGTCCACATGAATATTTATCATTTGTACAGTCCTGAAATATACTGCACCCTGAACCTGGCATGTTACAGCTAAGACTTAAGCTGGGAATGGTAATATCAAGTTTACTTTTTTTCTCACACAATAGACCTCTAAATAGATTTGTGAAATCATTAAATTTTTTAAACTACTATTCTCTAGAAGTGAAGTAGAATTTGCAGTAATTATAATCCATATGTTTTACAATTTTCAGTATATATCAGAGAAGGAGTAATTGATTTTTATATTTATATACTCTTGACATTCATAAGGATATAGTCTAAGTGAAACCAAGAAGCTGGGTTTGGCCATTATATATAATTAATATTACCTTCATTAAATATGACATCCATGTTGATCACATTCTCTTTTATTAGTGAGTTGATTGAATACTTAACTGGTATATATTATATATGTATATATATAATTTTAACTAAAGTATGTTATAACTGGAAGGAAATTAAGGATATATTAGAGAACAAAAAACAAGAACAAGAAACAAAAAACAAGTCTGCATAACCCAATGTGTTCTCATAGATACAACAGTGAAATATGTGGTATCAAATTAAAAAAAAATAATGCTATATCTCAGGGTTAATGGTTCTGAAATTCAGTGTGTTGAACACCATGTTTATGATTAGATATTATCAGAATATCTATTGTTCAATAAACATTAGAATTTCATTGAAATACATATACACATATAGTTATTTAACTGAGAAGACATAATTTTCACATTCCTCATAGCTATTCATTTTAAAGATGATTTCTTGTTGCCAAACATACAGTGAATGAGAAATATCTAATAGTAGACTGGCTGTGCTAGTTTTAAGTAGGAAAGCTACTTTGAAAAAAAATTACACTTAGATGAATAGATGTATTGACTAACTTATGTGTGTGCATTACATGTACTAACCTTTCCTTTCTTAATGTTACCCTGATTTTCATTTGGCAAAATACCTCTTCCTTATGATACACAGTGTTTATGAAAGTTTAATCAATAAGTAGCTCTACTCTCTCTCTCCCACTGGGGATCATCAATTCTATCAGAGTCATTCAAAGTAGGAATTTGCTAAGCTCTTGCTACTTAGGTGAAAGGTCCTCTATTAAAGCCTGTTGTTTTCTTAAGATATGTCCCATATTTTAACAACGAATCTCCTTCAATTGGGCAAAGCTGGTTTCTGTGGCTTTCAAGCAAATTAAATTAACTTATACAACTGAAGATTTAGGAAAATGATTGAAGGCCAACAGTCTACATAAATTTTACATCGTCATTAATTTCTCTAGTTTATTGTTGATAGGTGGATTTGGAGGTCAAGAAAGTCCATTAAAAAGTGATCGTGTTCTGTATTGATACTATGATTATCCTAACACGTTTTAAATAGGGATAGATTATTCCTACTATTATACCTTAAAGCATTCAGGATAATTCTGACATATTATTTTGTTAAATATTGCATATACAAAAATGCATTTCAGACAAATACAAATAATTAAATTTCTGCTTTGGGAAGTTATTACTGACATTGCTGTCAAACTGTATAAACAAAAGTTTGTTATATACATAATGTTTAGCTGACCCTCTTAAATCTGTTTTTACATATTTTTGAATATTACATTTATTGTTCTTCTTATACTTTAATTGCATGTTATTTAAAAAGTGAATTATTTCAAGTAGAAATAAAATCTTCAAAAAATTACAGTGAATCTTGCTTTTGCACTTTTGGTAACTTTCCTATTTATTTCTTTACTTCTCTCTTTTCCATTGGACTTTCCATTTTAAGTTTATACTCATATCAATATAATACAGTCTGTAAAAGCTCTCATATCTTTTCCTACCACATAGTGGTCATGTAATTTTTGGCAAGTTACTTAACCTCACTATGTCTCAGTTGCCTGATATATAAAATCAAATTATTTATATAGTACCTATTTCTAACTTTTGATGACAGAATTAGACAATTGATCTAAAGTGTTTACTCCAGTTGTTTGATACAAATTAAGACGTCAATGAGCTGTAGTTATTCCTCCAACGTGGATTTTTTGGTTGATGATAACTAATGTGATAAAAGATGTTTTAAAATGAATGAAAACAGAGATATCTGAGAATGGATTGGAATAATTCTCTGGTTATCTGGGGTCCAAATAAAATACATTTTGAGTGCCCAAAACTTTTAAATCTCCCTGTAAGATAATTGAAAATATAGTAAAAGTTATGCATTATATTGGAAAAACTGCTTAAGAAAAAAAATTTTCTGACCATATATGTGACTTATTTACAGAAAATTTTACCTGAATGACATTAAGGATAAATGAGAGCTGGATTTAATTTAATGGCATGTATTTAAATAGCATATATATTCATGATGGTACACACCTACATAATCTCTTTACAGATTCCTTTCTTCCAATCAGAGTTTGATCTTTTTTAAATAAATGCACTGCTTTGAAGATTAAATTCAGGAATATAATAACATCTTCCACTATCAGGGTGTTATAGAATTTAAAATACCTAATTTTCATACTTATATGCTAAATGTTTACAGAACCCACAAAGAGGAAATATTGGGATTGGTTATATTTATACTTTTAAACACAGTTTTATTAATTCTTTGACATGTATGAAATTTTAAGAGAAATACATACCTTACATTTCACGTAGTTCCTATTATTATCTTTGAATAAAAACAAGCAAACAAACAAAATTAAATTCCATAGTCCCAGAAAAAATCCATGAGTAAGAGATGTACATTTTTTAACCTGTGTTTATTTTTTGTTTACTATTGCCATGCACTAAGCTAACAGCTCAACTTGGAGAAAAGAGAAACATATATAGCCCTCAACTGCTTACTGCTAAATTAGTTCATACAGCTGTTCCTAGTTCATTTTAGTCATTTCAACTTAGAGTTGATCACACAATTTATCCATATCTTTAGATTCTTTGAAAACTGAGCTAGATTCAAATCATAAAGTGATTATAAATATACAGTTTTATGTTTGTTTATTTATCTTCTCACAATACTTCACTTGGAAAATGTGGTCTTTCCTATTTTCACTTCATTCCTTAAATTATACAAAGCAAATCTATTTTTGAGTTAAAGTTGCAAAATAAAAGTGGAATTAGTGTTTGGGCACATAGGAAATTGTGACTGCACTTTAAGAGTTAGTCATTCATTTAAACATATTAATTTTGTTATCTATAAGAAGAAATGTTAATGCATCTGGTGTACAAAGAGTTGTACATAATAAAAACCTAACAACCTTCAGGGTATCCATTCACCATAAAACTAATTTCACACCTAGTCTATTATGTAATGTGCTATGAAAATATCTCTGTGCTTCAAGATATTATACTAGCTTGCATGTACAATTTTGGTTCTCTTCTTTGAAGTAAAGATTGCATACACATTAATAATCAAACTCCTAGACTTGATCCATAAATTCATTCTTATTTTATACACTTAGAAAATCTGTGTTTCCTTAATAAACCAATCACAAGTGAGTAAATAAAGGTAGAAAAATAAACATTTGTTATCTATAATGTGTGGCAACTTTACTGTACCAACATTCTATCCTTCTAGCAATATTTCCTTCTTGCAATTTCAAACTAGAATGCCTTTCAAGGATATTTGTGTTAGAAATGTACTCTTATACTGACCACATGCACAAATGATATTCAAGTAAGTTAGAACATCATTTTTCATAATATATATTTTATTTTAAATTTTTATCTTTATTTTTTTATTGAAGTACAGTTGATTTAATTTCAGGTGTACAACAAAGTGATTCAGATGCTTTTTCAGATGCTATTTCAAATGCTTTTCCATTATAGGTTATTGCAAGATACTGAATATAGTTCCTGGTGCTGTACAGTAGGTCCTTGTTGTTTATTTGTTTTATATATAGTAATGTGTATCTGTTAATGCTAAACTCCTAACTTATCCCACCCTATCCCCTTTGGTAACCATAAGTTTGTTTTCTATGTCTGTGTGTTTATTTCTGCTTTGTAAATAAGTTCATTTGTATCTATTTTTTAGATTCCACATATAAGCAATATCATATGATACTTATCTTTCTCTGTAGATGGACATTTAGGTTGCTTCCATGCCTTGGCTATTATAAATACTGCTGCTATGAACATTGGGGTGTGTGTATCTTTTCAAATTAGAGTTTTCATATTTTCCAGATATATGCCCAAGAGAAGGATTGTTAGATCATATGGTAACTCTATTTTTAGCTTTTTAAGGAACATACTGTTCTCCATGGTGGCTGTACCAATTTGCATTCCCACCTGCAATGTGGGAGGGATCCCTTTTCTGCACACCCTTTCCAGCATTTATTATTTGTAGACATTTTAATGATGGTCATTCTGACCAGCGTGAGGTGGTACCAAGCCAAATCTAAAGATTCAATGCAATCCCTATCAAATTACCAAGGGCATTTTTCACAGAACTGGAACCAAAAAACATTTTTTTAAAATTTTGTACAGAAACACAAAAGATCCAGAATAGCCAAAACAATTATGAGAAAGAAGAACAGAGCTGGAGGAATCAGGCTTCCTTACTTCAGACTATACTACAAAGCTACAGTAATCAAAACAGTATGGTACTGGCACAAAAACAGACACATAAATCAATGGAATAGGACAGAAAGCCTACAAATAAACCCATGCACTTATGGTCAATTAATTTTTGACAAAGCAGGCAAGAATATACAATGGAGAAAAGACAGTGTCTTCAATAAGTGGTGCTGGGAAAAACTGACAACTACATGTAAAAGAATGAAATCAGAACATTCTCTAACACCATATACAAAAATAAGTGCAAAATAGATTAAAGACCTAAATGTAAAACCAGATACTCTAAAACTCCTAGAGGAAAACACAGACAGAACACTCTTTGACATAAATTGCAGCAATAGTTTTTTTGATCCGTCTCCTAGAGTAATGGAAATAAAAACAAAAATAAGCAAATGGGACCTAATTAAACTTAAAAGCTTTTGCACAGCAAAGGGACCATAAACAAAACAAAAAGACAACCTCTGGAAAATATTTACAAACAATGGTACCAAAAAGGGATTAATTTCCAAAATATACAAACAATTCAAACAGCTTAGTATCCAAACAACAAACAAACAAAACAATCAAAAAATGGGCAGAAGACCTAAATAGACATTTCTCCAAAGAAGACATACAGGTGTCCAACAGACATATGAAAAGATGCTCAACATCAGTAATTATTAGAGAAATGTAAATCAAAATATATATTTTAGAAAAGATAAAATTTAAATCAAATAACGGAAGCTTCATATCATACCTAAGATGTTAAATTTTGCATATCATAATTCATGTTTAGAATTTTATTCAACTAATTTTATTAAAGAACAGCTTCCACTGATTATATCCTTTAACAGGCACAGTAAAGAACAAAACATGTTTTGACCAAAAGAGCCTTATTTTCCTTTTTTTGAATTAGCATTCCATTTGGATTGGATTTGATTCATTAATAGTTATAAAGAATTTGATGTGTGGTATTGCTAACACAATTAGTTAACAAATTTTTTTTCATATCCACATATTCCATTTACTGTGTTAATGGAAAAAATAGGGAAAAAATTAGCGTTCTGTGAAATGGTATTGATAACTGAATACACTTAAATATGTATATGAATTTATGTACACAATATTTTTCTAGTATAAATGTGTTAAGATTCCTTAATAGTTAGATTTGCAGCCAAAATCTATGACAGAATAGTTAATATTAAGTAACATGTTATTGTTTTTTTATCCATTGCTAAGATATTATGTTAATTATTTTTGTCAATTGATAACTGAATTTGGAAAAAGGGATGAATTTTATGGTAGTTGATAGCAGGCTCATAATATCATGAAAAATATGTTTTGAAACTTAATGATATTATAGTATAGTAGTATAAAATGTTTCGTCACGTCTTAATACAGTCATTCAAGTTGTTGGTGAAAAATACTTAGATGTCTGTGATCTCCTTTTAAGGCTATTCAAGTAAGTAATTAAGTTAAATCATAATATATTTTTGCTTTAAAAATAAAACCTGAATCTAAACTTCCTGAATCTAATATTTTCCAATTTATATTTCTAATTAATATTTTAAAAATCAGAAAAAAATTTAATTTGACAACATTTAACATTTTTATAAAATAGGGAGATGTAAGCACATTTATTTAAAAGAAAACATATTGGTAATATCAAACAACCTATATAAGCCATCTAATTATTATTTTTTAAAGATTTATTTATAATTTATTTAATTTATTTTTGACTGCATCAGGTCTTACTTGCAGCATGCGGGATCTTCATTGAGGCATGCAGGATCTTTCACTGGGGTGCACTCTCTAGTTGTGGTTCTCTCTAGTTGTGGTCTTCTCTCTAGTTGTGGTCTGCAGATTTTCGCTTCTCTAGCTGTGGCATGTAGGCTCCAGGGCACATGGGCTGTGTAACTGTGGCGTGAGGGTTCCAGACAACATGGGCTCTGTAGTTTGCAGCACGCAGGCTCTCTAGTTGAGGTGCGTGAGCTCAGTAGTTGTGGCACGCAGGCTTTGTTGCCCCGTGGCCTGTGGTATCCTAGTTATCCGACCAGGGATGAAACCCGCATCCCCTGCATTGTAAGGTGGATTCTTTACCACTGCACCACCAGGGAAGTCCCTAATTATTTCTTTAGTAAAATCAGGTAGAATAATATTGGGTTAGGTAATTCTGACAACCACCCACTAAGGCCAAGAGAAAAACTGAAAAAAAAAAATATATATATATATTTATAACTACATAATATCAAACAGTCAATACAACAGTGAAGAAAAATACAAGACAAAGATTCAGGAGAAGATAAAAAAAATGATACTTTAACCAAGAATTTTGGAACATCTTTTTCTCTGAATGGGTCTGTCAGTTCTCAAAGAGATGTCTGTTAGGATAATAAGGTGAAAGGTGCTTTGAGACACTCACAGATCCAAACTCACAAAAAATTTCAGAGAGAATATGTCAAAGGAAGTAGCACTATCTTAATTCTTCTTATTTTAAGCTTGGACCCTGAGGTTCGACACTTAGAGATCAACAATAGCTGGAAGTAGACAACCCTTGAAGGGAATTAAATCTTCCTAATTTCTGATATTCAAATAATGATCCCAGGGAACAAACATAAATCCTTTCTTGAGAAAAATTATATCATCTTATGCCTCTCATTTTTCTATAGTTTCTTGTATAGTTTCAGTCACTCAATCAAATAGAACTAAGCAAATGCACAGTGGTCCAAGTCAGGAGTTGAAAGAGGCAATAGACACAAATCCATAAGCATTTCTGAAAATGTACTCTTCAGGCCCAGACTTCAAAGGAAGACCTATCACAAAGTAATAGATATGCCATTACAAGGCACCAGAATAAAACTGCTGAAAAATGAAAACATTGAGAAAATCTCAAGAATAACCAGGAATAAAAACTAATTACCTTCATAGGAGCAATAATTAGACTTCAAGCTGCCACACAAATAATAGAAATAGAAAAAAAATGGAAGTCAGAACATAGTGAAATGATGAATTCAAAATCTAAAGAAATGAAACAGCCAACTTTTAAATATAAACTCAACACAAAATACTTTATGATAATATAAATGGAAAAAGTCAGTTTTAGAGATAGAGAAGTTTAGAGAATTTATCACAAACAGGCACAGACAAAAAGAAATATTAAATGGTATAACTTGGGAAAAAATAGAATAATATCCAGGTGGTAGCACAGAGATGCAGAGAGAAATGAAGAGGTTGTAGAAAGTAAATATACTGGCTAATCTAAGAGAATGTTAACTGGATAAAGTAAGAAATGCATATGTTAGAATTAAAATCACCAAAATAATTGCATGTAATTTAAGAAGTCTAGTAAATGGAATTTTTAAAAATCTATTAAAGACTTTGTGTTATTTAGGAAAAGGATAAAAGAGCAAAGTAAGATTACAATTTGCTTAGCCAAGGAAGAATGATATATTCTTTACACTAACATTAAAAAAAAGTGAACACACACACAAATGCACATGCCATAAAATTGTCAAGCTAATACAGGAGTAATATAGAATAATAAAACATATCAATCCAAAAGAAAGAGAAAAACATTTAAAAAGTAAGACAAATAAGTCACCCCTAGTAAATTGGTAGAATTATACTAATGTAAATCCAAAAATTACATTACATGTAATTGGCCAACTTATGCTGAAATTTAAAGAAAAATAGTTGACTGTTAGACTAAAAACTATGTGGTATTTAAAAGAAATTTCTATAAAATTAAGGACATAGAAAGTTTGGAAGTAGACTAATGGAAGAATAGACCATGTATGGTAGACCACCTGTGAGATAGTCCCTGATGGTTCTCACCTCCTGGTACTCACAGAATTGTGTAGTGCATTACCATGCTGCATAGAACTGATCTGTACATCTGTAGAATTCTGAGGCAATGTCAGTGTGTCAGCGTCTAGATCATGAAATACATTGAGATTCCACATTGCTCTCTCTGAAGGAAAGCAGCCTTCATGTCATGAGCACACTTAAGCAATCTGGAGAAAGGCAAACTTGAGCAGAAACTGAGGTCCCCCACCCCAACAAGAATCAGCTCAGCATTCCAACCATGTCAGAGAATCAATTGTGAAAAAAATTCTCCAGCCACAGTCAAACTTTCAGATAACTGTAGTATCAGCTAACATCTTGATTGCACCCTTTTGAGAGATGCTCAAGTCAGATATATCCAGCTAAACTCCTCCCTTGCAGAAACTATAAGAAATAGTAAATGATTATTGTCGTTTTAAGCCACTAAGATTTGGAATAAAGCGTTGTACAGCAAAAGATAACTGGTAAATCAAGTAAACACAAAATGACATAATAACTACAACAAAACAACTAGTATGGCTGTATTAATAACTGATAAGAAAGGCTTTTAGCCAAAGAGCATTACTGGAGATAAATAAGGATGTAACATAATGATAATACAATCTATTCTCCAAGAATATATAAAAATTCTCAATATTTATGCTTTCAGTAATACACTTTTTAGACAAAGCAAAAAGGAACAACTGCTTCACAGTCAAAGTTAGAAATTCATAAGTAAAACATATCTACAAAATACCCATATGTTTACAAACTAATGTAGAATACATACTTTAGTATATAATATAAATAATATTTAATATAAATTCTCATAAGCCAGTGAAGAAAACACCCTGGAAATCAGAACACAGCTTGGACTGGGTGATGAGGAAAATACTACAAACCAAAACTGTGTTAAGCAAATTAAGCCATTTCAGAGAGAAATTTATAGCCATAAGTATATTATAATAGAAGAAAGGTACAATACCAAAACCTATGGGTATATTTCTGGAAACTAGAAAAAGGTAGTACCCCACAGAAGGTAGAAGAAAGAATAATAAAGATAAGATAAATTAGTGAAATAAAAAACAAACATAAAACAGATATAATCATCAAAGACAAAATGGTTTTTCTATAAAGACTATTGAAATTTTAACTCTTTGGTAATATTAACAAAAATTTAAAAAATGAAGATGCAATAATCATTGCCAGGAAAAAAGAGGACATCATAATAATCCTGCAGGCAATCAAATGGGAACAAATAATATTATGAACAGCATACCGTCAAAAAGTGCACATTTAAATTTCATAGGTAAATTACCAGAAAAATACAATTTAAACAAAATTAAATAGAAAATCTGTATATTTATTTAACTATGCAGTAATTTGAAGCCTTCAAGCAAACCCTTTCCACAATGAAAACTACAGGCACTTATGGCTTCAACAGAAAACTCTGACAAAAATTTACAAATTTACATTTTAAAATTACAAAAATTCTTCCATAAAGTGAGAAATAGTGACACCACCATTAACTCACTTTGTTGTCAGCCAAATCATACCAAAAGCTGAAAAGCATATTGGAAGAAGGAAAACTGCAAGCCAGTATCAAAAACTTAAAACACATTTTAATGAACTGAAAGTATTTTATATAAAATGGGCAACTAATTTTATTGAACAACTTTATTTCTACAAATAATTGATACTATCACATGGCCATTCTCCTTTGTTCAATTTATGTGTAGAATTAATTTTGAAAGTTAAAACACTTTTCATCCCAGTCAACTCCATGTGCAGAAAATCATAACCAAAGTCCTTTTCAAGACATATCTCTATCTTTCTTTAGTTATGGCTACTGTGATGGTAAAATTTTATGTGTCAACTTGGCTAGGCTATAGTGAGTGTTTGGTCTAATCGTTTGGTCAAACACTAGTCTAGATTTTGCCATGAAGATCTTTAATAAATGTGATTAATATTTACAATCCCTTGCTTAGAAGTAAGACATTACCCTCCATAATGTGGGTGGGTCTCATCAAATCAGTTGAAGAACTTAAGAATAAAAACACGTTTTCTGGGGAAAAAAATTCTGCCCCAAGATTGTATCAGAGAAACCCCACCTCAGTTTGCAACCTGCTATTATTCTCAATAAATGAGATAAATTATTTTACCTATGAGAGTTTCCTTTCCATCTGTCGTCAATCCAAAGCCAATGCTACGTATTTTAGTCCTAATATCTGTATAAGTCGCTTCTTCTCACAATACTGCTATTTAAAAAGCCCCCTCAAATCTCAGTGACTTACAATAGTAAACATTTAGCCCATGCAAGTTCCACAGGATGGGTGACTGTAGTTCAGTCAATTTAGTGGGTAGATGGCTGTGCTTCAGACTACAGCCTGGTTTTGCTTCCTTCAAAGCTGCAGATTGAGTTCACATCTGTTCCATTTTGTAGCCCAGGCTTAAGGGAGCGCAGCTCCTGGGGCATGCTATTCTCATGGCAGATCACCCAAGTTCCAGAAACAAACACAACTGTGCAAACATCTTTAAGATTTCTGCTCAGATGACATCCGGTTGTATTATAGAGGATTAATCAAATCACTTTGCCAAGCAGAACATCAATCAAAGAAATACATTCTGTTCACAATGTGAGGGAAAAAGAAGTGGGCCAGAACAATCCAAGTCTTCAAAGAAAATTTTGTTAGAACTCTGCTTTCCACGTGAAGTAAGAGGAGCTCCTCATTACTTCTAATGCCTCTATAGAATCAAACAAATACTTTCTTTGTCTAGATCTACCATCTAAAGTGCCACCAGCAGTTACTGTGCCAGAAAAGTATCTCCAAAGCTCTACTCTCCCAACTCAGCACTCTATATACCTCACTCCCTGAGTGCTGCCGGCCAAGTTGTGAAGTATAGACCAAATCCAAACATGAAAAGAATTAATTAAATTTCCCCAATAAATAGGCCAAATGTTTTCATAGTTTTATATATTTAGTCCTTACCTTTTTTAAAATTCAGCTTGCCTTATCACTTGCTATCTGTGAAATTTTGACCTAAATCTTTAGTTTTATGATAACCTACAGTGACATGATGTGGATCATTCTTTAAAATTTTTTCTCTTTATTCTATTTGATTTGATAAATATAAAATTTTATATTTACAGCTGCATATCTCATGTACATGTTTAACGTCAATGTCACCATAAAACTTCAATCAGAATGAAGATTTTATTTATTTATTTTAGTTTTTTTTTTCTTTTCCTTTTTTTTTAATTCAAGTATAGTTGACTTACAATGTTTCAGGTATACAGCAAAGTGATTCAATTATACATATATATATTTTCCATTATAGCTTATTATAAGATATTGAATATAGTTCCCTGTGCTATACAGTAGGTCCTTTTTATTTATTACTATATGTAAGATTTACTTATTATATATAGTAGTGTGCATCTGTTAATCCCAACCTCCTAATTTATCCCTCCCCTCTCTTTCCCCTTTGGTAACCATATGTTTGTTTTCTATGTCTGTGAGTCTATTTCTGTTCTATAAATTAGTTCATTTGTATCATTTTTGTAGATTCCACATATAAGCGTTATCAATATATGTGTTTCTCTGATTTAATTCACTTAGTATGATAATCTCTAGGTCCATCCATGTTGCTTCAAATGGCATTATTTCATTCTTTTTTTGGCTGAGTAATATTCCTTTGTATATATACACCACATTTTCTTTATCCATTCATCTATTGATGGACATTTAGTTTGCTTCCATGCCTTGGATATTGTAAATACTGATGCTATGAACATTGGCATATATCTTTTCAAATTAGAGTTTTCCAGATATATGCCCAGTAGTGGGATTGCTGGATCATATGGTAACCCGATTTTTAGTTTTTTAAAGGAACCACCATACTGTTTTCCATAGTGACTGCATCAATTTACATTCCCACCAACAGTGTAGGAGGGTTTGCTTTTAGAATGAAGGTTTAGAACCCATTCACCTTCAGATATGATATATGGAAAATGAAAACTCAGAATTTCTTTTGAAGCAAAATATGAAGTTCTGGAAGAATGTTTAAAGGCTCAAGAAAGCATGAATATTACTGTATGAGCATTGCTGGTGGCCCTATTTTGTATCTGTTTTTAAAATATATTTTTTGTGAATGATTAACTTATGACATTTAGTTCTGATTAGGTTTATAGGAGTTAATAAAACTGGTATTTCTCTGAGTTTCCAACTAATTTCTTCTGCAGTTTTTATAAGAAAATTCACCTCAGATACTTTCCTAAGTAAGGAAGGAAGTTACGAAATATGGAAAATGTATTGAATTTGTTTTATTATTTAAATTATAACAGACTTTTTTTTAAAGAAAGGAGAAAAAGTATTATATTGATTTGTCCATGTAATTAACATGCAGTCTGAACGTTCTTAATTGAGATTTTAATGTTTTCTGGAATATCTGTTTCACTACAAAGAAATTTTAATAGGTATAGAACTTCAGTTTTACAAGATAAAAAGAGTTATGGGGATGGATGGTGGTAATAGTTTCACAACAATAGGAATGTATTTAGTTCAACTGTATAATTAAAAATGAATAAGATGATAAATTTTTTGTTATGTGTATTTTACCACACTACAGAAAGAAAAGAAAAAGCATACATATAAATAAATATATTAAGATTAATTTGATTGTCAGTTTTAGAAACCTTACTTAAACTGGCTAAAACTCAAGAGAAATTAATTTGTTTACATAACTATAAAGGTTACCTAACTGAAAAGATGCACTCTAACCTTTGACATGGACAGATCCACGTGAAGGATGACATCAGAAAACTTTCCCTTTTAATCTCTGCAACATTCAGCCCTGCTTTCCTTTAAAGTGGTTTTATTTTGAAACAAGTCCTCTTCACATTGTAACCAAGAGCTCCAGCTTAGTTACGCCAGGAAAAAAATACCTTCTTTCTCCAAATACTTCCAGTAAATGCCTTCGATATGGCTGTTTAGCAAGGTGTTTGTATTCAGAAAGGGTACAAATGAGAACCTTTACTTAAAAACCTGTACTTGAGGCAAAATGGAATTGCACAAAATTGTGTTCTTTTTAATTTAGTTTTACTAGCAAGGAGCAATAAATATTTTTTTAGAATTTTTATATATTTACTATTTTATTAATTTGGCTAGTTGTTTTTTCAGTTAATTTTGAACAGCATTCATACGCTTAAATTTTTTTTAAAAATGTGAACATGTACTGCTAAAACACCTACTAACTAGTTTTGAACCATTCCTCTGAAGTAATACATAGTTAATATAGATAGATATAGGGAAATCATAATTTGTGGCTCCAAAAACACTAATAGCTTTGATAAGCTTTTCACTGCTCAAATCTGAATCTAGTATATACTAGGCACTTATTAAATTTCTTTAACTTATGCCTCTATGACCATGGTATAGAAGCTATTTAGATAATTAGAATGTAGATAAATTCCAGAAGTTGTATGGGCTAAGGAAGGGAATAAATACTTTCACTAGCCTTAATATTTAGAGCTAATATTTATAAGGCACTTAGTATCTGCCAGGCTCAGTTCTACGCACTTCACATGTAGTAAAGTACTCAATACTCACAGCAACCCTGTGGATTATGTACTGTCATCTCCAATTTAACACTTGAAAAACTGAGACAGTGGGAGTTTGAGTCTCTAATTCAAGGTCACCAGCTGGTAAGAATTGTGACTCATTCCCAGGCAGCCTGGCTGAGTCCACACCTTCACCATTAATCTGTAAGCAGCGAGTTAAATATAAGAAATTTTTTTTTTTACTTCAAACACTGAAGATAAATATATTGACTAAACACACCAGAGCATCTGCTATTTATATTGACAAACAAAAAGTAAGTTCACTAGATCAATTAACAAATTGCAAACTTTATGCCTTATTTTATTACTAGTAACTGAAGTTTTGCTATAAACAGTTCTAAAATTTTAAAATCATATTCTATGTTTCTAATGGCAGGTCTGCTGTCACTTATGTATTGTAATTGCTTGGATTTAAAATATTTCCTTATTTCTAGGGGTCATAGTAAATTATAATTAACCCTCCTACTGGAGCCTGATATTGGATAGATCTGCAATCTGCAGAAAACAGCCCAACCAATTGACATATGTGTGTGTGTTAGAAAAGTATTAATAATCATATATAGGTCATTCTGATTCTAGATCTCACAGACCTTGAGGTACCCGTCAACATTCATTTTATTTAAAAAAAAAGAAAAAAAAAAGTAACTTAGGAACATGTGTTTGGAAGCCCCATAAGCTGAAGTAAGCTATACCATCTGTGTGGAATAAACATCTTCACTCAGTTCCAAGAACATTCTTGCTTACATTTGTCCAAATATTAATGACATCAAACTATAACATGTCCCTTGTTGGGTCTGATTTTATAGCATTTCCTATTTGAACAAAAATCATGATAACGGTATGTTCTAACCATCTTTTCATAGTTCATGGCACATAACATTAATCAGTGCAGCGAAGCATAACTATTTTCATATTCTGCTGATATGGAAAACACTAAAATTTTTTAATAAGCAAGATACATGACACCTAACAATTAATTAGGCAGCAGGAACATGTCACATTTCTGGTGACATTATGCGAAGCCTGAAATTTTTATGAAAAAAACATTAAAGCAATAGTCATTGTCCATTCTATCCCAGTACCTTGTAAGTTCACACATCAACTTTATGTATTTTTCAAATTTATTTAAAAATTTTTGTTTTAAGTAACAGTTTATTTCACAAAGTTTTCTCTAGTTACTTAATGTGCCTGTATATTAGCACACATTTATAAAGATCATTCACTTTCTTTCCCCTAATATATCTTTGAGAAGTTAAACTTATAGAAATTCTTTCTCTTTTTAATTCTTCTATAGATCTTTATTATAATAAAAATACCAAGTATCACTATTTTTTTCTTATGACAGCTATAAATTTCTGAATTATTACAAATCACCATGCATTACAGGATACAAAAATTCCTGTCATGCAAATTATTTTTTGTAGAAATAATTACTGAAGGAAAATTATGCTTGAAGGGTCCTAACTACATTTCTCAATATATGTGGAATTTAAATACTTGAGACCTATAAGTTCAGTGTAAAAAATGTATTCTAATCTCATAATGCCTTAAATAACCCTTAATATATAGGTAATTGCCTTGTCATGTTACTAATGTCCAAATGCCTGCTATTGAAAATATGATAAATTCCTTAGAAATTATACTTTATGCATTTCTAGTTTCAGAGGTAAGTAATTGCTTCAGGTAAGGTAGTTTTCCTTTATCAAAGTCACTTACAGCTGAGAGAAAAAAATGTGTTATGCATTGATTGAAATATTTGAATTTCTAAAAATATATTTCAGGTCAACCTAGACACAGCAATGTATCATTTTTTGATATCATCAATTGTAAATAGTTACAAATAAAGATTAAAAACTTAATTCATCATGATAGACATTTAAACAAAATTGGGTTCCTATAAGTGTATAAAAGGCAAAGCTATATAAACAACACACTTTCCTATGAGAAAGAGAAATAGAAGCTTATTTTATATTTTTAAATTTTATTCTCAGAGGCTATAGTTAAATGAATAATCACTGACAATGTAAGCTCTAATAAGAAAAGATTTAAGATGGAAGTGAAGCTATTGTGGGGAATCACTTCACTTTTCCTCAGTCACTCCTCAATTAAATCTTTAAAGAGCCTTTAAAAATTTCCAAGTCTCTTCTGTTTAAAAAAAAACAAAACAAAACATATCGACAAGCCTAAAACAAATCATCTCTCTCCAATTCACATTCCCTGTTAGCAATCTCCTTAGACCTGACCTTTTTTCCACAGGGAAACTTCTCCACAAGTTCACTTCATATTTACCATTAATTCTTCTTCCACTCCCTCCTGGAGCCACTTCAACCTACTTTGTACCCCCATAATCTGTCAGATCGGCTAAATTTACCAGTGCTCTTTGCATAACCAAACGAGGATTATTTGTCAACCTCAATCATCTTTGTTGTCTTAGTAATTTGCAAAACTATTAATCACTTTTCTTTAAATATACTTTGACTTTGGTGATACTACAAGTATTTGTTTTCTTAATTTATTTTTTTCATTGAATGAAAGATGCTTTAAATTGTATAGTGCTTTACAGTGTTCAAAAGTTTCACATGCATCATTTCATATAATCCCATAATAACCCATTTTTTAAATCCCCTACCACTATATTGCCCCTCCCCCTTCTCCCCACTGGTAACCACTAGTTTGTTCTCTATATCTGTGAGTCTGCTTCTTTTTTGTTTTATTCACTAGTTTGTTGTATTTTTTAGATTCCACATATAAGTGCTAGACACATATAATTGATATTGGTCTTTCTCTGTCTGAAATTACTCTTACCATAATGCCCTCCAAATCCATCCATGTTGCTGCAAATGGCAAAATTTCATTCTTTTTATGGCTGAGTAATATTCCATTGTATGTGTGTGTGTCTACACATATATATGTATCTCACATCTTCTTTATCCATTCATCTGTTGATGGACCCTTAGTTTACCTCCATATCTTGGCAATTGTAAATAATGCTGCTATGAATATTGCTATGCTCTCTATGCTGCATAACAAATTATTGCAATTTTAGCAGCTTAAGACAACATATACTTCTTACCTCACAGTTTCTGTAGGTCAGGAGACTGGACAGGATTTAGCTGGGTCCTCTGCTGAGGATCTCAAAAGGCTGCAGTTGGTCAAGGTATAGACCAGATTATATCATCATCTGGAGCTCAAGGTCCTCTTTGAAGCTCTAAATAAGCTTCCTAGTTGTTGGCAGAATTCACTTCTTTTTGGTTGTAAGACTGAGGTCCTTAGCTCCTAAAGGCTGCCCTTCTCCATAAGCAATTCACTATATGGCTGCTTGGTTGTTAGTTTGTTTGTTCATTTGTTTGTTTTCAATTTTTATTGGAGTATATTTGATTTACAATGTTGTGTTAGTTTCTGCTGTAGAGCAAAGTGAATCAGTTATACATATACATATATCCACTTTTTTATTTATTTATTTTTTTTTTTTTTTTGCGGTACACGGGCCTCTCACTGTTGTGGCCTCTCCCGTTGCAGAGCACAGGCTCCGGACGCGCAGGCTCAGCGGCCATGGTTCACGGGCCTAGCCGCTCCGCGGCATGTGGGATCTTCCCGGACCGGGGCACGAACCCGTGTCCCCTGCATCGGCAGGCGGACTCTCAACCACTGCGCCACCAGGGAAGTCCCCACTCTTTTTTAGATTCTTTTCCAATATAGGCCATTACAGAGTACTGAGTAGTGTTCCCTGCACTATACAGTACGTCCTTACTAGTTATCTATGCTCTTTTGAGGCCACCTGTTGAGTGGCTCCCTTTTGGAGAACTCAGCTGATTATGCTCAGACCACCCAGGATAATCTCCCTTTTGACTAACATAGAGCTAACAGATTAATAATAACCTTTATTATATCTGAAAAACCTTTTCCATTTTGATATGTAAGATAATCTAAACAAGGGAGTCTCATCCATTACTTCTGCCATACGGTGACCCTAAATCACAAAAATAACACTGGGGCAGAGATCATGGGGCCTACTATGATTCTGTCTGTCACACACAGGTTCCTCATTTTTATTTAACTTCTCTAAATATTTTTTATGAATCTTCTTTGAAACCTATCTTCCTCCACTCATTAAATATCCAAGTTTCTACTGAAGTAATAGGGAATGCTGTCCTCTAACTCAATACTCAGTTCCATACCATTCTCGTATGAGTCTTTGGAATTGTTTACCACTCATACGTAAAAGCCTCACAAATTCAAATCAGTGGACTAACTTGTTCTCTGATCTTTAGCCCCAAATTTCTACATTAAAAAAAAAATACAGAATATGTACAAAACCAATCTATGGCCTTTTTCTCATCCCCAATTTTGATGATTCTCTACCATCCTATTTCTCAGTGAATGGCTACCAGGTTTTATAAGTCACAAAGTTAGGAATAGTCTTTGACCTGCCTTTGACCTTTTCTCCTATAGAACAAATCTCTAGGTTCTATTGATGTTTCAGCTGTATTTTATAACTCTCCACTTTCTCCATTTGCACTGCCACTAGCCTCTACTTCAGGCTTCCATGCCCTCTTCTCAAACAACAGAAACAGTCTGCTAAGGGGCATAGCTACACTTGCTCTTATTTTTGCAGTTATCTCTTCCTCACATCATCCACAATATTTTTTCCACAATGAAAATATGATCATATATCTCTATGTTTAAAGTTCTTTATCACTTCTCATTGTCATCTGTTTTGGAACCTAAATTTCTTATTTGGTTTCTATATCTAAATACAGGAAGTGTTTTGTCTCTGACTAGTTCTCCAGCCTCAATTTGCTCAGATCTATCACTAGAGGTTGGAAGCCTTATATGCTCAAGGTATTTGAACAAAATCTTTCACCAGCCTTTGTCAATTAAGCAATGAGGATGCAGAAGTGGCCCCAAGGAAGCCAAGAAAAAAGAAAAATAAAGCCGAGTAGAGTCATTAGTAGATGCCCATTGTAGGGAGACAGACTTCACAAGTGGTGGAGACAAGTTATTTCTGGAAAGAATAATAGCCCTCCAAAGTTGACCGTATGCCAATCTCTGCTACCTGTGAATAACAAAAGACACCTTACAGATGTGATTAATTTAAGGACCTTGAGATGGGACGATTACACTGGATTATCTGCATGGCCTTACATAATCAAAAGAGTCCTACTAAAAGTAAGGAAGGAGGGTCAGAGTTAGAGAAGGAGAGGTAATGACAGAGTAGAAGTGAGAGAAAGAGAGAGATAGTGAAGGTGCTGTGCTGCTGGCCTTGAACCTGGGGGAAGGGTTCAAAAACCAAGGAATGCAGGTAACCTCTAGGAGCTGGAAAAAACGCAAGTAAACAGGTACACTTTTAAGCCTCCAGAGGGAGTACAGCCCTGCCGACACCTTGATTTTAGGAATTCTGACTTCTAGAGCTATATTGTTTTAAGCCACTAAATTATGGTAACTTATTACAGTAGCAATAGGAAAGTTATACAGATTTTGGAACCTGAGTTTGGGTTGCCAGTGTAACAAATACTGATTCAACATGAATTAAAAGAAATATAAGGAAAATTAACAAATTTATGTTAGCACATTAGGCGACTTAGATTGGGACACATTTCTAAAAAGGTATGAATCACCGAACTGACTAAAGGTGTTATATGTATATATATACATACAACACTTATAACACTATATCAAACAAGGGAATTTGTTTAGCATTAGTTCTATACTGGAAACTTCTTTTAGAACATTAAACAAAAAACTGATGTATTGAGCAATATAAAATCAGTAGGAAATACATTCTAAATAATGTACACTTTATAAAAAATTACCTTAAATATTCTGTATAGCTTCTTTTCAAAATCCTCAATGAGATCTTAAGCAGATTTCACTGATTTCTGTTCACTTAGTTATTAAGCCTCAGTTGAGTTTAAACACAAAATCTCACACTAGATGATTTGCATCTTATTTTCTCCCCTCTCCAAGGGCATGTTTAAGTTCTAGTTTGGGGACCTGAAGTGGGAACAGTGACTGAACTCCTCTTTTACCCTTTACTTCTAACGCTTGGCAACGAAGTACAAGGAGGCAGTTTGGTTCAGGATATCTCCTTACCTTTCCAATTCTACGTCTAACTCTTCTGTTGATGGGAGCTGGGGAGGACAGTTGGCAGTTTTCAAAAAACTCCGTAACTTCAGTATTACAAACCATCCTCCCTTATGCCCCCATTATATAGATGAGGTTTATGAAAGTTAAGTAAGTTGCCTAAGGTGACATAATTAGTAAGTAGCTGCATAAAGCCTACCTCTATTTGACTCCATACTCAGACTCTAAATAACTAGAGTAAACTGAAAAATGTACAAAAGAATATGAAAACTGTCAACACATATTTATAATACAGCAAGCTCACTGATGAGGGAAATAAATTGTAAAACTGGGAGATGCATTTTTATTTATATACTTGAAAGATATTTTATAATAAAAGAATATCCAATGTTAGATGTTATAAATTTAAATAAGTATGTCTATAAAATATTTGGAGCATTGTAAATTATTAGAGCTTCTTTGAAAACAATTTAGCAATGTGTATCAGAAGTCTCAAATAGGTTTTCATCCTTTAATCCAGTAACTCTCCTACTTGTGATAGTTTTAATAACATTTTTAAAAGATATAACATCATATAGGCATTCATTGTAGCATTATATATAACAATGAAAACATAAATGTAAAGAATTAACAATCATTAATCATACTGTGAAATGTACTATTGCAATAATATTATATAGTGATTAAAAATGATGCTTACAACATTCTAAATGAGGTAGAAATGCTTTTTTACTTACATAAAATGATGTCAATCTATATCATATGTTTTATTTTCTCAATTATATAAAAATTTTTAAAATGGACAGAAATTTAACATAGTGTACATATTGTTTCTCAAAAAATGGTTTACATTCTTTTCTTCATATAATTGTGTGCATTTTCTAAAACATTAAATCGCACAGATTGGGAAAGAGCATTACCGCTTTCACTAAAGTTAAAAACAAGACTATTAAACTGACACAAGTTCTGCAGAAGCTAGATTTAGAAAAGATAATTATCTATCCAGCCATGCTACAATGACAGTCTTGAAAAATTTACATTTTTGTCTTCTCCTGTTTCATTCCTTCTCCCCTTTCATCTTAATAGCAAATTCAAAATGAGAGAATTGACTCATTTAGATTAAAAGAATGTTTGAAAAAAAGATGTAAAGTTTCTATAAAGACTAGACTGAGCAATTATTGTGCCAAACAAAACTAAACACAGAGTTTAGGTGAATGTTAGTGCATGAGATAAATGTTAGGCAAGACAATCAGTGCTTTGATTATAATAAGTATTAATATGTGGTAGAGAAAATCTCCCATCTTATTTCCTTCAAATGAGTTATTCAATCTTGCTTGACATTCTCCAAGTCTTTTTATTTTTCAGCTCTTGAAAGGTCCTTTCATTATTTCTTTATCTGTATTCCTAGTGCCTAGCCACAGTATCAAGAACTGTGAAGTATCTGAGATTGTATCTTGTTTGCATGCTTATAAGTTAGCCTGCCATATTTCATAGATGCAGCCAGAAGACATGAGAATTCTGAGTCAGACAAAGAACTTTATTACTTGTTGCACTACCTGCTGTATGAACTTCGTGTTTGCTCTGGCTCCCCAGGGGGCTCCCATGAGGGTGATACAGGTGGACATAGAAGGGTACTGTTCAAGCAGTGCTTTTATGTCCCAGCTGAGAAACTTTAAGCTTAGAAAACCAGTTTTTCATAATGGATCACAACCACACCTTCCCAATATTTGTCTCAAAGACAGGTGTTTTCTTCATTTTACAACACACAAACAAACCTGCTCTCTGTTCTATATGGAAGCACTGACTCTATCTTCCAAGGATGTTTGCTATACAAATATCCTTGAAATGATAGTCCAGAACAAAAAGTTGTCAGTATATCTTATTGTAAGATGTTCAGAAATGAGAGAAATGCATAGAGAATTCCTTCCCAACATTAAAAACCATGTCTTCATAATTTATATGAATGAAGGAATAAATAATTTAATCTTTGGTTATAGTTAATGACATTTATAAAAATTGATTTAAACATATGTGCAGTTTAGCTTTTTTGGAAAATTCTCATAAATATGCTATTTAAATTCAAACAAGAATTTGGCACACTGTATATCTGAATGGTTAGTATATTTACAATCATTTTTGGACATGTTGCAAAAAGGATTTCTTAGAGCAAAAGTGTCTAACATGATTATGTATCTATTAATGATATAAACCTGATACATCGTTTCTTTTTTTATGCAGTTAGACACAAGCTGCAAAATCAATGCTCCATCCATATGTGAAAATTATACATGAAGTATATTTTTCAATAAGCAATTAAATAATTACTATTTACTGAAAGTACATGAGTAAACTCTAAATGATGACATGCATAAAATATAAAAACTAAATGAATGGTGAAAAAAAGGATAAATTTCCATAGTGCATGTGGGTGATCTGTGCTTATGTGGATGCTTGTTTGTTTGTTTGTTTACTTAACACTGTCTTCCTGTTGAGTCTAACTCATTTCACTGATTGGGCAGTGAGTCCCTCACTGACTCTGTTACTAAAAGTCTGAGGTTACTATAATTCACGTCCAGTCTTTTTAGCTCTACCAAGCCCTGGTGGTCTCTTCGGTCTGATATGACCCGATAGAGTACTCACCTGAAGCTAATGGAATCACTACTAATCCTCACAATTTCAGTCACATCCTCCATTTGATCCCAGTCTAGACTGTATATCTCATAACCTATGCTGTGTGATCACCCTCTTCTTACCACAGAAACCCCATGGCAGGTTCATTGATTCTTACATCTCGGTGATGTTCTGTATCCAGGACTGGAGAGCGACTGGGAAATTCTGGGACTTTTTGTATTTTACTGGAATTGGTCTGCCTGAGACATGAAGTGCTTTAATTGATCAAATTACCAATTTTACCCTGCTTTTCCTAAAGTTGGTCTATCAAACACTGTAATCTATGTCCCAGAGTCTTTTTTTTTTTTTTTTTTTTTAGCAGCTTAAACACCACTTTATTATCTTACGGTTTTGTAGGTCTCAATGGGTTTAAAATCAAGGGGTCCACAGAATGGCATTTCTTTTTGGAGGCTTATAGAGATCTGTTTCTTTGCCCTTTCTTTCTTTTTTTTTTTTTTCTTTTTTTACATCTTTATTGGAGTAGAATTGCTTTACAATGGTGTGTTAGTTTCTGCTTTATAACAAAGTGAATCAGTTATACATATACATATATTCCCATATCTCTTCCCTCTTGCGTCTCCCTCCCTCCCACCTTCCCTATCCCACCCCTCCAGGCGGTCACAAAGCACCGAGCTGATCTCCCTGTGCTATGCGGCTGCTTCCCACTAGCTATCTATTTTACGTTTGGTAGTGTATATATGTCCATGCCTCTCTCTCGGTTTGTCACAGCTTACCCTTTCCCCTCCCCATATCCTCAAGTCCATTCTCTAGTAGGTCTGTGTCTTTCCAGAGTCTTAAGAGGTGGAGACAGAGCATGATTGGTTTTTTTTTGACTTTTATTGATGTCATCTGGGATTTTTCTCCCTCTCTTTCCTACCATGTTTCAATCCACTAAGCACAGAGAATGAGAAGATTGATGACTGCTTTCTTGCGTCCACTCTCTTAACTCTTCTAACAGAAAGGACTCAGACAAATCAACTTTGAGACTCAAATGTGTTTAGGTGGTTGTAAGTAGTTACTTTCCTCTTGAGGGATTAATACCATTTATTCAACAGTGTTGAACAAGGATATTGCCAAATATTTCAAAAGCGTTTTAAAGTTTTTCCAGTTATATTAATGTAACATTTAAATTTTAAGTTACTTTATCATATCATTTGAGACTTAGCAATGGTGATTTCTTTTATAGGTCATATATTTGCATTTCACCATAAATTGGCATTACCTAATAGAGTAACACAGACAAACAAGGAGATGATTTGTTGCAATTTGCTGAGTTTTAGAGTTGAACCTTCTCAAAATTATTATACACTCAGGAATTTATAAATCTTTGTGTAAAATAGAAAGTTATTAAAACTTTATGGAATATCTTTGTCATGTAATGATGATTTAATACGGTTATAGAGAATTATTTAAAATAAATGTTTTCCTCTTCTAAAAAGGTTGCTATTTAATTTTTACAATCACCCTCACCTCATTAAGAAAGCTAATATACTAAATTGGTACAATGTGTTTTAATATGTACTTCTAAAAATCTCAATGCACTGGATCAGGTGATTCACTGGAAATGGTAAGCACTGAGGGCATTATTCCATCATCATAAGGGTTTCCAATTTTGCCATAAAAAATTAAATACCTGCTTGTTTATTATAGTCAGCAGGATCTCCTTTAGTTAATGTCTTAGTGGAAATACTAGAAAATAGTTGTATATTATAATCAGAGAATGAACTGAAAACTACCTACTTCTATATAAACTCAACTTTGTTCTGCTGAAATGTGGGGCAAAGAAATAAAAAATGGAAAATTCTTATAATAGAAGGAAAATTCTTGCAAAAGCCAGTTTGAAATTTGCTGTACTTGAATTGAGACACCTGTGAAAGTTTAAAAACTCATTTGGTCATGAGTTGGAAGGTCTTGCGGCCTGTACTTCACTTTGGAAGAAAAAATGTTTTAAGAAATTGTATTTTTCAGTGTATATGTGTCTTATCTTCTTACGCTCATTCTAAAGCACCAAATGCAATTTAAGTGCAACGAATCGTCTCTCACCATGTCAAAAATCCAACTATAGTGATTGATATCCTATATCAACTAAATTGAAAAAATTTAGTTATGTGATCCTCTTAGATATAACTTTGGTTAATTAACAATAGAAAATATTTGCATTTTTTAACGTATTCCACACCATCAAAAAGAGTTAGAATCACAACTGCACATCTAAATAAAATATCTAAAGGTGAACACTCATATAATCAATGAACACATTAAAAAACAATAGAGCATCACCAGCATGGCAGAAGTTCCCTTCTTGCTAATGCTGTTGGGGCTAGGTGGACAAAGTTAGTATCTTGCCCTTCAACAAAAAGGGAATCCTGGTAAATTTTATACACTGGGGGCCCAAAACTTGTCACCAAAGGATTAAGGGTACACTTGAAATGAACCTGCTTTCATAGGGACTTAAAACCTAGTTTTAAATCACTTCAACCCTTAAGATGGAATAAAGGTATAAAAAGGCTTTTTTAAAAAAAAATTATTTCTAGTTACTTGAAATACAGGCTTTTCCAAATTGTTTGTCTATTGATGTAAACCCAGATAAATATTTTCCAAATAAATATTATTTTAAAATTAATTCTAACATTTCTTCCTTGTCTGTATCTATAATAGCAAAACAACAAAAAAAGTCATAAATGCCCATCAATGCAGAAATGTTAAATAAATCATGCTTAATTAAACTTTTTAATACTATGCAAGTAACTTCTAAATTCTACATTCAGCAGGCTGAAGGACTTTCCATAATGTATTAGGTAAGAAAAACCAGTTGCAGTGTAATACTGTCGTCCCTTGGTACCTTCCAGGGGATTGGTTCCAGAACACCAACCCAAATATCCCCCCCACTCTCCCAAACACCAAAATCCAATGACACTCAAATTTCTCATATAAAATGAGGTAGTATTTGCACATAGCCTAGCACATCTTCCCACATACTTCAAATCATTTCTAGATTATTTATAATACCTAATACAATGTAAATACTATCCAAATAGTTGTAAATGCGATGTAAGTGCTATATAAATTGTTGCCTGTGCAAAGTTTTGCTTTTTGAAACTTTCAAATTCTTTTCTTCCCTGAATAATTTTCATCGCAGTTGGTTGAATCCGCAGATGCAGAACCTGCAGATATGAAGAGCTGACTACATATCTGTAGGTTCACAATGTCTTACTTGCATTTCAAAACCTCTCCGCTACAAAGTTCTGAAAAGTGAATTTTTTCCAACAGTGTAATTTGCTGTAAACTCATTTGGTGATGAAACACAACCTGATCATTACTTGCATCACACCACCCTTCTGAAATCTGAATAAAATTCTTAATCCTGAAACACATATAGTCCCAAGGTTTCCAGATACGCAATTGTGGAACTGAAATATGATTCCTTTATATTTTATAAAATAACCAATAATCCAGAAATATGTATTTCAAAATATTTTGTGCATATATGTATAAAAATAGAAATTATATAAATAGATATATATAATGTTAACATTATTTGCTGTTAAAATTATTTACTTCAGGAATGTTGGAAAGGAGATAGGTAAGGTTAGAGTTTTACATTCTAATTTATAAATATTGCATTATTTCATTAGTTATGATATCTTATATAAATTTTGTAACTTCAGTGTTGTAAATAATAACTTACATGACAACCATTTTCCTTACTATATATTTGATTGAAACAAACAGAATATTTACTTCCGTGAGCCCTAAAAGTTCTGCTAAATCTTGTTCTCAATCTTGTGCCTTCATTGAAAACTTCTTGCAGTAAATTCTACCTGTCTCTCTTTCTTTCTGGCCTCCCTCAGCCATATTTTGGGGTCAATTCCTTTCCAACCAGAAACCTGTTCTCTAATCTCATCTTCCAGAGCTGTCAGTTGTTTATTTCAAAATCATAATTTGTTATATAAAGAATTTAAGTTTTCTTAGTTGAATCCCCACCCATCCATATTATAACTGAGG
The DNA here is from genome assembly GCF_949987515.2 of Delphinus delphis. Taxonomy (NCBI): domain Eukaryota; kingdom Metazoa; phylum Chordata; class Mammalia; order Artiodactyla; family Delphinidae; genus Delphinus; species Delphinus delphis. Next base: position 131,571,883 of record NC_082687.1, read on the forward strand.
AGTCATACATTTTATATTAAAAATGAAGCTTAGGGGCTTCCCTGGTGGTGCAGTGGTTGAGAGTCCGCCTGCCGATACAGGGGACGCGGGTTCGTGCCCTGGTCCGGGAAGATCCCACATGCCGCAGAGCGGCTGGGCCCGTGAGCCATGGCCGCTGAGCCTGCGCGTGCGGAGCCTGTGCTCCGCAACGGGAGAGGCCACAGCGGTGGGAGGCCCGCGTACCGAAAAAAAAAAAAAAAAAAAAAATGAAGCTTATATATGTTCTCCTGGTCTACTTCTCCTGGGGTATTTTTATAACTATCAATTTGTCAGAAAAAAATATTCTGCATACACATGTATATAAGTTGGATAAGAAAGAAGGAATATAATAAACCATGAGAAACATGTCTCAACATCATTGCACCATAGCAAGAATTATAAATAACCTTAGTAATAGAAGGAGCACAGTAATGGAATGCAATTGAAGCTCACACGACACTACTAATACTATGTAAATATATTTTAAGTATGTGTAATTTTTATACTTATTCATATATCAATACTTATGTACTCACATACATCATTTACATATATGTAAATCTCATAAATTACATATGCATATATCTGAAACATTCAAATAGTAGTTTTATTATTGAATAATCATGTTTTTATAAGTAAACTAGAACTTTAGAAAACTCAGGTTAAAAATGTATATTTACTATTCTAAATAATGAGATTAGTCATAGTTGTATAGTTGCCTTATGATTATTTTATATTTTATGTATAAATTTTATTACATAAACACTTATTTGTTAATATTTTAGGTTACTGAAATCTATTGGATGAGTCCTTTTAATCCCCAACATTTGTAAGAGAAGATTTAAAAACCAGGGGAACCCACTGGAGTGTCTTATGTTTGTGAAAATAACTATAATGTGCTGACTGGGAGAGAAAAACAGCTGATCAATTGATACAAAGGCAAGTTCTTCATCATCTTTGACTTCAATCTATGGTAATGTACTCAATTACTAGAATTCAAATAATACTCATTTAAATTAAGTGAATAAATCAAATTTTAATGCCAAACACAGTTAGTTTTTGGATTATTTAAGTTTCTGGTTTATTTAGTTGTTACTCCCTTTTATTAATGTAGAAAAACTTAGATTATTCTATGATTTCTTATTTGAATACTGAATGTGGTATTAAATAGCCGGATAAAGTCTTTGAAATACATTTTGGAAAACCTTTTCCTTTTGGAATCAGATTAACTGTAATTTGAATCTATTTAAAGAATGCCATTAGGGAAACTGTGTATTGTTATAAATGTACATGGATATTTAATTTTTAGTTTTTGTATTAAACACCTAAACATCCTCTAGGCTTGATCCACAAAGATATCTCCTGGAATATTTAGTATTTTGTTAGTGGAAATCAGATTAAATGCTTTATTTTAAATCATGAAGGCCAGATTAAAGTTATTGTTGGCAGCTTTACACAAACCATAAATAGATTCATGGTCTCTGATGGTTAGACAGTCCTACCTACAGCAGCAAAACACTCTAATGAAACACCTGTTGCCTAAAAAAATAGAATCCACCAGGAGGCATGCTCAAATGGAGTTTTCCAAAATGCCTTAATACAAAAATGTATTAAATGTTGTCTTAATTTCCTCAATGATGGACATGCATTTATTTTTAATTGAATAACTGCCCGGACCAGAATTATTCATTTATTTGTCTTATTTGTGATAACCCCTTAAAGAAGCATTAATATGCAGCTTTTATGACTTGAGTTTAGAAATGTTATGTATCTGAACTAAATGACAGTAACAATTGTCACACACAGTGGCCATATATCAAGGAATTGCACTAGCATTAGGTAGAACAGCAGGTCCATTTGTTCAAATGCTCACTGAACATATGAGTGATTTTCTCTAACAAGGTCCCCAGGGAACCAACTTGCATCCATCACTGTCTGCATTCTAACTGGAAGATAACTATTTTAAACTCCTGCTAAAATATGTGATGTTTTAGGATTGAAATCAAGTATATGTCAGGAGCCAGAGAGAAATATACTGTTGGAATGCATACCAGATAAAATTTGATAGAAACCAGTAACTGCTGATCTAATCGGATCTTCATTTTTGTTCTTATGTTTTATGTATTATAAATATACAGTGATTAAAAAACAAGAAACAAAACTCAATAGCATTATTCCTCTCAGGAAATCAGACACTTGGGTTTTCCTCAAACGTGTATATACAATTACAGTTTTTAATGTTCAAATAGATATAAAACACACACATAATACAATATGTTAAGACTTAGTATTTTGCTGAATTAATTGATTTCTTCAACAGAGTTTTTTCTTTCATGGGGCTTATGCTCTAGATAAGAGGAAAACCTTTAACTGATAAATATTATGGCAGCCCACCCTACAGTGACCCCTAGTGAGTCAGTTTTGTAAAATCCTCTCCCTTTGAATGTGGGAGGCATCTGTGATTTGTGTCTAAAACAATAGAATATGACACAGATGACGATAGATCACCTTTGATTAGGTTGTATTATGTGAAAATTCATGTCAGCATACCAGAACACTAGAGATTTTCTTTGCTGGCTCTAAAGAAGCAAACTGTCATGTTATGAACTAACCATGGAGAAGGTGGAGAGTGCCACATGGTAGGGGACTGCCATCTGACTCTAGAACCTGAGCAGCCTCCAGTCATAGCCTGCAAGAACGTGGGGACCAGAGGATCCATGGAAAACTTGAGATAGCAAATGCATGTTTTTTAAGCCCTTGAGTTTGTGTAGCTTGTTATTGAGCACAAAAAAAACTAATGCAATATAGATTTATTCATTCAGAATTAATATTGTATATTGGCTTGAGCATCTTGGAGTGGCATTAATGTTCTGAGAGTTTGGCTATAAATCTTGGACTAAATATTTGAGGTCAGTCTATGAGGATGAATTGTCAGGACTTCCTTGAATAATGTAAAGGAAGAAGTCCAAAGATTTAGGGAGATGGGCATGTCAAATGTTTAAATTGCTCAGCCATTTCTTAACTGTACAAGTCTGAGAGGTACAGCTGGACACTTCCTTCATCAGGGTATTGATAGATGTGGAGTTGAGCATTCTTGGAAAGCTCTGTGATGGCTGCCTTCAAAGTAGATAATGGCAGGGGATATTGACATGGAAACTGGGTGCTCTTGCTTCAACGAGATTACTGGGATTCAAGTAGTACAGAGGTTGGTGGTGATGCTTAACATTCACAGATAATGTGGACTCATTACCACAATAAATCAATGAGAAATGAGTAAATAAAGTATATTGATGGATGGGCAATTTAGTAAGAAATTGCTTGGCATATTTTGATGGATAAATTCTAGGTCTGATGAGCAGAAACCTAATGTGACTTGATGTAGAAGGAATTTATGGCTTCTTAATTGTTTCAGATGCAAGTCTGTTTACATTCTCAGAATCCCTCAATAAAAGGAAAGCTTAGTCTCTTCTGAAATGCAGTCGGTAGTCTATACTCTGACTCTTTCCCCAAGCTTCCTTAAAAGTACTTACAACCATTTAACATTGGAGAAAATGGAATGAAATACTTTATTGGAATTAATAGATACTGGCTTTGAAGTGATATTAGTCTCTGGTGATTAACATGTCACCACAATCCAGCAACCACAACAGTGGATTATGATATGATAAAGGTGTTTTGATAATCCATTGTTGTATAACTCCAAAATATAGTGGCTTACAACAGCAACAATCATTAATCTTATTTTATTCACAAATCTTCAATTTGGGCAAGACCCAGAATTGTCTTGTCTCTGCTTCATGTAGCATCAGTGTGATAAGTTATATAGCTCTACTTGGGCTGGAATAGCCACTTCCAAGATTAGTGACTCACAAGGCTGATAAATTGGTGCTGGCTCTCAACTACGAGCTTATGTTGGGCAATCTTCCTTAGGTCTCCATACCTTGCTATGTGAGTCTCTCCACAGGGTTTCTTGGGCTTCCTCACAGTGTGATGGCTGGGTTCCATGACCTACTATTATAAAATTACTTAAGAGGAGGAGACAGAGACCAATCTATCAACAGTGGATAGAGAGAGATTGCAAACCTATCCTTGACTGATTTCCCAACTGTTAGAATTCTATAAGATTAGCAATGAGTAATAACTGATAGGATCCCTACCTTATTCTTTTGAACAATTATTTTGGAATGATGAGTTAAGTGGAAACAATCTCAATTCCTACTTCTTCTACCTCCAAGCAAAAATGGTAAGCAAAAAAGGGGTATAACATCAGAAGAAGAATTACAGAGATTATTGTCACAATACAAGACTATTTGCAGGGACTGTATCCTCATTTTATAGTTTACTGCTTTGGGTATTGAAAAAGAAAAATGTGTTATAGAGAATACTGTGTAGTATTTAAATCACAAATAAATACTGGTAATTCAAGAATAGTTTGCATTCAACAGCTGAAATCTAGAAAATATACAAATGGAAAATACTTTCTGTCTTAGTTCACTCAGGCTGCTATAACAAAATATCACAGACTGGATAGCTTAAAACAATACAAATTTATTTCTTACAGTTCTGGTGGTTGGAAAGTCCAAGATCAAGGTGCTAAAATGGTCACATTCTGGTGAGAGCCCTCTTCTTGGTTCATAATCACACCTTCTTGCTGTGTCCTCACATGTGGACAGGGCCAGGAGCTCTCTTAAATGCACCAAACCCATTCATGAGGGCTCCACCATCATGACCTAAATGCCTCCCAAAGGGCCCACCTTCTGATACTACCACATTGGGTTTAGGATTTCAACATATGAATTTTGGAGGGACACAAACATTCAGACCACAGCACTTGCTAAACGAAATCTAAGGTTTACAGGATAAATGTTTATGTAAAACTATCATGTAAATATCAGAAACACATATTAGCATAATGGGATTAATTAATTATTTAATTCAGAAATAGTTATTGCTTGCATCCATTGTGTTAGAAATACTGTAGAGAGCAAGAGAGAAAAAGTCTTTGCCCTCAAGGAGTTTTTCTTGTAATTGGGAAAGTAAAAAATAAAGAAATATTAATTGCTAGATATTGCATATTCTACCTGGCATCATATTTTAAAAACAAAATTTTCTAATTAAGGAGCTTATATTCCTTTAGGTCTTTTAAGATGGAAGGCAATGGAATAACATAAGAAATTCTCCTCAGAGTATTTTAACACAAAATAAGTACCTGTTCTGCATGTGATTGGTCCAGAAATAAAATGTTATGGCTTGTCGATATTAAGTGTTTTTATTAAAACACAGTGACATGTATTACATATAGGTTTCCTTGATGATATGCATTTGCTTTTACTTGAATAATGGTTGCAGTGGAGCAGGCCAGAGGGCACAAGGCTTATATTTCAGGAGGCCAGAGATAGAAAAAAAATGAAGAGGCTAATCAAAGATATCCCTTAGCTATACGGTAGCTGACACCACTGTGTTAAAGGCTGCAGAATAAAACCTTTTTGAACATGTGGGTATAATTTAATGATACAGAATAGCACTATTCTGTTCAGCAGAGTTCTTCTGAACAGAAGCTAACAGATTATCAGAGGTTATCAGTTCTGTGACTACATTATTAAAATAATGTCATAAATAGGGCTAATTCTTATTGTTTTATTTCACATCCACTATTATACAATTAAAGCAAGCATAAATGCTAATATGTTTATTTTTATCCTTTCCAAAATTCCTTTTTTTGTTTAACCATTTAATTATACATAAAAGTTTTTCTTTTCTGTAGGAGGATAATTTTGAAACAATTTTGGTACGTAAGGAAGTAAAATGTATAATAACAAATATCTTACTTAGTACTTCAATGGATTGTTTTTCCATATATATTTAAATTAACAGGCTTTTTTCAATACCTATCCTTTAAACATTCATAATAACCATGTAAATGCTATTGAATGAGCAAAAATATAAATTCTAAACAATTTTTATCCACACAGGAAAAATTTAAATTATATTCCTACTTATCACTGCTTGCATACAAATCTTCCAACATATCTTACATTCCTCCTCACTTTGAAAATAAAGAAAAAGTGAATTACAATTATTATAGTAACTACTTTCCTTATATTTAAATGCAGAATTCCGAATTAATGACAAGGCCTCAGATTGGTTAGCTGACGTAATGTGCAGAAGTATAGAATGAAAAATCTGCAGCATAATTACTGGCAGTTGAATAATGAATAACTTGTGCACGCTCAAATAAGTCTATTAATGTAACACATAAATTTATGAACATTTATGAGCAATTAATATTCTGAAAGTTAGTGGAACTGGATAAATTATCTTCCCTAAGGTAGAGCTTTTTACATGCTGTGACCAGGTTAACTACTCCTGTCTTCATAGCTTTTATTGTTCTAATAAATACAATTTTTATATTTTTAAATCACAAATGAACTTAGTGTCCATAAATTGAGATATTATATTTTTGTTTGAAACCACAGGCAGTCATCCGTATTTAGTATATCTCTGTTACCCATTAGACTAAACTAACTTTAAGTTTCCTTATCGATGATCCTTAATATCCCCAAGGAAAATAATTAGATTCTTAAGATAATATATTTTTGTTTAAAAAAATGCCATCTCAAGGAATTTATACCCTGAGTTGGAGCAATAGCAAAGTAATATACGAGAACACTTTGTTGCTTCAACTCACTGTGTTATTTCTTTGAGATAGAGTTTTTAAACAATAATATTAAGTTTCAGAATCTAATTACACCTTATTTGACAACCCTTAGTTTTCATGGTTGTTTCTGTAAAATATCATAATCATTTTTTAGAATAAAATTTGGATCAGGAAGAACATTCTTGGAATTAGTTTGATTCAATTTTAAATAGTGTTCAGCAACATTTTTAACTATGTCATCATATGTGAATTTAGGTGAATAGCCCTCCAGAGGACAATTTTATTGATTTCAATTATTTCTAGTAAACTTTATAAAATTCCACCATATTGTAGACTTTATAGGATTTCAAATAAAGGTTTTAAAAGAGATTGGTTCCACTCTTTGATTAAACATGACATAATCTCTATGTAATAGGTTTTTTTTATTTCTTTTTTTTTTTTTTTTTTTTTTTTTGCTGTACGCGGACCTCTCACTGTTGTGGCCTCTCCCATTGTGGAGCACAGGCTCGGGACACGCAGGCTCAGAGGCCATGGCTCATGGGCCCAGCCGCTCTGCGGCATGTGGGATCTTCCCGGACCGGGGCATGAACCTGTGTCCCCTGCATCGGCAGGCGGACTCTCAACCACTGCGCCACCAGGGAAGCCCAGGTTTTATATCTTTGAAACCAATGGTTAATCTCACTTCAAGAGCCATATGAGTTTTATTACCAAAACTACAAATTTATTGGAAATACTGTTTTATTATAAATTTTTCCATTATCATCTAGTAGTAGCAAAGTTTCATCTACTATGAAATGAAAGGCATTGGACACACCACAAGATTTTTGTCTAAATTTCAAATTAACATTTCAGAAAAGTCTCAGTTGAAAAAAATTAGAAAGATCAATATATCATGAATAAAGTCATGCTTTAGGAGAAAATAAATTTAATATTTATTTCAGAATATATGATTTCCCCTTGCTTTGTTCTGGTAACAGAGGCACACACACACACACACACACACACACACACACACACACACACTATATATATATATATATAGATGGTTTTCATGAGTTGACATTTGTTGATGGGGTAGGGGGAAGGGGGTAGTAGAGACGTGATAAAATCTATAACATGGAATAACTATTTAATACATCGAGGCCACATATGTTTTAGGCACTAAAACATAATATGTAGTAAATTGATTTTGGAAATAAGAAATAAAACAGGAGACATTTGGGTATAGAAATTAACACAGAACAATTCCTAAAGAGATGAAATATTGTTTGGCCCAAAATTTCCTTTTGTTTTTAAGTAGAAATATAAGACACATTTTTCATTTTCACCAAGAACTTTATTGAACAATGTATTCACCATTTTGTTCCACTACATTCTGCCATTTTCCAGGCAACTTCATAATTCTATCTTCCCAAAACTTTTTATCTTTTTGAGCGAAGAACTGTTGTAGGTGCCTTTTACCATCTTCCAGGGAATCAAAATTTTTTCCATTAGGAGAATTTTGTAAAGACCAAAATGAATGGAAATCCGAAGATGCAATGTCTGATGAATACGGTGGATGAATCAGAACTTCGAGCCAAGCTGTAACAGTTTTTGCCTGGTCATCAAAGAAACATGTGGTCTTGCCTCATCCTGATGGAAGATGATGCGTTTTCTGTTGACTAATCCCAGACGCTTTTCATCAAGTGCAGCTTTCAGTTGGTCTAATTGGGAGCAGTACTTGTTGCAATTAATCATTTGGTTTTCTGGAAGGAGCTCATAATAGAGGACACCCTTCCAATCCCACCATATACACAACATCACCTTCTTTGGATGAAGTCCAGCCTTTGGTGTGTTTGGTGGTGGTTCATTTCTCTTGCCCCACTATCTCTTCTGTTCTACATTACTGTACAGTATCTACTTTTCATCGCTTGTCACAATTTGTTTTAAAAATGGAACATTTTGTTACATTTAAGTAGAGAATTGCATGTGGAAATACGGTCAAGAAGGGTTTTTTTGCTTAACTTATATGGAACCCAAACATGAAAGTGATTAAGATAACCAAGCTGGTGCAAATGATTTTCAACCCTTGATTTGGATATTTTGAGTATGTTGGCTATCTCCCACGTGGTATAATATTGATTGTTCTCAATTAATGTCATAATTTGATCACTATCAACTTCAACTGGTCTACCTGACCATAGAACATCATCCAGTGAGAAATCTCCATCACGAAATATCGCAAACCACTTTTGACACGTTTGATCAGTCACAGCACCTTCTCCATATACTGCACAAATCTTTTTTGCGTTTCAGTTGCATTTTTACCTTTCTTGAAATAATAAAGCATAATATGCTGAAAATGTTGCTTTTTTTCTTCCATCTTCAATATTAAAATGGCTACGCAAAAATTCACCAATTTTGATGTTTTTCTTTAAATACACGTGGATATGACAGCTGTCACAATACAGTCTAACAAAATTGTTTCAAATGAAGCTAAAGACAACTAAACACTACCAGAGCCATCTTACGGGAAAACCGAACCGAACGAACTTTTTGGCCAACCCAATATTATTTATGATGCTTGTTTTTGTTGATTCCCTGCTGGCTGAATGGGTAAAGTGTACAAAAGGACATAGAACATAAAGATGAAGGGCAGGTAATAATAAGAATCAAGGAAACAGCAAAGAAATTTGAGTGGTATAGGAGGTAGCTAAAGTGGACTGACTAGAAGATAATACTGTTCTTCAAGAATTATAAAAAAGGAAATTGGGGAGACAGTTTGCAAAGAACTCTAGATATTTTATAATAACGATGATGATGATGATGATAAAAGCTGGCTATTGTTCTGTATTGATGCCATATACAGCAAAGATTTTGAACCCATACTCAATAAATATATGATGAACAAGACAAATAGCATTTGAGAATTTGGGAAACATGATTGAGATAATCGGATATAAAGTAAGTTTGTAGCATTGTTATGACACTGAGCAAAGAAAGGAGAAGAAAAGGGTAAGATCTAACTCAGAAAATGAGGTAACAGACAAAGAGTAAAAGAAAGCCAAATAAATGAGAAAAGGAAAGTTTTTTAACACTATATGTGCTAATCTAATATTTCAAACTTTTTGAATGTAGGAGGAAACACAGATGAAAAATAATAAATCAGGGCATCTCAAGTCCACTGCTATCACTTCAATATCGATATCAAGGCAAGGGTTTTTGGAGTGAAAGAGTAACATGATTATAATTATCATAAACTATTATACATAAATATGGAAAATATGAAGAATCTCTGAAAGTAATGCTCATAATGGAACAAGACTCACAAAATGAAATGAAAGCACTTTAGAATTAGATTTCCCTTAAACATACTAAGGAAAAGAAAAAAAAAACTTTTAAAGTCCACCTCAGTGCTTGAAAACAGAAATCCAAACATCATAGAAAATTCTCTGCAGCTTGTCCAATCAGCCTCCATAAAAGAACATGGCCTCCTGGAGAGCATGAGGACTTTTATAGTTATTAAAACATGTCTGAGGTAATAGACTGGGTAGATTTGTCCTTCCCAGCTAGCTTATAACCTAAAAGCTTCCAAAAATTCCTGAATAACAATATCATCAATCTTGCGGGTATGAGCTACTGAATTCCAGTGTATATCATATCAACAGAAAGACAGCAGAATAGGTGGCTGTCAGGTTAGCAGTATTTAGTGAGGGACAGGAGCATAAATTCTCAACAGGAAATTATAGACCAAAAAGTTGGGAAAATTAATTAAAGGCATATATATTTTTTCATTTAAAGTATATATACATATATATTTATACTCATATAAACACATATATCCTTTTATGAGTTTATCTCATATGACATATAATACTAAATATTTTCAACTTCACTAAAAAATTTTATCAGATTATTCTGTAAGTTTACATAGTCTATATATAAACTCACATTTAAAAAAATATCTGTCATATCTCTTTCATAATAGCTTGATATAAATATAATCATCAGATACTTTTCTAGATTTTTACTAGGTCCTCTGGGGAATACAAATTAGGTATCAGAAACATTTATGAGCTATAATACTGTAACTGTATGCTATAAATGATAGAATATTTTACATGGGTAACTTAAGTTATAATAGTTAAACAGGAATGTAACATTAATCAATTGGCTTCGAAATATCTTATTTTCCATGAGATAATGATGAATGTATTTATTTATTTTGCCTCCAATAGAAGAAAACACTCTGATTTTAAAGTGCTCATGTAATTATGATATTAGGCTCATCCAGATAATCTTCCTTTCTTAAAGTTAACTCTGCTTATAATGTCACATAATCACAGAAGTGATATCGTATCTGGAGGTTCACCCACACTCAAAAAGGGTAGGAGATTTTACGAGATTCATGTTCATTGGGGGTCATTTTAGAATTCTGCCTACCAAAGTCACATCATCATTAATTAAATCTTTTAAGATAAAGTGATGTCTGTAGTCAAGTGTCTGGCCACTGAAGGAGTGCCCTCAACATCTGTAGGTAATTTACAATGCGGATAATTTATGAATTGATAAACATGCTTTGTGTGAAATGTGTGTTCTCTCTCTGCACCAAAACTACCAAAAGTAACATGTTGCCTGAGACAAAACCACTGAGGTCAGGACATTTTAAGCATTTATCTAACACAATTATTGGAATATAATTTATCTTCAAATATATTAATGCATTTATTATTGCTATGGAGTGGGAATTTGGAGATTTGCCATGTAGATCCAGCTTTCCTGTTTTTTTTAATTTCTATAATATGCTTTTTTTAAAATATACATTTATTTATTTATTTTTGGCTGCATTGGGTCTTTGTTGCTGCTCTCAGGCTTTCTTTAGCTGCGCCGGGTGGAGGCTGCTCTTCATTGCAGTGTGCAGGTTTCTCATTGTGGTGGCTTGTCGTTGCAGAGCACAGGCTCTAGCCACGTGGGCTTCAGTAGTTGTAGCACATGGGTTCAGTAGTTGTGGCATGCGGGCTCTGGAGCACAGGCATAGTAGTTGTGGTGCACGGGTTTAGTTGCTTCACAGCATGTGGGATCTTCCTGGACCAGGTCTCGAACCCATGTCCCTTGCATTGGCAGGCAGATTCTTAACCACTGTGCCACCAGGGAAGTCCAGTATAATATGCTTATTTTTAAAATAGAGAGATTATGGCTTTTAGGTACTTTAAAAAATATACATCTCTGTAATTGTGCTGCCCTCCCATATACACTCCCCCTTTTAGATCCTTAACAAGTTCAGATGGTAGGGTTCATCTTTGCCTTTGTTCCTCTACTGAGAACTCCACAATTCGGCATTTGTTGATGTAAAAATTTTTGAAAAGGCTGTAATTATTTAGAAATGACAAAACACAGAGAAACAACTATTTGGAGAGTTAAGGAGATTTACTAGCCTATTTATTAATGTATTCTAATTATAATAACCAAATTTGAAGAGCACATATTTAAAATAGAACACATAAAATATTATATTTTAAATATTTTATTTATAATGCTTTAAATATTTAAAATAAAAAATATTAAAATATTTTCACGTTTGTGAAAAGCCTTTTGGACCAGACTATAATATTGTAATATTTTTCTTTATGGCCCAGGGAACCTGCTGAGCTCCCAGGCTGGTCCCCCACCTTACAAAGCCCCCTCCAGGCTGCGTGGGCCCTGAGGGCATAGGAGGGAGGCTTAGGAGATCAGGAGAGGCAGGTGGGAGGGGACCTCCAGGACCAGAGGAACAAGAGAGGATCAGAGGGCATTTGCCCCACCCACTCGAGCCCAGGAAGACTGCTGGGCTCCCAGGTGGGGTCCCTCACTCTCTGAGACCAGAGGTGGGAGGCATGCCTGGGCACCTTCTGTTCTGTTGAGCCTAAGCCACACCCCGCAAACCTCCCAGGGCCATTTCCAGCCCTGTGGGTCCAAAACATCCAACCACCGCCCAAACCTCACCCTGCCTAGGCCGCACACTCTACAGCCAAGGCCTTTTCTACCTTTTTTTTTTTCTCCTCTTTTTTACTATTGTGGTTCTGTTTTACATTTTGGTTGTTGTTTCATCTATATTTTTATTTTTATATTTTTCTAACATATCTGTTAGTTTCCTATTCTAATTTTATTTTTTATTTTGTAATTATTCTCCATTTTTCTTCGTTTTCATTTTTTTTTTTTCCCACCCCACGCAGCTTGCAGGATCTTGGTTCATGGGCTGGGGTTCGGGCCAAAGCTTCTGCGGTGGGAGATCCAAGTCTGAACCACTGGGCTGACAGAGAACCTCAGACCCCAGGGCATATTCATCAGAATGAGGACTCCAGAGGTTCTCATCTCAGCACAAAGACTCAGCTCTACCCAACAGCCTACAGACTCCAGTGTTGGAAGCCTCAGGCCAAACAACCAGTAAGGGAAGAACACAATCCCACTCATAAAAAAAAAAAAGAAATGGAATGAGATGGCAAAAAAATATGTCACAGAAGAAGGAGCAAGGTAAAAACCTACACGACCAAATAAATGAAGAGGAAATAGGCAATCTACCTGAAAAAGAATTCAGAGTAATGGTACTAACCATGATCCAGAATCTCAGAAATAGAATGGAGGCACAGAGTGAGAAAATACAAAAAATGTTTAACAAAGATCTAGAAGAAATAAACAACAAGCAAACAGAGATGAACAACACAGTAACTGAAATGAAAAATACACTAGAAGAAATCAATAACAGAATAACGGAGGCAGAAGAACGAATAAGTGAGTAAAGGCAGAATGTTGGAAATAACTGCCGAGGAGCAGAATAAAGAAAAAACAATGAAAAGAATTCAAGGCAACCTCAGAGACTTCGGGGACAATGCTAAATGCACTAGCATTTGAATTATAGGGGTCCCAGATAAAGAAGAGAAAAAGAAAGGGTCTGAGAAAATGTTTGAAGAGATTATAGTGGAAAACTTCCCTAACATGGGTAAGGAAGTGTCACCCAAGTCCAGGAAGCACAGAGGGTCCCATACAGGATAAACCCTAGGAGAAACACACTAAGACACATATTAATCAAACTATTAAAAATTAAATTCAAAGAAAAAATATTGAAAGCAGCAAGGGGAAAAAAAAAACATACAAAGGAATCCCCATAAGGTTATCAGCTGATTTTTCAGCAGAAACTCTGCAGGCCAGATGGGAGTGACAGGATGACAGGATACACTTAAAGAGATGAACGAGAAAAACCTACAACCAAGATTACTCTACCCAGCAAGGATCTGATTCAGATTAGATGGAGAAGTCAAAAGCTTCTCAGAAAAGCAAAACCTAAGAGTATTCAACACCACCAATCAAGCTTTACAACAAATGCTAAAGAAACTTCAAAAGGCGGGAAACACAAGAGAAGAAAAAGACCTACAAAAACAAACCCAAAACAATTAAGAAAATGGTAATAGGAACAGACATATTACTAATAACCTTGAATGTAAATGGATTAAATGCCCCAACTAAAAGACACAGACTGGCTGAATGGATCCAAAAGCAGGACCCATATATATGCTGTCTACAAGAGACCCACTTCAGACCTAAGGACACATATAGACTGAAAGTGAAGGAATGGAAAAAGATATTCCATGCAAATGGAAATCAAAAGAAAGCTAGAGTAGCAATGAAACACAAGCTTTTAATGACACAATAGACCAGATAGATCTAATTGATATTTATAGAACATTCCACCCAAAAGTGGCAGAATACACTTTCTTCTCAAGTGCACATGGAACATCCTCCAGTATACATCACACCTTGGGTCACAAATCAAGCCTTGGAAAATTTAAGAAAATTGAAATTGTATCAAGCATCTTTTCGGACCACAAGTTATGAGACTGGAAATCAATTACAGGAAAAAAAAACTGTAAACAACACAAATACATGGAGGCTAAACAGTGCACTACTAAATAACCAAGAGATCACTGAAGAAATCAAAAATAAATTAAAAAATACATAGAAACAAATGACAATGAAACCACAATGACCCCAAACCTATGGGACGTGGCAAAAGCAGTTCTAAGAGGTAAGTTTATAGCAATTCAATCTCACCTCAAGAAACAAGAAAAATCTCAAATAAACAATCTAACCCTACACTTAAAACAACTAGGGAAAGAAGAACAAAGGAAACCCAAAGTCAGTAGAAGGAAAGAACTCATAAAGATCAGAGCAGAAATAAATGAAATAGAAATGAAGAAAACAATAGCAAAGATCAATAAAACTAAAAGCTGGTTCTTTGAGAAGATAAACAAAATTGATAAACCCTTAGGCAGACTCAACAAGAAAAAAAGAGAGAGGATGCAAATCAATAAAATTAGAAATGATAACGGAGAAATCACACGGACATGGCAGAAATACAAAGGATTATAAGAGACTACTACAAACAACTATATGTCATTAAAATGGAAAACCACGAAGAAATGGACAAATTCTTAGAAAGGTACAATTTTCCAAGACTGAACCAAGAAAAATTAGAAAATATAAACAGACCTATCACAAGTAATGAAATTGAAACTGTAATTAAAAATCTTCCACAAACCAAAGTCCAGGACCAGATGGCTTCACAGGCGAATTCTATCAAACGTTTAGAGAACTAACACTGATCCTTCTCAAACTCTTCCAAAAAATTGCAGAGGAAACAACAGACCCAAATTCATTCTACAAAGCCACTATCACCCTGATACAAAAACAAGAAAAAGATATCCCCAAGAAAGAAAATTATAGACCAATATCGCTGATGAACAGATACAAAAATCTTGAACAAAATACTAGCGAACAGAATTTAACAACATATTAAAAGGATCATACACCATTACCAAGTGGGATTTATCCTAGGGATGCATGGATTCTTCAAATATGCAAATCAATCAATGTGATACACCAAGTTAACAAAAGGAATAAAAACCATATGATCATCTCAATAGATGCAGAAAAAGCTTTTGACAAAATTCAACACCCATTTATGATCAAAACTCTCCAGAAAATGGGCATAGAGGGAACCTACTTCAATATAATAATGGCCATATATGAAACACCCACAGCAAACATACTCAATGGTGAGAAACTGAAAGCATTTCTACTATGATCAGGAACAAGACAAGGATGTCCACTCTCACCACTATTATTCAACATAGTTTTGGAAGTCCTGGCCACGGCAATCAGAGAAGAAAAAGAAATAAAAGGAATACAAATTGGGAAAGAAGAAGTAAAACTGTCACTATTTGCAGATGACATGATGCTATACATAGAAAATCCTAAAGATGCCACCAGAAAACTACTAAAGCTAATTTGGTAAGGTTGCAGGATAGAAAATTAATGCACAGAAATCTTGGGCATTCCTATACACTAACAACAAAAAATCACAAAGAGAAATCATGGAAGCAATCCCATTTCCCATCGCAACAAAAAGAATGAAATACCTAGGAATAAACCTACCTAAGGAGGTGAAAGACTTGTATTCACAAAACTATAAAACACTGTTGAAAGAAATCAAAGATGGCATAAACAGATGAAGAAATGTACCATGTTCTTGGTTTGGAAGAATCAATACTGTGAAAATGACTATACTACCCAAAGCAATCTACAGATTCAGTGCAATCCCTATCAAACTACCAATGGCATTCTTCACAGAATTAGAACAAAAAAATTTACAATTCATATGGAAACACAAAAGACCCTGAATAGCCAAAGCAACCTTGAGAAAGAAAAACAGAGCTGGAGGAATCAGGCTCCCCGACTTCAATCTATACTACAAAGCTACAGTAATCAAGACACTATGGTACTGGCACAAAAACAGAAATATAGATCAATGGAACAGGATAGAAAACCCAGAGATAAACCCACACACATATGGTCACCTAATTTACGACAAAGGAGGTAAGAACATACAATGGAGAAAAGACAGCCTCTTCAATAAGTGGTGCTGGGAAAACTTGACAGCTACATGTAAAAGAATGCAATTAGAACACTACCTAACACCATACACCAAAATAAACTCCAAATGGATTAAAGACCTAAATGTAAGGCCAAACACTATAAAACTCTTAGAGGAAAACATAGGAATAACACTCTTTGACATAAACCACAGCAAGATCTTTTGTGACCCACCTCCTACAGTAATGGAAAAAAAACAATAATAAACAATTGGGACCTAATTAAACTTAAAAGCTTTTGCACAGCAAAGGAAACCATAAACAAGATGAAAAGACAACCCTTAGAATGGGAGAAACTATTTGCAAATGAAACAATGGACAAAGGATTAATCTCCAAAATATACAAACAGCTCATGGAGCTCAGTATCAAAAAACAAACAACCCAATCAAAAAATGGGCAGGTAACCTAAATAGACATTTCACCAAAGAAGATGTACAGATGGACAAGAGGCACATGAAAGGATGCTCAAAATCACTAATTATTAGAGAAGTGCAAATCAAAACTACAATGACGTATCACCTCACACTGGTCAGAATGGCCATTATCAAAAAATCTAGAAACAATAAATGCTGGAAAGGATGTGGTGAAAAGGGAACTCTCCTACACTGTTGGTGGGAATGTAAATTGATACAACCACTATGGAAAACAGTATGGAGGTTCCTTAAAAAACTAAAAATAGTACTACCATAGGACCCAGCAATGCCACTACTGGGCATATACCCTAAGAAAATCATAATTCAAAAAGAGGCATGTACCACAATAGTCCAGCACTATTTATAATAGTCAGGACATGGAAGCACCTAAATGTCCATCAACAGATGAATGGATAAAGATGTGGCACATATATACAATGGAATATTTCTCAGCCATAAAAAGAAACAAAATTGAGTTGTTTGTAGTGAGGTGGATGGACCTAGAGTCTGTCATACAGAGTGAAGTTAGTAAGAAAATGAAAAACAAATACCATATGCTAACACATAGAGTCTAAAAAAAAAAAAATGGTACTGATGAACCTAGCTGCAGGGCAGGAATAAAGAGGTAGACATAGAGAATGGACTTGAGGACATGGGGTGGGAGGGGGAAGCTGGGGCTGAGAGTAGCATCGACATATATACACTACGAAATGTAAAATAGATAGCTAGTGGGAAACAGCAGCATAGCACAGGGAGATCAGCTCTGTGCTTTGCAATGACCTAGAGGGGTGGGATAGGGAGGATGGAAGAGAGGCTCAAGAGGGAGGGGATATGGGGACATATGTATGCATATGACTGATTCACTTTGTTGTACAACAGAAACTAACACAGTATTGTGAAACAATTATACTCCAATAAAGATCTACTAAAAAAAGAATAGCTTCTATAGCTAACATCATGTGTTTAAAAGAAATTTAACTAATGTTTGTCTCATTAAACAGAGGATTTAAATATGACAATTTTTAAAGTAAATTATTTCCTAAAAACTACTAGACACCCTCCATTTACAAATATGATTTATAATTATTGACCCTGTGTTACTGCTTCATTCTTCTATTCTGGATATATCCCTTAAAATAATTTGAAATATATTCTGAAACAAAGTTTTAGACATATGATAATTTTCTTTACTTTTTATGAATCAAAGCTAGAAAAATGGTATCTTGCTCTTCAAAATTTCACCTTACTGAAAAGTAACATGAACATGGCAGAATGCCAGAATTGTCAGAACACTGAAACAGAGCAGATAAATGATATCAAGTAATAGTGAATAATTATTGAAGAGGAAAGAAAGGTTGTCTTTCTTCTCATAAGGATAGTCTGGTGATTTGAAATCCTCCTATTATTTTCAACAGAATATTGCAATGACCAGCCATTCAAAATCTGACCTACTGGAGAATGGACTTGAGGCCATGGGGAGGGAGAAAGGTAAGCTGGGACAAAGCGATAGAGTGGCATGGACATATATACACTACCAAATGTAAAACAGATAGCTAGTGGGAAGCAGCCGCATAGCACAGGGAGATCAGCTCGGTGCTCTGTGACCACCTAGAGGGGTGGGATAGGGAGGGTGAGAGGGAGACGCAACAGGTAGTAGATATGGGGACATATGTATATGTATAGCTGATTCACTATGTTATAAAGCAGAAACTAGCACACCATTGTAAAGCAGTTATACTCCAATAAAGATGTCTTAAAAAAATGTGAAAGAAATAAATCAACATATTGTAAAACAATTTCAATTCAAAAGCAAAATTTTTTAAAGTTACAAAGATACAGATGTGCTGTATCAATTTTAACGAGGCATCTGTACCCATTTCTCTGATATTTATGGAAGTATTTTCATTCATATTTTCACAGTTTCACTAAAGATTCTCATTGTCACACTGTAGCATCTGTTAATGCATGAAAATTACAATGTGCTCTACTCAATAAACTCCTTGATTTATAATTATTTGACTTTAAATGAAAAATGAGTAATCCTAGTTAGTAGTGTTTATACTTACATTTATTTTAATGAACTGTAATAAAATAAAGGTAAGCACACCATATTATGTATTATATGATTTTCCTTACTTTATTTTGACAAATACAAAGAACTCTTAGGAAACTAAGTCTGTATTTGTAGCTGTGAATCAATTTTTCAAATGCAGTGTATCTTGGATACAAGGTATCTTGTTTTCAAGGAAAATTAGACAAGACTTAATAAGCTTTATTGTCTACTGCCAAGTTTTTAAAATTCTAATTAATAGAAGTGAGAAGAAAGTATATCTGATGGTAACTAAATCAACATATATGGAATTGAATGTGGTGGGGTTAGGATGTGTGCATGTGTGTATTTCGTAATTAGGTCCAAGGTTTTTTTTTTTTTTTTTTTTTTTTTTTTTTTTTTTTGCGGTACGCGGGCCTCTCACTGTTGTGGCCTCTCCAGTTGCGGAGCACAGGCTCCCGACGCGCAGACTCAGCAGCCATGGCTCATGGGCCCAGCCGCTCCGCGGCATGTGGGATCTTCCTGGGCCGGGGCATGAACCGTGTCCCCTGCATCGGCCGGTACTCTCAACCACTGCGCCACCAGGGAAACCCTAAGATTTTAAATTTATAACTAAGGAATTTCAACTGATTAAAAACTGATAAAGGAAAACTTGACCCTTTTCAGGAAGCTGTTATAAGGATATAGCACACCTTTTTTATCAGAGCGCTATTAACTCTCCTACATTCTCAAGAAATTTTTTTAGAGTGTCTCTTTCAGTACCTGGAAGTAAAACAGGCTATCTGAATATTTAAACCTGTGATCACTCTTAATGAGAAATGAGTTCTACAAGTTTACCATCACCATGGAAATTTGCTTAACTACCACTGAGAGATATTTGTTTTGGATTTGTGGATAATAGAACTCCCATTTTACTATGTGAAGTGATTGCTTAGCAAAATACAGAATTATGCACACATGGAATTTAAATAATAAAACAGACAAAATATAATTACTTTCATATTCCTGGTCAGTAGCAGGAACTGCTTTTCAGTTAAGATTCAGTCAAAAACTTGCTTTCTCATCCACTGGAAATGCTCATAATCTTACTCTGTAATTCATCATGGGGAAAACCCAGAAGCACAGAGGAGACATAGTTACATATCCAAGATGACCCTACAAAAAAAATAAAGTCTAGGGGCTTCCCTGGTGGCCCAGTAGTTGAGAGTCCGCCTGCCGATGCAGGGGACACGGGTTCGTGCCCCGGTCTGGGAAGATCCCACATGCCGCGGAGCAGCTGGGCCCGCGAGCCATGGCCGCTGAGCCTGCGCGTCCAGAGCCTGTGCTCCGCAACAGGAGAGGCCACAACAGTGAGAGGCCCGTGTACCGCAAAAAAAAAAAAAAAAACCTCAAATAATAAGAGCTTAAATCATGTATTATCAGAAGAAAGACCTTTTGGTGAAGCTATTAATAATCGTTCTACTTCTAGAAATTCTTTTTTCTTTAAGCAAGTAAAACAGTTGTTCTGTCTCAAGCAAACAAAGATTCAAAATAAGCTGATATAAATGAAAATAGTATGGGATACCTAGGAAGAAAACCGCCAAGTGTAGGCAAGGAAAGGCAAATTCTGCCTGCACCAGAGCAGAACCAACCTAACAGTTTCTTTCTGGCAAGACATTGGAAATCAATATCAGAAATGCATTATATATTATTTATAGTCATTCTGTGTAACTATGCTTAGTTAACTGCTTGATGGAATGTATATATACAATTTTGACTCCTTACTTGTTCCCCAGAAACCTACACTTAAAAGCCAAATTAACATCTCTGCTTGAAGGCTCAATATACCTCTCACACACAACAGTTTCAAACAGAACCTGTGGTCATTTTCTTGGTTATAAAGCCCATTTTCACTGCACCTAAAACTAAAGTAGCAATGTCATAATACATGACTATAATAGCAAAAGCTTCCCCCATCGTTTCCTGCCCCAACTTTTACTTATGGTTGGCTCTGATGCCTAGCAACTTGCTAAAATTTTTCTTGATTCCATCATTGCCTGAAATTATTTTATTTCTTTACATATTGGTAATAATATTCTTTTCCTTCTGAATTGTGTGTTCTGTATTATATCCTGCTTCCTTCACTGTGGTTCCTTTTTGAGTGTTTTGGTGAACTTTCAACCCATAATGGTGACAGAAGTTATTTCAGTGACAGTGCTGACACTGAAATAATGGATAAAGGAAAATTCTACTGCTGCATGATAAAATGCAATGTTTACTATGGCGTTACATGCTTTCAAGAATATGTTAAAGAAACATCAGCAGTTGATCAAGGATTGGTAAAGTCATTTGTAAACATGAAAATCACAGTAAAGCCTGGCCAACAAGTATAAGAATGGCACAGGAGAATTGGCTAGAGAATTCAAGAGATTTGAAGAGAAAGGAGAGACATTTATCAATATGGGTGTCTAGAAACACATCTGTATCAATCAAATAGGAGTAAGAAGTCACAGCAATTATCTGAATGAAGAAAATATACTAGTGCATTGTTAACTGGGAACAAGTTATGACTGTAAGACAAAGAAGCAGACACTAAGGTATCATGGAGGTCACACTGCTGGCAGAAGGAACTATCCCTAGGGTTGAGGAAAGAGGAGAGTAGGCTAGAAGTATTGAAACTTAGAAATTTAGAGGAAGGGCCTGCGGAGCTTGGCCTCAGACCTCAGACCACAAGGGAAAGGGCACTGCTCATCTGGACTTGATGTCTCTGAGCAGGGAGGAGGGATCTGTAGGGCCAAGACCCCATCTCTGAAAAAAGGTACAGTGAAGCTGGTTCTGCAAGTGTTGGAAAAATTAGAAACCATATTCTCTTGCTGGTATGTAGAGGAACTGCTTCTTCTGGAGTGAAGAAGTGTGTCTGTGTGGCAGTCATAGGAACTGCAAGCAGAAATAAACCAATAGGAAGCCAGCTGGGAGAAGCAGGTCTGTTGTTATTCTTCCATCCTTGCAGCCTCCCTCTAGCACCTCCTATTGGCAAAATCTAACATAGAACGGTGGGCAGAGGAGAAAAGTGGATTGCAGAACATCAACCCCAGCAACAGAAAGCTGACTCTAGAAGGGTGGGTTTAAATTACACGGTCAGTGACTTAATACCTGTACAGCTCTGTAGGGGGACCTCATATAATGCTGATTCACTTCAGGTTCTCATTTTCAGGATCTCATATCCATGCTAAATGTGTATGTAACCATGCAAATGACTTCTGGTAGTATTCTGTGTCTTAGATAATTCATATTACATGAGCTTATTTACTCTTTGGAGATTTGAAAGAGTTAAAAATAAATAATGTGACTTGTAGACTTGGAAAAATGGAATAGAAGGTGAAGGATTGGAGATACATTATTAAAGGCTCGATTCTTCATTGTTGCCCTTCCTTATAAGTCAAGATATTTTTCAGGGCTTTCTTTCTTTTTCCCTAGACGATACAACTGGTGATTTTGTGTGTGTGTGTGTGTGTGTGTGTGTGTGTGTGTGTGTTATGTATTTTCCAGATTTTCTACACTAAAAATTACATATTACTTTTACATTTGGAAAAAGACACGCTTGTACAAGAAAAAAAATAGCTAAAAGATAAAATGACAGTGAAAAATATTTGTAATACATATAAATGACAAACAGTACTTATAATGTTATTTTGATCCCACATAAAGAAAAAAGAAAAAGAGAACTATCTCAATATAAAAATGTGCAAAAGACATAAATATGCAACTTACAGAACACAAATAATTAATCAAACTTAAAAAAACTGACCTAGTCTCATGAATAATCAAGGAAATGAAAACTCAAGTAAGAAGATACTAATTTTCATCCTTCCTTTCATTTATCACTGGGTCCATAACTTATGTAATTATATGAATAGTACTGGGTGTCCTACTAATGTGTGTGTTTCTGTGTAATCAAACAGATATTTGTGCAGCCTTAATAGTAGAGGCAATATCTTAAAATGATTTTCTTCACTTTTCTCTAATGGATACTGTGTCCCTAGCTACTCAGTTTTTTACCTAGGGAAAAATGCTGACATGTGGTAAACAAGAAGATCAGTTTCACCTTTAAATTTTTTTTTGTCCCTTACAGAGAAGGAGTACATATGTATATGTGCAGGCAATTGTTGATATAAAGTGAGTACCAAAAATAAGAGAACAATTATATATCTCCCAAGTTTCTAAGATTATGGAAATAAGGTGCACAAATAATGAGAAAGAGCCATAAGGAGAAACCAATGAATTACACTTTGAGTAAAATGATACAAATATGATCATCACAATTAGACTACTATATCACACAGTGTCATGTACTATACTACACTAGAATGTTGTACTACAGCATTGGATGAATAAATCATTCTTAGTCCAACCTAATCATTTTGCTCCGCAATTGAAAGTAACAAAAATTATCAAATTATTCTCCTAGCCAAGGAAAGGTAATCTTGAGGATGAATGTTAAATGAAATGTCAAATAAATTAAATGGCAATAAATGACATATTTATTCAGCATAAAGATGCCCAAGAGGTTTTATACGTTTAACCACTGACTTCCTTAGATTTTAACTAGGTTTTGAGGGGCAATTAATTCCATAATAAAATAATATAGACTTTCTTCCCCATCCCTTTATGTAAAATAAGTAACCAAACATTATTTTATATCCTATAGGAAAGTATTTATGTTTTAAGAAAAAGACATTGATTCATGTTAACATAATTCATCAAATTATTTTAAATATAATGAACTTATTAGTGCTAAATAATTAGAAAATTGCAACACATCATGCATTTATATGTATCTCAAACCAGAAGTATATACATCACATTAATAATGCAGAATCTGGGGATTCCCTGGTGGCGCAGTGGTTGAGACTCCACCTGCTGATGCAGGGGACACGGGTTCGTGCCCCGGTCCGGGAAGATCCCACATGCCGCGGAGCGGCTAGGCCCGTGAGCCATGACTGCTGAGCCTGCGCGTCCGGAGCCTGTGCTCCACAACAGGAGAGGCCACAGCAGTGAGAGGCCCGCATACCGCAAAACAAAAATAATAATAATAATGCAGAATCTTATTAAGTTGAGACTCGTTAATGAATAGGTAAAAAAGACAGTCAATATATATGGGTTCAAATTGCCATCTTAAGTTTCATAAAATGGGAATAGAAAGTCCCAGATAATTAATAGTCTAGGAGTGATTACTTTTTTTCCCCACAATCCAGATAGTCTAAACTCCAGTTTTCCCTTCCTAATGGTGCTTCTTTGACAGCCACCTGCAATGCTCTTCCTCCAGATGTGATGGTCTGCCATCTACACTAATCTACACATACATAAGATTGATGATTTTGTTTCATAGTTTTCAATTCTGCATTCAGCCTGTCTCCTACACTTTCAAGATATATTTGGAGGTAAGAGCTTATCTTCACACTATTCCTCTTTTCACTGGTAAATTGACAAGATGTGAAGGACAGAATGAATCAACAGGAACAAGACCTTCTCTTCTGAGATTAATGTGGTGGTAGCAAGTATTTTTGTCCCTGTGTCCATTGAGCAAATGTGTGCTTTCCAGAAACCTCAAATCTGAATCTGAAAACCATTATCTTGAAATGTGTTTATCATAGATCTGAAGTATCATTTTCTTTATCTAACATCGAACAGTTTTGCATTTTCTTAATTGGTCTGTCCTTAACCAGTGTGATGAAAGTAGGTTCTGGCAGTTCTGATGAGATAAGGGCAGTCTACGCTTTCTTTAACAGTCTGGTTACAATGATTTTCATATAATTCCAAGTCTTTATTTTCCTTTCAGTTAAAGTATCTTATTCTAATCTTTTGCTATGTTTCTTTCACTTACATAGTTGACAGTTCATTTTGCATTCTTTCAGTCACATTGGACTTGAAAAAAATCAGTGATTTGAAAAAATAATAATCAAATTAAAAATAAATATGTACATCCAAACCCAAATGTAATTAAATTCAAAAGTACAATTCCAAAATTACAGAATTATTTTAAAAGTTAAACAATAAATGGCCTTTTCATAAGATGATTTCTAAGCAGAGTATATTCAGTATAGCCTACATTTAAAAGACAGTCCATTAGGGACTTCCTTGGTGGTCCAGTGGGTAAGACTCCACGCTCCCAGTGCAGGGGGCCCAGGTTCGATCCCTGGTCAGGCAACTAGATCTGGCATGCATTACACAACTAAGAAGTCCTCATGCCACAACTAAGAAGTCCACATGCCCCAACTAAGAGTCGGCATGCCACAACTGAAAAAGATCCCACGTGCCACAACTAAAACCCGGCACAACCAAAATAAAAATAAGTAAATAAATAAATATTGAAAAAATACGGTCCATTAGAATACAACAGCAGAGGGTTGATCTAAATTGGATGTTTATGTCATTACATTGTCTTCTGTTTTGTTTTTCTCATGCCCTTTGCATCCTGCTCTAAATCCTTTGCTCTCAGACTGTTCAATTATCTCAACTGTGGGATACCCCATACTCTGAATTTTTCTATGCTACTTCACGTGATATTTATCCATTCTTATTCCCAGCATTACACCAACTAACCTTGGTATACACCAGTTATATTTGCTCAATTTCCTAAGAGCCATGTATTAGATTCAATAATAGCAAATTAACAAAGTAATCCATAAAGATGTGTTTATTAACAACCACTAACACTTTTTGTCGTGATAATGCCTTTACATCATAGAAGTTGTTTGAATGATTGAAACTGGAATCCTTCAAAATCTATCAACCTAATATACGTGATACGTGGATAAAAGTAAAAAGGTATATATGGTAATATGTTTAAAATAATTAGAAACTGACACTGTTGAGCATATAGATAAATTATAACTGTGAAACAAGGGGACAGTATTCATGGTAACTAGAAGTGATGTGGATATGTAAGTCATCTGATAGCTTTGAATATTTGACGAATTTGTGATTGGGCAAAAGAAATATTCTTTCTATATTGCAATATCCTACTGTATAAACATTTTCTACTATACCTATTTTATTTTCTCTATTTCCAACTAGCTGTTGCCACAGGCTGGTTTGGAAGCCTTATGAGATCTCATAAATAAATAAAACTCTGCTGGTATTCACTCTGTAACCCAGAGTGGACCATGACATTATCAAACATGTGAGACACCCCTTTATTTGGTTGGTTTATTTAAACCAACAATATGATGTTTCTGTCTTTGTGATTATAGACAGTAAGCTGAAATATATTTCAAATCACTAATTCTCTCTTCACCTGTTTACTCAGCTATGAAGCCATCCTTTAAGATAATTTCTTTACTATATCATAATTATAAAATATCCATTTTTAATTAATTTTTATTAGAGTATGGTTGCTTTACAATGTTGTATTAGCCTCCACTGTACAGCAAAATGAATCAGCCATACACATACAGATATCCCCTCCCTTTTGGACTTCCCTCCCCTTAGGTTACCACAGTGCATTAGGTAGAGTTCCCTGTGCTGTACAGTATGTTCCCATCAGTTGTCTATTTTATACATAGTATCAATAATGTATATATGTCAATTCCAGTCTCCCAGTTCCTCCCACCCCAAAATATCCATTTATTTTTATAGTTTACTATTTTGTATAGAAATTTTAAGCTCAAATTTCATATTAAGTATAGTAAGCTTAGTTATTTCACAATCTCTGCTTGATAATGCCATCACTTGGATATCCTGTGGGCCTGTCTGTATTGTCTCCTGTTTCTTGTTTTGTAATTATGTAATTTCATTTTTATTGATGATTTTTGGTTTTTTGAACTCTGGATTTGGTATGATAAATGGAAGTAAAATTAGAGGCCTAAGCTTATGTTGTTTCACTCCCAAGAGAGTTTATATTTGCTTCTGTTCTTTAATGTGTCCCCTTGACCTCAGAAAAAGTACTGCTTAGCTTCTCAGCTTCTCAGAAATCTCTCCTGAGCAGGCTGCAAATGTGAGCCTCATCTCTAATTTTTCATCTCATTTTAGGTAATCATTCTATTATTCTTCCCTCCGACCATTTCCTTTTTTAAAGATATAACTCTTGGCAATCCAATTTCTTCCAGCAGATAATTTTCATATTTTGTCTAATTTTTATAGTTTCTATTCACTAGGATATTTTCTCCAAATTTCCTTTAAAGTCAATAACTTGATTTATAAAAATTTATATATTTATGCATTTCATGGCATTTTCAAAATCAGCACATGTAGTATGACCACAGAATTAAATGATCAACTAATTTATTATGTTTACATTATAATTAGACCCTTGTTTCTAATAGTGCCTGAGTTATAATGGAAGAGCAAGAATCAATAGCAAAACAAAAAAACCCAACAGTGTGTGTGTGTAGTTTAGACCATTTGGAAATTAAAAACTTAATATTAACTTCTCACTCTTGTTTTCTATTCTGTCTGATTAAGGATAATAGTGAACTTAAATATTTGTCAAAACATAACAAAGATATATTATGACTTTAATGATGCTGCTAAACCAAAGATTGAAACTGTATCTAATGAAATAATCAGTACATTGTTTCTTTAGAGACTTAAGAGAAGAAGAACAAATACCTTATTGGAAATGCAAAAATCTCTAAAATATAAATGCACAGATTAAATTCATTTTTGATATTAACAATTATAAACATCTAGTTAATTAATATTATTTATTTCAGATATTATAAATTTAGGGTACACAAAAATAAAACTTTGACCGTTTAAAGGAAATATAATGCTGATAAACTAAGCTAATTGAAATATGATATTAATAAAATAAAATATGCTGATGCTATTATTGTGATTACCTATTATTATTAGGTAAACTAATTGTAATACCTTGTTTCCTTCAATGTAATATAAATGACAGTTAAACTAATATTTGCTCCCAAAACCTGAAAAGGGTATTTTATCTTTAGAATATTTATACCTAAATATTTGTGGCTTTGACTGTGAGATTTTTGCCCATGCAAAATTATAACACTGCCAACTTGTGGGTATAAATAAATTGGAATCAGTCATGAAAAAATACGATAATGAATGCTGACATAAAGACTGAGATGAGATTTACTAATCATATCACTTAACAACAGCTAATGAGGAGGCCATCATGCCAATTTATCCCCGAAATTATATAATTCTGCTGAAGTATCATAGGCAAATTAACAGCTTTGATGATTGTCCAAAGGATAACACAGCAATGTAAAACTGCCCAGTTCATCTTAGAATTGCGGTTTGGTACAGAAAAGTGACCCTAGAATTGTAAATGATGGTAGCAAAATAATATAATGAAAAACTAGTTTGAAACCTTAGAGGGAATCAGGAGTAATGCGAATTCAATTTCATTTTTGGTCCCTTAATCATGAATTCCCATAAGTGACCATTTTTTCTGGTATATGTTTTTTTAATTATCTAGTATCTATAATATTATCCTTGTTAAAATATTGGCTATACAATGAAATTTACTAGTTTTTGCTAAAATCCTGTCAAACTTAGTAGCTGTTGAGGAATTCTTAAATATTTTAAGTAGAAAAATTGTGTACTCTCCCCTCTCACCTGTTACAGAAAGGTAAAAAGCGAGTTAGTATATTGTGAGTCTCTAAAGATACTAAAACTCAGACAGTAAACCAAAGACACATTTCAAGAAAAATTTTTCATCTGTTGTCACTGATGGAAATAAAGTGTATATTTAGCTATTAAGTGCTAATGATGAAGAAATTGGCATTTCAACACATACTTTGAATTATAGTAAGCATAGAAATAATTTTTAAAAAGAGCCATGGGAGTTAATTTACATTTTCTTTTAACTATGTCCATGGAATTCATATTTACACTTCTGAAAAATAAATAAGTAGCAGTAAACAAATTAAGCCTTTTTGCCCTTAGAATATTCAGTGTAAGTTCTGTGTCTCTATTTTTGAAATAATGATCTGCACAAACTGTAAGTAAATTTACATGTGTTGATTTTCTTAAAATAAGATTAAGGTGCCAAGTCATACCTAACTGATATTAAATTATATTTTAATGTAAAAATTTGTATGGAATCAACATTTGAACCTATGTGTATTGATAGACTAGATCAATTTTGCAATTCTAAGAAAAAAATGGAAAACTAAAGTCTATTTATTGAACAAAGTTCCAGGTATTTTTAAACTTATTTAATGATATGTTTACATTGGAGAATAATTATTTTTTTAAGTCATGTAGAAGTTTTAAACATAAAATTCTCACCAAGTTTATGTTATTCAAGATTTGTGGTTCATAGCAACAAAATATTGACAATTCTGCAGTTGTTTTATAGAAAATAAATGTCATATTTGTATTTAGTCCCATATTCTGTATTTACACTTTGGTACTTTTAGTGTGTCATATTTTAAGAAAAAATAACGGGCACGTGTGCATTATAAATTGCATTTTTCCATTAACGTTTCCCTTGTAGAAATGTGATTATGCTACAAAAGAAAAGGATGAATAGAAGAAATCAATATCGATAGTAGACTGGACTAATGTATACTACCAAATGTAAAATAGATAGCTAGTGAGAAGCAGCCGCATAGCACAGGGAGATCAGCTCGGTGCTTTGTGACCACCTAGAGGGGTGGGATAGGGAGGGTGGGAGGGAGACACAAGAGGGAGGAGATATGGGGGTATATGCATATGTACAGCTGATTCACTTTGTTATACAGCAGAAACTAACACACCATTGTAAAGCAATTATACTCCAATAAAGATGTTTAAAAAAATAAACTGTGGGCTTCCCTGGTGGCGCAGTGGTTGAGAGTCTGCCTGCCGATGCAGGGCACATGGGTTCGTGCCCCGGTCTGGGAAGATCCCACATGCCGCGGAGTGGCTGGGCCCGTGAGCCATGGCCACTGAGCCTGCGCGTCCGGAGCCTGTGCTCCGCAACGGGAGAGGCCACAACAGTGAGAGGCCCGCATACCGCAAAAAAAAAAAAAAAAAAAAAAAAAAAAACTGTTAATATGAAAATAGGAAAAATGTGAGAAAGAGGAGCAAGTTGTGTATAATACAGCTAAGAATATTTAAATGGAATCAAATTGGGCAATTAGAAAAAGGCAAATAAGAATTAATCAGCATTTTATAATTAACTGACATTCTTGTCAAAATATTGATGCTGTGGTTGAAGATACACTTTACTCTGAACACTACAACATGTTGCACAACTAAAAAGTGTCAATATGATATATATGTATCATATAGGTGTGTATATGTATGCATACATATATATGTGTCTGTGTGTCTGTTTATATATGAATGAATATGTAGACAGAGACTACATTTTCTTTATATAGAATACTCATATGATATGAGAGAATATGTGAGTGAGTTAACTCATCTCAGTATACTACACTAGAGAGAAGAAAAAACTGATGTTCAAAACCCACTTCGTAAAAGTACTTTCCCTTATTTACATGACTTCTTCTGCAAATTTCACTAGCAAGTTCTTCCCTGAAACACTATACTAAAAAGGGCCGCTATAGAATTCTGAGTAAAGTTCAGTTGTTTCTTTTTCCCCTGATTCAAAATCCATTAATTTCCTCTTCACTCTGTGGGATCTGCTGACCTTTATAATAATGTGAAAAGTATACCAATAATGAAGGGTAAAGATAAAATGAGGTTCTAACCTAGAAAGAAATTTGATCATAATTTTTCTCAAGTGAAATCAAAGCACAGTGATTAGATGCCAACAAAATGCTTTTAAATGGGGGTATAATTCAGGTGAATGAGAACTTTTTGCACCAAGTGTTTTTATCATTTTGCCATTGCTTTAATTAAATTCAAATGGATCTTTAATTAAATTCAAATAAAACAAACATTTATATATTATTTACTCATTTATTTACCTATGCTATTCACTTTAATGCATATTAGCATGGCAATCATATGAAACATTATTAGGAACATTAGCTAGGTGAGAAAACTGAGTACGAAAAAATCTAAATTATGTTCTAATGATTTCAGCACAATATGACAATCAAATCAATATCCTTTGACCCCTACCTAAGTGTTCCCAAGAACACTGATTCCTAAGTTCTCAGTTTTATTACCACATTTTGTGTTTTATTGTGATTTACTGTTTTCTGAATATAACTCATTGGTCTGAAGTTAACTTAACATGCAAATGAAGGGATCCAATTGGGTGAATTTAAAGATCTTAATCAAAGGGGAGCTTACTGTGATAGGCTAACATTTGAAGAGCTACTTCTATGTATTAGCCCTATTCATACATTATGTCTTTTAATAATATAAATTACAACATTAAGTATTTTCTTCTTTTCCAAAAGATAAGGTGGAGATTATGAAAAAGGAAGTAATTTGCCTAAGTTCACATAAACAGTGAGTAGTGGAAAGAGTGAAAGCCATGTATAATTGACCTCAAAATCCTCATTCTTTCAACTAAACCACAATAGTGGCTTAACAATCGTAGCATAACATCCCATCAGACTTCTCTAAAAATTTCCTTTTATTCAAAAGAATTTAAATGGAAAACTTTAAAATGCAATGTCCACTTTCAATCTTGGATCTAAATAATGAAAATCACTTGTGCTTGTTGTGCTTAAACCATTCAGAAACAATTGCCTGCAAATAAATGCTTCTTAAGTGGAAACATTAGTACAAAAAAAAAAAAAACCTTTAAAGAAAACCTGTATATAACTACTAGTAATACAAGTACAAATAACTGTATTTTCTCAAAAATTAGGATTTCCTTAAATTTTTCTAACCTTATAAACAAGTCTAGCTTGTCATTCATGATCTGTGGAATTCAGTGTTACAGATGAGTTAATATTCCACTTTATCCTTCAATATGCTACCCATTGGTTTTAATAAATAACTTTTACTGTATATGTAGCAGCTAATCACTGATGAAAATTAACATAAAAATTAATTTCAAATTCTACTCTATGATTCAGCTGCTTTTAGAATAATTTGAATTATTTTATCAAGGAATGTAAATTTGGCTATAACTAGATTTGACCTCTTTACAAAAATGACTGAGTCCTTTCAAATGTGTTGTCTTCATGGGCGTTTGCTTTGTTGTCCTTTTGAATGAACTTACAGGACTTACTGCTGAGAATCAAAGTAAACTACATGTGGACCTGTAAGTTGTACTGGCATTGTGCTACTTGAAGTTATTTTGAATTAGGGAGATGAAGTTATACTGTGTATTGGGCCTTTGGTGAAGCTAATTTTTCCACCCTCATTCTTTTATCTAAGAGGCAATTGCACGTTTTACTATAGAAGTTCTTGAAGACACGTTTGGCAAATTTAATTGGATTCATCTCAAAATTTATTAATACTTTTGTTTTATTATTTTTAGTAAGCCAGTGAAACAGGCTATAGATCATTATGTATGACTGCATAAAATCTTAAGTTATTTCTTGAGTTCAGAATTTGGGATCTACTAATTACTAAAAAGCCAGGATGTCACAGAGGCATTGGGGTTGGCAGAGGGTGAGGGCCTTGATCTGTGGTGGTCTCTGGGGTGGTAGCGTGTGGCCACTGGAATATGGTAGAAGAGACTCATCATAGTGATCATTTTGTGATGTATAAAATGTTGAATCACTATGTTGTATGTGTAAAACTAATATAATATTGTAAGTTATTATACTTCAATAAAAAGAAGATATAGAGAATTAAACTAACAAAGAAAAGAAAATATGGTGTATATATACAATAGAATGCTATTCAGCCATAAAAAAAGGAAATCTTGCCATTTGCAACAACATGAATGGACCTTGAGAGCATCATGCTAAATGAAATGTCAGACAGAGAAAGACAAATACTGCATTATCTCCCTTATATGTGAATTTAAAAACAAACAAACAAACTTCATAGAAATAAAGATCAGATTTGTGATAGCCAGAGGCTGAGGATAGGGTATGAGGGTCAGAGGTACCAATTTCCAGTTATAAGATAAATAAGTCCTGGGAATGTAATGTACAACATGATGACTATAGTTAACACTGTTGTATGATATATTTGAAAGTTAGAGTAAATCCTAAAAGCTCTCATCACAAGGAAAAAAAATTTTGTAATGATATGAGGTGATGGATGTTAACTAAACATACTGTGGTAATCATCTCATTATGCTGTACACCTTAAACTTACACAATGTTGTATGTCAATTGTATTTCAATAAAACTAGCAGAAAAAAATAAAACTAATGGCCAACGTAAAAAAAAACGAAAGAAAGAAAAAGAAAGTTCTATGTGAATACATAACAGAGTAACTAAGCTCTAATTTCGAAGGTTCTAGAGAAGTTCGTTTCTCCCAATAGGAAATAATCATTGAGTTGAATCCTGAAGAAAGCGTAAAAGTTAGATGAACAAAGGGTGAAAGGCAAAAACATTCTCAGTGTAATCAAAGACCATGATCAAGGGACAAAGATGTCATGTAATCACTGAGCAATGTGAAGTAGTATTTGTGGGTGTAGTCAGGCATTGGTTAGTAGGGAATTTTGGAGTTGACTACCTCTTAAGATTGAAAAAATTACCCAGTGACTTAAAGAATATTTTGAGGGACAATGGCATGATCAGAATTGCCTTATAGAAACATTTCTGACCTCACCATGAATAACAGATTGGAAACAAAGAAAGCTAGAGCGGGTAACCATTAAGATACTGTAAGAACTATGGATGGGAAATATGGATTGGCTGAACCTATGAAATAATGGATGGATTGTTGACACAGGAATGGTAATATTAGATTTAAAGTGGACGGTAGTAATAATATTGGACGTAATGTGAACCTTTAGTTAGTAATAATATTTAGTTCTCTTAGTTTACAGATAAATAGAACGTGTCAGGGATGTTCAGTAATTTCACCAAAGTGATATATCTAGTTAAAGGCTAAGACAACATGAGTCCAAGCAAATGTTCTAATGCTAACTTTAATGTTAAATGGCCTAATTTATCTGAGTGTTCAACACAATAGAAATGGGATACAGCTTCTGAACTGTAGAGGCTGAACTGGAGGCTCAGAATTCTCCCAGGATCTCGGGGGAATAAGAAAAATCTGAGTTTTATTCTCTGTGGCATTCAATGAGATCAATTGAAAAAGCTTCTGTCAACTTACATCCTGGAATTGAGACAGGTTTTCTTGGATGTCTAATGGGACTTGTCAGGGAGACTCACAAAGGAGTTTTCTAAGAGGCGCTGCCCTCTCTGTAGGTGTGTGAATTTTGGAGAGCTTCTTGATTCTGATGAACCCAGAAGACGAGAGGGACTAAACTTGTGTACTGAATTGTTCCTAGTTTGTATGTTTGAAATAACACTGCTGCTCCTTGGCTTTTGTCTAGTGAGGCCTATAGAAATAGAGGTGGCTAAGGTGAGAGTCTGAAAAGTTAGTTCATGCAGACTAACAAGAGTAAAAATGATGCATTATCTACCCTCTGCTTGTTAACCACTGCCCCAGAAAGTCCAACAGCCTGATTTGTTTAAATAATAGGCAATGGTATTTATTTTTAATATTTGCAATTAACAATGAAAATTAAATAGTGACACTGCAGAATTCAAAGTCAATATACTAATTCAGAAAAAAATGGAGGTTTTTATTAACTATGGGGAAATTTCAATGATCAATTAAGTAATGTTGCCTTGGTTCTTTAGTAATTATTAGAAGGAAATCGTTAAATAAAGAAGTTGCTGTTTTCACTGTTAGGAAAACAATTAGACATAGGGCACCAAACCTCTCCCTCTCTCTTGTCTACAGAACCATTCACATCTCTAACCCATTCACCATGAACAGAGGACCATCCTTTGATTCTGACTCAAGTCTTTGATGCTTCAGTTCACTATTTGAAGAAGGTAGGCTTTTTTATCTTGTGGAAAAGTGTCAGAATTTCCAAAGAACTCACAAAGAAAATCTGATTATAGGGCTTAAAATAGGTTGCTGCATAGGAACTGGTAGAAAATTGTGTTCTGAGTTCAAGAGAAGGGAGAATTTCCATGTGGCATTTTGTTCTTCTGAAAGTTCTTTTCCTCTTATATGTAGTAAAGAATGAGAAAGTTAAAAACATCTGTCTAGGAAGGATGATTCCTTTATGGAGGCAACTGTCTGACAATAGATTTGGGGATGAATTTAACCATGTCATTGGACATTGATCAATGAATATACTTAGCATTAAAGAGTCAAGAAGAAGAAAAGAGGCACATAGTCTCCACTTCTTCTTTAGCATGGTAACACACGTACAATCTATTGGTCATATAGTGCGTTTTCCATTCCTATGGATAAATACTGTTTTTCTTGTTATTCTCCCTTGATATAGGGCAGGTATGAGAGCCATCTCAGTAGGAGAAAATATAGACTTCTTGAGTTCCAAGAGTTTGGAATTTAAGTACAAGCCATATACAAAAGATATCTGAAAACATGGAAAAATCTAGATAGCTGTTATTCCTCTAGCCAAGGGTAAGACGTCTTCAATCCTGTAAACATTTAGGTGCACTCTTTTCCTAAGGAGAAGGAATAAACCTCTGATTCTTTGGCAAACCAGAATACGCTCAAAATCATTTTTGGAAAATCCTGCTTGTCACACCACAGAATCACAACTTCTGGCAATGTCATTATCTATGAGCACTTATTACCTTTCCAAAAGAAGGAAGAAATACATGCCTTTGGATGTTGAACCCTTTAAATTAGCTTAAATATACCTCATGAAGTTTTTCTGGAAAATGCAATACTAAAGTAAACACATTTGAAAATTTGTTAAAGGGTAGAACAATGGCAGGTACTTTAAGTTCGTACGGCTAGGTCTTTTAGAAGCCTACACCTGTCTTTCCTCTACAAACTTTATGTTGGCTTACAGAAGTGGCTTACAGAAGTCAACATATAGCAATAGGGGAAAGAGGAAGATGACCAAATTCTGGAATGTCATCCAAACACCCTGTGGGCTCTTGTCTAGGAGTTACGCAACTGGATGGTGTTCTGGTCCTAGATGCATATCAAGAATATTTATTATAAACTAATTTACAAAATCTCTATCTTGCAATACTGAAACATCTATATAACTTGTGGCAAATTAGTGTATTCCTTTGATGTTTACTATAATCAAATAGATAAAATTCTACATTTTGTAACCTTGGCTTGGGGGCAGGAGACAGTCACCTAGATATTATTCTTTTTCTGATTATTAATTTTCTCATCTCTAAAACTAAGGACAAGACTAGATCAATTGTTCCCAATGTGAGTGACCAAAACTCATCAAGGGAGCTTTTCTAAAAATCACAATTTTCTAGCTCCAAGTTCAGACTATTGATTCATGATTTCTAGGAAGCAGACCTGGGATAGTTATCCTTTTATGAACATTTTTCACTGAGTCCAATGACTGTTTAAGGGTGGGAATGACATCACTAAAGATTCTCCCATCTCTAAATTTCCCTGAATTAGTCTATTTTTTTCTGCAAACCATACAACCACATAGCTGACTTTCCTGCCAACACTAGAGACCTTT
Source organism: Delphinus delphis (assembly GCF_949987515.2). Lineage (NCBI taxonomy): Eukaryota > Metazoa > Chordata > Mammalia > Artiodactyla > Delphinidae > Delphinus > Delphinus delphis. Next base: position 131,608,449 of record NC_082687.1, read on the forward strand.
CTTCAAAAGCAATAACACTCAGAATCTCATGTTATTAAAAATACATGAGAGGGCTTCCCTGGTGGCGCAGTGGTTGAGAGTCCGCCTGCCGATGCAGGGAACACAGGTTCGTGCCCCGGTCCGGGAAGATCCCACATGCCGCGGAGCGGCTGGGCCCGTGAGCCATGGCCGCTGAGCCTGCGCGTCCGGAGCCTGTGCTCCGCAGTGGGAGAGGCCACAACAGTGAGAGGCCTGCGTACTGCAAAAAATATATATATATATTTTTTTTTTCTGGTTAAAGGGAGACAGAGAGTGGAGGCCTTGTTCCACTATCAATTTGTGTTTCTAATGCACTCAGAGAAAAAGGCACACTTCTAGAATACCCAGGACAAAGCCCAATTTTAAATTGTTTTCTAAGGTCTATCCTGATTTTATAGATGTGTAAACAAAGGTGGTTAGTGGTAAGATCAGAATTGTGTGATTTCTGATTCTACACTCTTTCTGCTGAACCAAATAAAAAGGGTAGCATCCTAACCTATTAAGGTTAATCATTAATAGTAACCCTAAGTAGTTTGGAAAATAACAAAACACACTCAATATATCATGCATTCTTTATCAAAAGTAAGAGACAGATAAGGCAGATTAGACTAATGAGAGAATAATTTTTTATTCAGGGGAAAATACAGAAAGAGTGTCCACTCACTCTTCATTCTTGCAATTAGATTGTATTATTTTCACATCCGTATATCCTTTTGACTGGTAGTTTAAATATCTGAGCTTCTTAACAAGTCACAGGGTATTGTATTAGATTTAATTTTTAAAATAAACGAACTTGTGCTTTGGTAGTTTTTTGTTACCATGCTGCATTAATTACAAATAAAAGTTATATCACATTCTAGTTCTCTTTTTTTCTCAGTTTTAACATTTATTTTCATAATCTTGGCATAACATTTGAAATAAATATACAATGTACTAAGAGTAGCCATCATATAATTATACACTTTTATTACAATTATATATAAAGATATAATTCTTTAGTGATGTAATTGTCTATGTTAGTAGAGAAATCTTCCATATTTCCTGGGTGTAGTATGAGGAATAATGTAATTCTTACTGGAGTATGTTCTAGTAGAAGTAGCAAAGACAGGATTCCTACATTTAAAAAATTCTTCCTTACTTGGGACCAAATGAAATATTCCAGGAATAGAAAGATAAGCCCAAAAATGGTCTGGGAAATATTAAAATATTAAGTGAAAGATTATTATTATTATTGAAAAACTACATATTAAAAGAATGTTTGACTTAGTTAAAAATTTCCAAGTTTGGTACTGCAAAATTTCCAAAGACCAGGAAGTAACTGGTGACCTTCAATCTGGTGATATAGTTTATTCCCATTCATGTAAAACCTGAAATCCAATAACTTCTAATCTGAAAATGTAATGAAATGTCCCTTTACATTAAATTATAATTAGTGGAGTATTTTTATTATAAGGAAGAAGTCTTCATTTTTCTTTCAAATATTTTATGTTTGATTCAGGCAGTATTCTATTTCAGCCATTTAATAAAAAGTTCTCCAATTGAATAACTTCACATACTGTGTGAAAACAAAAGCTAAATAAGTATTTCCGCATTTTCTGTGGCAGTGTCATATTGAAAGGAACCCACATAACCTTGAATTGCAGGAGATATATCTCAGTAGTATTTTTAAATTAACTTCAGTAAAATCATCTTGAATTCTGTGTTAGGATGTCTTTTCTTGATTAATAATAAATACCTAGGTCGATACTTGTTATAACAGTCTACAAATAACATAACATGTTTGTTCTGGTAATCATTTTTATGACAAAAATAGTAAAAGTTCAAGAGGGCCATTAGAATTGCCCATTTATTTTCAGCCTATTTAACCCAGAAAAACTTAAGACAGAATCCCTTGATCTTTCTACTACTTGACTAGCTGCTGTCATATTTTGGGGTGATGACAAACCTCATCTAACAGGTCTTTTTCTATGACATGTAAGTCAAAGAATAACCACAATTTAGCAGAAAACAATAACTCAAAGAATAATCCCAAATTAGGAGAAAAAGCTAGTTTTGTATTCAGTTTGACATTGCTCAAGAAGAGTACACATCACTGCTCAGATGTATCTCCAACTCATGGTGACACACTGGAAGAACTGCCAAATTCCAGTTGAACTGATACTACTTTATTTTTTCCCTTAAAACTCTGTAGTTGGGACTTTTATCTTGTGAATCGTTCAGTGCATTTGACTCCTTTTTGTCTTTCACAATGCCTTCCCCTTTATTAGGAAGTCTGGTTGCAGTCCCCAGGGGCTGAGGTGGGAAGTTCTTGCCTGCTACTAGTCTGTGCCTCATGCTAACAGACTGCCCAAGTGCCTTCTTTTCTGTCCTAACCATTGTCTACCTAGGTTACTCTGTGATAAGCTGCCCAGATCCTCCTTCAAGTACTGAAGGACTTATTTATCTAGGAGCTGGGTGTGACTCGCAGGTTGAATTCAACCATCAGCCTGCCTTGACTGAAGGGAATCCTCTAGCCCAAGCTCATGTTCCCTTGCTGGGACAGTCCAAATTCATGGCTGATAGATTCCAAGGATTTAGTTGGTTAGCATGATTATAAAGACTTTACCTCCTGCCTCAATTCTGAGGAACTATGAAGGGCCATTCCAGCTTCCAAGCTCTTTGTTAGGTCAGTCTCAGCCTCCATTGACTCAGCCTCACATATGAACATTTTTCTCTGACAAATCGTCTTTTCCTTCTCTTGCTATCCACAAATGTTGATTCAAACAGCATTCCCTAACAAGTATTCTAAATCCTAATATCTCGGAATTTGCTACCAGGCGAACCCAACTTGAATTACTCCCAAAGGTTCAAAAGGCAGTGTTTTTTGCCCCTTTATTCAGTGGTGTAACCCTGGTACCTAGAGTACTGGTTATAACTATGTCTTCTTATATCTGCTCCAATGCAATCTAGAGGTTCTTATATCACTGGTGTGGGTAGGATATATATGGAAACTAAACCCCACAATAAATGTGAGACAAAATAGTGTGGAACAATATCCCCCTTACATAGCATAAGGCAGAGATTTCATATAAATTTTAACTCTTATGTTATTTCACAATGCATTTTCCATTAAGTACCAAATTAAAACACCTCTTCCCCAATAGAATTTCTATATGCAAAAACATAGTACAAATAATTTTTCTTCTCTGTAATATGTCCTCACCTATAAATATTTGTGTTCTCCTATGACTATAGTTTAATTAATTGGAAATGAGAAATTTGGTGGCCAACTTTATAAAGAAGAGGTAAAGCACAAGTAAAAGCAGAAGCTGAGGTTTATGTAACAAAATTTTAAGAAAGAGAGATGGGATGGGAGACAGGGACTACTAGTGACAAGTTATTTGAGATGTTCTATAGACAAACTGCTTGATTTCATGTACTGGATTCCCACAGAGTAACTGTATATCAGGGAAAGCTACTTAATTGTTCTGGACTTTACTCTTCTAATTTGTTAAATAATTATAATAGTACCTACCACAGAAGTTATTGTGAGAGTTAAATATATTGCCAAAATTCTTAGGTGAATTCTAGCCTAGACTGAACTTTGGGATATTGCTATACTTAAAAAATATTAATGCCTATAGAAGATTATCCTTATCTTTCTGCTGATTTCTCCGAAAGAGTTGCTGAGGAATAGCCAGCGAGATGGAGCAGTGTTCTCCTAGGAACTATCTATGCATCTAGTTGAAAACCCAGTACTTGTTTTCCTGCCTTCTCTACTTCTGACAAAGAGTTCCCATTATGCTTGAAATTTCTTTGACTAATTTCTAATTTAAATTAGTCAAGATCTCTTTGAGGATCATAGGGTATTTGAAATTCTTAACATATTTTCCCTATTAGGCAAGCTACAAAAATGTTCACTTAATAGGACTAGATCCCAGTGGACAATCCATAAAAAGACTATAACAGTCCCTACATCACCTTTTCTACAATGGAGATTTCAGATTCAATTGACATGTGCCTGGGTTCATTGAATTGAATAATTTGAATCATCAGTAGGTTTCAAACATTCTGTTATTCTAAACCTAGAGGCTATGAACAAATAAATAAATTCAAGCTAGGTAGGTGTTAGTTATGGATATAAATAGTTATTTATGGATATAAATAAATAGTTATAGATATAAATAGTTTATATTTATGGATATAGTTTATAAATAAATAGCTTCTATGAGTAATGTTTGCTAATATATGCTTTAGACACAAATATCATGTTTGTTTGCTTTTCTCTACTGTGCATTAATATCTTCAGCCAGAAGAACTACCCCCTAATTGGTCCTAATATTTGTTTCTTCTTCTGTGTTTAGATTCATCATATAGTATATATGGATCTATGGGTTGGTATTTCTAAGACATTACTATCTCCTGTACAAGCTGTTCATGGGGCAATGTACCTGAATCAATACTCTAATAATGAATGATGATTTCTGTCTTTCTTGGAGTGGTAATGATATAATTATCTCATTTTGCCATAAAGATAGCCATAATGTTATCTCACATGCTTTTTTTTTTTTTTTTTTAATACAACCTTCCCCCTCCTACATCAAATGTTGAAATCCAATTCCCTCTCCTTGGCAGGCCTGTGAGTTCTTTGACCAATAGAGTATGGCAGAAGTGAAGGTATGAGACTGCAAATGCTAGATCAGAGAAGGCCAATGCTGCTTCCATCTGGTTCTCTAAGGATTTTTGCTCTGGGGGATGGTAGCTGCCCTGTATAAAGTCTGATGCTTCTGAGACCAACATATTGAGTGTGCCACATGGAGCAGTCAGTAGCCGTTATCAACTTTCAGCCACGAGAGTGAGCCAAGTTAGCTATCCATTTCCTCTTGAGCCTGCGGACAACTGGAGGCTCTTCTGAGACCTTTCCAAATTCTTGCCCCACAAAATCATCAGCAATATAAAATGATTGTTTGCTAGTTTGGGGGGCAATTATTTATACAGCAATAGTAACCAGAGCAGTCTCACCATCAGATAGCCTTCTAATAGTGAATTATATGGCTTATTTTTCTCGGAAGTTTTCTAAATATAACACTATCTAATATAATAATATTACCACTTCGCAAAGTCTGTTGTATGTGAATTTGAAAGATTAACATTAAGTTATCAGATCACCATTATTCTTAAAGTGTGCATATAGGCTTGACACCACCATTCCTGAGCAAATGAACAAGCCAGGGTCTCTGAGCCACAACTGGCACTACAGGCTGTGACCATGTGCTTGGTGGTGAGAGGTTTTAGAACTGGCCAGGAGTAGGAATGCAGAGAGGCTTGACAATACTGGACTAGTCATTGACAAACTGCCTATGGTATGCTCTAAGACCCCAAATGTATTTAGTTCCCTAAATTTTGTAAGATAGAGCAAGTGAAGGAAGGCAGGAATCCAGACGGGGCTCAATCTCTGCTATGATATCACTGTCCCATCTAATTTACTGAGGTGCCGCAAAACTGACACTTGTCAAGTGACAATTTCAACCTCAGTTCCTTAGGGCACTCTGGCAACCTAAGGGATCACCTGTCATATTTTTCAATACCTACCCTCAACAGAGTTTGAAAGCCTAAATAAACCAGAATTTCCAGGTAGTTCATAGTCTTAGTTACTGTCTTCTTTAGCTGAGGGAGATACTTTATGATGTACAACTGTAGTATTTTTTTCAGGACTACTTTTGCACTGTCATAATCATTGAATATAGTAATTCTAGGTCTTATCTTAGTGCAATTAACTAATCCTTAATAATTTTGTTTAATAATTGATTTCAAGTGTGACAGTTTTGATAGAATTTTCACTAACGTGTATGATCTAGAAACTTTTCTCAGTGAACGTTTCCTGTTAAAGAACTCAACCATAGGGGGGAAGAGTCAAGATGGCAGTGTGGGAAGACGTGGAGTTAGCATCTCCCCACAACTAGGGCACCTGCCAGCTGCTGTTGGGGGACTCTGACCCCCAAGGAGACGGGAGGAACCCCAAAGTGAACCGGTAGGACGTAGGGGGACCAAGGAGCGAGGAGAAATGGAAGCCAGACAAGATCAGTGTCCCTGAGGCTGGGGAGATCAGGAGACGCAGGTGGGAGGGGCCCTCCTGGAGGAGCGGGAGAAGAGCAGAGGGCAATGGCCTGGCCCACTCCAGGCCTGGCAGCCTGCTGAGTTCCCAAGCTGCTTCCCCCCCATCCAAAGCCCCATCCAGGCCACCTGAGTCCTGGGGGCATAAGAGAGGGAAGCCAGGGAGATCAGGAGTGACAGGTGGGAGGGGCCATCCAGGAGGAGTGGGAAAGGGGCAGAGGGTGATTGCCCTGCCCACTGGGGCCCAGGGAGCCTACTGAGCTCCCAGGCTGGTCCCCTGCCCCCCAAGGCCTCCCCTTCCCCCCTGCCCCCCCTCAGCCACATTGGTCCTGGGGGCATCGGAGGGAGGCCAGGGAGATCAGGAGAGGCAGGCAGGAAGGACCCTCCCCAACCTTTGACTGGAGGAGTAGGAGAGGAGAGGACGGCATTTGCCCCAGCCACTCGAGCCCTGTAAGCCTGCTAGGTTCCCAGGTGAGGTCCCCTGCGCTCTGAGACCAGGGGTGGGGGGCATGCCTTGGACCCTTCTCTACCTTGAGCCTAAGCCCCACCCTGTACAGCCTTTTCCAAACCTGTGGGTCCTGAGCATTGGCCCTGCCCACCATCCAAACCTCGCCATTGCTTAGGCTGCATTCTCCACAGCCAAGGCATTACCCCTGCCCTTTTTTTTTTCTTTCCCTCCTCCTCTTTTTTACTATTGTGGTACTGATGTACCTTCTGGTTGTTGATTTATCTATATATTTATTTTTACATTCTTTCTAACATATCTGTTAGTTGCCTAGCCTAAGTTTATTTTTTACTCCGTTATTTTTCCCTTTTTTTTTTCCACCCCACACGGCTTGCGGGATCTTGAATCGTGAGGCTGGGGTCAGGAGGAAGCTCCTGCAGTGGGAGCTCCGAGTCCGAACCACTGGACTTACAGAGAACCTCAGACCCCAGGGAATGTACATTGGAGTGAGGTCTCACAGAGTTCCTCACCTCAGCACCAAGACCCAGCTCTACCCAATAGCCTACAAACTCCAGTGTTGGAAGCCTCAGGCCAAACAACCAGTAAAAGAGGAACACAATCCCACTCATAAAAAAAAAAAAAAAAATGAGATGGCAAAAAATACGTCACAGATTAAGGAGCAAGGTAAAAACCTACAAGACCAAATAAATGAAGAAATAGGCAATCTACCTGAAAAGAATTCAGAGTAATGATAGTAAAGATGATCCAGAATCTCTGAAATAGAATGGAAGCACACATTGAGAAAATACAAGAAATGTTTAATAAAGATCTAGAAGAAATAAAGAACAGAGATGAACAACACAATAACTGAAATGAAAAAAACACTAGAAGGAAACAATAACAGAATAAGAGGCAGAAGAACGAATAAGTGAGCTGGAAGACAAAATGGTGGAAATAACTGCTGAGGAGCAGAATAAAGAAAAAACAATGAAAAGAATTGAAGATGATCTCAGAGATCTCTGGGACAACACTAAATGCACCAACATTCGAATTATAGGGGTCCCAGAAGAACAGAAAAAGAGAGGATCTCAGAAAATATTTGAAGAGATTATAGTGGAAAACTTCCCTAACATGGGAAAGGAAATAGTCACCCAAGTCCAGGAAGCACATAGAGTCCCATATAGGATAAACCCTAGGAAAAACACACCAAGACACATAATAATAAAACTAACAAAAATTAAATTCAAAGAAATCATATTAAAAGCAGCAAGGGAAAAACAAAAAATAACATACAAAGGAACCCCATAAGGTTATCAGCTGATTTTTCAGCAGAAACACTGCAGGCCAGATGAGAGTGGCAGGATATACTTAAAGTGATGAACGAGAAAAACCTACAACCAAGACTACTCTACCCAGCAAGGATCTCATTTAGATTAGATGGGGAAGTCAAAAGCTTTTCAGACAAACAAAAGCTAAGAGAATTCAGCACCACCAAACAAGCTTTACAATAAATGATAAAGAACTTTCAAAAGGCGGGAAATACAAGAGAAGAAAAAGACCCACAAAAACAAACCACCAAAAATTAAGAAAATGGTAATAGGAACATACATATCGATAATAACCTTAAATGTAAATGGATTAAATGCCCCAACCAAAAGACACAGACTGGCTGAATGGATATAAAAACAAGACCCATATATATGGTGTCTACAAGAGACCCACTTCAGACCTAGGGACACATACAGACTGAAAGTGAAGGGATGGAAAAAGATATTCCATGCAAATGGAAATCAAAAGAAAGATGGAGTAGCAATACTCGTATCAGATAAAATAGAGTTTAAAATAAAGACTGTTACAAGAGATAAGGAGGAACACTACATAATGATCAAAGGATCAATCCAAGAAGAAGATATAACCATTATAAATGTTTATGCACCCAACATAGGAAGCACCTCAAGACATAAGGCAAATGCTAACAACCATGAAAGGGGAAATCGACAGTAACACAATAATAGTAGGGGACTTTAACACCCCACTTACACCAATGGACAGATCATCCAAACAGAAAATAAATAAGGAAACAAGCTTTTAATGACACAATAGACCAGATAGATCTAATTGATATGTATAGAACATTCCACCCAAAAGTGGCAGAATACACTTTCTTCTCAAGTGCACATGGAACGTTCTCCAGGAGAGATCACATCTTGGGTCACAAATCAAGCCTTGGGAAATTTAAGAGAATTGAAATTGTATCAAGCATCTTTTCTGACCACAAGTTATGAGATTGGAAATCAATTACAGGAAAAATACTGTACAAAACAGAAATACACGGAAGCTAAACAGTGCACTACTAAATTACCAAGAGATCACTGAAGAAATCAAAGAATAAATTTAAAAAATACATAGAAACAAATGACAATGAAACCACAATGACCCAAAACCTATGGGACATGGCAAAAGCAGTTTTAAGAGGGAAGTTTATAGCAATTCAATCTCACCTCAAGAAACAAGAAAAATCTCAAATAAACAATCTAACCCTACACTTAAAACAACTAGGGAAAGAAGAACAAAGGAAACCCAAAGTCAGTAGAAGGAAAGAACTCATAAAGATCAGAGCAGAAATAAATAGAAATGAAGAAAACAATAGCAAAGATCAATAAAACTAAAAGCTTGTTCTTTGAGAAGATAAACAAAATTGATAAACCCTTAGCCAGACTCATCAAGAACAAAAGGGAGAGGATGCAAATCAATAAAATTAGAAATGAAAAAGAAGAAATCACAACTGACACTGCAGAAATACAAAGGATTATAAGAGACTACTACAAACAACTATATGTCATTAAAATGGAAAACCACGAAGAAATGGACAAATTCTTAGGTACAGTTTTCCGAGACTGAACCAGCAAGAATTAGAAAATATAAACAGACCTATCACAGGTAATGAAATTGAAACCTTAATTAACAATCTTCCCACAAACCAAAGTCCAGGACCAGATGGCTTCACAGGCGAATTCTATCAAACGTTTAGAGAAGAGCTAACACCGATTCTTCTCAAACTCTTCCAAAAAATTGCAGTGGGGGAAACACTCCCAAATTCATTCTACAAAACCACCATCACCCTGATACAAAAACCAGAAAAAGATATCACACACAAAAAAAGAACCCAACCATAGAACAAAAACTCATTAGTCGTAGCACATAGATTTCCTTCTAATAGTATTTTACTTGATTCAGAATAAAAGAAAAATACTTAAAATAGCTTAATAAATAGGGTGGCCCACAGCTGTTTCTCAGGTTTAATCGTTTAAAAAATACCATTTTGAAATAATATATTTAAAATAATGATTATTGCTTCATCTTTAGCTTGGGTCAAGAATTTAAAAAAGTGATTGCTCATCAGTACAAAATAATAACTGTATAATTGCATTATATAATCCTGCTCCTTGTAATATTTTGAAATACAGAAATAAAGGAATTAAAATGATTAAAAATTAGAGCTATAACTCTGAGGATATTCATAATATATTTTGTATATGGAAAACATAATCCAGAAGAATATATAAGATCAATTCCATTACTGTAAATCAAAAACTAACAAAAACTCCATTTGTTTTCTAAGTCTGTGCAACTGAAATTTTTTAATATTTTCTGTTTGTATTTGAGTTATCTAGAATAAACATTACTTATGCAATCATAAATTAATAAGGTTATTATGTAAATCATTGGGACTCTTGCTTATAGTGAAAATAACGTAACAGTTACCAGATTTACTTTTCTGCCTGAAAAAAACTCACAAGCCTCAAAAAAAGCAAAATTCATTAAAGAGTGATTTTCAACACATTGGACACCAGGTAATGGAAGACAATAATCTCTAAGAGATGGGAAAAATAGGTGAGTTCTATAATTGCCCCAGCTTCCTGATTTGACAGTTTCCAGGTTGCAGTGCAGGCACAGTCTCCAGCAGAGTCCAGTGGACATTCTGGGTTGAAGAGGTGAAGCTTCAAGTCTGGGGATACCAAGGTAGTGAAGGTTCTCAGGAGAGAGTTCTGGAGAGGAGAGAGCTGCAGACAGAGAAACTGAGATTTCAAGGTGGTCCTCCTTGAATTTTCAATGCAGTACTGATCAACCTATATCTCTGAAGAAACTACCGAAGACTAGGGCAATAACCATGCAAGAGGATTAGAAGTAGCAGTAACCAGTACTCGCACATAATCAAGAGCATTGTCTATTCTTACAAGCAAGATTGGAAAATGTACCACTATGGAATGAACGTTTGTTTTTCCCCAAAATTCATATATTGAAGCCCTAACTCTCAATGTGACCCTACTTGGAAGCAGGGCCTTTGGGAATTAATTATGGTTGAATGCATTCATGAGGGTAGAACTCTGGTCTGATTAACTTAGTGCCTTCATAAGAAGAAACACCAGAGAGCTTGCCCAGTTTCTTTCTCTGCCATGTAAGGACACAACAGGAAGGTGGTCAACTGCAAGTAAGAGAAAGGGCCCTCACCAGTTCCTGGTCATACCAGCACCTTGATCATGGACTTCCAGTCTCCAGTACTGTGAGAAAATAAATTTCTGTTGTTTAAGCACCCAGTCGATGATATTTTGTTATGGTAACATGAGCAGACTAAGAAATTTCCTAATGACTGAAGTATTAGCTAGGGTACTCAGAAAGGTCTTTCCTCAGAAGTCAGAAATAATTAGCCCTAGAATGAGTAATGCTATTGTTCTATGTAAAAAATCTTAAAATCAGGATACAGAAAGACCAAACAAAACTGAGTAGCTTAGTTGCAAACCAGAAGAAAGCTAAGAATACCTATAAGAATACAAAAAATATCCAGCAGCCCACAAGGTAAAATTTACAGTGTCTGGAACCACATCAACAATTAACAAGATTACAAAAAAGCAAGGATGTACAACCCATAATAAAGAGAAAAATCAATCAATCAATCAAAACCAACTCTAATATTTATCAAGATAGACCATACTCTGGAACATAAAAATGTCTCAAAAATTTTGAAGGATTTGAGTCATACAAAATACATTCTCTGACAACAATGCAATTAAGTAAGTCATTAATAGAAATGTCAACTATTTGAAAACTAATGCACTTATAAATAACCTGTGGATCAAAGAAAAATTCAAATGAGAACTGAATGTTCAACTTACATAAATTTATGGGATGCCACTAAAGCAACACTTAGTGGGAAATTTCTAGCCCTATATGTATATGTTTAAAAAGAGGAAAGGTCTCAAATCAAAGGTCCCAATTCACTCTAAGAAACCAACGTTACCATGATGCCCAAAGCAAGCAAATACATTACCCGAAAAGAAAACAATAGGCACATAGCCCTTATGACTGCAGATTTAAAAATAGTAATAATCCCATTTACATATATATATAATCATTATACTGTCTATGTTGTATAGTTTATAGTATTAATGATTTTAAATATTAATAATGATTGTTCTTAAGCACTGGTAGCATTTGACATCAATCAAGATCTGAACTACAATATATAATGTAGATTTAAGGCAAAGAGGTGGGATAAGGAATAGGAAAGATACCATGTGTGACGCTTAATTTTATGTATCAACTTAGCTAGGCTATGGTACCCATTGTGTGGTCAAACTCTAATCTGTATGTTGCTATGAAGTTATTGTGTAGGTATGAATAACATTGACAATCAGTAGATTTTAATTAAGCAGTTTACCCTTCATAATGTGGATGAGCCTCTTCCATTGAGTTGAAAATCTTAAGAGCAATATCAGCTCTTACCTGGTTTTCCAGGTGGTGGGCCTGCTCTACAGAATTTAGACTTGACAGCTCCCACAGTTGTGTGAGACATTACCTTTTAATAACTCTCTCTATATCTATCTATCTACCTACCTTATCTATTATATTTCTCTTTCTCTGGAGAAGCCTGACTAATACACTGTTTCTTTATTTGTGAGTTCTGCAACTGAAATAAATTAGATTCTTGAATATTTTTTATCCTAGATATAATAATACTTCACTAAAATAATCCCTATAATCCCTGGCAAAGATTAGGAAGGACAAAGATAAATTATTCTTACCACTGTAGACAAAGAAAAGAGATGATGTTACTGACCATGGCAATAGATTAAGTGAACCAGCTTCTCAACAGAGTTTGCAGTTTACCAAGGCCAGCTACCATTCAGGAATGAGTGTTTTTCCACTCTGTTACTACAAAAGACACTGCAAATATGTTTCCTTGGTATCTATGTGAGTCTGGTATGAAGACCTCAAGCAATTGTAATCAGAGAAAAATAGAGACCATTACTGCAGCAAGAAGTAGGGAAGAGCAGAATAGACACAACAGCTACATCTCAAAATATCCAGCTTAAACTAAAGTAATGATTATTTGAAATGACAATATCAGGAAGATGGGAGAGGGAAAAAAAAAGCAGAAGGGAACAGGTTTTTTGGGGGCTATGAAATATTTCCTACAAAACTGAAATCATAGCATGTATCACAACATACACACAAACCTGATTCTATTGAAAAATATAGTCAGTCAATAATAAGATCAAGATTGTTGCCTTTTAAAGAAGAATTTATAGAGTATATTGTACAGTATTTTATGATAATAGTAAAAACTTTAATTTTATTATTCTCATAAAATACTGTGCAATGTACTCTAAACTCAACAGAATATACTTTTGTTCATTTTTAATCCACATTCTTATGGGATGTGTAATAATCATTAAGAAGGTGCTGAAATGTTTGTGTCAAGTAATGGAAACTTGCAATTATTTTAAGCAATTGGACAGTGCTTTTGAATTTAGGGAACTAAATATTTGGTGAATAGTTATTACTGTTAATGTGCTATTACATCATTAGATGCTATAATAAGCAAACATATTATATATCTTGACATTGGTCTAAGTAAATTGTATTGTATTTGTATATATGTTATAACTGAATTAACTGCTTATATCATATAATCTCTCTTAAACTTGTTTTGGTTTAACTATAAAAGAATTAATTTATAAACTAGGAATTGTATTTTCTACTACTAAAAAAATAAATGATACAAATTACCATTCTATATCTCTTTAAAAAAAACCACTACACTAGATTAACTAATTATTGCAGTTATAGAATTGATACTCTTCCTTAAATATAATATAGGAAATAACAGTTTTGCTATCCTATACTACATTTATGTGGAAAAAATTGGTTCATTATCTAGTATACTATTTTCTCTGGACAAACACCAATTCAAGTGAATTTCCAGCTGCTAGGATAATGATTTTCTGACATTTTGCTCAATAGGAGTACAGCTCCTACTAATAAACAAATATCACCTACATACAAGAAAACACCTTGTTAAATGGAAAAAACAATAAGATCAGATAACATCATTTCTTTCCACATACACATTTTCTGCTTTAAAATGTATGTTACCTAATTATTCCTAACTAATTGCTCCTAATTAAAAACTTTTAGTTTAAGTTGAATAGTACACATATTACTTCTTTTGTCCTTATGATAAGCCAAACTTTAAAATTTATGTTGTTGAACTAAGTTTGGGTACCTGGTACCTGATTCTGATCCCATTATAAACCATGAGTGTGGCCTTGGACAAGATATTATGTGCTTCTGTGAGGATCTCATAAATACTATATATAAATAGAAGATGGAAAAAGGCAATTGAGTATGAGAGTGCAAAGTATAATGATTGCTATTAATTTAAATTCTGCCATTGAGTAAATTTGATCACCTCTTCAATGAAGCATTTTCTGACTTCCTAAGGAAGAACTAATTACTCTCCCTCTGTGCTTTATAAAAACATTTATTCTGTATTTTAATTAAACCACCCCTACACACACACACACACACACACACACACACACACACACACACACACACACACACACCATCGGACTGTCCTCAGGTGTTGGGACTGTATGCCTTACACACTATCTGGAAAAGAATGTGAGGAGGAGAAGAAAGTTGAGAAAAGAGGAAGGATATCCTGTTTTGCAAATCATTTTTTATCTGCTGTTGGCAGCTTCCAAAATTGCATGAAAAAATATGAATAAACAATTAAAGGAACTTAATAATGGGTTCTGGTCTGCACAAAATTTGACACTGACTTTGTCAATGTTTTCTAGCCATGAATTACAGAGTAGCTCTGTTTCCTTTCCCAGAGACATATACACACGTGTCATCCACATCCATGATTTTACCTTATTCCATTTTCAAGCTTTTTCCTATTTTGAGATCTTGCAGTATTTTCCCATTTTGATATCTTCTGTAAAATTTTTCTTTAAAAACACTACTTCTGGGCTTCCCTGGTGGCACAGTGGTTGAGAGTCCGCCTGCTGATGCAGGGGACACGGGTTCGTGCCCCGGTCTGGGAAGATCCCCCATGCCGTGGAGCGGCTGGGCCCGTGAGCCATGGCCCCTGAGCCTGCACATCTGGAGCCTGTGCTCCGCAACAGGAGAGGCCACAACAGTGAGAGGCCCAAGTACCGCAAAAAAAAAAAAAGAGATGTTACGTGAAACGGACTGGGACGCAGTGGGAAAAGCATTTGAAACTCATTTTAATAGATTTGTTCCAAATGTTCCCTTTCTCAAAGTAATAAACATCATTTTCCTTATGTGTATGTGAGTGCTCCAGAATCTGAAATGGGAATGGGTCAGGTGGCTCCTGAGATTATTTTGATATATCTGTTCCATCTTAATGCCCTTCGCCCACCAAACATCAGTGCACCAGTTGGTAAATTATATTTCATATAGAGCTTTAATTCATTGCAAGTGAATGGGAGATATGTAAGTGCAGGGGCTTATGTTGCTTTCTAAATCAGTCAGAAATTTATAGTATGAAACTATCTAGATGCAAAATGGATACAAAAGTAGGGACCTTGATCCTAAATTTGGAAGGGATAAAGACATCATTTGCATGATTTTCAACCCTCAAATATCTATTAATTCTTTAACTTGGGTCAGTTCCATAATATTCAAAGTTTGGCATTTAAGCTGGACTTAGAATATTAGAGCTAGTAGATATTTAGAGGTTGTTTTTCTATACCTTTAATCAATTTGAACAATATGGTATTTCCTGCTTTCTAGTTCACAAGCAGAGATTTTACCTTTTAAAACTTTACATAAAATTGTTATTGTTATTAATTCTTTAAAACGGTTGGATCTTTCAATAGTTGTCTAAAAGTAACAAGTTTTACTGAAACGAATAAAGGGCTTGGAAATGGATTATGTTTGAATTTTGGCTCTGTCATTTACTAATTCTTGGAAACAAGCAAAGGAATTTAAAACTCTCAGTATCAGTTTCCTCATGTATATAAGAACAATTATGCAGCCTTACATAATTCAAAAGGGATATAAAAATATTAGTACTAGCATTTTGAAAGTAGGTAAACACTATACATATGTTAGTGACTATCATTTGGCATGCTACAGAACTGAGTGTGGTTGAAGAATTGTATTCTCACTGGTTTTTGATCTTACTGGTCTGTTTGTGCTTCACACATCTAAGCCAGTTACTGTGTTGCTATATATCAACTATATTCTCAATGTTAATTTTCTAAATTTCTGACCTCTAAGGTGGTGCTTCCATGCCAGGGGCCAAAAGGCGAGAAGATCTAAGACAACTTCCCTCCCACTTAACATGCAGCTCCTAAAGTGGGGTTGCCACTCAGAGTAAAGCATATCATCGTACCCCTGCCCCTAGCTCCAGAGCTGTGTCTCAGAGAGTTTGCCAGGGGAGAGAAACAGGCCTTAAAACAAAAAGCTTTTAAACTTCTCCTAAAGGAAGTGACTTCTTTTACAATAGAGTGTGGAATAGTTCAAAATGAAAGCTTGTGGAAATTGTGGTTAAAGGCAATTGAGATGAAATTAATAGAAGTATTGATGATATAGGCTAAACTGTAGGCCATCTAGTTTGCAGGAGAGATCCAGGGACAGAGACAGCTGGGAGGAGACTCACTAGGGTTGAGAACAAATTTCAAACACTGACTTCAGGAACCATTTTTTTACAAAAGTCTGAGTTTGATTGGCTTTGTCTGTAGAGCAATCTGTGCCCCCAGTTATTGTTGAAAGCAATAAAACAATCAGCCACCAATTTAAATTGTGGAATTTAACAATTGTTTGTGGTCAGGAAAAGAAACAGTAATAGCAAGGCCTGTGAAAACCACTGTCCTTCCAGGATGATTGTGGGCATATCCAGGACTGCAAACCTTGAGAAGCAACATCAGAGGCTTAATGCTCTGGGGGATGGTGGGATAGATAGATCCCACTAATAATTCAGACAGTAACTAAAAAATAAACAAGCAAATAACAATAAAAAGCCCCGGAAGACGGCATTGCCAAGAGTTGCAACAATACGTTATCTAAAATATCCAACAAAAAATCCTGAAACATTTAACAAACCAGGAAAGAATGACCCATACACAAGGAGAAAAGCGGGCAAAAGACAGTGCTTGTGACAGTGACCAGATATCAGACTTAACGCACAAAGACTTCAAAGTAGCCATTATAAATATGTTCAGATAACTAAAGGAAACTATAATTAAAGAGGTAAAGGAGGGTATGAGGGCAATGCCTCATTGATAGAAAATATGAATAAAGAAAAGTTATAAAAAAACAAATGAAAATTCTGAAATTAAAAAGTACAATAACTGAAATGGAAGATTCACTAGAAGTGTTCAACAGTAGATTTGAACAGGTAAAAGAAAGACCTAGCGAGCTTGAAGACTGATTAATAGAGACTGTATAATAAGAAGAACAGTGAGACAAAAGAATTTAAGAAAAAAATGAACAGAGCCTCAGAGAAACAGGGGAAAGCATTCAATGCACAAACATACATGAGAGTACCACAAAGAGAGGAGAGAATAAAAGAGAAAAAAAATCAAAGAAAACTTTTAAAATTTAACGAAAAAACATTAATCTGCACATCAAGGAAGCACAGTGATCTCCAGATAGGATAAAGACAAAGAGATACAAAAAGAGACACATTATAATAAAAATTCTGAAAGCCAAATACAAGGAAAAACCTTTGTAGCAGAAAACAGAAACTCCTCTCATTACAAAGAAATCCTCAAAATATTAATACCTAATCTCTCATCAGACACAGTGGAGGCCAGAGAGCAGTGGGAAAATATATTTGAAGTAAAAAACAAAACAAAACTATCAATCTAGAATCCAAATTCAGCATAGCTGTCTTTCTAAAATTAAGACAAAATAAAGTCCCAGAAAAACAAACATTGAGTGAATTTGTTGCTAGCATACCCAACTACAAGAAATACTAAAGAAATTTATTCAGACTGGTAGTAGTTGACTCCAGACAGCAATTTGAATCCACATACAAAACAAACAGTATCCGCAAAGGTAAATTATTTAATTATAAAAGACAATTAAACACATGTTTCCTCTTCTTTCTTCTCTCAACTAATTTAAAAAGCAATCACATAGAACAATATGTATATAATATATTTTGGGGTCTAAAACATAGATATAGAATATTTGTCAATAATATCACAAAGGAGATGAGTGAGAGCAAAGCTATATTGGCCTAAATAAATTAGTGGAGATGGTGACTTGAATTCACAGAAGCAAATAAAGAGAACCAGAAATGATAAATAGGAAGGTTAATATAACAAAAGCTATAAATATATATTTGCTCTCCTTTGTTTCCTCATCTTCTTTAAACATCATAAAATTATGTAAGTAAAGTAATAATTGTAACAATGTATGATTGGGTTTGTAACATTTATAGGATATACTATATATGCAAATAATACAATAAGAAAGAGGAAAAGGGAATAGAAGTATACAGCAGGAATGTTTCCATATCTTATTGGAAGTAAGTTATTGTAAACCTGAAGCTGATTCTGATAAAAGTTAAGGTATATGTAACAGTCACTACAGCAATCACTAAAAAAAAAAAAAAATTAAATAAAATTTAGTATAAGTCAAAATTCTACATTAGAAAATATGCATTTAATGCAAACGATAGCAGTTAAGGTTGAATAGAATAAAATACATGAGGTATATAGAAAAATAAAATAGCAAATATTTCAACTCCAACTATATGAATAATAACATTACACTTGAATGGATTTAACAACATAATCAAAAGGCAGAGATTATCAGACTGAATAAAATACACGACCTAACTACATGTTGTTTACAGGATTGAAAGTATAAGTATGGAAAAAAGATATATCATGCTAACAGCACACACAAGAAACCTGGAGTGGCTGTGCTAATATTGAACAAAATTATAAAATATTATGAAATATTAATAGAAATAAAGCCTTATAAAATATTAATAGAAATAAAGAGTGGCATTTTATAATAGTCTGTGTCCCTCCATCTGGCAGATATAACAATTAGAAACATATGCATCTAACAATAGAGTATCAAAATACAGAAAGCAAAACTAATAAATTAAGGGAGAAATAGAAAGCTCAACAATAATATTTGGAGAATTCAATACCCACACTTTCAATAATGGATAAAACTACTAGGCAGAAGTTCAACAGGGAGTTAAAAGACTTGAACAATACTACAAACCAACTGGATCTAATAGACAACTACAAAACACTCTACAGTGGAATATACATTCTTCTCAAATCCACATGAGCATTGCCCAGGATAGTCAATATGCTAGGACATAAATGGTTCTCAATAAATTTAAAAGGATAGAGATAATACAAAGAATGTTCTCTGACCACATGTAATGAAATTAGAAATTAATACCAGAAACACATATGGGAAACCAAAATATGTGTAAATTAAATAATACATTTCTAAATAACTAATAGGTCAAGAAGAAATAAAAAGGGAAATGAGAAAATACTTTGAGAATAATTAAAATGATGACACAATATACCCAATCTTATGGGATGAAGCTAAAGTCATACTTAAATTAAAATTTATAGCTGTAAATGCTTATATTTTAAAAAAGAAAGTTTAATAATCTAATCTTCCACCTTAAGAAACTGGAAAAAGAAGAGCAAACTAAATCTAAGGCAAACAAAGAGTGCCAAAAATTCATATGAACATTAATGAAATTGAGAATAGAAAGAGTAACAATAGAGAATATCAATGAAATTAAAAGCTAGTTCTTTATATATATTTTTTAACATCGTTATTGGAGTATAATTGCTTTACAATGTTGTGTTAGTTTCTACTGTATAAAAAAGTGAATCAGCTATACGTATACATATATCCCCATATCCCCTCCTTCTTGCATCTCCCTCCCTCCCACCCTCCCTATCCCACCCCTCTAGGTGGTCTGTGCAATGCAGCTGCTTCCTACTAGCTATCTATTTTACATTTGGTGGTGTTTGTAAAGCTAGTTCTTTGAAAAGATGGAAGAGTAACAATTCTTCTATTTACTAAGGAAGAAAAGAGAGAAGATCAAAATTACTAGCATCAGAAATGAAAGAGGGAGCACTACTACTGACCTTACAAAAATAAAAAGTATTATAAAGGAATACAATAAACAATTGCATGCCAATAAATTAGATAATGTAGATATAATGGAAAAATATTTAGAAAGATACACAGTACAAAAACTGACTCTAGAAGAAATATATCATCTTAAGAGACCTATAGTAACTAAAGGGATTGAATTGGTAATCACACACACACACACACAAAACCCACAATGAAAAGTCGAGACCCAGATGGCTTCACTCCTGTATTCTACAAAATATTTAAGAAATTCTTCCAAAAGTAATAGAGGAAGGTTTACAAACTCATTCTATGAGGCCAGTGTTATCCTGATACAAAACCAAGCCAAGGGCTTCGCTGGTGGCGCAGTTGTTGAGAGTCCGCCTGCCGATGCAGGGCACACGGGTTCGTGCCCTGGTCCGGGAAGATCCCACATGCCGCGGAGCGGCTGGGCCCGTGAGCCATGGCCACTGAGCCTGCGCTTCCGGAGTCTGTGCTCCGCAATGGGAGAGGCCACAGCAGTGAGTGGCCCGCGTACCGCAAAAAAACCCCAAAATAACAAAACTAAGCCAAGGCATCAAATCAAAAGAAACTCCAGAATCTAGCAATATATAATGAATTATACACCATGATTAATTGAGATTTATTCCAAAAATGCAAAGTTGGTCTAACATCTGAAAATCAATTAATGCAATACACTGTCTTTACATAGAAAGTAATGAATAATCTTTTCAGTAGATGCAGAAAAAGCATTTGACAAAATCCAACAACATTTCATTATAAAAATACCCATCAAATTAAGAATAGAAGGGAATTTCCTCAACCTGATAAGAGGCATTTACTAAAAAAAAACTACATCTGATATGATACTTAATAGTGAAAGACAGGATGCTTTGCCCATAATATCAGAAAAGAAAACAGAGATGTCCACTGCTGCCACTTTTATTCAACACTGCACTGGTGATTAGAAAAGAAGTATAAATAAAAACATTCAAATAGTTGAGGAAGAAGTAAAACTATCTGTATTCACAGATGACATGATTTTGTATGTAGAAAATCCTAAGAAATACACTAAAAATTTTTAGAACTAATAAACTGGGCAAGTTAGCAGGATACAATGTTCTTTCAGATTTTCTGCATAGATGATAACGTCATCTGTGAACAAGAAGAGTTTTATGTCTTTCTTCCCAATTTGTATACATTTTATCTCTTGTTTTTGTTTTACTGTATTAACAAGAACTTCTGGTACAATGTTGAAAAGGAGGGTGAGATGGGATAGCTTTGCCTTTTACCTTTTAGGGGGAAAGCTTTGAGCTTCTCACCATTAAGTATGATGTCACCTGCAGGTATTTTGTAGATGGTCTTTATCAAGTTCAGAAACTTCCCCTCTCTCCCTAGTATACTTAGAGCTTTTATCATGTTGGATATTATCAAATGCTTTTTCTGCAACTATTAATATGATGTGATTTTCCTTTTTTATTGTGTTGTGATATACGATATTAATTGATTTTTTAATGTTCTACCAGCTTTGCATATCTGGGTAAAACCCATCTGGCTATGGTGTATAAGTCTTTTTATACATTTTTGCATTCAATATTCTAATATTTCATTGAAGATTATTGCATTTATGTTCATAGGAGATATTAGCCTGTAGTTTTCTTGGAATGTCTTTGTCTGATTTTGGTATTAGGGTAATGCTGGCCTCATAGAATGAGTTAGTAAGTATTCCCCCCTGCTCTATCAACTGAAAGAGATTATAGAGTATTAGAATAATTTCTTTTCCTTGAATGTTTGGTAGAATTTACCAGTGAACGCATGGGGGCCTGGTGTTTTTTGCTTTGGAGGGTTATGAATTATTGGTCCAATTTTTAAGTAGGTACAGGCTGTTTGGATGATCTGTTTCTTTCTGGTGAATTTTGGCAAATTGTATCTGTGAGCACTTGGTTCATTTCATCTAGGTTATCAAATTAGTGGACATAGGGTAGTTCATAGTATTCCTTTATTATCCTTTTAATTTCCACATAATTTCCAACATTTCCTATAGTAATGTTCTCCTCTTTCATTTCTGATATTTGTAATTCACGTCCTCTCTTTTTATCTTAGCCTGGCTAGACACTTATCAATCTAATTGATTTTTTTCAAAGAATCAGCTTTTGTTTTTTTAGATTTCTTATTTTCATTTTCATTGATTTTTGCTCTAATTATTTCTTTTCTTCTGCTCACTTTGGATTTAATTTATGCTTGCATTTTTTAAATGATGAACAGGGATCAGAAATAGTAAGAGTCAAAAACTAGTAGAAGAGACAAAACTATTTTTTGGTTGTTAATTCAAGTAAGTCAACCATGCTTTGAAAAAGTACAAACACGAAAATCATATTAATCTAGAATAGCAAATCTGACTAGGCATTGAAAACTAGTTTGAGAACAAAGTAAGAAAATAATTGCTGGGATAAATGTTTTGAGTACCCTTTAATACTTTGGGTACCTCGTCATTCAAGTAGCATATGAATTAGTTTTTATTCCAATGGTTTTCAATGTTGTTTCTGTCCTAAAATCCTTTATACCAGGATCCTTAATCACAGAAATTTTTTACAGCCCTGTTGCCCCAGAAGACACCTGTGATCTTTCTCTAAGAATCACTGAACTCAGGGATTTGTACTGGGTTGTATTGTGCCTCTGTGTTCATCTAGGTATAAAAGACCAGATTTGAAAAATATGTATATGTATAAAATAAGACATATAAGACATGATACAAATGAATGGGATCATAACATTAAAATCAGTTTCTATTATGAATTTCTAATAGTATATTATATATGCACTATCATATACATCATCCTATTTTTCATGTGTTTATTTTTATGGATTGTAATCTCTCCCTTATTGCCCTATTCTAAACCATCATTTTATCTCATACAGTGTATATGGCATTGAATCCTAGCTACTATGTAAGATTTACTTCATTTTCATTAAAAAATTTAAACTTTTAGTTCTTATATCCAACCAGGCAATGTTTTCCTTCTATAAATCTGCAGTCATTTTATAGTTTTCCTAACACCGTCTGCGTTATTCTGACATGTAAATTTTTAATGTACTTATCTTTCTTACAAGAGTTTAAGTATACAAAACAGAAAAAAACATGTCAGATGAAAAATACGTCTGTTTTCCAGAGGACATTGCCTTATATATAGCAGGTCCTGAATATACACTTGATTAATAAAGTAATTTTTAAATCCCTCAAGAATATGTATCTTTATTATTTTTTTCCTATAATCACAATCTCACAGCTAAAATTTGCTACTACTTAGAATTTTGACTCTTTACGTAGAATTATTAGTGAAATTCCTATGTATGTGAACATCACTCTAACTTTGAAATAAATTGATGTGTCAGGATTCTTAGCCCAGTGTAAGCTGAAAATAAGAGTTCTGGCTTTTAATTACCTTAGTTTATTTTATCAGTCTAGGAAATTGGTGAGCCTTTTTTTTTTTTTTAATTTTTGTTTTGTTTTGTTTTGTTTTTTTTGGTGAGCCTTTTTAATTTGACTCATTTTATACTTTTAAAATTATTTTAATTATTGAAAAGCATCCAGGTGCAATATAGTAATTTATAAATAAATAAATTAAATACAAGATCGTTATCATTATGTATAATGCACTAATTACACAAAGCTCTATTCAGGCCAAATTTGATTACTGTGATTCTTCATTGCTATTTCCCTAGATTTAAAAGCCAAGCATTATTACAACCAATTTCTTTTAATTTTATGATGGACTCCTTTTATTTTACTCTTTCTATCTGTTGCATGGGAAAAAGCAAAATTGTACTGTGAATAAAAGTACATTTTTCTCCTATTTTGAGATAATTATGAGGTGTCCTTGTTTGTCTTTAAATTTAAAATGTGTAATTCAAAGTGTTTACATGAAAATGAATGCCTGGTATTATGGTATCGAATATTGCATGCTAAAAGGCAGCTTGTGTGGGAGAAGTATTACTTTGTATATGTAGCCCTGCTAACTGTAAAGTATAGAATGATGAGAACATTAAACTTTTAAAAGGAGAAAAAATGCTAGAGATTTAAAGATGGAGGATACTCCAACTAACTAGATGGAGTATTAGAGCCCAGAGTAAAAAATCCACAGAGATTTAAAATGGCCTTGCCTGGGTCTGTTTTGGAAGATCCCACATGGATTAATAGTGGAAACTTAGTTAAGTCCTCAGGGGATTTAATACTGAGCTTATATAAGCTTTATATGATGGTCTGAAATATGTTGTCACTTAAAAAGTAAGATAAAAACAATTGCTATCCATTTACTCTTACTGTACGATAGTTTTTACATGAGTTGATTTATATATACTATCATCTAGATCTCACAACAACCCTCTGGGTGGAAATCAGTATCCCAGTCAGAGAAGAGGAGACAGAAATAGATATAATTTAAAGCAGTTTTCCAAGGTAGCACTGAACATGCCAGAGCTTGGGTTTGAAATACAGACAGTTGACTACAAAGCCTAACTTCTTTCTATGAAGATACATAAATAGGGGAAAAGAAAGACTGTGGACTAAAAGGTAGGATACAGGATGAGTTCTGTTTTAAGGACGTCTGGCTGGAATCAGTGAGAAAAGAAGCACAGATGGGGCATAGAATTTTAGGGTGTGAGATTAATGAGTTATCCCCATGTTTAGAGTCATGTACCAAAATGTTCATTGCAGCTCTATTTACAGTAGCCAGGAGATGGAAACAACCTAAGTGTCCATCATCTGATGAATGGATAAAGAAGATGTAGCACATATATACAATGGAATATTACTCCGCCATAAAAAGAAACGAAATTGAGCTATTTGTAATGAGGTGGATGGACCTAGAGTCTGTCATACAGAGTGAAGTAAGTCAGAAAGAGAAAGACAAATACCGTATGCTAACACATATATATATGGAATTTAAGAAAAAAAAATGTCATGAAGAACCTAAGGATAAGACAGGAATAAAGACACAGACCTACTAGAGAATGGACTTGAGGATATGGGGAGGGGGAAGGGTAAGCTGGGACAAAGCGAGAGAGTGGCATGGACATATATACACTACCAAATGTAAAATAGATAGCTAGTGGGAAGCAGCTGCATAGCACAGGGAGATCAGCTCAGTGCTTTGTGACCACCTAGAGGGGTGGGATAGGGAGGGTGGGAGGGAGGGAGACGCAAGAGAGAAGAGAGATGGGAACATATGTATATGTATAACTGATTCACTTTGTTATAAAGTGGAAACTAACACACCATTGTAAAGCAATTATACTCCAATAAAGATGTAAAAAAAAAGAAAAGCACATCCCTAAATCCTGTAATATAAAGACTATAGTATGATACCAGAGACAAAATAGACTTCACCCTCTAATAATAACTAAAGAATAACCTCATGGTCCAAATATATTTAGAACCTTTTCAAGGACACACAATAATAATCCAAACAACTATCAACTTGATTTCTCCTGAAGCCAAATGGAGGGACAGTTTTCATCCATAGAAAATAATTTAATGCTATCATTGAGAAGCACTGTTAATTTAAAAAGGCAAATGTTCCAATATTTTTTTCCTTGTTTTCAGTGATTTCATTCAGGTATTCTCTCAGCAGTCCAGTTACCCCTACTGTGTGTACAGCACAATTTTAACTTGCTTTAGAAACAATGTCCTTTTAAGATTTTTATTTTTTAATCTTATACAAAAGGAAGATTTGCATTTAAAGTATTAAGCTCTTTAAAATCTTTCCTTTTAAATGAATGGTTGGTGTTGGTCTTACCTTGATGAATGAAAATGTGAGCAATGAATTAATCACTATTCTTTTTTTTAATTGAACTATAGTTGATTTACAGTATTGTGTTAGTTTCTGGTGTTCAGCAAAGTGATTCAGCTACATATATATATATATACATATACATATATAAATATATATATGTTCCTTTTCATACTCTTTTCCATTATGGTTTATTATAGGATATTGAATGGAGTTTCCTGGGCTATACAGTAGGACCTTGTTTTTTTAATCTATTTTATATAGAATAGTTTGTATCTGCTAATCCCAAGCTCCTAATTTATCCCTCTCCCACCTTCTTTTCCTTTTGGTAACTGTAAGTTTGTTTTCTGTGTCTGTGAGTGAACTACTATTCTTTTTTTTTTTCCGATACACAGGCCTCTCACTGTTGTGGCCTCTCCTGTTGCGGAGCACAGGCTCCAGATGCGCAGGCTCAGCGGCCATGGCTCACGAGCCCAGCCGCTCCGCGGCATGTGGGATCTTCCCGGACCAGGGCACGAACCCGTGTCCCCTGCATTGGCAGGCGGACTCTCAACCACTGTGCCACCAGGGAAGCCCTCGAACCACTATTCTTAACTGCAGATGTTGCCCTCTTGTCAAAGGCAAGAAAAACTAGAGTTTGTTAGCAGTTGTTAACTGCAAATATGTATATGTATCCCTATGTTGTGATAGACTGGGTGAAGGAGTCAAAAATAGATATGTCCATGAGAAACAGCTTTCAACTTTTGACAACAGACATCAAATCCTTGATATGGACTGGTTCTGAACAATCTGGCACCAAAATTTTCTAATGGATTAGCCTTGAACCAGGAGCCCAGGACGATCGGACTGCAGTTCACAGTGAGACCTGCTAGAACGCACACAGCCACTAGTTTTAGGTGCTTAAAATTATTATGGAACATACTTTCTTGGGAATTGGCCTTAGGGGGAATGAGGATGGAATGTGAAACTCTTCAGCATCAATTTCAACTTCCTGAAACTATTGACTAATGTGCCTTAATAAATTGATTTATTTTATTTACCCAGAGTTGTAGAGAACTTTCATTATGCTAGAACTTTGCCGGTAACAGAGCTTCAGAATAATTTATTCAGTAACACCATTCAGTGGTGTTTATTGAGCATCTGCTAGGTGTTGGTTGCTGGGGACATAGTTGTCAAAAAGATGGACAAGATTTTGCCCTGGTAGAGCTTACAGTCTAGTTGTGGAGACATGTAAATAAGTTACACAAGCATTTAGGCACTTGACTGCACATTCTGAAGTGGATATGCAGGAAATGTGTGAAGGAAATGGACAATATTCTATGAGATAGAACAGCAGGAACTATTTATGTTTATTTTTTATATAATTTTTAAAGGTTTCACATCATTTACAGTTATTACAAAATATTGGCTATATTCCCCATGTTGTACAGTACATCCTTGTAGCCTGTCTTACACCCAGCAGTTTGTACTTCCCAATATCCCACCCCTATATTGCCCCTCCTTCCTCCCCACTGGTAACCACTGGTTTGTTCTCTATATCTGTGAGTCTGCTCCTTTTTTTGTTATATTCACTAGTTTGTTGTATCTTTTAGATTCCACATATAAGTGATATCATACAGTATTTGTCTTTCTCTCTCTGACTTATTTCACTTAGCGTAATGCACTCCAAGCCAATCCATGTTGCTACAAATGGAAAAATTTCATTCTTTTTTATGGCCAAGTAGTATTCCGTTGTATGTATATACCATATCTTCTTTATCCACTCATCTATTGGTGGACACTCAGTTTGCTTCCATACCTTGGCAATGGTAAATAATAATGCTATGGACATTGAGTGGGGTGCATATATCTTTTCCAATTAGTGTTTTGGGGTGCTTTTTTTGCATATATACCCAGGA
Organism: Delphinus delphis; assembly: GCF_949987515.2. NCBI lineage: Eukaryota > Metazoa > Chordata > Mammalia > Artiodactyla > Delphinidae > Delphinus > Delphinus delphis. Next base: position 131,636,144 of record NC_082687.1, read on the forward strand.
GTGGAATTGCTGGGTCATATGGTAGTTCTTCTTTTAATTTTGTGAGAAACCTTCATACTGTTTTCCACAGTGGCTGCTCCAACTTACAGTCCCATCAACAGTACACAAGTGTTCCCTTTTCTCCATATCCTCTCCAACATTCGTTATTCATGTTCTTTTTGATGACAACCATTCTGACCGGTGTGAGGTGATACCTCATTGTGGTTTTGATTTGCATTTCCCTGATGGTTAGTGATATTGAATATCTTTTCATGTGCCTGTTGGCCATCTGCATTTCCTCTTTGGAAAAATGTCTGTTCAGTTCTGCCCATTTTTCATTGGACTGTTTGTATTTTTGATGTTTATATATGTTGGATATTAACCCCTTATTGGTCATAACATTTGCAAATATTTTCTCTTATTCAGTAGGTTGTCTTTTTGTTTTGTTGGTGGTTTCCTTCGCTGTGCAAAAGCTTTTAAGTTCAACTAGGTCCCATTTGTTTATTTTTCCTTTTATTTCCTTTACTTCAGGAGACAGCAGGAACTATTTTTAAGCAGGGATCTGTAATAAGATCAGATTTACTTTTTTGCGAGACTGTTATGGCTGCTGAATGAAGAGGATTGCAGAGGGGCAGGAGTAACAGTGAGGGACCAACAATAAAACTAATGTGAAAGTGCAGGTAACAGATGAACCTCATTGGAATTAGTGTGGTGACAGGCAATGAAAATAGAAGTGGATGGATAAGCTAACACCAGTGTTCTAAAAAGGAGGCCAACCTATGAATTTAACCACAGGGAATGAATTTTAATATATGGGAAAAGGTGAAATATAACACTGTAGAGAGTCCAGATTGGACAATAGTAAGTGATCACTAAGGACCTTGTGCACCTAGAGCCAGTTCGAGTCCTGTGAGTGTTCTGTATCATTACAGAGACCTAGTTGTATTCTATCTTGACTTCTTACTAGAATATTTTGTTTAAATTAAAGCTGCGTCCTCAGAGTTAGATACAAACTCTTAATAATTTGTTGCTGATATATCACTTATAACTCTCCACAACAAATTTATTTTATTTTATTTTATTATTATTATTATTTATTTTTTTGCAGTACACAGGCCTCTCACTGTTGTGGCCTCTCCCGTTGCGGAGCACAGGCTCCGGACACGCAGGCTCAGGGGCCATGGCTCACAGGCCTATCTGTCCCGCGGCATGTGGGATCTTGCCAGACTGGAGCACAAACCCGTGTCCCCTGCATCAGCAGGCAGACTCAACCACTGCGCCACCAGGGAAGCCCAACAAATATATTTTAAAATCTATCCTTTCCATTTAATAGCATTCAGCAAATATTTATTAAATTTTTCAGGCGCTGTGCTCAATGATGGTAAAATGAAAGTACACATTACCCTCATACCTATCGCTGTCTAATGGTGAAACCAGATAAACAATTACAGTAAAATGTAACGTGATTTGTTATTGCTTAATCAGTAATGATACTTGATGGAATAAAATATTTTAAGATGATACAGGGAGACGTAAGAGATAGTAAGCATGCAGACATGGCACATATGTAAATTTGAGGGGATGCATGAAAACAAAAAAGAAGTGGTAATTTTCCATGGAGAAATAACACAGTTTACAAAGATTGTAAGTTGACAGATAAATAAGAAATTTTGGAAGCAATGAAAGAGATTCAATAATGTCTGCAGCATAATATGGCTATGGGGTGGTAGGTAGTTGGGAGTGAGATGAAGATTTTAAGTAATGAAAGGTGTTATTTAAATAGAGTTCAGTTCATCAAAAGCCACAGAAGCCACAATAAAGACTTTGGACTTGATCCAAAATAAAAAAGAATACTACTGAAATATTTCAGGGAGAAATATCAGTATTTGCATTTTAGAAGTATAACTGAGGCTCTGATGATGATAGTGGGCATTAATTAGAGAATCAAGGATGGAATCAGTCAAACTGGTGAAGAAGCTGTTGAAAAGTCAGAGGCAAAAGGCAGTTGATGTTATCTGCTAGGATGATGTTTAAAAATATTTAAAATAAAATCAACAAGACTTGGTGACAGTTTGATGGCCTGGGTTGGTTGGGCTATTGGGAGAGAAGAAAGTAAGTCCCAGTCAAATGTCCTCCATGATTTCTGCTGTTCATCCTGTGATGAAGACGTGGGTATGGTAAGTGGACTTGATTTGCTGGGGAGAAATAACATGAAGAAAATCAATGTGTATTAAACACCTGAAGTGTACCTATTTTACACCCAGCATATGGAGAACACAATTTATGCAGAATCAGACCTAATGGACTACAAGACAGTACTCTTTTCGGCATACCAAACACTGGCTGACACTCGCTAATACTAACTGGCTCTTTCATAATGATCCCATCAGAAGACGGTTTTCCATCATGCTGAAGAAATGAATTAGCAAAATATATGTTATTTATAGGAAGTTCACAAAAGGAAGGAAGAATGTCAAGGAATTGAGAGTAAAATTGACTACTGATAAAAACTGAAGATGAGTGCTAAAAAGCATAGTTTTTAGTACTCTGGCAAAGAGGCAAATCATAAGCAGTTCTCAAAAGCCGATTACACTTAACTGCAAAATGAATTAAAGCGTGCTAAATAGGTCAGCATTATTTATCTATCATCTTTTCCAGTTCATGAAGTGAAAAAGGTGAAAAGTCAAGGCTACATTATTAAATTCTAAATTAAGATTTAGAATTAAGAGGAATTAATTAACAACATTAAGATTATTGTTTCTGAGTACAATGAAAGCTTTAAAAGGCCATTTTCTCCTTTTACCCATTAATTCTCTAAAACATACTACAAGATGAGCATATAAAATCTATAAAATATAGAATGAGAAACAAAGAAGACTAAGTAAATTTAGTTTCTAATTTCTTCTCCTGGATATTTGTGTGCGTAGGCCTCTGAGGTAAGCCAGAAGGATATGGAAACCAGAACTTAGCAAGTGGTGGCACAAAAATCAAAGGAAAGAAATAACGTAGGATGCAGAAAAGATGTAAAACTTCAGAGCCAGGAGAAGAATTTGCCTAAATTTTATAACTTTAAGTGGAGCCAGCAAAATTAAACCTTGCTGGAGGGAACTCCAGAGAAGTGACATGTTTTAACTTCAAGATGCTGCAAACACACCATAAAGCATATTTTTAAAAAGTTTTTCAGTTCAAGTAGGTACTGGAACAACTAAAAAAGATGGTACGATATATTCATTGTCCTTAGAAAGTTTGGAGAAGAGACGTATATTTAGAGGAAGGTACTTACATGTGCCTCTCATAGAAGAATGAGTAGCATCAGTGGATGGGGTGTGTAACCATTTTATTTCATCTTTAGTCCTCATATGAGCTTGTAGCTATTCAGAAGAGGTTACTTATCATCCTATATCTAAACTTTACTCTTCTCTCCATAAAGAAGACCTCTTGCTTTCAGCCAACAGCTGGTCCAGTGTTCTGCCTCATACTGCTGGGATATTTGTTATATGATATTCACAGAGATGAAGTCAAGGTTATGGTCTAAAGTAGCATTCTCTTTTATCTATTAGTAATATGGATGTATAGGTTCAGCTACTACTTAGTGTGTTTTTAGGATCATAATGCATTTGAAAGTATTTAGAATGTAACAGCTCACTTTTTCTCTTCTTCTGTGAGGAGAATGTAGAAGGGATAATTAATGAAATTGAGTATACAGATTTGCCTACATTGTGGATATAATCAACCAATTTTATATACCATATTGCATAATTCCCTCCTTGCATAATTAGTTATATATAAAATCTAGAGTTATTAGCCTAGTGACATCCTACTGTGTTTCTTACAGTGAATATTTAATTTCAGTGATGATGAAATACAATTTTTATCACAGAGTTAGGCAGTCATTTATTCATGATTCATTTCATGATTTCTCCTTTCCCCACTGATTTGAAATGCCCACTCTGACAGAAACATGAGTGCCCATGTATTTACTTTGGGGCTGCCTATTTTCTTTCTTTGATCCATTAATCTATTCTTCTGTGAACAAACTAATCTCTCAACTATTATCACTTTAGAATTAGTCCCTCTTTGATTATTTTCTTTGTGTTGGGCAAGTCCATCTCACCCCCAACTCATTACTTGTCAATATTGCCTTAGCCATTCTGCATTCTTTGAATGTCCATTTCAATTTTTGTTTATCAAATAATATGGGGAAAGAAAAACCTACAGCCATTTAAATTGGATTGTCTACTAATTATTTTCTTATTGTAGTGTCTATGATCTGCAAATAAGTGATGATTCAGTGGTGTTAGTAGACCTTCTCATCTTTTTCCCTCCCCCCCAAAACTTCCTATGTTCACCATTACATAAGATTTGATAATATAGATACCATCTATCTGACTAAAGAATTTACCTTTTATTCTTAATTTTCTAGGAATTTTAATCAACAATGGATGTTGTAATTTATCAAATATCTGTCCCTAATTTAATTAGATGATGTTAAGTATATTTCTCTTCATCTTCTAATATGATTTATTACACTAACTTATTGTATAATGTCAAATGACCCTAGCCTTATCCCAAGTAAACCCAATTTGTTCATAACTTAGATGATCATAAAGTAATTGGTCATGATTATATTTATGAATTGCTCTGATTCTTCCATATAGACCAAGTAAACTAGAATAGATAAACCAAAAATATGGTGATAACTCCCACAGCAAAGCTAGATATAAAATTATGCTTGAGTCTGTGGTTCTATTTCTGTTTTGTATATATATTCATTTGTATCATTTTTTTTTAGATTCCACATAGAGGCAATATCATCCAAAGAGGGGGAGGAGAGTGATAAATTAGGAGTTTGGGATTAACGTATATACACTACTATATGTAATATCGATAACCAGTAAGGACCTACTGTATAGCACAGGGAACTATACTCAATATTTTGTAATAACCTATAAGGGAAAAGAATCTGGAAAAATATATATATGTATAATCATCTTGTTATACACCTGAAACTAACACAACATTGTAAATCAACTATAGTTCAAAAAAAATAAATAAAAATTTTAAAGTTCTGGCCGAAATTTAAAAAGAAAAAGAAAATTATGCTTGTGAACTTGAAACCACTGATAGTCTATATGACATGTGTGGTATCAGCAACAATGAAGTAGGAAGGAAAAGGAAAGCAACTGTTCATAATGCCCTTATTTACAGTAGAACCCCAAACCTGAAAGTGCATTGGGCCAGTCTAAAAATATCATCTGCTCTATTAGGACCAAACTTTCAAGTCAGTGCAAGAGGACAGCGATGTGATAACGTTTCAGTGTATTAGAGCACTCCATACAGGTAAACTCCAAAAGTTAGCAAACTTAAACTCCCTTCCAAGTAAAAGTCTTACCACACAGGAGAAACAGTTTAGAGAAAAATCCGAATCATATAGGACAATTATAGTACAGGGAAGGGAAGAGAATGTTCAGATAAAAGCAAGGGAAAGAAATCTAGAAGGCAGTTAGAAAATATGGTTATTTTTTCCTATTACCTTCTCACCCAACAGTAGAGAAAACTCTAGAACCCTGATTCTAGAAACGCCCATCTTGGCCCACACTCTTTTCTAAAAGTATAGGGAAACTAAGTGCTCATGAAAAATTAGCAACAGGAAAAGATTGCAATCAAATCCCATACATATCATATAGAGGATTAGAAGATAATAAGAGCAGAATTTTAACCCTACTAACAATGAAAGTATTCAAGAAGACATGCCTAAAGTGTAGACAAAAATTACAATCTAATATTTTTAAAAGAATTAAAGATACTATGAAATTTAGTGCAGTTTTGAAAGAACAAAATAAATTAGAACTTTAAAAGCTTAAAAATAAGGAGATTGGAGAAAAGGAAGATTGAAAATAAATATCATAAAATTTAAGGAATAAGTAGAAAAAAAGAAAAATACTTGAGAAATGAAGACTAAATCTATATAGAAACCAAGAGCAAATAAACAGAGTGGAAAAATCCATAAAACACATAACAACAAACAACAATGGGTCAATGTGGCTGAATTAAAGGCAAAGAAGGAAAGAGTAGTAAGAGATGAGTTCAGGAAGGTTGCAGTAACCCAGATCACTTTAAACTCATTCCAATGCTCTATTGCCATGGGTTTCCTGTGTATCAAATCATAATAGGGGCTTCCCTGGTGGCGCAGTGGTTGAGAGTCCGTCTGCCGATGCAGGGGACACGGGTTCGTGCCCCGGTCTGGGAAGATCCCACATGCCACGGAGCGGCTGGGCCCGTGAGCCATGGCCGCTGAGCCTGCGCGTCTAGAGCCTGTGCTCCGCAATGGGAGAGGCCACAACAGTGAGAGGCCCGCGTACCACACACACAAAAAAATAATAAAAAAAAATCGTAATACATTTCATTAGCCAACCCCAAGTGGAATGTGTTAAAATAACAATATAATAACAAATAATAATAAAATGACTTAAAGGATAAGAAAAATAATTATTATGATTCTGTGTGTTCACTGCTCTCAAGTTAGCATCCATTCAATATTCAAGTTGAGATGATGAATATGCCGCTAGATATTCCATATTTCAGGGAAATGGTTCAGGCTGGAAATGTAATCTTGGGACTCACCAATATAGATGCTTTTTTAAACCATGAGGCAGATTAAGATTATGTAAAGAGTGCATATATAGAGAAAATAGGAGAGGTCAAAGAGGACTATGCCCTGGCACCAATGCCATGCCTAGCCATATTGGAGTTTAAGGCAAAAATAAAAATTAGTATTACTAATTCTGTTTTATGCCAATTCATATTTATAAATATACAATTTATAATTACATATTTTGTTTGCCATGGATTTTTGCATGAATTTTTTTAAAATATTGAAATAATTTTAACTTTGTTACTAAGTTTTTGGCACTCCTTTAAATTTTGTGCCCAAGATGAGTCAGTCATTTGCATTACCGTAGTCTCAACTTTGCCTATAAATAAATGTGATCATAAGTTTTATTCATTTTTAATAAGATGGGAGAAAAATAAGACCATTTATTTATAAGATGGTCAAATGCTATCTTTATTCTAAAAGAAATGATACAGTAAAGACAGAAATGATGATGTAAGACAGAGAGATGTGGAGAGCACCTTGAGAAAAGTCCTTGAGCAATTAGCAGGAAAGTGACCATGTGAACAGCTGTTAGGATTGGCTGTAGCTAGGAACATGGACAGCTAATACATTTGGAACAGGAAAAAATGGTGGAGTATATGGGAGCAGAAGTGGGAGGTGATTTGATATAGCAGTACAAGTTAATGTTATCCTCTGATTGCTTCTATTTATCTATGAAATAGAAAGTGAAGTTGGGAGCTGGGAGTGTGGATTGTGGAGGAAGTGTTAAAGGAAAAGGAGAAATGATAGAGAACAAAAAATATGAAATAATTATCTCAGCCACGAGGAAAATGGAAGACATAATGGGATAGGGAAATCTATGATGTTATGTTCAGCTGCATGGGTGTAGCCATAGAGCAAGTGTCCAAGGAATGTCCCATAAAAAATCAAAATTCTATATTTCAGAGAGTGGGATGGATTCCTCCATGGCATTACTGTCAAATAGAAATGAAACAAGATTATCCCTATCTTTCTACTTTTGGAAAGTCCCCCTTTTCCCAGTAAATGATAACATCTGCCAAGATTCAGCTAACATAGTTGTGAAACTTTCTCCAGTTCCCAGGTAGAATTAAGTTTCCTTGCAAAGCAGTTTCATATCATGTTATAGTCGTTTCAAAATTGACACTTATCACATTAAATACAAATAGTTTAAAATGACTAATCAGCTCTATCATTTTCTCTGACTCACTGGACAAAAGAAATTTATAGTAGGAATGAGTTTTATTCGTTGGTGCTGTTGAATAAACTAATGAAGAATGGGACATGTGCATTTCTGTTTAGGATATGTGAAAGCTGGAATGTTAGATGACCTTTGGAAGTTCCTGGCAGCCATATGATTTTGCATTTATATTTTGTAGTAAAGTATTCGGAGTAGATTTCAAACTGTTTTTGAGATGGATTGATAGCTCATTTTGCAGACGGTGTTGAATGTTGCTCCAGCAGGCAGAATACGTTAGCCTTCAGCTTAGAAAGGGAGTGGCAGCATATCTATTTCTGTAATTCCAAGCAAGTAATCAGTTCATTGAGGAGAGTAACAGGCTAAGACTTCAAACAAACTTAACTCAAACTGCCTAGCCTCATGCTTAGTTGAAAAATTCTCTAACAGTGCTGTGTTGCCTCCTGCTGAGAGATTTTGCTCTGAAAAATAAATGTTTTGCTAATTCTTCCATTGAGTGCTGTCACATAACCCATCTCAAGGCCAAATTTAGAGGCAGGTCTGATTTAGAGAGAGAGAAAGGGGGAGCTTTTTATTTCCTTTATACAACTACAGTCCTCTCCACTTGTGAAAAAAGATACCTGAGTCTGCCAGTCATCCATTGTTTATACATTTTGGATGACCCCCACTGGGCTCTAAAAATTTTCACCCACTACATTTTATTCATTTTTTTCCAGAAGTCACTATAACTTTATTCTCCAGACACCTAGACCGCAATCGGTTCCCTTAAAAGCATATTTGTATTGTTCCATTGCTCATATACAGTTATAAAACACTATAATGTATTTTTTTTTAACCCAAGGGCAAACAATTTCAGCCTTTGTGGTTTGATTAATACCAGATTCTGACTGAGGGACTATTGAGTAAAATATCACATAATCACATCTTCTTGCTTAGATTTTCAGTAATAAACATATCCATGTTATTTTCAGTATGATTATGAAAACTTTCATGTTTTTTTCTACCTGCTCAAAGGGCCATGCTCCTGATTAGGAAATGTATAAACCCCTATTCTGGTTATTGTTAAGTTCACCACAGATAGTATAAAGGGAAGGCTTACAAAAAAAAAATCTGATGTTAATTATTCTATGAAAGATAATATATTAAATTATTTTAATACTTCTATTCATAAACATAACAATAATTTAAATGTATTATTTTTAATACTTAATTACTATTGTAATAAAAATACAGCACAATGAAAAAATGTATGCTTATTTTCTTAGTCATTTTCTTAGTCACCGTAATTATAAGAAGTGAATCTCCGCTCAATCTTTTTATCTCCCAAATGTTAATGGATTTAAGTAGGAAGTGAAAATTTGCTATAGTTAATTTTTTAGGTTATCATTAGTCCCTTCTAATTTTTCAATAAAATATAAACATACAGAACTTTAATTTATTGGAAATAATGAAGAAAACCTTATTCAAATAACAATAAAACACCTTTGTCTTTAGCAAATAATTGATGGAAGGTATATCTGGGGAGCATGGGCTACAGAACTCTGAAAGTTCTTACTTTGAAAAATTTGAGTCTCTCAATTTAGGAATAATACCTAAATACTAATTATAATGGGCATGCATTTTAGTAAAGAAATAAGAGATCCAATTTTTGAGAAATATGAAAAAAATATCAGTAATAATTCATCCTCCACAGACATTAAGTAAGCATCAATAAGTGTTCCACTATATTTATTGAAATGCACAAATATTACAGGCATATGCTATTTCAATTTATACATTTACACATTTACACATTGTATACAATTTATACATCACATTGTGATGAAGTTCAAAACACCAGTAAACTGAGAAATAAACAAATGAAAAGAACAGGCAGGAGGAGGGGCAAAGGAATTGAAACATCTGCAGCCTGGATCATCAACTCCTGAGTCGTCCAGATTTGTCTATACTCTACTGTTAGAAATGCATCTTTGTGCTTATTAATGTCAAACAAGAACTCTTACTTTCTGATTAATTTGAAGATACAAGCACCAATTTCTTGATACCACTACTAATATGTATAGCATATAAATTTTTAAATCATAAAACTAATATGTAATATAATATTGCAGGGAGAATCAGTGCCACAGTACTAATAAATTTAAAAAGTTTACATAGACATGAACTCCTAGTGTCCTTTGAACACTCGGGTATCTGTACTTAATCCAAATGCATTGCTCCAGAATGCTGTGATAAGTAAAGTTGTTTATTTTACCTCTGAGATAGTAAGTTGTGTAAAAATTGTGTGTGTATGAATTTGCCAATGATGGATCTCATCATTAGACATGCATATGCCTTTTGCCCACATTGCTAAGTTACAGTAACAGTGCTAAAGATAGTTCATAAATGAAATGCATTTTCACAGAGGTAGATATATACCACTCAAAGTTTGGCTAGTTTGTAAATACAGTTCATTCTGAATCACTGTGGTGGTTGGAGACACTGGCCCTCCACACACTCAAAAACCCTTGTGTAATTTATATTCAACCCTCCATATCTTCGGTTCCTCTGCATCTGCAGTTCAGCATCTGAGGATTCAACCAACCCTGGATCATGCAGCACTGAAGTGTTAACTATTGACAAAAATGTGTGTATAAGCAGACCTGGGCAGTTCAAACCCATGTTGCTCAAGGGTCAACTGTAGTTGGAGTTCTCATTAAACTCCCAAATTCCTCAATAAAACACCTCAATACATTTTAATCAGCATGTATATACACACATGTATGAGTGTATGTGTGTGCATACATGCATTCACACACATATTTATTTATATATATCCCCTCTAAAATGAATCTAATTTACTGATTTCCCTTTCAAATTGGCTAATATATTATTGCTGGGCATATAACATTTCTTTGTGTCTTTTTTGGTTTTATTTTATTTCATAATCTATTAGTAATTTTTTCATTGTAGATATGTCCTATGCTGTATTTTGACCAAAGCCAAAACTTCCAAGTTATTTTAGTGTATAATTTCCTGTCGCTGAAAAATTGCAGGACAAGTGCACCTCTAAATCACGCAGGCTGCATTTTATCAGTGGACTCCATGTTGAATATTTTGCTGGCTTAGATGGCAGACTTATTCTAAAGTTCCCATGAATATTATGTAATTAAATTTCAACCGAAGTGGTTGATAGAACATCAGATAGTACTAAGGCAATTACATACTTAAATTTATAAAGCATTTTATTTATTGAAAACCATTTGCATGGATGAATGATTGAGTTTACAAATATTTTGAATTTTTTATGTTAAGGACATAATGTTCTAGCCACAAGCCATTTTGAGCATACCCCATGCTCAAGATCAGGTGGACAAAAATACACGTATGATTGTTAGGTCATATGATTTCCCAGTTTTGTCAAACAACCAAATGGAAAGCCATATACAAACATCTAAAGTAAATATCTAACTGACTAGACAAACTTTAGAAGAGAAGGAAGAGCACTTCATTTTATAGAAGCACAAATCTGAGACAGACTTCCCAAAAGTCCACCATTGTCTATCATTTAAATTTTAGCAATGTGTATAATTTGAAATGAAATAAAATGTTCAGATAAAAATACACACCACTCTGGGGAATCTCCTCAGCTACCAAATCACAAGCACATCTCTAGCATCTACTTGAAATTTATGCCTAAGTTCCCAAATGTAAATATATACATATACCCATATGTATATCTATAGACATGTGAGTATATATGTATACATACCTATGTATATCTATACATGTATGCATATACATATTTAATATTGAACAAATATAAAACCTCAAAATAACTTTCATGTTTGCATTGAGTCCTCTGGGTTAGAAACTTCAAATGTCACCCAATATCTACCTCTTTACCCACAATTAGAATATCAAATAATTCAACCAATTAATATGTGTCTTACAGTTTTAAGAACTGGAACTCTGTAGATAATACTTTACTAATCATGGAAATACATCTATTTTTTACATTAACATATTCCCATTAAAAAGAGAACATAAAACTTTCAAAATGACAAAAAACTAATAGGCAAATAAGGCTTTAAGAGGAAGAAGAGGAGTCATGAAGTTAGAAATATTCTTCCCTCTTCTTTGCATTTATTAGTTACCTTGACAATACCAACTCTGGCTTTCCTGCTCCCAAACCATAAAGGTATGGATATCTATTTGTCTATCTGTTGATTTGTCTGTCTATCTATTTATCTACCTCTGTCACTTGAGGTTTTATTTATACATTATCTTCAATAGAAGACTATGAAATGTATCAAAATGGGACAAGTGGTTGAATAATTTATATGTACAATTTCTATTTTCCTCAAGCTGTTCAGAAGGAGGTGCAGATTCGTAATCACAAACTTTCACCTCCTATATAAAGCTAAGTGATTAAAATACCTCCTAGTCAGTGAGAGTTAGCATGAGGTAAGAGCAAAGAAATTCATTTGAAGAGACACATTTTAAGGTCTGGAATAAGAGACTAAATATATATGGTAATATTCATGATTCACTTTATATGTTGCTTCTATTCACAATACTTTGTATATTTGCATATAATTTATTTCAAGCAATGATTTGAAAATAGAATGTTGAAAAATATTGGTCAGTGGTTCATTACATAATTTACCTAAATGCCGCTCTTTATTGCCAAATTAAAGAAAAATAGCTGCCATGTCAGTAAGTTAGCTTATATTTTATATTGGGTTTAATATCAATACATACACAAAGCTACCCCCAGGATCTCCTGATTTTTAGTGACACCAAGAGTTCTTGAAGGAGTAAAGAAGTGTACTCTAGTCTCAGGGTACTCAGGGTTATTATTCACAGTACTGGTTATACAATATACCCTGCTTTTATGGTTTAGCTCCTTCTGTGCTTCGGAACTCTTTTTCACATCTATTTCACTATTTGTTTTCTGTCCAAGAACAGCCTGTAGTTGTTCTGCATGAGCTAAGAAGGGAATATTTTTAAACCTCCTTTGACTACCAGGAAAAGCAGAAAGAAAGCAATTTTAAAGGAAAAAAATCTGCATTTACTTTTTGCTTTAAATACATATGAAAGACAGTTTAAGAAGCTGTGCACTCAACAAAGAATAGATGATTATTTTTTCGGTGTCACTCACCAGGAATACTCAGTATTCATTTCTGCGTCCAGTCTTTCTGAGAACCAGGTGAGTATCTACAAAGTAGCCAAAAAGATGTGTACCATCTTCTAAGGAATTATTTTAATTTAGGAATTTAGAAATATTTCAAGTTACTTGAAGTGAAGAAATGGACATAAATTATAAACAATAAAATTTACCAGTTATTAAGCATAATGTATCATGAATTGTAGTTTGTGGGTCTTGTGTTAACTATCATTCTTGAAAGCTTCAACTAAGACTAAAATATTCGACAGTTTGGTTCTGCATAACTTTCTGTGTTTGACTGTATTGCAGATGTTGCTTATACTATCCTGGGAGCCAGTATTGAATTTTGACTATAGAATTTTGACTATCTATAAGAAGTTAGCACTGTGCATGATCTTACTGTGCAGACTTCTACCATACACCAGCTTAAAAGCTAATCTAAGACCTATTATTTCATTTGTGAAGAATATTGTCTCTTTGGGAATGAATGGGGAATGGTGAAGAGTATTATCAAAAGAAATGTGTATGGTGTGGGATACCATAAAGATCCATAACCTCAGAAAATCTTCTTTCTGAGGTATTTTCCTCTGTCCTTCTATCAACCAACTGCCATAACAAATACCACAAAATGGGTGACTAGACACAAATTTGGGGGGTACACTTTAGTCCACCCTCTGTTCCTCCAAGATTCCTATTCATTGCACATTCACAACATATTCACTTCATCCCAGCATTCTCAAGTCATAACTCATTTCAGCACAAGCTCTCTAAGTCCAAACTCTCATCTATTCTTAACTCAAAAAGTTCCAAATTATATCATCTGAATCAAGTTCGGGTGAGAATCTGGGTATGATCCATTTGCAGTGTTTCTGCAGGCTTAACATTCTCAAGAAACATGTCAATTGCACACATATGTCAAGGGGATCCATGCCTTCAGACTCAAGGGATCTCCACAGATCCTTCCTGGGCAACTTCATCTCTATTTCTGGCTTCAGTTGATGATTTATTGGATCCATAAGTCACATATCTAATAATCAGCAACAAATTGTCCGCCTCATCCTTGGCATTCTCTCCAGAGTATTATGTAGCATTTGTTGAGAGAAGAATAGGCTGAGAATTTACAAAATATCAAATTCTGGTTCTGTTTTGCTTAAGAGTTTCTTCCTCAATTTATCTCTTTCTTCTCATATTTTATGAAAACAACAAAGAGAAACCAGACTACACCTTCAACATTTTGCTTGTAAATGTCCTCAGCTAAATGTTCAAATTCATTGCTACCAAGCTCTGCTTTTTGCCCAACAATAATACACAATTCAGTCAATATATATTTTTTTGCTCCTTTATAAAACAAATTGCCTTTTCTACAGTGTCAAATAATGTTTCTCCTTTCCTTCTGAGACCTCAACAGAAGTACAGTTTATGTCAGTATTTTCACCAACAGTCTCTTCAAAGCAACATAAACTTTTTCTGTCATGAGCCTTAATATTTGCAGTCTCCACCCATTATGCAATATCAAGGAAACTTGCACGTTTCAAAATATTTGATAAAGAAGCACCCCATTTCTAAGTACCAAAATCTGTATTCGTTTTCTAGGGCTCCCATAATTGCATATCACAAGCTGGGTGTTCTGAAACAATAAAAATCTATTCTCTCATAGTTCTGTAAGATAAAGTCTGAAATCCGGGTGTCAGAAAGACAACGCTCCCTTTGAAGATTCTAGGGAAGAATCTTTCCTTGCCTCTTCAACTTCCGGTAGCCCCAAGTGTTCTTCGGCTTGTGGTAGCATAACTCCAAACCCTGCCTACCTCCACCTTAAAAATGGACTTCTCCTCTGGATGCTTGTGTCCTTTCCTCTTCTTATAAGGACACCAGTCATTTGATTTATGGTTCACCCTAAATTTAGTATGATATCTTCTCAAGATCCTTAACTAATTTTATCTGCAAAATGCTTCTTCCAAATACAGTTACATTTTAAAGTCACAGCTGAAGTTCCAGCTGGATGAGGGGGGGAGGGAGAGAGAAACTAGTCAAAACACTATGTCTTCTTTCCATAAGGTAAGCAATAGCAAATAGAGTTAAAAGCTGTTGAATTTGCGATTAAAATGCAACCTTCCCATTTTTTTCTATTTTAATCCAACATACACAGTACTACCTTCAACACACCTGCATGGACAGATAAGTACCAAGCATCTATAGAGGGAGAGACTAGAAAGTCTCTGGAAATCCTGGCTTCTTTGGATTTGGTCTTTTCCTAATGGAGTTATTTTGAAATACTATGAGTTTCATAAATATAAGACACATTCAAGTATATGTTTCTATCCGAAGTCAACCTCCTTTTTTTCCTGTTAAATATATACTTTTGTCTCTAGCCCTAATTAAAAACTTTTACTTAAAATTACTAACATTTTGAAAATATTTTCACTGAGGCTGGAAAACCTGAGGTTTATTTCAAACCAGAAAGTAGACTCAAATTTTTCAAATTATAAAATAAGCCCTTCACCACTTGTAAGAAATTAAACACAAGCACAAAACACACACGCACACACACACACACACACACTTTCTTCTAAGTTCTATAAGGAAGGTTGCCAAATATGAAACCCTCCAAGTGAATTCCAAGTGAGTGATTTACAAAAGCAGGAATTATTTTATAATGCTGAAAAGGATGCTAGATAAGTTTGATTCCAGCCATATAGTTTATATTTGAAGACAATGAAGACAAAGATATTGAATTTCCCAAAATCACACAGCTAATTAGTGACGAGGCTGGAATTTTAAGTACTTGGTTTTATAGACTAAGTCTGCTGACTTCTCTCACTTGCAGAACAAGCCCTTTGCTTGCTACTGATAGTGTCTCATAAAAATGACAAGCACTTTACCTTTCTCTGCTTCTCTGAAATGTTCATGCTGAGTCCTGTGATTCATATGCTGATCTGCCTTTCTCCCTGAAAGTCTCACCAGCATGGTGAGGGGCCTGCACAGCGTGAGTTGATGCTGAGGTTCAGAATGTTTAACCAGACTCATCTATTTAAAAGATATTAGATAAGAACAATCAACTCATTTCTTTATGAAAGAAAACCAAACCATTATTTCTATGTCCAACATTATGGGACTATCTAATTATATACAAGAAGGGTAGCAATGTTAATAATGTCTGTTTGGTTTTTTTTAACTTTTTATTTTATGTTGGAGTATAGTTGATTAACAATGTTGTGTTAGTTTCAGGTGTAGAACAAAGTGATTCAATTATACATATACATGTAACTACTCTTTTTCAAATCCTTTTCCCAGTTAGGTTGTTACATAATATTGAGCAGAGTTCCCTGTGCTATGCAGTAGGTCCTTGTTGGTTGTCTATTTTAAATATATCAGTGTGTACATGTCAATCCCAAACTCCTTAACTATCCCTCCCCGCAACCATTCCCCCGGTAACCATAAGTTTGTTCTCTGTCTGTGAGTCTGTTTCTGTTTTGTAAATAAGTTCATTTGTATCTTTTTTTTTTTTATGGAAGCAACCTATATAATGTCTGTTTTAATACATTCTTTTAAGGATCAAATGAGTCAACATAGTGAAAATGCCTGACACAGAGTAGGACATCGGTGAATCTTCATGTCCTACTTCATGTCTAAAATAACAGACATTGAGTCTAAGAGATATCAGGATAAACATAATCTAAGAGGTCGGAACTATTGACAGTATTTAGACAAAAGAGAAATCCAAGACTTATAACATTGACACTTTCTCAAATGTGTTCTTTTTGTTGCATAGGGTGGATTAGTAATTTGATAGTCATTGAATTTTAGAGCTGGAATGAACCTTAGTGTGTCCTAAATCTGAATCAGGTCTTCTCAGCCTTGGCACTATTGACATTTTCATCCAGATCGTTTTTGTTGCTGTTGTGGGGGAAGGGGTGCGGGGCGGGGGGGGGGGGGGGTGTCCTGTACGCTGTAGGTGTTTAGCAGCATTCCTGGTCTCTACTCACTAGATGGCAGTAGCACTCCCAAGCCCCAACCTGTGATAACCAAAACACATGGCCAAATGTGTGCTCTTGGGGGCAAAACTACCCCCAGTTGAGAACCACGTCTGGACTATCATTTTATTTATGAGAATCAGAAATATCAAGAATTTGGCTGGTGTCCTCTAAAAAGGCTGTGAACTACAGTGAACTGGAGAAGAAATTACAATGACCTAGGGAATCATGTGGATTTAGTTTGGGTTTTTCCTCTACTTCTTACTTTCAGTGTGACTTGGAATAAGTCACTTATCTGCCATTGTCTCAGTTCTCTCACTTAAAATAGGAAAACATACTTCACCTGCATTCATCATTGGATTCTGAGTGGATAAAATAGGATAGTGTTTTTAAAGGTTTGGAGGCAACCCACCTTCACACACAGGTGCCTGTGCACACAGATACACTTGTGTATTATTATCATCAATAATCTAAGTCAGGAGCCAGATTTTAAACCCAGTTCCCTTTATACATAATTTGATCCACTGAAGCAACACTGAGAGCTTCCTATAAAGCCATGTTATCAAGATATGTTTCAGCCACCAGCTACCTAAGAATAACCTGGCAATGCTTGCTAAAATGCAGATACTCAGGCCCATTCCTGGTTAATTTAATTTAAAAGTTTGGAGTAGATCTTTGACAATTCATGGCTAAAGGATCAACTTAGATGATTGTGCTGTTCCCTATTATTTTGGAATCATTGACATGCTAGTCGTTTTCAGATGCTTCCAAAATAACTTCTGTGATTTTCAAGTGTTATACTTCCTCAACCCATGATTTCCCCTAGCATCTTTTATTTGCCAAAAGATCTTATTGATATACAATTTTGACTGTCACTCCCCTACTAAATTTCTTCAAAGAGCCTCCTCCTCTGTAGTATAAAATGCAAACACACTGTCATGATACAATATTCTTGTATGATCTGTTCCTTTTTCTACTGATCAACCACGTCTCCTGTATCTTTTTTCTTCTTCATGTCCCTCTCACTTCCTGATGTCATCCTGCCTTTCATAGATCACCCTTCCTGAAATACATACCCCGGAACTCACACTTGAGGCTCCTAAAATAATAAACTTTCTGTAACTCTCAAACACAGGTGATTCTCACAAATGCTGTGCTTAGCAAATGATTGTCCTCTACTGCCCACAACATAAAATCCTGTCCATTTTTCTCATCTCATATGAAGCTGTCTACAGCTAGATGCCCTTATCTGACTTCCAGAGTGATCCCTACACACATTCCCCAATATTCCTGCTCTTTCAAAATCCATCCAGTATTGGTAGTATTGTAGCATAGTGAGTGTGTGTGTGTCCATGGACCATAGGATCACAGTGTTCACTGATGCCAGAAACGTACATCTCCATTCAATTATTTTGTATATAACCCCACAATTGACACATAGTGAAGATTCAGTAAATATTTGTTGGAAGAATGAATGGTGCTGTGATTAACACAAATAAAATTGAGATAAAATCATAGCCCCAAAAACGTACAAAGTAGTGAATGAGATGATTATACCCATAGATAAATATGAAATAGAATGTAATGAGTACTCCACCATCTTAATGGTATATATAAAATACTGTGGGAGCATAGAAACAGGACAGATAACCTTTATTCATCTCTGTTTCCAACTAGATTCAAAAGAGTTCTTTTGTGAAGTGATTGATTATAATATCTCATTAATCCATGGATAGCTCCTTTCTGAAGAGAACATGGTACAAATCAACTGTCATTATAATATATTTTAAAACACTGATATCAGGATTATCTCAGCCACAGAAATGGCTATTTCCAAAAAGAGTTATTTTTCCCTACTTCTCTCACCACTGATGTTTACTTTATATTGTGATAATATTACGTCTCCTTGGTGTAATGGTCTGCATTTTTCTTATTCCAAACTTTAGGCTCTCCTACCTGACTACCACATAATCACACCAGAACTAATCTCACATTTCCCCTAAAGGAGAGGCACTGTATAAATCTGATTTTCTTCTGAGGCCCATGCAGCTTTTAATTAACAAGATTTACTTACCACCGACTCTCTGTTGAACAATGAGTGGATATAAAAGTAATTAAAGAGACAACTTTTGAACAATTTGAGTATATACTTATGCACAAGTGATTCAAAGAAAGAAAATTACCTCCAGACTGATGTGGTTAATTCCCTCATTCTCTCTAATTTGGATATGTTTTTGATTCTTATGGAAATTTCCTTTTTCTGTTCCTTATTCGATCGAACCAACCGTTTCCAATGCAATCCTAATGCCTTCTGTTCATCTCATATCAAATAAATGTCATGTTCTAACATGAATGCTACAGAAATAAATGTGTTCATATTTACTCAGCATAAATAAATGGGAAACACATTAATTTATTTAAATAAGCTACATTATAATTTCATTTGATATATTCACCTAGCAGACTTTTTTATTTTCCTTAATTGAGTGATATGCTTTGTTAAAGATGAATCATTCAAAGAATAAATCATTCATTTATCAGAAAGTTACACGTGACTCTTTTCAGATATTCCCAAGCAAGATAAATCTCTCAAAAATCTAAAGTAGGAAATTAGGGACTTCCCTTATGGTGCAGTGGTTAAGAATCTACCTGCCAATGCAGGAGACACGGGTTTGAGACCTGGTCCAGGAAGATCCCATGTGCTGCGGAGCAATTAAGCCCGTGCACCACAACTGCTGAGCCTGCGTGCCACAACTACTGAAGCCTGAGCACCTAGAGCCCATGCTCTGCAACAAGAGAAGCCACCACAATGAGAAGCCCGCGCACTGCCACGAGTAGTAGCTCCCACTTGCCACAGCTAGAGATAGGCCGTGTGCAGCAACAAAGACCCAACGTAGCCTAAATAAATAAATAAATTTATAAACATAAATAATAAAGTAGGAAAATAGTAGACATTTTGTTTCTGGTTGATATATAAAAAGAGAAAAACATCATCTTATTATATTTAATGTATATATTGAGAAGCAACAAGGAACATTTGATTTTACAGAAAGTACCTTCAAGTGCTTGCTTAGAACTTTTTTTTTTTTATCAAAGATGCTGGTCAATACTTTATAGCTTTTCTGAGCTTATGCATTCTGATCAAACTTTGGAATATAAAAGATTAAACTTCTCAGCTAATTACATGCCTGAAGGCACATTAACAATGCAAGTGTCAATGCTCTGTTAAAAATTCATTCTGCATTTTTAAAACAGTCCTGATAGCAAAACTTTGAAGGCAAGAAAGTGGAAAGAGTTCTATTCTTATTTTAAAAGATAGCCTAGGAAACTTGAGAAACTGGAACTTCATTATTTCATATTATTGAAAATATCAGAGGTAGTATGAAATCAAAATGAATTTTTACATACTTAAAAATTTCATGGATCATTGAACTTTAGCAAGAGGACCTTAAGAATCTTTTGGACCCACCTTTTCATTTCACTACTGAGATTATTAAAGCATAAAAAGATTTTGACTTGTACAAAAGTAGACAGAGATAGGTCTAATCCTCAGAACTATAAACTCTTAAACCAGCATGCTTTCTGCAGTATCATTGCCTCTTAAAACTGCAGAACCTATTTTATAAGATGTTTGAAATATGTGCTGTCTGTTATGGACTGAGTTTTGTCCCCTCCAAAACTATGTTGAAGCCCTAACCCTCTGTACCTCAGAATGTGACTGTATTTGGAGACAAAGCATTTAAACAGGTGATTACATTAAAATGAGGCCTTTAGGGTAGAACCTAATCCAAACTCACTGGTGTCCTTATAAAAAGAGGAAATTTGGACACAAAGAGATACCAGGACTGCATGCACACAGAGGAAGGACCTTGTGAAGGCACAGGAGACAGTGGCCATCTGCAAGCCAAGGAAAGCAGCCTCAGAAGAAACCAAACCTGCTGACCTCTTGATCTTGGACTTCCAGCCTCTAGAACTGTGAGGAAATACATT
Organism: Delphinus delphis; assembly: GCF_949987515.2. Lineage (NCBI taxonomy): Eukaryota > Metazoa > Chordata > Mammalia > Artiodactyla > Delphinidae > Delphinus > Delphinus delphis. The sequence continues at coordinate 131,657,065 of NC_082687.1, forward strand.
TCTGTTGTTTAAGCCACCCAGCCTGTAGTACTTTGTTGTGTTAGCCCTAGCAAACTAATTCACTGCTAAATTGTGTAAAACACAATGTACATCTTGTGATAGAATTCCAGATACTAATTTTTTAAGTTTAACCTCTCTATAGAACTCTGAGTGCGTGTCAAAACATTCAATCTGATGAGAAAAGATTTTACTGTCTTAGATTAGGGGAAGTAATTTCCAGTTTACATTGAAGAATTCTTTCCATGAAACCAAAAATATAAAACTGAATTGGGTGTGTGGGGCAGATCAGATAAAACTTGAAAATTACAAACAGAGTTGCATATGTCTCATACTTGACTACATGACAAAAGTGGAAATTATTACGAAGATCAAAATGATAAACTGAATTCTACCTATTTGAGATTCTAAAAATATCAAAAATAATGTTGTTTATCCAAACTTTAAGTTAGAACCACTAATGTGTATTTCTAATTTTCATATTGACATGGTATGGACAGAATATTAACTAACCTTCAAACTTTTTTAAATAAAAATTCTTAAAGAATATAGAAATTTTATTTTTATGAAATTGTGATAGGAGCTAATATAGTGAAAAGAAATTTTGGCTTAAAGGCAGAAACCTAGAATTCTATTAGCCCATAATTAGTAGTATGATCATGCATACATGGCTTCCTTTTTCTGAGCCTCAATTGCCATATATCTAAAAAAAGGATTATTCTTTTTTCTTTTTTTGAGGATTTTTTTGATGTGGACCATTTTTAAAGTCGTTATTGCATTTGTTACAATACTGCTTCTGTTTTATGTTTTGGTTTTTGGCCGAGAGGCACGTGGGATCTTAGCTCCCCGACCAGGGATCGAACCCACACCTCCTGCATTGGAAGGCGAAGTCTTAACCACTGGACTGCTGGGGAAGTCCCAAAAAAGGATTAGTCTAAACAATCTCAATATTTATTTTTTTGTCCTAAAATTCATTCTGTGCTGAAAATAATAGCTTTATTAGAAAAGCTGATATTTCTGACTAGTTGAATATAAAAGTATCTATTAGTCCACCTTGGGAAAAAAAGAAAAAAAAAGAGTCTTTAAAAAAAAAAGTAAACCTTTTTAAGTTCTGTACTCTATAATCTTCTTATGAATCAGAAAGAGAAAGAGTGAGAAACTGGCAGATGTTTAATTCTTTAAGACCTTTGCACCCAATAATTCTCTCAAGGCATTTCCCAGGCTTTGCTGTGACAGCCAAAGTACACCTCAATGCTGTCTAATCAGACCGCTGTGCACCAAACTGAGAAGTGGATTTTGTACCTTTTTTTCCCCCCTACAGTTTCCTACAAATGGGACAGAGCAAGTGAGGGCAGAATTAAAACAGTTGCTGTAGAAAATCAGAGACATAAAACAAAAAACAAATGTTTTCTTAAGCAGTTGCTCTTTATGCACTTAACTAACCCAACTGAAATCTTACCTGGTCAAAATACTCCTAGTCATAAAGAGCTGTTGATACAGCACAGAGAGGGTGAAGGAGAGCATAACTGATTCTGAGTGGACATAATTTGAAATGATAAGAAATTTGGCCTAAGAGGTAGGAGCTATGTCTTGACTTTGCAAGTAGTTTATTAACGATGAGCCCTCAAATCAATAGGAGCCACAATTTAATATGTGTAAAATAAGTAGTTCATTCAATTATTCAATAAACATTTGTTGAAGACACAGAGGTGCCACACACTGGTGCTAGTTTCCTAATATTAGAAAAATGAAAGAAAGCTGCAATTCAATAATGGAGGCTGGGAAGTAAAATTATAAATGCAACCCCTGGGAAGGACTGTTATGACAGAGGTATGCATGCTGTTCTGTGAACATAAGTGAGGAGTATCTAACCCAGCCTGGAGGAAAATGATATTGCAAGCTTCCAGTATCACTGGCTTTTGTGCTGAGTCTAGAAGTATCAGCATGGCCTATCTATGCAGAAATGTTAAGGGAAAGCAGATTAGTGTACACAAAAGGATTGAATAGAAGAATAACTGCCAGGAAAGACTGAGCATGATGCTGGCTTAATATTTGTGTCCTCTAAGTTTCCATCCAAATCTATGCTATTTTAACCATTTCCTAACATGTATTTAAAACAAACAAGAAATGCAGAAATCTGTAGTCCACAGATGCCTGGATAAAAGAAAGGAGTGAAGATATTATAAAAAGATCTTCCCCGCCCACATGTCTAGAAAAAATTCATTTCTGGCACTGGGCCCTTCCAAGGGGGAGTACCCAGACTGTACTAAATCTTATTCTTTCCTATTCTATGTTCTCTGTTTACCTCCAAACACCATAAAATATGTTTTAAATGTTCTGGTGATATAAAAATGTAAATAAATGAATCAGTTAGTACACAATGCTCCCAGTTTTCATTGATGTTCTAGAAACCCTCTTCCTACCCCATGCTGTAGAGGCCATGATATTCTCGACCCTGCTTGCTTCAATTTTCCCATTTTAATACCAGATGTGACCAGTTCACCCTCTGGGTAAGAGCGCAAAGACTATAGAATTCTCCAGTGCTGTGGAGGGTAGTATTTTGGCTATGCAGTGAGTGAAGCATTCAATTTAAGTCACTACATTTTCTTTAAGGAATAAATGTCAACAGCTCGAGGAAAAGAGCTTCTTCGAAAGCAATGGAAATTCCAGCGGAGCATACGTGGGAAACAAAACTAGTGCTGCTTCAGCCCTGTTTGTTTTTGCCACCACTTACGACTTTACAAGAAAAATTCTGAGCTTGGAGAATATACCTACCCCTACTAGTATAGAGTCTATATTGTTTGTTAAAAATGAAGAAAAGTATTACTGGACAGTTCTCCAGCTGAGGCAACGTATTTTAACAAGGCATCTAACTTGGGGTAACTGGAGAGAAGTTGTCCTGTTCATATTCTCAGCAGGAGGATTGAACAGATAGATGGTGGAGATTTTTCTTGCCTGTGTTTGTGCATTAGGTCATCTAAACAAATGCTTATTTCAAAGGAAAGAGAAAGATCAATGGAAAATCTAATGGATGTGGGAAAAGAGTACCCTCTCTTTCTCCGTAGTGTGTGTGTGATGGGAGTGGGGAAAGGGGGGAGAGCTGGGTAAATTATTAGCCAACCGTCTTCCTCCCCAACTTATTGTATATCCAGGTAACCTTATAAAAGAGTCCTCTGAAATCTAAACCCTAAGTTACGTTTCAATTCAAATTGCTCTAAGAGTACTCATGCTTGATTTCGTAATAAGCATTTTAAACAGTTTCCATGTAATGCTATTATTTTTCTTCTGTATAGTATAAAATTCTAAAATTGTCTTTTATCATTAATTTCATTTACATATTTGGCCACATTGGTTGTTATATGATGAACATCTAGTAAGTACATAATTTTGATGTCACAAGTAAACGAATACTATTTTCCCTTAAAAATCAGGGTTTCACTGACTCAGTATTAATATTTACATATACAATAAAAAATAAGGATTATTTTTAAGCAAGGAAAAATATATTTGATGGGTTTGAATATGACAACTATATAATGGATCTATCGTGACCACAGCGAGTATGTTTTCTTAGGTCCAGAATTATATTCATCTTCTGAGGTTTATTTTGTCTCCTTAAACAGAAGGATAATATATCATAGTGAGCTTTTGACGTCCTTGGAGCAAGACCATTTTCTCAAATATTAACTCCCTTGCTTTACAAGAAACTACTCAGTATGTACTTTTGAGAATAACATTGACCTTTTTCACAGTGGTACTCTACTACCACATCTTATTTAATTCATTACCATCCCTTGCCTTTCTCTGATTTCTGTTTTCTAAAAGAATTCCACCCTCTAATTTGAAGCTATCTATGTCTTTTTGTTTAAGAAATTGTCTGAAGCCGTCATCCACATTAACTTTTCAGTAGGTTTGTGACTTCCAGTCTTTACACTGTCTGTGTTTCTGCTACTTGAAAAAAAAGCAGAGTAATAAATTTGACTAGAAATAATTTCCAATGTAGGCATAAATTTCTGAATTTTCAAGAGATCAGAGACAATTGTTTCACATATTATCGAGAAACAATTGTTTCACATATTATCCAGAAACAATAAATTATCCATTTATTATTCAATAAATGTTTACACAGCTCTTTATTTAGTGATACACTGTTTTGTTGTCACAAAAATATCCTACAATGAAGTGGCATAAATACAACAGAATTTTATTGGTCTTTTATGGAAAATGCCATAGTGGCAGTTGGTGTCACAGCAGATGCTTCTATACCACCCATCACACAAGAACCCTGATTCCTTCCAACTTGTTGCTCTCACATCCCTGATATGCTGTCCTCAGGTGCACAGGTGATGCTGCTCCCACTATCATGTTCACATCCCAGCCTATAGGAAAGGGGAAAGTGAGGAAGTAGAAGGCAAACAATATCCTAAAAAATATGCACTCAGGGAGTACATACATCACTGTCATTTCATTCTATTTGCTATAGCTAGTAGCATGCTCACACCTAACTAACTACAAAGAGACTCGGAAATATAGTCTCTAACATATGACCCCTTATGACCTCATGTTAACTCAATAAGATGCAAAAACCCTGTTTCCAAATAAGGTCACATTCACAGGGACCAGGAGTTAGGACTTGGTCTTATCTTTTCAGGAGACACTATTCAATCCACTACAAAGAAGAAATTTATTTATCATGAGATTCCTCAACTTTTTCCTCAGTGTTTTCTCCCACCCTTATAAACCTATCTGCAGCACATCTATCCTTAATATTTTTATTAATTTAATAGAACCCGGTATAAATTTCCCCAACCAAGTTTCACTAAATAACCTACGTCTAGGTTGACATCCATCTGAAAAATAGATTTAACCATCCTCATCCTCTCCCTTCCCCCATTTACCACCTGTATTCCCTCAGGCTTTGTCTTTAATTCTATCTCATCTTGAACATAAACAAACAAATGAAAACCCTGATCTCAAAATACACTCTACCTAAGAATTGTTTTTCATCCTTCCTTCTTACCTATACTTCCAAGGATTCCTCATATCACTTCCACTTTCCCAAATTCCAATTTATAACTTGGTCTAATCCACTGGGACTTTTACCTTGCCATTTTACTGAAGCTACTATTGCTGAAATGAGCAATGTCCTTCAATTGCCCAATCCATGGCTTACTTTAAGTTCTGATTTTACTTGACACACCTGTGATATTATATTCTGCTACCTATGACTTTCTTCTCTAATCTCTTTCTTTTTTGGCTTCTGGGATGCTACTCTTCTAATTTCTTCATTCCTTCCCTCTTTCTCTCCATGAGCTTCTCTCTCTCTCTTTCCTTCTTAAATGTTAGTATCTACTAACAGTTTTTGGCCTCAACTTTTCTCAAGCTCTATTTATACCAATGGCTACCACTGCCTCTGATATGCTGTCCACTTCCAAATATTTAGCCCCAGCCCAATCTTATATTCTAAGATTCAGATCTACTGTTGATCTTTCCCTGGATAAATTCCAGGCAACTGAAAATAGGATGTTAAAAACTGTACTCAATAATTCTCTTCTACTAACCAGTCCTCCACTTACATTTGCTATCCAGTTAATAATTGTATCAAGATAAGATCAGTAAAGCAATAGAGTCAGGATGCATAAAAAATAAGCATTTGGGCTTCCCTGGTGGTGCAGTGGTTGAAAGTCTGCCTGCCCATGCAGGGGACACGGGTTCGTGCCCCGGTCCGGGAAGATCCCACATGCCGCGGAGCGGCTGGGCCGGTGAGGCATGGCCGCTGGGCCTGCGCGTCCGGAGCCTGTGCTCCACAACGGGAGAGGCCACAACCATGAGAGGCCCACGTACCGCAAAAAAAAAAAAAAAAAAAAAAAAAAAGCATTTAATCTATTTATATATATTTCTATATACCTGTATATTATCCATGTCTATCTGTCTACATAAGTTTTATCTCTAATTTAGCTATCTATCTATCATTTATTTTAAGGATTTTTCCTTACACAATTCCTTACACGATTGTGGGGACATACAGTCTATGTGAGACTGATGTTTCTGTATCTGGTGTTGGAGACTGAGTTCTGAATGACAAGCAGTCAGAAAAGGGAAATGGAGGTAAAATGAGGAAAAACAAAGACAAACAGGAACCTGAGTATGAGCTGGAAATTATGAGGGTGCTCTGGAAACCCGTACCCTCTCTCATCATCTCCAAATCTCCAACTGGAGGATGGGTGGCCTGCAGGAGAAGCTATCACCCTTCATCATAGAGCTAAATACACACCTGACCTAGAGAAGCTAGAATAGGAGGCTCGGCAGGAGGTGGCATCGCTGTGACCCACCTACTACCCGAGCCCACCAGGTGAGCCAACAGGTAAATATCAACACGCACGACCTGCCACAACAACCCGCACCCACTCTAAAGTTTTGGAGCACAAGAAGAAGATGGCTGTTGCTTCATTTATTCCTTCCAGACTTTATGCAAAATATCTCTCATGGTTCATGCTGACCCAGAATTAGGCAGGGAAGGAAACTCTGACAAATATGATTCCATCTTAGCTCAGCTGACTTGCTACAAATCCATCACAATGTTATCAGTGTAATACACGAAACTGGAAGCCTTTCAACTTCATTTACACTCTTCTTCCTTATTCAAGCTCTCAGTAAATCCTGTCCTTTCACCTTACAACACATATATCATTCAGCACTGTGAATGCACCCTCACCTATTTTTTCTCCTCAGTTCATGTACGAATCACATTTTATCTTATTGTTAAAAAAGAAAAACTTTCCCTGATTTTTTTAACAAAGGCTTCATTGTCTTGCAAATTCATCCTCCACAGATTTATGTTCCATAAAAAAGTCTAGTTGTATTTCAATATGCTTGATACTCTCTATGATATACAGTGTCACAAAGGATAAATTCTAAATCAGGCCATACTCGTTCTCCCATTTTATAACCTTTGTCCACCCACCCAATACTCTGCCCTCCAGCCATACCAAACACATCATGAGATTTAAATATGTTAATTATTTTATGGTGGCTATATTTTTATTATACTTGTTATTTGAAATGTGGGTTAGGTATTTAGTTGTTAATACCGAAAAGCACTGTCAAAGGCTGATCACACATTAAGAGTATGGGATAAAGCCCTTTAAATCTGATCTCTCATCTTGAATATGACTACTTAAGTCCTACTTCTTAAAAACTTACATACACTTGACAATTTAAGAGAAGATCTGAAGTATTGTTTGGGAGACACCTCTGAAGTCTTTGAAAATGATTATTGACTAAAATACTTAGTCTCAACAAGATCAAGAGAAGTACCAAGCTACATGGGAGACAAGAGGTTTGAAAGGGAGCAAATTAGGAGAAATATGGAGTTAACATTTCCTCTAGAATCCAGATCTAAGAAATAATAGCTTATTCTGCTGTGCTTTGCATGTTTTGTGATCTCCATTAATGTTTATTTGCTTTATTTTCAATTATTATTATTGTTATTTTTATATATGTCATAAAACAAGTTTAACTTGCAAGGGAAGATGGCCCGAGATAAGTTAATTTTCTCTGGCTTTTCTATAATTGAATAGTTATAGCCAGAATATCAGGTCCATTATTTTGCAGGAATTTTGCATAATCAAAATACTAGAAAAAAGAAAGAAATATAGCCATTGTGGGAAATAGTTATATTAATGACTTCTACCAATCCTGGAAGATATGAGCTTAGGTAGTTCCCTCCCACAATACCTGAGCTTGACCATGTGACTTACTTTAGCCAATGGAACATTAGCCTACATGACATACACAGAGAATTTTTTTTTTATACAGCAGGTTCTTATTAGTCATCCATTTTATACACATCAGTGTATACATGTCAATTCCAATCTCACAATTCATCACAGCACCACCCCCACTCCACAGCTTTCCTCCTTTGGTGTCCATACGTTTGTTCTCTACATCTGTGTCTCTATTTCTGCCCTGCAAACCAGTTCATCTGTACCATTTTTCTAGGTTCCACATATATGCGTTAATATATGATATTTTTCTCTTTCTGACTTACTTCACTCTGTATGACACTTTCTACATCCATCCACATCTCAAAAAATGACCCAATTTCGTTCCTTTTTATGGCTGAGTAATATTCCATTGTATATATGTACCACATCTTCTTTATCCATTCGTCTGTCGATGGGCATTTACATTGCTTCTATGACCTGGCTATTGTAAAGAGTGCTGCAATGAACATTAGGGTGCATGTGTCTTTTTGAATTATGGTTTTCTCTGGGTATATGCCCATAGTGGGGTTGCTGGATCATATGGTAATTCTATTTTTAGTTTTTTGAGGAACCTCCATACTGTTCTCCATAATGGCTGTATCAATTTACATTCCCACCAACAGTTCAAGAGGGTTCCCTTTTCTCCACACCCTCTCCAGCAATTGTTGTTTGTAGATTTTCTGATGATGCCCATTCTAACTGGTGTGAGGTGATACCTCATTGTAGTTTTGATTTGTATTTCTCTAATAATTAGTGATGTTGAGCAGCTTTTCATGTGCTTCTTGGCCATCTGTATGTCTTCTTTGGAAAAATGTCTATTTAGATTGTCTGCCCATTTTTGGATTGGGTTGTTTGTTTTTTTAATATTGAGCTGCTTGAGCTGTTTATATATTTTGGAGATTAATCCTTTGTCTGTTGATTCATTTGCAATATTTTCTCCCATTCTGAGGGCTGTCTTTTTGTCTTGTTTATGGTTTCCTTTGCTGGGCAGGAGCTTTGAAGTTTCATTAGGTCCCATTTGTTTATTTTTGTTTTTATTTCCATTACTCTAGGAGGTGAATCAAAAAAGATCTTGCTGTGATTTATATCAAAGAGTGTTCTTCCTATGTTTTCCTCTAAGAGTTTTATACTGTCCAGCCTTACATTTAGGTCTCTAGTCCATTTTGAGTTTATTTTTGTGTATGGTGTTAGGGAGTGTTCTAATTTCATTCTTTTACATGTAGCTGTCCAGTTTTCCTAGCACCACTTACTGAAGAGACTGTCTTTTCTCCATTGTACAGCCTTTCCTCCTTTGTCATAGATTTGTTGACCATAGGTGCGTGGGTTTATCTCTGGGCTTTCTATCGGTTTTTTTTTTTGTTTGTTTGTTTGTTTTATGGTACACGGGCCTCTCACTGTTGTGGCCTCTCCTGTTGCAGAGCACAGGCTCTGGATGCACAGGCTCAGCGGCCATGGCTCACGGGCCCAGCCGCTCCACGGCATGTGGGATCTTCCCAGACTGGGGCACGAACCTGTGTCCCCTGCATCGGCAGGCGGACTCTCAACCACTGCACCATGAGGGAAGCCCTGGGCTTTCTCTCTTGTTCCATTGATCTATGTTTCTGTTTTTGTGCCAGTACCATATTGTCTTGATTACTCTAGCTTTATAGTATAGTCTGAAGTCAGGGAGTCTGATTCCTCCAGCTGCATTTTTTTCCCTCAAGACTGCTTTAGCTATTCGGGGTCTTTAGTGTCTCCATACAAATTTTAAGATTTTTTTGTTCTAGCTCCGTAAACAATGCCATTGGTAATTTGATAGGGATTGCATTGAATCTGTAGATTGCTCTGGGTAGTAGAGTCATTTTCACAATATTGATTCTTCCAATCCAAGAATGTGGTATATCTCTCCATCTGTTGGTATCATGTTTAATTTCTTTCATCATTGTCTTATGGTTTTCTGCATATAGGTCTTTTGTCTCCCTAGGTAGGTTTATTCCTAGGTATTTTATTCTTTTTGTTGCAATGGTAAATGGGAGTGTTTTCTTAATTTCTCTTTCAGATTTTTCATCATTAGTGTATAGGAATGCAAGAGATTTTTGTGCATTAACTTGTATCCTGCAACTTTACCAAATTCATTGATTAGCTCTAGTAGTTTTTTGGTGACATCTTTAGCATTCTCTATGTACAGAATCATGTCATCTGCACACAGTATAGTATCATGTCACCTGCAAACAGTAGTTTTCTGGCGGCATATTTAGCATTCTCTATGTATAGTATCATGTCATCTGCAAACAGTGACAGTTTTACTTCTTTTCCAATTTGTATTTCTTTTTCAGAGAATTTTTAGATTTTTATGTATTGAGGTTTCTCTTGTTGGAAGTTAAGAGAAACTAGGGAAACCCAAGGTAGCCTGTAGGAAGACCATGTATAGGAAAATTGAGGTAAAACAAAAGAAAAAAAGAAGAATCTAAAAAGAATCTAAGTATTCAGTTCTTCAGCCACCTGACAAACCCAAAGTAGAGAAAATATTGTCTTAAAAAGAAGTATAAAAGTGGCATTTGAATCATGGAGTAAATATTGATAAGATTCATGGTTAATACCCCAAAAGTTTAAGATAATTGTATTTTAAACGGTCACCTAAAGACTGGACTTTAAGAAACTGAAATGATTCAAAGTGAAAAGAAAAAAAGTCTTCTGTTTTTCCAACTTCATATGATTAGGAAACATGGTGAAAGCTGTACAACTGCAAACACAGGCCATTACTTATGGAAAAGGAATAATGTCTTAGAGAGCAGAACCCACAGCCCAAACAACAGATCCAAGCACCAGAACAATTGGATAGGGAGTTTCACCAAAGAACTGGAGCTGGGCCTTAATCAAAAAAAAAAAAAAAATTTCTGTCCCTAGAATAGGGGAGCTGAAAATGTGTGTCTGGCTGAATTTTAAAATTGCTATGATCCAGTGTTCCTATGTGCTTTAATTACTTCCAGTTTTTAAATGCAAATGTAAAAATCTATTATGTTGTCCCTGTCTTAACTTTGTCTGAACAGACATCTTTTTGTTTTAATTCTAAAGTCTATGTGTAAAGAGGAGAAATACTCAAGGAGTTGTATTAAGATGAATGAAGTTATATTCATCTGCCTCCTGCTGTAATCCAAATCCTGAGATCATGGAACTTAGACTTAATGCCTGACTATTTGAGGTTTTGGGGTATCTTGGAATGGGCTAAGTATATTTTCCATGAAGTAAGGATGTGAATTTTTAGAGCCACATTCTCTGGTAGGTTATTACATTAATGTCCAGCAATTAATTATACCTCATGGTTATCCTGACTATTGTGTAGTCTCTTCTCATATTGAATCTAAGCTTGTTCATTTAGCTTGTTTTGACCAGTGGGACATTGGAAAATGTGACAGAGGTAGAGGCTTGATAACCTCATGCACTGACACTTGTCCTTTTGGAACTCAGTGACCATATGAGAAGTCCTAAGCTAGCTGCTGGAGAGGCCATGTAGAGAGTATAGTAATACGTCAGTTAACAGCCTCAATCCAACGACACATCTGCCCAAATTCCCAACCCACAAAACTGTGATAAAAAACAGGTTTGCTTTTTAGGCTACTAAGTGTGGGAGTGGTTTGTTAAGCAACAATATATAAATGAAACAACTAGTAAAGAAGCCTTATTAGTGTCCTAATGTAAAGTATTTGCTTACTGCCATGGTCAAACAAATGGAAATTATATAAACTTTGTTATAACATATTTTATGAATATTTTAACATTTTTACTTCAAAAAAACAGTGAAATATACCTAACGTCAATATATTAGCAAGAAGATATTCCATGTATGTTTATACCTACACAACAGAGTAAAATGAATTATAAGAGAACAATTTATTTTCATAATGCATATCTAGTATATTGGTGTCTAATTATGATCAATACATTAGAAGAACATGTGTATATTTCTCATCTTAAGAAATTTAAATATTTTCGCAAGGGAAAATGAGACTATCTATCATCTATATATCTATGTACCTATCATCTATCTATGTAATCTATCAATCTATCATCTATCTCCAAATGTACAACATTGATATGTATTATTAGTGAAAAAAGACACAAATAGTTTTTAAGTAACTTGAAAAACACTAGAAAATTCAGATCAATTTTGCCTTATCACAGTGCCTATAACATTTAGTATGCTTTCAATAAATATTTTAGTTATCATTATTAACAAAAATACTATTGTACTAGCAAATTCTCCACACACACTATAAGTCAATTTTGTCTGTACTTAATTCCAGTTCCCAGAGGTAACGGACTCTTCTGTTGTCCTCATTCTTTGGCAGTCAGAATATGTGTCTGGTGACGATGCTTAAAAATGTGAATATTTCTGCAAAACCACTCTTCAAAGTATATAAAATGCACTGAAAATAATATCTTCATAAGGGTGTTTTATTATAATTAATTCACAACTCAGAAATGTTTTAAAGACAGCCTTTTAGTGATAAATCTTGAAGCGTGGCAAGCTTACAATACAGTTTTCTATGCTCATCAAATATGAATTGAGTAGATTATTATGATGGTAGTTTTGAAATATAGTACACCTGTGTGAAGCACTATTATAATGGCCTATATCCAATTTGCATAATGTCAATCATTTAGCATTCAATGGGATGGCTTTATTTTAAATTAAAATAATGTTTTCCTAACTTCAAAGTAAGTAAGATTGTGATTAAACTTGTATTTCCTGATCTGTAAAGCACTATTTATTCTTTTCAAAAGTCACTTATGTACATAATTATTTCACACACTTAATGTAGGGATGTGATCATAAAAGGAGACTTTTAATTGAAATGTAGGTAGACACAATGCTATGTTTCATATAAAGAGGTTAAATTACAGCAAGGTAAAAATGAAAATAATAACAGTTTCTTCTCCCAATTTAATATTCACAAACTTTAAAATATCAAGCTTATGCTGTCATTTAATCATTGTCTCTTAGTGGAGGACCCCCATATCCCATTGTACTAATTTTGTTTCTATTCAAATTATGTTAAACTTTTGCCATATTGTCCACGAGTCAAGCCAATTGTGGACACAGGATAACAAGATAGGCTCAATAGTCATGGAAGGTAATAGAGAAATATAGATCATATCATAAAAGCATTACTGCTCAATTCAAAGAAATGCTTCGATATTCATACAGTGTGTGTCCTATTTGAAGATACTGATCTTGAAGCAAATACATAGGCCCTCTTTTTTGAAAAACTGGTAATCTAACCCAAACTGCTAAGAAGCACTTGGATTATTAGCAAATTTTGGAAAACACAAGAAAAAGAGAATATATGATCACTGTGGTATAGAAACTCCTCTCTTGGTGATGCCTAATAAACTGTTTCCACTAGTTCATTCCAGTCTTCAATTGCATTTTCATCAACCAGATAGTTTGCTTCATGCTGAGAGTGGATGAATAAGACATAGTGCCCATCTTCAAAGCTTTTGCAGGCAAATCTAGTATGATGACAGTCCAAAATAATTAGGGCTCATGACAGCGGTATGAGCCAGTGCTATGGATACATAGAGGAAGGGATTCTCTCTCTGAGAGAATAAGGTGGGCTTTCCCGAGAAGGCTGTGATTGGACTGAAGTTTTGAAAAATTAGTAAAACGTATTTGAATGGAAGTAAAGCAGCCCAGGCAGGGATGGGAGTAGCGTCTGTGCATGCGTGAAGTTATCCAGTTGACCCTCACGAGGGCTTCCTCTATGTGAATCTAAAGGTGTTTAAGGAGATGAAACAAAATTGTTATTAGTAATGTTATTCTTGCATACCTTTTGCAGTTTTGATTTCAATATATATGATTATATGTATTGAAATTGAGAGAAAAGAAAATGTATTATTTATATTATTTTGTTATTTGATTACATAAAATGAATAAGCAATGTTGACAAAAGAGAGAAATTATGTAAATTGATATGAGATAGAAAGGGCAGAGGATTCGATAAGGGTGTAGGGATAAGTCTAAATGATAAGTGGAGAATGAGCATATCATGGGGGTTACGCATTGTCTGAAAGTGTGATTCTACTCTTGTTCAGGTGTATTACCAGGGAGATTTTAATGGCGTTAACACTCTGTGTTTTTTGATCAAACCAACATCCAGATAAAAGCATTCACAGTGCCTATTATTTTATTTTTAACAGTCTCTCACTTTTCATTCAAGGGACCTTTTTCCATTTAGTTGGTATTCATGATTATTTCCCATAACCAGTAGGATCTTTCCATAAAGTAGTCTGCCATATTTAAGGAGTTACATTTGTCTTCCTTGATATAGAAAAATATTCTGTCTCGGTCTTCTCTTGCTGACTGATTCAGGCACTTTACAGATGCTCAGGGAGTGACAAATCCAGTTAAGGAGCATCAATTATAGAGAGCTCCTTTAATAAGTTTTTTTCTATATATATTTCATGCTCTATATGATAGAGGTAGCATATCTGGTCTTATGTCAATATAATATTTAGTAGTTTGATACAATTTTATAAGGTTCAAAAGCAAGCAAAACTAAACAATAAGTAGATAAATATATATGGTAAACACTTTTTAAGATGAAATGTTGGTAAAATTCAGGATAATGATGACATTTATCATGGAGGGAGGTGATAATTTCAATATGATTGAACATATTATTTTTCTAAAATTTCGTGGTGAGTTACTGGTATTCATTTTCATTGTATTATGATGATTCAGAAACTACATTTATGTTATATACTTTCTCCTGATTCTTTCAATATAACATCATTTTAAAGCACTGGATTGGGAGTCAAGAGAACTAACTCTAGTCTCAACTGGGCCATTAACCAATTCTGTGGTATTTGACATGGAACTGAATACTCTGGCTATAGTGTCATATGTAAAGTAAGCATCTAAGCTGTATACATTCTACTGTCTCTTCTGTATAAAAATTCTATGACTTTTAATATATAATAGAAAAGCTATTGCATTAATAATGGGGACCTGGAAAAATGGTGCAATGTTTCAAAATAAGGATTCTGAAGTCAGAGAGACAAGTTTTTTTTTTTGTTTTTTTTTTTGTTTTTTTTTTTCGCGGTACGCAGGCCTCTCACTGCTGTGGCCTCCCCCGTTGCGGAGCACAGGCTCCGGACGTGCAGGGTCAGTGGCCATGGCTCACGGGCACAGCCGCTCCGCGGCATGTGGGATCTTCCAGGACCAGGGCACGAACCCATGTCCCCTGCATCGGCAGGTGGACTCTCAACCACTGCGCCACCAGGGAAGCCCAGAGAGACAAGATTTAAACCATGTTAATTTTACCCTTGTGACAATGAACAAGTACATAATTATGCAAGACTCAGCTTTGTATACGACATTAATGAGTAGCTAACATTTATTGAGACCTCAGCATATACCAGATGCATACATGCTGAGGTCTCAACAAATATATATATTATGCTCAATGTATATATTCTCTTTTCATTTAAATATCATCACAAGGCAATGAAATATGTGCTGTTACATTCTCCCTATGAAAATAAAAGCTTAGAATGTTAAGCTTCCACCATCAGGAGCATTCAACCCCAAATCTTTCTTTCTCCAGAGATCTTAATTAATATAAAAATTCCTTCCCAATAGTAATAAAATGGTTAGAAAAGTGTGTGGAACATAGCTCTCAATAAATAGTAGATATTAGATTTGCCAGTTATTCTGATTGCAACTGACATCAGAGAAACACTGTCAGCAGTGCAGCCTCAGTATTGGTTCTCGTCATGGGAGTAGTCATAGGAGTATGATACCATCCTCTATATTTCACCCACTCGCATAATACTGTGGTTTTGGCCAAATAAACAATGATATGCTGAGATAAATTTAAGAAATTTAGAACAATATGAGCAGAAAAGGGAACTACAAATTAAAGTTGCAGTGGACATTAATTGTTTTGTCTTCCCAGAATAATCTTTCCCCATTTTGGAGGTAAGATGGTTCCTATGTTTTGTTAGAGTTTCCCCTACTGACTGTTGGTTTTGGCTCTGTGTTTACATGACTGAGGCGGAGCTCTTCACTGTACTCTACTACTCAGGCAGGACAGACTGTTTTCAGAGCCACTTGACACTTGAATCAATCTGGATCATCATCACAGGACTCATAGATTTCACTTCAGAAGATAGGTACAGGCATCTGTCATTTTATTGTGCTTCTCTTTATTTCAGTTCACAGATATATTGGTTGAAGATTTGTGGCCACCCTACATCCAGCAAGTCTATTGACTAGTTTTCCAACAGCATTTGCTCACTTTGTGTCTCTGTGTCACATTTTGGTAATTCCCCCAATATTTCAAACTTTTCCATTATTATTATATTTGTCATGGTAATCTGTGATCAGGGATGTTTGACGTTACTATTGTAATTGTTTGGGGGCAAACCACACCCATATGAGACACTACACACATGTGAATGGATAAATATTGTATGTGTTCTGATCGTTCCACTGACTGACTATTCTCCAGTTTCTCTCCCTCTCCTCAGGCCTCCCTATTTCCTGAGAGACAACAATATTGAAGTTAGGCCAGTTAATAACCCTACAATGAACTCTAAGTGTTCAAGTAAAAAGAAGAGTTACACATCTCACTTAAAATCAAATGCTGAAAATGATGAAGCTTAGTGAGGAAGGCATGTCAGAAGCTGAGACAGGCTGAAAGCTAGGCCTCTTGTGCCAAACAGTTAGCCAAGCTGTGAATCCAAAGGAAGGTTCTTGAAGGAAATTAAAAGTGCTACGCCAGTGAACACACCAATGGTAAGAAAGCTAGACAGCCTTATTGTTGACTTGGATAAAGTTTTAGTGGTCTGAATAGAAGATCAAACCAACTACATTCCCTTAAGCCAAAGCTTAATCCAGAGAAGACCCTAACTCTCTTCAATTCTGTGAAGGCTGAGAGAGGTGAGGAAGGTACAGAAGAAAATTTTAAGGCTACCAGAGGTTGTTTCATGAGGTTTAAGGAAAGAAGATACCTTTATAAAAGCACCATGGTGAAGCAGCTAGTGGGTATGGAGAAGCTGCAACAAGTTATCCAAAAGATCTGAGATAATTACATTAAAAAACATATTTTTCCATGTAGACAAAACAACCTTCTATTGGAAGAAGATGCTACTAGAGCTTTCACAGCGAGAGAGGAGAAGTCAATGCCTGACTTCAAAGCTTCAAAGGACAGGCTGACTCTCTTGTTAGAGGCTAATGCAGCTGCTGACTTTAAGTTGAAGCCAATGTTCACTTACCATTCCAAAATCCTAGGGCCCTTAAAAATTATGCTAAATCTACTCTGCCTGTGCTCTATCCCTCAAACAACAAAGCCTGGATGATAGCACATCTGTTTATAACATGGTTTACTGAATATTTTAAGCCCAGTGTTGAGACCTACTGCTCAGAAAAAGAAAAAAAAAAAGATTTCTTTCAAAATATTACTGCTAGTTGACAGTGCACCTGGTCATCCAAGAATCCTGATGGAGATGTACGACAGGATTAACGTTGTTTTTGTCACTGCTGCTAGCACAACATCCGTTTTGCAGCCCATGAATCAATGAGTCATTTCCATTTTCATCTCTTATTATTTAACAAATACATTTCATAAAGCTAGAGCTGCCATAGATGGTGCTTTCTCTGATGGATCTGGGCAAAGTCAATTGAAAAGCTTCTGAAAAGGATTCACCATTCTAGATGTCATTAAGAACATTTGTGGTTCATGGAAGAGGTCAAAATACCAACATTAACAAGAGTTTGGAAGAAGCTGATTCTAATCCTCATGGATGACTTTGAGGGGTTCAAGATTCAGTGTAGGAAGTAACTGCAGATATGGTGGCAATAACAAGAGAATTAAAACTATAAGTGGAGCCTGAAGATGTGACAGAACTGCTGCAATCTCCTGATCAAACTTTAAAGGGTGAGGAGTTGCTTCTTATTGATGAGCAAAGAACATGGTTTCTTGAGAAGGAACCTGATAAGATGTTGTGAAGACTGTTGAAATGACAACAAAGGATTTAGAATATTACATAAATTTAGTTGATAAAGCAGCAGTAGGTTTGAGAGATTTGACTCCAATCCTGTAAGACATTCTACTATGGGTAAAATGCTACCAAACAGCATTGCATGATACAGAGGAATCATGTGTGAGAGGAAGAGTCGATCAATGTGACAAACTTCATTGTTGCCTTTTTTTATAAGTAGCTGCCACTGCCACCCCAAACTTCAGCAACCACCACCCTGATCAGTCAGCAGCCATCAACATCAAAATAAGACCTTCCACTAGAAAAAAGACACAAATGATGGTTAGCATTTTGTAACAATAAAGTACTTTTTAATTAAGGTATGTTCATTGTTTTTTTTGGACATAATGCTATTGCATACCTAACAAACTTCAGCGTAGTATAAACATAATTTTTATATGAACTGAGAAACCAAATATTTGTGTGACTCACTTTATTGCAATATTCACTTTATTGTGGTGGTCTGGAACCAAACTTGCAATATCTCTGAGGTATGCCTGTATAGATAATTGATAGATGATAGATAGATAGATAGATAGATGGATAGTATTTAGGAATTGCTGATTCTTTTAATTTATGTTAGTGTCTCTAAAATTTCCCATACAATTAAAAGACTGAATCAACAAATTGGGCTTTAAGAATAATTATATTTAACTACAAATTATGGTAATGAAGATAAACAGCCATCAAACGAACCACATTTCTCAGAAATATTATAGAACTAAACTCCTACCACTAAGACCGATCTGGTTTATAGATTTAATAACTAGAGTTTAGGGTATACATTACCAGACTTAGAAATGTGAACTTACAAAGTTGCTCATATTTACAAAGAATGAAAATAGTAATTAGAGATAACATTTACTATCTCATATATGAAACACAAGAAATCTGTTGTTTTGCCAATATTAAATGATCTGTGAGAATCACCTATGTATCGAAAGACTTGTATAAAATCTTCACTTGCGTTCTTTTATCCATTTACGTTCAAAAATTAAAAGTAGCTTTAAAATAAAACAGCAATAAATAAACTGGAGAAAAACTACTTTTTCTTCAAAGTGATTTTGTGGCCGATCTGCATCTTTTCTTTAATCCAGTAGCGATACATGGAAATTTTGGAAATGAAATGTTAGTTTTCCACTAATAGATCCCAATCAGGAGAGATTTCTCAGAGACATAAAATATCAAACTTTGTCATTTGAAGTACAAAGGTGTCCATATGTTCAATGAAAATAAACAGTAAGTTTCACCCTTTGCCTGAAAGGTAGGATGGTATGGTAAGCGGGGTGGGCACGTGCCAGTATTTACTTTTTAATTGTGTGAACCTTGCTGTAAGTGCCCACAATGAAGAGCACCCTTGATCCCTGCTAACTTTCCTTCAGCCTTGGTTACCTTATTATATTTCTTTTATACATGGCTATTGGCAGAAGCAGACATAACATTTTAACATGCGTTGAGCCTGCTTCAAGCATTTTAATTGGTTTAAAACTGTTGGTAGCATCTTTTACTGTATTAATTTATTGCTTTAGCTTCAGTCAACTGAAACCTTTGCCAGATGGTAGTGCAACCACTGCATACAGAGCAGGAGATTGAAGGTATTTATAGGATGCAAATGCCTCTTTTTCATTAAGTATTCATGAACTTTCTCTTAATGATTATATTGAAAAAGTACCACGAAGCTTGAGATTCATGCCGTGTGAAAATTAATAATCTAATTTTGCAAAATGACAGTTTTGTTTAAATGTGATGGAAGACATACCTTTTGAGCAGATACTAACAATTGTGAAGAAAGAGTATCCCTTCGATGGTTTTGTTTTGTTGAGATTCAATGAAATTCAAAAGTGGCAGCCTTAAAAATAAACGCCTCTCATGGCATGAAATAAGAGAGCATAGTGTTTGCTTATGCCATAGCTTTAAAGCATTACATGTTTATTCATTTAGTTATAGAAAGCACACTGGCTATTATATACATATTATATACATATAATAGCCAGTGTTTTTCACAATAGCATTAGCTTCAAATAGTTCCAATAAAAAATAGTAAGTTATTCTCAGGTAAAATATGACAGTCTAAAATCACACACACACACACACACACACACACACACACAGCACCAAAATAACATTAAAGCTATTTTTAATTTCAATCAATCAAAATTTTGTAGCTTTTAGAATCTATTGCTCAAGATGCACGTAAGCAACTTAAATGCAAATTATATTGGTAGCGCTTAAGGGAAGCAGACTGTGTATTTTTGGATACCTTTCCTGCTGAAAACATATCTACCTATCATCAAAAAGGCAAAATAAGTTTACAAAAAGGATCCATATACATATTTATAAGTTGTACCCAGACGGCCAGGGTCAGAATACTCATGGCTGAAATTCTACCTAAATACTGCAAACATTTGTGCACCCATCAGTTTTTATTGTCTAGCAATATGTGTCTTTATGATATGGTCCATAAATTGTATATAGGGCAGTGCTGCTGAGATCTCTGCCCAGAGGCAGAAATTTATATCGATATGTGCTTTTAGGTACTTGCACCTATAAGCCTTGCCTTGTCAGGGGGAAAAATAGGACAAAATCCTTACAACAGAAATTAATTTCCAGGGACCCAAAGAAACAAGAAAAGTTATATTTTATAACAATGGATCATTTTTTCATTTAAAAGATAATAGCAGGTATTATATGGAAATTGCATTAAAACAAAAACACAGATTTATGGATAAGAATTTATATTGAAAAAAGAGGCAGAGGATGGGAGAGAGCAAAAAATGTAGAAGGAGAGATATAGCTGAGAGAAAATGTTTTACAAAATTCATATTTGTTACAGGGTCACAATTTCAAACTAAACTTGAACTTTTACCTAGAGAGTTCACTTATCCTTGGTCAAGCATGACATGTTTTGAAGTAAAAACTTGTCTGGCTTTGTCTTAATATTCAAAAGATCTAGTCATTCTTCTTATTAATATTACTTGTATGTTTTCAAATCCAAAATGATTTATAAAGCAAAGGAAAAATACATCCTATTAATTCATGCACTTTCCTTTTTTCTTCTGCTTCTGCTTTCTGCCAGTGACATCCTACAAGCTTCTGAAACTCTTCCATTAATTAAAACACTTGAAAATATTTTTAATTGCTTATAAACGATAAAGTGTGTAAAATCTTGTTTTTCTTCTAACACTCATTGTTTTCAAGCTTTCCAATTTGTTTAGGTTTTGTAAGATGCTGTTGGGCTACTATGTGACAAAGAATTACTGTCCTATAATTCATAAAGCCCAAGTTTCACAAAATCATTTTTGTTTGTCTTGTAATCAATTCATGGAGCTCTGATTTCCATGAAATAAACTGCACAGATTTTAAGTGTACAGATCAATGTGTATTGACAAGTACATGCCTTTATGTAAGCGCCACCTCAATCAAGATACAAAAACTTTCTGTTATCCCCGAAAGTTTCTTAGAGAAACTACCACTGAAGTCTCTCTCTCTACTCCTCAACCCAACATGATCAGTGATTTGATATTTTTCATCAAATCTTAGTTCTGTCTGTTCAGAACTAATATTAACTGGAAAAAATGCAGTGTGCATTTTATTGTGTGTCAGGCTTCTTTCGCTCAACCAAATTGTTCTTTATAAATAAATGCTTTTAGAAAAGCAGTAGTTTGCTCCTTGTAGTTGCTACATGGTCTTCCATTGTATAAATATATCCATTTACCTGAAGATGGACAGTCTTTTGTCAGTTTTTGATGCGTATGCTTAAAGTTATTATGAACATTTCTGTACACATATTTTCATTCCTTTGGGGTAAATGCTTAGGAATGGAATTACTGGGTCATTTTTTAGGGTCATATTTAACTTTATGAGAAAATGTCAAAGTCTTTTCCAAACTTTTTGTAATTTTATACTCTTACATCCACTAAAATACTTGGCATCATTTTAAACATTCTTGGGGATCTGAAGTTGTAACTCATTGTGGTTTTAATTTTCATTTCCCTAATCATGTCAAATGACTTTTCATTGGCCATTTATACATTTTCTTTTTTGAAGTCTTTTTTTTTTCGCCAAATAATTCAGTATGTTTACTGGATTGTCATTTTATTGACAATTTTCAAGATACATACATACATGTGTATATATGTATATTACTGATATATTATTCGGGGTACAGGTGTTTGTCAGGTATTTATATGGCAAATATTGTACTATATTACCATAGTGTATGGCTTTTCTTTAGTTTTTAATGACAGTATCTTTTGAAAAATAGAGTTTTTAGTTTTGATGAGATCTGATGTATTATTTCTGTTTCTTTTATCATTAGTGCTTTTTTTGTCCTGGGATATTGCCTTATATTTTTTTCTGAACTCTTCATAATATACATTTAGCTATATGATCAATCTGAACTTAATTTTTTGAATGCTATGAGAAACTGGTCCATATTCTTTTCCTTTATTTTAAACTTATTTTGGATATTCAGTTTGCTGATTACCACTTGATGGAAAGTCTAAGCACATTTGTTTTAAAAAAAAAATTACTATACATATGTAAGTTCATTCTGGATGCCCCTCTGTTCCATTAGTAGATTTGTCAGTTCTTTCACCATTAGTACACTGTAGCTTCATAGAAAGTCTTAAAATCCAGTAGCAAAATTCTTCAACTATATTATTTTTCAAAATCTTTTTAGGTATCCTTTTCATAGAACCAGTTTGTCAACTTCTAGAAAAGAAAACCTTGCTGAGAACTTTGGGGATAGAAGGAAACAAATCTGTTCCTGGGGCAGGCTAACTCAAAAATTTTAAAGAGGTTCGATTGCACATGCTCAGTTCATTTAAAAAATACATATCGGGCTTCCCTGGTGGTGCAGTGGTTGAGAGTCCGCCTGCCGATGCAGGAGACACGGGTTCGTGCCCCTGTCCGGGAAGATCCCACATGCCGCGGAGCGGCTAGGCCCGTGAGCCATGGCCGCTGAGCATGTGCGTCGGGAGGCTGTGCTCCGCAACGGGAGAGGCCGCAACAGTAAGAGACCCGCGTACCGCAAAAAAAATAAATAAATAAAAATTAAAAACTAATACATATCATCAAACAGATGTCACTACTCCCACTATGCCTTTTCATTTAAACCTGTCAAAAACAAACTGTATCTCTGGAATTTCTCTAAGTCATATGTCTCTTTAACCTTTTGGCTCCTCTGATCTCTTTGGTGCTTTCCGACTTTTCTCCCTCTTTTGATCCCACACATTCATTCTCATTTCATCTTTATTCCAAAAATGAATACCCCATTTCTGGGTTTACCACCTGAGCCCCACTTTACATTATGACCCCAATCCCTTATGTTCAATTCGATTCTTAAGTCCTGCTCTAGCTCCATGATATTTTCTAATATGGTTAATTATTTAAATATTTTATACTGGGCATTATAAAACCATTTTTGTTTCTATATCTATTCTAAAATATATATCTTTACTGCTTTGCTAGTTGTTCGTACCTAAATATCTTAGCTGGGGAATTGTTGGAGTCAGGAGGGAATATCACATCTTTTTGAAATTTGTGTGCTTATTTTTGAAGTCCAGATGAGTTGAAATTGTCTTTTTCACTTTCTGCTAATTTCCCTCTTCATCTGTTCTAAGGGTCTCGGTGCACTGTCTCAGTGTACTATTTCATATAAAGTATCAAATGTTCATAAACAAAAGTAACATGCTCTTCACAAAATCCTGACAATACCATCAACTGAGATACACAGTATTTTCAATCACATAATTGTCTTTTTTCTTTTTATCTACATCTTCCCAACTCTTCACAGAGAAAACCCCATTATTCAAGCAGATGCTCAAGGATTAGAACTATAACTCTGCAACCAGATCTCACCAATAATCTGTCCCAATTTCACAGTTCATTTTGTCTCTCTGATTGAGAAAAGGATACAAAATATCCAGGAAGTACCATTACAAACAGTCACTCCCAAACTCCCTCCTTATAAAAACAACATGCAGTTAGTCAGGATTAACTACACATTCATTTTTAAAACTGATGTGCGATCCATTTGGAGATTGGGACTGACATATACACGCTACTATATATAAAATAGATTAACTAATAAGGACCTGCTGTATAGCACAGGGAACTCTACTCACTACCCTGTAATGGTCTATATGGGAAAAGAATCAAAAAACAAATAAAAGAGTGGATATATGTATATGTATAACTGAATCACTTTGCTGTACACCTAAAACTAACACAACATTGTAAATCAACTATACTCCAATAAAAATAAAAAATAATGATGTGGGGTCCTAATTACTTAGGATCTGAGCCAATCATGTTTGTAAGGTAACCAGAAGCAATCTAATTACTACATGTCATTCCACAGATAACAAGCATTGAATAAATAGTGGCTCAATAAGCACATAGCTTTGGAATTTGTTCCACTGTAGTGAGCGTGAATGCTCTCTCCCGACATCTTCAGCTGTTAGGATCTAAAATGAACATGAAGCCAATATCCACATGGGGGCAGACATCAGAACCGGAGGAAAATAAAACCGGATTCCAGATCAAACCATATCTGTTTTCTGAACTACATCTAGCCCTTTCATTTGAATGACCCAATAAATTCTCTTAATGGTTTAAGACGTCTGCTTGGGCTTTCTGTTAGTTGCAACTAAAAACAATCTAATTGGCAATAAATGGTAAATCAAAACACAGATGGCATTGCTTAGTTACCTGTATCTCCTGTATGGCATTGCTTAGTTACCTGTATCTCCTGTAGGACAAAATGTAACCATCTTACAAGTAAAGACTTAGACTAGTTACAAGAAAGAAGAACTGTTCATGTATGAGAGGGCAGGGAATAACTGAAAACACAGTCAATAAATTGGTGGTGGTTTTTGGAAAGACTGTAGATCTCAAATGTCAGTCCAATAAGGATGAACTTAAATATGTACACCTGCTTTTTCATTCATTTATCAAAAAATACTACTTGTGTGCCAACCACATGTAGACTTTGTAGAAGCCCCTGGATATTGGGTTGCAAAGAGGTCCTAACTTCCAGAATTCAACATCTAATTTCATTTCTTTTAAGAAGCGTTACCTTTGTATACAAAGTAACAAATGCAAGTTATAATTTAATTGCTAGTTGACATTTTTTAAAAGCTCTTTTATGGATATTCCCTTGATAATTCAAAAGTTTCTAATGATCACTTTCTAATATTCATTTCTATGTCAAAATTCATGTTAATTAAAATTCTGAATATTACTAGCATTATTATGTTAATTTAGAATATATCATCAATTTTTTGAAACTTGCTAAGTTTGTTATTTTAAGTTTATATATTTGAAAAAGGCAATTATAAACACAAAAATGTTGTTATGCATAGGAACCTAATATTTTGACACTTTATTAAACTTCCATATTGCTATGCTAAATTATATCATTTAACATTGTGCAATGGAAACAGTCTCATGGTGTAAATAAATAAGCTAGTGGGAAATATGCTACAGTATGTTTAGAGTTCAAAAGAATAGTTGGAAAAATATGTCTTAGACTGAAAATTTTTATCTAGAATTAGTAGTAATACATTCAGAAAATTAGCTTTTTTATTAAACAATTTTGTTAACCTTAAAACTGAGGGAAAATTATACTAAAAATTCTTTACTCAACATTTGAAAAGACTAGACATATGATAACATTTAATAGCTACACTGATTTTTACTTCTATAATTTTAATTTCCATCTATTTTTAATTTTTTTTTTGCATTGACATGACATTAGATTCAAATGCAGTTGCAGGAAATAACAGACACCAAATATTCCTTGCACCCAGTTTCCCCCAATGATGGTATCTTGCATAATTATAATATTACAGTGAATAAGCTGACATTTATATAATTCACAGACCTGATTTTGATTCCCCCCGGTTAACATACACTCCCTCCTGTGTGTGTGTGTATGTGTGTGTTTTGTTCTATGTACTCTTATCAAAAATGTACATTCTTGTGATCACCACCCAAGTCAAGATACAGAAGAGTTCCATCACAAGAATTAATTGTGTTACCTTATAGTCACAACATGACCCTCCCTCCACCAATCCCTTTACTCTGCTCTCCATCTTATACTTTTGTCGTTTCAAGAATGTTGTATAAGTGGAATCATTTGTATAATATTTTGAAATTGGCTTTTTTCACTTAACATAATTCTGAATCATCTAAGTTGTTGCATGTATTAATAGTCCTTTTTAAAAAATTATTACTGAGTAGCATTTCATTATTGGAATGTACCACAGTTTGTTTAACATTCACTAATTAAAGGACATTTGGGTTGTCTCCAGGTGTTGAATGGATATAAGTTTTTATTTCTCTGGGATAAATGTACAAGAGTACAATTTCTCAGTCCTATTGGAGACACATGTTTAGTTTTGTAAGAAACTGTCATACGTGTTTCCATAGTGGCCACACACCATTTAACATTCCCACCAGAAATATATGAGTGATCCAGTTTCTCTGCATCCTCACCAGCATTTTGCATTATCATTTTTTTGCCTTTGTGAAACATGTGTAATCATCTTTCTCTGAGGTTTTAATTGGCATTTTACAAATAGTTAATGATGTTGAATCTCTTTTCCATCTGTATGTTTTGTCCACTGAAATATTTGTTCATGTCTTTTGAGCATTTTTAATTGCATCATTTTTTTACTGTGGAATTTTGAGAACTCTTTATATATTCTAGGTATAAGACCATTGTCAGATATGTGGTTCGTGAATATTTTTTCCCAACTTCTAGTTTGTCTTTTCAATCTCTTCAAATGGTCCTTTGTAGAGCAAAAATTTTAATTTTCATGAGGGCTAATTTATCTTTTTTTCTTGTATGTGCCATGTTTTGATGCCAATTCCAAGAACTATTCACCTAGCCCCAGGCAGAAGGTTTTCTATACTTATTTCTAAAAGGTTTAGTTTTATCTTTTACATTGAAGTCGGTAATTCATTTTGAGTAAATATTTGTATAAGGTGTGATGTTTAGGTCAAAATTTTTGTTTTGTTTCATTTTGTTTTATCTATGGATATCTAATTTGCTTCAGCACTAAGTGTTGAAATAATTATTCTTCCTCCGCCACTGAACTGTGCTTTAGCACCTTTGTCAAAAGTTAGTTGGGCTTGTTTGTGAGGCTTTACTTGTGGGTTCTCTTCTATTCCACTGATCCATAAATAAAGGAAGTAATGAGTATAGACTAAGTATTCAAATATTTGTAAAAGCTGTCATACGGAGTTTGACAAATGTTTAACATTGCAAAAGCAATGGGCTTAGTACCATGTTTGTTTTTACTAAGAACTGTGTTATATCATGTTGCAATTACTGTGGCTATAGTATGCTACTTCCTAAGAAGAAAGAGTATCAAAGAAGTTGACAAATATATTTAAAGGGTACCACAATTTTAACAATATTGTCATATAAATAGTTGTTATAAACCTATTTAAATTATATAATTATCAATTTCCTTAACTTATGTGCTGAACATTCTCAAAGTGCAGAAAATTCTATTACAGTCCCATCACTAACATGGACCTCCAGAGACTGGAAGTTGAAAATCAAAGGAGATAGCCAGGGAAGAAAAGAAAATAATTTCATTTCTTATTATTTTTGTATTCACACACAAATTTTTATGTCAGATTAATGTACTCATAACTTGTATTTGAAGTATTTTGTAAAATTAAATTCAAAAGAAGTTGAAAATCTATTTTAATTCTCCTCTTGGGAGTACATTATAGGTCTAATACATTGAATTATTTTGGAACTTTAGTGATTACACTCTCTTGGACAGAATTCAAGATTTACATATATGATACTAAATTTCAGTTTGTTCTGAGAAATATCACAATGGTGTTCCAGGATACATATGGCCACATTGCCCACACTTCTTCAAATATAACTCACAAGAGGAAAGTTAATATGGGTTTGGAGTTCCCTTAACATTTTTTTTTCCACATTAACCTTTGCTTGCATGTTTGATCATTAGAAATAGTTTGTTTTAAATTTTGGTGCATATCTTCTTTTTTGTAACTTTATTATCAACATTTTGTATTTTATTACTGAAATATGTAAATTGTCATTTAGGCTCATAACAGAACTTGTAATGGGTTATTTTGGACAATTTGGCTAAATGAAATCAGACATAGAACATAGAAAAGAAAGTGAACTTGAAGTCTTTAGTATAAAGTATGCTTGGGTAGATATAATAAATCAGAACGTTTTCTGATCACAGAATTAAAAGGTCAACCTACAGTTGAAGACCTATCACTACTTGATCTCAAATTATACTGTAAATCTACAATAATCAAGATAGTGTGGTATTAGTGAGAGGATCCACACATAGATTAATGGAAGAGTAGATCAAAAATAAACTTAAATATAATGTGGGAATTTGTTTTATTTTTCCATTGATACCTTTTGTCTTGATTATACAGTGAAATAATATTTTGGACATTGGGTTAAATAAAATACTATTCTTTTAACTTTTTATTTTAAACTAATCGTAGATACATAGGAAGTTTCAGAGACCCATGTACTCTCCACTTAGTTTGCTCCAATGGTTACACCTCACTAGTGCAATATCAAAACCATGAAACTGACATTGATACAATGTGTATGAATAGTTCCACCTTCTCGTATCAGATGTGTAGATTTATGTTACCACCACTGCAATCAAGATGCAGAACTATTTCATCATTACAAAGATCTCTCTCATGCTACACTTCATAGTCACATCTGTCCTCTTACCCCACCATCCCTAAACCCTGGCAATGACTGATTTGTTCTCCGTCTCTGTAATTTGTCATTTGGAAAATGTTACAAGGTTAGAATCATACAGTACTTAAACTTTTGAGCTTGGCTTTTTGTACTCAGCATAATTCTCTTGAGATCCACTCAAGTTGTTATGTGTATCAATACTTCAATTTTCTTTACTGTTAAGTAGTATTTAATGGGATGAATACACCAGTTTGTTTAACAGTTTGCCTATTGTAGGACATTTGGATTGTTTTCAGTTTTTGGCTATTACAAATGAAACTTACATGAACAATCGTTTATAAGTTTTTGTGTGGACATAACTTCATTTTTCCAGAATAAATGCCCCAAAGAGAGATGGCCAGGCCATGTGGTACATGTATGCTTTATTTTTTTAAGGAAGCTACAAAATATTTTTTAGAATTTCTGTATCATTTTACATCACCAACACCAACGTATGATAAATCCAGTTTCTCCATTCTTACCAGCATTTGGTATTGCCACTGTTATTTGTTTATTTGTTTTATGTATTCTAATAGGTATGTATGATGTCTCTCTGTGGTTTTGCTTTACATTTCCCTAATGGATAGTGATCTTGAACATCTTCTCATGTGCTTACTTGGCATCCACATATCCTCTTCAGTAAAATGTCTCTTCATGTCTTTTTCTCATTTTTTGAGTTGGATTTTTTGCTTGTTTGATTTTTACTTGTGAGTTTTGTGAGTTTTTTATGTATTCGAGATATGAGTCTATCATCAGATATGTGCATTATAAATACTTTCTCTTAGTTTATAGCTGCTCTTAACAGGGTATTTTTCAGAACAAATTTTTGTTTTGTTTTGTTTTTAATAAAGTCCAATGTATTGTGTTTTCTTTAAGGATCTTGTTTCTGGTATCAAGTCTAGGAACTGTTCTCCAAGCCCTAGTTCCCAAAGATTTTCTCCTTTATTTTCTTTTGAAAGTTTTAAAGTTTTTATCTTACATTTAATTCTACAATTCATTTTGACTTATTATTTTGGTGTGAAGTTTGGGTCAAATTTATTTTATATGCCTGTGGATACTCAGCTGCTCCACTAACATTTGTTTTAAAGGCGCTGGCTCCTGAGTTGAATCCCTTTTGCATTTCTGTCAAGAATAAGTTGGATGGATCACAAGAAGATTTTTATGGCAGGAAAACAATTCTGTATAATGCTAAAATAATGGACATGTGTCATTATACATTTATCAAAACCCATAGAATACACTTCATCAAGAGTGAACCCTAATGTAAACTATCAACTTTGAATGATAGTGATGTGTCAAGGTAGCTTCATTGATTGTTACAAAAGTAGCACCACTCTCCTGGGAGATGTTGAGAGTGAGGGAAGACTGTGCATGGATGGAATCAGGTGGTATACAGAAACCTTCTGTACTTTCCACCTAATTGTGCTATGAACCTAAAGCTGCTCTGAAAAAAACTTTGTCTATTTAAAAAAATAAGTTAAGAATATTTATGTGGGTCTCTTTCTGGGTTCTCTGTTCTCTCCCATTGCTCTCTATAGCAAAATGAAAATCTAAATTTCTATAGCTATATAATAAATTTTAGAATCTTTAATCTTGATTAAGATACAGTTAATACACTAGATATCAATTACAGGAAAAAAACCTGTAAAAAATACAAACACATGGAGGCTAAACAATAAACTACTTAATAACCAAGAGATCACTGAAGAAATCAAATAGGAAATCAAAATACACCTAGAAACAAATGACAATGAAAACACTACGACCCAAAACCTATGGGATGCAGCAAAAGCAGTTCTAAGAAGGAAGTTTATAGCAATACAATCCTACCTTAGGAAACGAGAAACATCTCAAATAAACAACCTAACCTTACACCTAAAGCAATTAGAAAAGGAAGAACAAAAAAAGCCTCAAAGTTACCAGAAGAAAAGAAATCATAAAGATCAAATCAGAAATAAATGAAAAAGAAATGAAGGAAACATTAACAATGATCAATAAAAATAAAAACTGGTTCTTTGAGAAGATAAACAAAACTGATAAACCATTAGCCAGACTCATCAAGAAAAAAAAGGGGAGAAGACTCAAATCAATAGAATTAGAAATGAAAAAGGAGAAGTTACAACTGACACTGCAGAAATACAAAGGATCATGAGAGATTACTACAAGCAACTATATGCCAATAAAATGGACAACCTGGAAGAAATGGACAAATTCTTAGAAATGCACACCCTTCCAAGACTGAACCAGGAAGACATAGAAAATATGAACAGACCAATCACAACACTGAAATTGAAACTGTGATTAAAAATTTTCCAACAAACAAAAGCCCAGGACCAGATGGCTTCACAGGTGAATTCTATCAAACATTTAGAGAAGAGGTAACACCTATCCTTCTCGAAATTTTCCAAAATATAGCAGAGGGAGGAACACTCTCAAACTCATTCTATGAGGCCACCATCACCCTGATACCAAAACCAGACAAAGATGTCACAAAGAAAGAAAACGACAGGCCAATATCACTGATGAACATAGATGCAAAAATCCTCAACAAAATACTAGCAAACGGAATCCAGCAGCACATCAAAAGGATCATACACCATGATCAAGTGGGGCTTATCCCACGAATGCAAGGATTCTTCAATATACGCAAATCAATCAATGTGATACACCACATTAACAAATTGAAGAAGAAAAACCATATGATCATCTTAATAGATGCAGAGAAAGCTTTTGACAAAATTCAACAACGATTTATGATAAAAACCCTCCAGAAAGTAGGCATAGAGGGAACTTTCCTCAACATAATAAAGGCCATATATGACAAACCCACAGCCAACATCATCCTCAATTGTGAAAAACTGAAACCATTTCCACTAAGATCAGGAACACGACAAGGTTGTCCACTCTCACCACTATTTTTCAACATAGTTTTGGAAGTTTTAGCCACAGCAATCAGAGAAGAGAAAGAAATAAATAGAATCCAAATTGGAAAAGTAGAAGTACAGCTGTCACTGTTTGCAGATGAGATAATACTATACATAGAGAATCCTAAAGATGCGACCAGAAAACTACTAGAGCTAATCAATGAATTTGGTAAAGTAGCAGGATACAAAATTAATGCACAGAAATCTCTTGCATTCCTATACACTAATGATGAAAAATCTGAAAGTGAAATAAAGAAAACACTCCCATTTACCATTGCAACAAAATGAATAAAATATCTAAGAACAAACCTACCTAAGGAGACAAAAGACATCTATGTAGAAAATTATAAGACACTGATGAAAGAAATTAAAGATGATACAAATAGATAGAGAGATATACCATGGTATTGGACTGGAAGAATCAACATTGTGAAAATGACTCTACTACCCAAAGCAATCTACAGATTCAATGCAATCCCTATCAAACTACCACTGGCATTTTTCACAGAACTAGAACAAAAATTTACACAATTTGTATGGAAATACAGAAGACCCCAAATAGCCAAAGCAATCTTGAGAAAGAAAAATGGAGCTGGAGGAATCAGGTTCCCTGAATTCAGACTATAGTACAAAGCTACACTAATCAAGACAGTATGGTACTGTCACAGAAACAGAAATATAAATCAATGGAACAGGATAGAAATCCCAGAGATAAACCCATGCACATATGGTCACCTTATCTTTCATAAAGGAGGCAAGAATATACAGTGGAGAAAAGACAGCCTCTTCCATAAGAGGTGCTGGGAAAACTAGACAGGTACATGTAAAAGAATGAAATTAGAACACTCCCTAACACCATACACAAAAATGAACTCAAAATGGATTAAAGACCTAAATGTAAGACCAGACACTATCAAACTCTTAGAGGAAAACATAGGCAGAACACTCTATGACATAAATCACAGCAAGATCCTTTTTGACCCACCTCCTAGAGAAATGGAAATAAAAACAAAAATAAACAAATAGGACCAATGAAACTTAAAAGCGTTTGCACAGCAAAGGAAACCATAAATAAGACAAAAAGACAACCCTCAGAATGGGAGAAAATATTTGCAAATGAAGCAACTGACAAAGGATTAATCTCCAAAATTTACAAGCAGCTCATGCAGCTCAATATCAAAAAAACAAACAACCCAGTACAAAAATGGGCAGAAGACCTAAATAGACATTTATCCAAAGAAGATATACAGATTGCCAACAAACACTGAAAGAATGCTCAACATCATTAATCATTAAAGAAAAGTGAATGAAAACTACAATGAGATATCATCTCACACTGGTCAGAATGGCCATCATTAAAAAACCTACAAACAATAAATGCTGGAGAGGGTGTGGAGAAAAGGGAACCCTCTTGCACTGTTGGTGGGAATGTAAATTGATACAGCCATTATGGAGAACAGTATGGAGGTTCCTTAAAAAACTAAAAATAGAACTACCATATGACCCAGCAATTCCACTACTGGGCATATACCCTGAGAAAACCATAATTCAAAAAGAGTCATGTACCACAAGGTTCATTGCAGCTATATTTACAATAGCCAGGACATGGAAGCAACCTAAGTGTCCATCAACAGATGAATGGATAAAGAAGATTTGGTACATATATACAATGGAATATTACTCAGCCATAAAAAGAAACGAAACTGAGTTATTTGTAGTGAGGTGGATGGACCTAGAGTCTGTCATACAGAGTGAAGTAAGTCAGAAAGAGAAAAACAAATACTGTATGCTAACACACATATATGGAATCTAAAAAAAAAAAAAATTGTCATGAAGAACCTAGGGGCAAGACGGGAATAAAGACACAGACCTACTAGAGAATGGACTTGAGGATACGGGGAGGGGTAAGGTAAGCTGGGACAAACTGAGAGAGTGGCATGGACATATATACACTACCAAGTGTAAAATAGATAGCTAGTGGGAAGCAGCCGCATAGCACAGGGAGATCAGCTCAGTGCTTTGTGACCACCTAGAGGGGTGGGATAGGGAGGGTGAGAGGGAGGGAGACGCAAGAGGGAAGAGAGATGGGAACATATGTATATGTATAACTGATTCACTTTGTTATAAAGCAGAAATGAACACACCATTGTAAAGCAATTATACTCCAATAAAGATGTTAAAAAAAAAAAGATGCAGTTACTACTTTAACCAGAATATTTAATGGACGTTATGTCCATCAACCCTATAGCTATCCAAAGTAATGTACATAAACAGTGCATAAAGATAACTTGTTATTTCCAGGCCTAATATTAATATTATCAGCATAGTCTCATGGCATACTATGTGACAGATTCACTCTCAAATAATATATTGTTCAGTCTAAGGTAGGCTTTTCACACCTTCATAACAAGAAAAACTGTAACTTAATGAGCAACACCATCAAAGACAATGTGGAAGTAAATATTCAGAGATTTCACATATTTTTTGTCAGTCTCTGTGATTATAAGAGTCTTAAAAATGTCTTAGTCTGTCTCAGAAAAAGAATCAAGTGATTTTTTTAAGGAAAAAATATGAATTTATTCAATCACATGTCTTGTATAACCAAATCTCATTGAAGCATAGGAGTCTTGATTTCATCATAAAACTCTATTTCCTCTATAAAAGGAAAATGGCTATCCAGATATTTACAAGAACACTCAATATTGTCATAAATATACCTGAATGCAAGCTTTCCCACATGCCTTCATTATTTCTATTGCTCCAAGTGTCCAGCCATTTTTAGCCCAGATCGTTGAATGATATATTTATAATTTCCTTTGGTCAATATTTACAAAGCTGCTGATTAATGTTATATTTTGTGAAAGAAATATAATCAAATTATTAATAAGAATTTTTTTAAAAACTTAACTGTTCTATCCAGGAACTTTGTGTTGTTTTGTATTTTTGAAGCATAGTTGATTTACAATGTTGTGTTAGTTTCAGGTGTACAGCAAAGTGATTCAGTTATATATATTTTTTCATATTATTTTCCTTATAGGTTATTAAAAAATATTGAGTATAATTCCCTGTGCTATACAGCAGGTCCTTGTTTGTTATCTATTTCATGTATAGTAGTGTGTTTATGTAAATCCCAAACTCCTAATTTATCCCTCCTCCCTTTACCCTTTGGTAACAATAAGTTTGTTTTCTATGTCTATGAGTCTATTTCTGTTTTGTATATAAGTTCATCTGTATCATTTTTTTTAGATTTTACATACAAGTGATATCATATGATATTTGTCTTTCTCTGTTTGTCTTACTTCACTTAGTATAATAATCTCTAGGTCCATCCATGCTGCTGCAAATGGCATTATTTCATTCTTTTTTTTATGGCCGAGTTATATTCCATTGTATAAATATATCATATCTTCTTTACCCATTTATCTGTTGATAGGTATTTAGGTTGCTTCCACGTCTTGGCTATTGTAAATAGTGCTGCAATGAACATTGGGGTGCATGTATCATTTTGAGTTATGGTTTTCTCCAGATGTATGCCAGGAGTGGGATTGCAGGATCAAATGGTAGCTCTATTTTTAGTTTTTTAAGGAACCTCCATACTGTTCTCCATAGTGGCTCTACCAATTTACGTTCCCACCAACAGTGTAGGAGGGTTCCCTTTTCTCCACACCCCCTCCATCATTTATTATTTGTAGACATTTTCATTACAGCCTTTCTGATCAGTGTGAAGTGATGCCTCATTGTAGTTTTGTTTGTAAATGGATAATAAAAGTATTCTTGTGTCAATTTGATTTCTATAGCAATTATGGTACACTTCATTACAGCTCCTTTACTAGACTGTGATCTCCCAACAACATCAGCCATGATTTCTTTGTCATTTTATATCTGGTGCCTACCTCTGAACAAATATTCAATAAAGGTTTATTAAATGAAGGAAGAAAGAGAAAAGGAAGGACAGAAAGGAATGATCTGTTTCCTTATGTACATTAGTGACTTTTAAAGCCACTTCTCCTTTGGATTTGTCAACTCTGTTTGTTTTTTCGAAACAAAGTCCTAGATAGTAAATTAATATTTATTAATTTACATAATATATATGTATATAAATTAACATCATAAGAAATGTTTCAAATAATATTTTAAAGATTAAAACCATTTCTGTGGAACTTTTGAAGAAGTTACTCCATTTGGTCCTCCCCAAGTCTAAACGATATTACATACTATTCCTTGGATGACCTCTTGTGAGTTCATGAACAGTTGGTTTTGTTCTTATATGTAATTACATGATGCCTTGCCAACTCTACTGGATGTATTTATGAACAAGGCATAAGGGCTTTTGAAGGTGCCCCCGTCATTACCAGCGGTTAATATAATGCTCACCAAGAGAATACTGATAATAGTTCTAGGTAACTGGTCAGTTGTGCTACATTCTCTAGTCTTATCAGTATCCTGAAATATGGGGTATTACCTTTCTCACATTGGGTCACTCGTCAGTCACAGTACATTGTTCTGATGATATACACCTCTACCATTCGTTCCCTCTATTTAGAAGAAAAAATAAGAATAAACATATAGCTTGGGACCACATAAATGTACTCTGAAACAGATTCCCCAAACACCTTTGCCTCCTTTCTGTTTTTTTCTTACATTGTCTGTTGCCCTGGTATCCTATTTGGCATAGAGGCTTTTTGTGCCAAGGAAACTGGGTTACAATGAGGAAATAATGTGGTACTGCTGTACTTTATTTTAGGATCTTTGTCAGAGCTGGGTTAGGAGCATCTATCAGAGAGATTCATAACTTAATATCAAGATGATCTGAGAGGTTGACTGAAGCTTAGTCATTAGTAAATACCACAGGCTTTCCTGCTTATACTCTTTATTCTGATTCTGGCACCATTACTTAAAATGGGATTACATAACTAAAACCAAGAGTGTGCCTTAAATCATGCTTTTATTGTTGTACCTAATAATCATCATCATCATGTTCTTGTTATGACGAAAAACTTTTCTAGGTTGAAGAAAAATGCATATGTTTTATTATATTCATAACGTGTTTTTTAAAAAACAGGACTCCAGTGAGAAGCTGAACACTTTCAGGTGCTTTTACCAAGAATAAAACAGTAAGAAAATAAGACATTCCAAACCTATTTTTAAAACAACTGCAATTGTGAGAAGGTGAAAAGCCTCTCCCCTACAGACCCCCAACTCACTGCTATAAAATATAACCATTATAGATCTTAAAAGAAGAGGGGGAATTGAAATCAATAATTTTTCTCCTAAACATTATTAAAATTAAGTAGGGAAGTCCACTAGCCACCTACAAAAACTAAATGTGTTTGCTTATTGGAGCTTATTCGTGACATTTAACTTAGGCAATGAATGCCTCAAGGTATGAAAGAAATTTATGTTTTTGAGCTGGTTTAACTTTACCTGAAGTTAAAAGTTTTTGAGGACACTAGGAGCAGCGTACTTTTTTTCTTTGTGTTCTTTCTCTCATGCAAATGCCCTTCCTTTTAAAGTCCTTTTTTGATATAGTGGAGAGAGTGCCCTCCCACAGCAGAAATCACTCATAACTGGCTCAGGGGAAGCAATTTAGTTGTATCTCTTGAAGGATAGTCAAAGAAAACAGCTCAGTAGGGCTGAAGGCATGTTTCAGTTTACTCAGAATCAGAGGAAAAAGACAAATGATTCCTTTGTTTGGTCTTCTGAACACATGTGTTCCCATCACTTTTCATTAACCAGCTGAAATCATTAAATTGGCATATTAGCAGTTCTTTGTTGAGAAAATTATATACTGAGATATATCAGAAAGGATATTATATTTTACATAACTTTAAGAAACCAATTCCATATTTAATCTATATTTAGTTTCCTTTTTACAATGTTGCAATATGTCATTCTGACTTTCTAGATGATTGAGAACAATAAACGTAAATGATATAATGAATACTTTTTATATTTGTGTACCGTAAATTTCCATTGCTCATGTCCATTCAGAATGCCACATGAATGGGTTTTCTGATCACAATATATGCTTGTTAAATTAATTAGTTGCTTATGCTTCCTGAAGTTACTAAATGGAAAGAGGCAGGGGTGGTTTCAAGTGGTTTTAAAGGCTTAAAAACTAAGTAGACTTGAAGACGTAGCAATAGAAAGTATCCAAAATAAACACAGGGAGAAAAAGAGACACCCCCTCAACAAAATTTTAACAGAGTTTCAATGAACTGTGAAACACTCAAGCAGCCATATATGTACATACATAATGTATATATGTATATATATTACATATACATATTTATATATAGGTGATTTGAGTATCTAAAAGAAGGAAAAGCAAAAATATGTAAAGAAGTAGTGCCTAAGATTTTTCTGAATTTGATTAAAACTATAAACCCACAGATCCAAAAACCTTAATCTTCAGCCCAAGAAACACAATGAAAACTATATCAAGCCATATCATATCATAATCAACTCTCCCAAAATTAGGGAAGAAGAGAAAATCCTAAGAGCAGCTAGAGAATAAAAGAAGTCCTATATTCAGGAACAAATACAAAGATAGCAGTGTATTTCTTGTCAGAAACAATGAAAGTGAGAAGACAGAGATATAACATCTTTAAAATACTGAAAGAGAAAATATCAAACTTCAATTCTATATTCAGCAAAAATAGCTTTCAAATTTTATTCTGATACCATGCTATATGTATAGACTTATCTAAAGAGCCTGCTATTTTTCCAGGTTATGTTCCAAAGAAGTGCAGTTTTGATTGACTTTATAAAAGTATATCTTATTTATATTAAAATCCACAAATATTTAGTGTGCTGATTGTTGAACTTTTACATGCATATAGATTTATGTAACAGATCAAAGTGTAGAATAACCCCACTATACTGGAGGGCTCTTTGACGTAGGTTAGTGTTAGCTCTAAAATAACCACTCTTCTGACTGTGATCACCATAGATTAGCAATTAGCGATGCCTATTTCTGATTCCACATGGATAGAATCATACGGAATACTTTCTTGTGTTGGATTTCTCTAAAGAATATATTATGAATGTTATCTTCCTATTTGCTTTTATGTGCATGAGTATTGCTGTGTGGTATTCCTCTGTAAAAAAATAAAATAAAATTACCCAGTCTAATATTGATGGATATTAGGTTGTTTCTATGTTTTGTCTATTAAAATAAACACCTATGAACATTTTTGTACATTTTTTGTTAGACATTAGAGCTTCCCTTTTTAAGTTACGTTTGTTTTTTGTTATATATCTAGAAGCAGGTTAGTTAGGTTAATTAGTTCATTTAAAATATCTATCTTTAATTTTTGAAAGTATGTACTTCTGAACATTTGTTTCAAAGTGATTATGTCAAATTATGATGTCACCAACAATTTAAAAGTGTCCCAGTTGTTCCACAGCCTTAAAGTTATTTTAAACTCTTCCAGAGGGAGTGAAACATTGAAAGACACAAGATGAGAGAGAGAGAAAGAGAAATCAAGAGAGAGAGAAAGAAATTATAACACCAAATTACAATCTATGAACATCACAAGACACAGAGTTCTGTAAAACCTGGACTGAGGTAAGAGAACATGCTTTGGAGCTTACGGATACTGTTTTTCGTATGGTGAAGAATACAGATTTCCTACAAAATAAAGCAAGAATTCCACGAACCAACCTCAGTGTTTCTTACATGCAGAAATCCCTTCACCATCTTATTGACTTTGAGCCATCACGCTTGAACCCAGATTCTTGCATTTGTCTTTTTCTCACGCTTTTAGCTTGCCCC
Organism: Delphinus delphis; assembly: GCF_949987515.2. Taxonomy (NCBI): domain Eukaryota; kingdom Metazoa; phylum Chordata; class Mammalia; order Artiodactyla; family Delphinidae; genus Delphinus; species Delphinus delphis. The sequence goes on from NC_082687.1 coordinate 131,696,326, forward strand.
AAGTACAGTCAGATGAGAAATTATCTTTTTTTTTTTTTTTTTTTTTTTTTGCAGTACGCGGTCCTCTCACTGCTGTGGCCTCTCCCGTCGTGGAGCACAGGCTCCGGACGTGCAGGCTCAGCGGCCATGGCTCACAGGCCCAGCCGCTCCGCGGCACGCGGGATCCTCCCGGACCGGGGCACGAACCCGTGTCCCCTGCATCGGTAGGCGGACTCCCAACCACTGCGCCACCAGGGAAGCCCGGGAAATTATCTTTAATAGATTCCCCATCCTTTTTATTCCCTACCCAAATGCTTTCCTTGGAGTCAATAATAAATTATTTTTAGTAATGAGAGACACTTTTAAACTATCAAAACATTGGCTTCCTTTGGCAGCATAACACTGCAGACCATGGAAAACAGAACTCAGTGTGACAAAAGGAAATATATATAAGAAAAAAAACACTAAGAAAAGTAATTTCTAAAATAATAATTCAAAGAAATGGGAGTGGAAAGGGGCCTACACTGATACAGATTATAGTTGAGTGTTGAGGAATCTGTGTTAAAAAAAAAAAAGGACTGAATAAATCAAATCCTTGTCCTAAATTCTTTTAATGAAATATTTTCAGGATAGCGTTGCTTGATTTCACTTAACCTCCCCACTCTATGCTTAAACTACATAGCAAAAACAAATACCAATTACTACAGGGAAAAAATTGACAGTAAAGTAAGAACAACCTCATCAATTCTAATCTTTGTTTAGCCAAATAATAACCATATTCTGTCTATTTTTGCATCTATATTTGTACTATTAAAATATTAAAAAGTGTTTTATTATTTGTCCTTTCTAAGCAAAAAATTTTTTTTAATTATTGTAGATAGTAAATTTGAAAGAAGATAATAAAATTTAATTTTAAATAAATATTTTTAATATGTAGCTTAATAACAAGGAATATTTAAGAGAGAAAATGATGGCTAAAATGTACCACATGCAGTGTTCTACTTCTTAAGAAAATTAATTCTATATTTATCATCTTAATTTTATTACTCCTATAGTTTGTAACATGTCTTTATTTATCACCTTTCCATGAAAATATGTGCAACTTATTACCTACTAAGAAATCCTAAGTTATAATCCATATTGCCATAAGTGTGTGTACACTATCGAGTTATTTAAAAAAACAACAACAAAAAACCCACCTCTTGCTTTTTACTGTCAAAATAAAGACAAAGTTTCTCTTCCTAGTTGAAAATGGAATGATGGGCATTGAATGAAAATATTAGTTTTACATATTGAGATTTATAATTTGTGATATGCATTGAATTAAACAATTGCTATCTATTGTTGCCATACAATGCCTACAACTTTCTATTATAGATAACTGTAATGATGGCCAACACAATAATAATTTGGTTTTTCAATCACATTCCTTTAAAGTTTGAATTTCCAATGTTCTCTTTTTTATTTTTGAAACTATAAGATTTGCTGTAATTTTCTACCCATCTAGTAAATACTAAGATGGTATTAAAAACCCTATTCAGAAACCTCATAAATGAAAAATTATTCCTAATTACATGTCAGCGATGAATTTTCAATTTACACCCACTCTTATTTTATTGTCACAATGAGCTATAATAAATATGAGAATAGTTACCGGAAAGAGTAAATTTCAAATAAAGTAAAATAAAATTATAGAGATTTCTTTTAAGTATTTCTCGTTAAATTAGCAATTTATTAATTTTAATACTAAGCAGAATGAGATACTCTAAGATAATATTTCACAATATTTGTTTATATATTCATCTTTCTGCCATTATATATGTGTCCCATGAGGGCAGGGGCTAAACCAGACAATACTTTTCAATTAAAAGAAATGAATACAATCATTTTAATTTATGACTGTATTAATAAATAAGTCACCAATTATGTCACTTTGAAAATTACACAATTTTATACTCATTTTAAAAAAATCTTTCCAACATTATCTGATAATGTTGACTACTCTGTCATCTCACTGGATTTTTCAGGACTCCATGCTTTAAGAACACCTAAGTAAGTTCAGTCCTTGGCCGTCTGTTGATATTTCTTTATAATAAGGCCCTTAGAGAATCTGTGCTCTCTGACTATATATCTATCAAGAGACAGTTCCAAAAGCTGCCTCTAGCCCAGATATTGTCCTATCATAATTATATACTCAGTTCCACCTGTGACTTATCTAAAAATTAGACTGGTCATTTTCACTCCAAAATACTTGTTTCTTTCTCTTTTCTCACCTACCACATTAATACTTTAAATATGCCAAGTACTTTTGTCCTCCACAATTTCTTACCAATTGATACTTTCCACTTCTTAGCCATTATCGTTGACAGTCAGTAATCTTCTATGCCTGGACAGTCACATTAGAGTTGTCTGTGGTGTTTCTGCTGCTCTCATTTCTAATATGGTCCATACCAATTAGAATTTCTCAAATATGGTTTATACATCTATCACTAAATGTTCTATTTTGTAACATATAAAACACACAATTTAGATTTTACACATTTAAGCTCTTCTTTAGTTCTCTTTCATTATCTGGATTCCCCTCACATTGTTTTTTCCACATGCATATTTTGGTTTTGTTTAATAGACCAGTCTTTTCATGCAGTCGACTACATTTGCCATTCTTTCAAGAAACATTGTTCATTGAATTTTCCCATATAGAAATCTCTCCCAAAATTTTCACTTTTGCCTATTATTTCCTTTACAATCTGTGCTGGTTATTTTGCCTTAAGATTCATTCTGTGACCATCTCTTCTAATAATACTACTCCCTCTGGTAGCACACAGAGTGGGGGAAATGATTCTCACACAGTCCGGGAAATGATTTTCACTATTGCTAGTCCCTGGGCCCTTCCTTATTTGTTGCCATCTATCTCCTGAGGAATCATGATTTAACTCAAATGTTACCTTCTTGTTGTACCTCTTTATTCCTTTTTATAATAGTCATTTCCTTTTTCCCAGTCTGTTTATGTATTTTTGTAACAACTAAGAGTTCTGTCATTTAAAACTGACCCAATCTTACACCACACGCTAAAATCAATGTCAGGTGAACAACAGAACTGAATGAAGGTCACATAGAAGTATGTGGTATTCCCAATGGTTTACAAATATCTGTTATAGACTTTTCTATTTTTCTTATGCTTCAATTGAAAGAGAGTTTGAAACTCTATTTTTCATAAGTACTGACAGGACAGAAGAGATAATCAAACCACGTCCCTGAGAATGTGATGGGGGATGCGATCAGAACAAGGATGAGAGAGGAAAGAAAAAGCAACAGTGGCTATGAAGGCAGGTAGCTGTAATTTTGGAGGTAGGAGGAGAGAGATCTTTAAAGAGTTCCCATGTTATAACTTCAATTTTCTCTAAATCAGGAGTCAGTTGGAAGTTCAGATAAAGGTTAGTGACATTTGAAAGAATGTAAATGTTCTAAACATCATAAGGAGGAGAAAACCAAGCAGATAGTAACAAGCAATAGTAGTAGATGTGATAGAGTCTGATCTAGCAGTGACAATAAACTACTGACAGCTTTAAAACCACACCCCTCCCTCTTTCCCTTCTACCCCATCCGCCAGGCTAATAAGGAATCCTGGGTACATCCTCCACTGACTTTGTGGGCAAGTTTAATCATGTAAGTGCCATCCAGAGTACATGCTGAATCGTCACCCTGGACCCACCCTCTAACCACTATAAAACCTCAAATCAATTTTCAATTTTCTTTCTCTTTTTTTTTGGTTGTGCCAGGCTTCTTGTGGGATTTTAGTTCCCCGACCAGGGATCAAACTTGTACCCCACTGCGGTGGAAGTGGGGGAGTCCCAACCACTGGACCGCCAAGGAATTCCCTCAAGTCAGTTTTCTTTTCCTGACTTCTTGAGCCATTTTTGACCAGCTTCAGAGGCCTGCTCTGCTGTCTCCCAGAAAGGACCATTTTGTGAGTAATAAACCTTTCATACCATCTTGGTGCTTGTGTGACATTATCAGCCTCAGTACCCAAACCAAATGTTTGGTGAGGTGGTGGAAAATGTATCCCTTCTCTGTGGGGTGATTGTTATAGTAGGATTGATGGGTAGCACTGAGGGCCTATCAATGGTGAACACAAAATGAACATACAATTGCAGTGGTCCCAATGGTTCTAATCTACTGTGTGGAAAAAGTGTCGTCGGTCTATGTATAGGTAGGAACACTGTTGAATTCACTGAAAGTTAAGATTTTTACAGGACAGATATGCAAAAAGGACAAACAGTCAGAAGGTAGAAGGTTAACCTAAACTTCCATTTAATGACATCTAAAGATGAAGTAAAGTGACTGATGAAAGTAAAGGGTCATTGGAGTGAAGGCCCCACGAGAGAGAAGGTAGAGCATCGGAGTATGTGTTAGAGCTAACAACTGCAAATGATATACTATAGTGTCATCCCTCTGAAATATCTGGCTTCTAAAATATTAAATATAGATGTTGGAAGGTATTATAGGAGGAGAGGATAACTTAATTTAATATTTTACAGATGAAATATTTCTAGATATTTGCAGCTAAATTGGCATAGATGTGATCACAGGAGATTAAAAAACTGAGAGGTGACAAAATAAAAAAAAAAAGAAACTGAGAGGTGAGAATTTTGGTGGATCATTCCTTTGCACTTTGAATCACGTGGTATTATAATATACCTAGGGCAAAAAGCTGATCCTCAAATCTTTCAGTGCATGAAATGAGCATCAAAAGTTTTGGATTTCCTTCCCATGTAGGTCACCACAGAGCACCGAGTAGGGCTCCCTGTGCTATACAGTAAGTTCTCATTACTTATCTATTTTATATATAGTAGTGTATATATGTCAATCCCAATCTCCCAATTCATCCCACCCCCCTTTTCCCCCCTTGGTGTCCATACATTTGTTCTCTACGTCTGTGTCTCTATTTCTGCTTTACAACGTTCACTTTGCTGTATAGCAGAAACAAACACAACATTGTAAAGCAACTATACTCCAATAAAAATTAAATGAAATTAGATATAGAGAAAATTTAAAAATTAAAAAAAAAAGTTTTGGTACATGAGAGCAACCCAGTTGAAAAAGAAAGTCTCAGAGCAGCAGGTTATGTTAAAATGGTGAGGAGAAAATGTGTTGAAGTGGGATTGAGGGAAGAAGGGACCTCCAAACTGAACTGCCATGTGTGTAGCATGGGAGATGAAAAACCTTTATTTGAAAAGTGTACACTTGGAGCAGAAATTGGGGGGAAATAGTTTTTCAGTTGTGTTTAGAAATATTAAAGAAGATTGGAAAAATTGTTGAGAAAATAGGGGATTTCTTAGTTGATGATTGGTAGTGGTAAAGGGCATTGTGAAGAATTTCAGAGGGTGAAAATGATTTTGAGGATGTTTTACTAGTGCAAGAAACACAAAGCAGTGTGGGAATGGCTTGTAACTAATTAAAGGGACCTATATGTGGAAGTTGACTGAAGAATCCAGGCCTGTGAGCCATGAAAGGTTTAAATGGTGAGCTACAATGTGATTTAAATAAGTAATCCAATTTCCTAGTAGATAAGAACTTGAGTTCATTTGAGATTTCTAGAATGGCCACATAGTGTGCTCAACAATGTGACAGAGGTGACATGAAGTGGCATTCCTAATATTCCACAAGATGAATGTCCTCAGACAGCCAGGGCAGGTGGCATTATTTTTTGGATTCCATAAGGAACAAACTTCATGATATTTGAAGGGATTACCAATAGCATGTAAAGGAACTTCAGCTTGGGGGTTCATTGAGAAGCTAAAATGTTTTACATTTGTTTGCAGGATGGGTTCCCTGCCAAGTGAAATTAAGAAAGGCTGGGAAATCAACAGATATCAATACAATGAAGGTGATGACAAAGCTTAATTTGATCTTTGTATTGCCAGAACCTAGCACAGATCCATTTAGTAAATAAATGATTTGAGAAATCTAAGTCACTTATAGATTAAAGCAATAAAGAAATGTGAACATCAGGCTTCTTTTTATTATAACATAAAAGCTTCATTTGTATTTTAGGTTTGAAAAAAACTGTCAAAACATTTAAAAATTTTTAAACTTCACTAGAGAGAAGAAAATTGAGTGGACTGTAGTCTCAAACAGCAAGTTCTATGTTGAGATTTATTTTTATTTGAGATACACACACAAGTGTGTATATGTATGTGTGTATACGTACACACACACATATATGTATATGGTTTAGAACAGGGGTCCCCAATCCCCGGGGCGCAGACCGCTACCGATCCGCGGCCCGTTAGGAACTGGTCCGCACAGGAGGAGGTGAGCAGCGAGGGAGCAAGGGCAGCTTGCTCACATTACTGCCTGAACCGTCCCCCCATCCATGGAAAAATCGTCTTCCACGAAACTGGAAGGTTGGGGACCGCTGGTTTAGAAAATAATAAAATACATAGTCTCTAAACAGCCTAAGACATATTCTGTAAGATTGTCCTTGAACACCCAACTTTGTCCCAGTCAGAGCTTAGGCCTCTCACTTCTCTCTTCTGAATAAATGTATGAATGAGTCCAGCCTGGCTCTAGCTGGCAAATCAGTTTTACATGAAAAAGTAGCAGCTATTCCTTTGGGGGAAACAACCCTCTCTAAACCGCCTGAAGCAAAGCCCATGTTTCATTGGGCTTTCCTCTAAACACCTAGGCGTGGTTAACTAAAAAGCTGAATTCTGAAAATGTCCTCTAGGCTGCTGTGGCTGTTCAGCTTCAGTACCAGCTCTGCAGACTGGAAAGGGATGCGGTTGCTCTACTCTGTGGTTGGAATTTAAGGACATTCTCACAGCACTGACCTAAGTTCCCCTTGATGAACCTGGTAATAGTTTTATTGACTCTTGAAATGCTGCCGATAACCTAAGTGATAGCTATCTGGTCTGCCATTTAGAAAACTATAAGTTAATGATTAAAGACATCCCTTTTTGGATCTCGTGAATTGTGGGGGAAAAAAATCACAGATACTGATTGCACCATGTGGGTCACTCAAGTAGATGCCCACAGCATGGACCTTTCTGTGAAGGCATCAACTGGAATCAAGATGTTGATGGGAACTGCATCAGATTGCTCAGTTGCAGACTCAGATTGCTACCATTGCTGCCTGGATCCACCTTGTAATAGGCATGGCAACAGTTGCACTATCAAAGGCTAGGCAAAAAGTAAAGGACTCTGGGTTTCAAACCTATAGGCTACCACTCCATACTGGATTCATGATTCCTGCCAAAGTTGACCTGGGTGTCCTGCAGTGAGGAAGGGTGCACTGCGTGGTGTTGTCCTTGCCTGCCTGGCAGACTGACTACCTCAGAGCTTTGATCATTTTTCTCAGGACTATCGGCAGTATGTCACTGCTGTTGACAGCTTTTTTTACTAGTGTCGCTAGTCCAGTGTGATTAATCAAATTGATAGAGAATATTTCTGAGAATGACATTTTGTAGGTATGATTTGTGTAAACCGTATCAGATTAATAAATTTTCTTCTAAGTATACTAAGGATAATGTTAAAGATTTTCTCTGAGAAAAAAAATACAAATCATCATTGTACATAAATTTTATTAGAGTTGTCACAGACAATAAACAAGTAAAAAGTTAAAGTATATAATGCTGGTAAATGTGCTCTGAGAAATTTAAAATAGAATGAAAACTTTGTGGGGGAGAATTACAATTTAAATAGTGCTGGTGTTTCTTCCTTCCAGTTTTATTGCAATATAATTGACATACAGCATTGCATAAATTTACAGTGTACACCATAATGATTTTACTGACAAAACTCATGAAATGATTATTACAACAAGTTTAGTAAACATCCATCATCTCATATTGATACAAAATTAAAGAAAAAAAAATTCCCTTGTGATGAGAACTCACGGATTACTCTCTTAACAACTTTCGTATATACTATACAGCAGTGTTAATTATATTTATCATGTTGTACAATACATCCCTAGTACTTATTTATCTTATAACTGGTAGTTTGTACCTTTTGACTGCCTTCATCTAATTCCTCCTCCCCAAACCCCCTCAACTCTTGTAATCACAAATCTGATCTTTTTTTATGAGTTTGATTGGTACGCTTTGACATGTAACTAACCTACAACACTATGTTCATTCCTGTTATAAAACTTAGTGATTCCATATCTATACATTTCAAAATGATCACCATGATAAGTCTAGTTACAATCTGTCATCATCATAAGATATTACATAGTTATTGACTATATTCCCCGCACTGTACATTTCATAACCATGACCCTTTATTTTGCAGCTGGAAGTTTGTACCTCTTTTTTTTGCTTTTTAGCATGGGATGGCCCCCCAACATTTACTTTTTTTTTTTGAAATTTTGAATTTTATTTTATTTATTTTTCTATACAGCAGGATCTTATTAGTCATCAATGTTATATACATCAGTGTACACATGTCAACACCAATCGCCCAATTCATCCTACCACCACCACCCACACCCCCTGACTGCTTTCCCCGCTTGGTGTCCATACATTTGTTCTCTACATCTGTGTCTCGATTTCTGCCCTGCAAACTGGTTCATCTGTACCATTTCTCTAGGTTCCACATATATGCGTCAATATACGATATTTGTTTTTCGCTTTCTGACTTACTTCACTCTGTATGACAGTCTCTAGATCCATCCATGTCTCAACAAATGACCCAATTTCATTCTTTTTTATGCCTGAGTAATATTCCATTGTATATATGTAACACATCTTCTTTATCCATTTGTCTGTTGATGGGCATTTAGGTTGCTTCCATGACCTGGCTATTGAAAAGAGTGCTGCAAAAAACATTGGGGTGCATGTGTCTTTTTGAAATATGGTTTTCTCTGGGTATATGCCCAGTAGTGGGATTGCTGGGTCATATGGTAATTCTATTTTTAGTTTTTTAAGGAACCTCCATACTGTTCTCCATAGTAGCTGTATCAATGTACATGCCCACCAACAGTGCAAGAGAGTTCCCTTTTCTCCACACCCTCTCCAGCATTTGTTGTTTGTAGATTTTCTGATGATGCCATTTCTAACTGGTGTGAGGTGATACCTCATTGTAGTTTTGATTTGCCTTTCTCTAATAATTAGTGATGTTGAGCAGCTTTGCATGTGCTTCTTGGTCATCCGTATGTCTTCTTTGGAGAAATGTCTATTTAGGTCTTCTGTCCATTTTTGGATTGGGTTGTTTGTTTTTTAACATTGAGCTGCATGAGCTGTTTATATATTTTGGAGATTAATCCTTTGTCTGTTGATTCATTTGCAAATATTTTCTCCCATTCTGAGGGTTGTCTTTTCATCTTGTTTATGGTTTCCTTTGCTGGGCAAAAGCTTTGAAGTTTCATTAGGTCCCATTTGTTTATTTTTGTTTTTATTTCCATTTCTCTAGGAGGTGGATCAAAAAAGATCTTGCTGTGATTTACATCATAGAATGTTCTTCCTATGTTTTCCTCTAAGAGTTTTGTAGTGTCTGGTCTTATATTTAGGTTTCTAGTCCATTTTGAGTTTATTTTTGTGTATGGTGTTAGGGAGTGTTCCAGTTTCATTCTTTTACATGTAGCTGTCCAGTTTTCCTAGCACCACTTATTGAAGAGACTGTCTTTTCTCCATTGTACAGCCTTGCCTCCTTTGTCATAGATTAGTTGGCCACAGGTGTGTGGTTTTATCTTTGGGCTTTCTATCTTGTTCCATTGATCTATGTTTCTGTTTTTGTGCCAGTACCATATTGCCTTGACTACTGTAGCTTTATAGTATAGTCTGAAGTCAGGGAGTCTGATTCCTCCAGCTCCGTTTTATTCCCTCAAGACTGCTTTGGCTATTCAGGGTCTTTTGTGTCTCCATACAACTTTTAAGCTTTTTTGTTCTAGTTCCGTAAAAAATGCCATTGGTAATTTGATAGGGATTGGATTGAATCTGTAGATTGCTTTGGGTAGTATAGTCATTTTCACAATATTGATTCTTCCAATCCAAGAATGTGGTATATCTCTCCATCTGTTGGTATCATCTTTAATTTCTTTCATCAGTGTCTTATGGTTTTCTGCATATAGGTCTTTTGTCTCCCTACGTAGGTTTATTCCTAGGTATTTTATTCTTTTTGTTGCAATGGTAACTGGGAGTGTTTCCTTACGTTCTCTTTCAGATTTTTCGTCATTAGTGTATAGGAATACAAGAGATTTCTGTGCATTAATTTTGTATCCTGCAACTTTACCAAATTCATTGATTAGCTCTAGTAGTTTTCTGGTGGCATCTTTAGCATTCTCTATTTATAGTATCATGTCATCTGCAAACAGTGACAGTTTTACTTCTTCTTTTCAAATTTGTATTCCTTTTATTTCTTTTTCTTCTCTGATTGCCATGGCTAGGACTTCCAAATCTATGTTGAATAAAAGTGGTGAGAGTGGAAATCCCTGTCTTGTCCCTGATCTTAGAGGAAATGCTTTCAGTTTTTCACCATTGAGAATGATGTTTGCTGTGGGTTTGTCATATATGGCCTTTATTATGTTGAGGTAGGTTCCCTCTATGCCCACTTTCTGGAGAGTTTTTATCATAAATCGGTGTTGAATTTTGTCAAAAGATTTTTCTGCATCTATTGAGATGATCTATGGTTTTTATTCTTCAATCTGTTAATATCGTGTATCACATTGATTGATTTGCCTATACTGAAGAATCCTTACATCCCTGGGATAAATCACACTTGATCATGGTGCATGATCCTTTTAATGTGTTGTTGGATTCTGTTTGCTAGTATTTTTTTGAGGATTTTTGCATCTATATTCATCAGTGATTTGGTGTGTAATTTTTTTTTGTAGTATCTTTGTCTGGTTTTGATATCAGGGTGATGGTGACCTCAAGAATGAGTTTGGGAGTGTTCATTCCTCTGCAATTTTTTGAAGAGTTTGAGAAGGATGGGTGTTACTCTTCTCTAAATGTTTGATAGAATTCACCTGTGAAGCCACCTGGTCCTGGACTTTTATTTGTTGGAAGATTTTTAATGAAAGTTTCCATTTCATCACTTGTGATTGGTCTGTTCATATTTTCTATTTCTTCCTGCTTCAGTCTTGGAAGCTTATACCTTTCTAAGAATTTGTCCATTTCTTCCAGGTTGTCCATTTTATTGGCATAGAGTTGCTTGTAGTACTCTCTTAGGATGCTTTGTATTTCTGTGGTGTCTGTTGTAACCTCTCCATTTTCATTTCTAATTTTATTGATTTGAGTCCTCTCTCTCTTTTTCTTGATGAGTCTAGCTAATGGTTTATCAATTTTATTTATCTTCTCAAAGAATCAGCTTTTAGTTTTATTGATCTTTGCTATTGTTTTCTTTGTTTCTATTTCATTTATTTCTGCTCTGATCTTTATCATTTCTTTCCTTCTGCTAACTTTGGGTTTTCTTTGTTCTTCTTTCCCTAGTTGTTTTAAGTGTAGGGTTAGAATGTTTATTTGAGATTTTTCTTGTTTCTTGAGGTAGGCTTGTATAGCTATAAACTTCCCTCTTAGAACTGCTTTTGCTGCATCCCGTAGGTTTTGGATCGTCATGTTTTCATTGTCATTTGTCTCTAGGTAATTTTTGATTTCCTCTTTGATTTCTTCAGTGATATCTTGGTTATTTAGTAACGTATTGTTTAGCCTCTATGTGTTTGTGTTTTTTATGGTTTTTTCCCTGTAATTCATTTCTAATCTCATAGTGTTGTGCTCAGAAAAGATGCTTGATATGATTTCAATTTTCTTAAATTTACTGAGGCTTTATTTGTGACCCAAGATGTGATCTATCCTTGAGAATGTTCTGTGCATACTTAAGAAGAAAGTGTAATCTGCTGTTTTCAGATGGAATGTCCTATAAATATCAATTAAATCTATCTGGCCTATTGTGTCATTTAAATCTTGTGTTTTCTTATTAATTTTCTGTTTGGAGTTCCCTTGTATGTTATTTGTCATTTTTCCCTTTATGCTTTCAATAATTTTTCTTTGCCTTTAATTTTCGCCAATTAGATTACTATTTGTCTCGGCGTGTTTCTCCTTGGGTTTATTCTGTATGGGACTCTGCACTTCCTGGACTTGGATGGCTATTTCCTTTTCCATGTTAGGGAATTTTTTGACTATAATCTCTTCAAATATTTTCTCTGGTCCTTTCTTTCTCTCTTCTCCTTCTGAGACCCCTATAATGCAAATGTTGTTGCATTTAATGTTGTCCCAGAGGTCTCTTAGGCTGTCTTCATTTCTTTTCATTCTTTTTTCTTTATTCTGTTCTGCAGCAAGGAATTCCACCATTCTGTCTTCCAGGTCACTTATCCGTTCTTCTGCCTCAGTTATTTGGCTATTGATTCCTTCTAGTGTAGTTTTCATTTCAGTTATTGTATTGTTCATCTCTCTTTGTTTGTTCTTTAATTCTTCTAGGTCTTTGTTAAACATTTCTTGCATCTTCTTGATCTTTGCCTCCATTCTTTTTCCGAGGTCCTGGGTCATCTTCACTCTCATTATTCTGAATTCTTTTTCTGGAAGGTTGCCTATCTCCACTTCATTTAGTTGTTTTTCTGGGGTTTTATCTTATTCCTTCATCTATCACATAGCCCTCTGCATTTTCATCTTGTCTATCTTTATGCGAATGTGGTTTTTGTTCCACAGGCTGCAGGATTGTAGTTCTTCTTGCTTCTGCTGTCTACCCTCTCAGAATTTTGTACCTGTTAATCTCCTTCACTTCTTTCTTTCCCCGCCCCCCACCCCATTCCCTCCTTTCTGGTACCTGCCTATTGGGTCTCTGTGTCTATAACTTTGTTTCTGTTTTATATTTGTTCATTTGTTTTGTTTCTTAGATTGCACATATAAGTAAAATTATACAGTATTTGTCTTTCTCTGTCTGACTTATTTCACTTAGCGTAATACTGTCTAGGTCCAGCTGTGTTGTCACAAATGGCAATATTTCATTCCTGTCTATAGCTGAGCAATATTCATATATATATATGAATATATATATATTATGCATATTAAGGTCCCCTTCTTTTCATTTCTTTCCTTTTCTTTGTTTTCTTTTCTCTACAAGTCATCTGGGCATCCATGTTGCAGTCAGATGGACTGAAGTTTGGACCTTAATGTGCATTTTATATATATATATATATATATGTGTGTGTGTATGTGTGTGTGTGTGTGTGTGTGCATCTTTATCCACTCATCTATCGATGGGCATTTAGTTTGCTTCCATATCTTGGTTATTATAAATAATGTTGCAATGAACATAGGGGTGCATATATCTTTTGAATTTGTGTTTTCTTTTGATAAATACTCAGGAGTGGAATTGCTGGGCCATATGGTAGTTCTTTTTTTAAGGAATTTCCATACTGTTTTCCATAGTGGCTGAATTTATTTAACTAAGTAAAGCACTACTGGAAATTAGGGAGTGAAGATTGTAATTGGAAGAATGAAAACATCATTTACACAAATAGGAAAGTCTTGAAAAGGAGGAGGTTGACCATTCTTCTATTTGGCCATGGCTTTCTCATTTCAAACTCTGGTAGTATCAAGGGTTAGCACAGCAAATCTTACATACTGCATATAAGCATGTATAATCACTTTGAAAATATTTTGGCATTATCTAACAAAACCAGAGTTGTTCACAACCCTACAACCTACTAAGTCCGTTTCTAGATTAATCCAGTGAAATATCTTGTATGTATGTCCTAGGAACAGGACCAGCTTTGTGGGTGTACAACCTGTGCTTAGAAGGGCTCCACTTTTTGTTTTAATGCCCTTCTGTCCTCATCTTCTTATTCTGAATAATTCTGGACCAGGGGCCCTGCATTTTTATTTGGCACGGGGCCCCCTAAATCAGGCATATGGCCCTAGGAGACATGTACACAAAATGCACAGAAATATTTTATATAATAGTAAATTTCTATGATTAACCAAAATGTCTATAACTGTAAAATGAATTTTTACATTTTTTCTCTCTCATTTTTACATATGAGAGAAAGAGCAAGTCAGAAACTGAGACAGAGACACAACATACACACACAGATATACATGCAACTTGATTTAGCCAGTGGATTGTCAGGTGATGCTAGGCACTCATAATTGCTTGAAAGGTGTTTGTGTGGAAGAGTTTTCTCTCTTGCATTTCAGACTTCTTCATGGAAGTACATATATTTAAAACCTCACTAGTACTAGAAAAATAAGAATCAGAGTTGTCCCAGCCAAACTTCAGTCTGGCTGACTGCAACATGGATCCCCAGATAACTTGTAGAGAAAAGAAAAGAAATGAAACGAAAGAAATGAAAAAAGGGGGACCTTAAGCCAAAGTAGAAAAGTAGAGCATCTCCTAGAATGAGCTTCTATGCCTCTTTTATCCAATTTGCCTGTCTGCCCTCATTCTTGCCTACTGGCTCTGCCCCTCCCTGTTGGGGTGAGATCCATCACCAGTTAACTAAATCCTAACATTTTATACTGATGTACTAGAGTTTCAACAGTAAAATCATAGAGCACTTTCTCTCCTAAGTAAATTACAAAATGATTTTGAAAAGCAAGCTCTAGTGTCCACAGATTTTATGAGTAGGAGTGAACAATGGAGATTCCTCCCCAACCAAATGTTGGTAGTTGATCTAGAAATCAGAGCTCTGCTATTTAACATGAATATTAATTTTGCAATTTTCATCATCTTTAAGATACTGTTTCCATATCTCTGAACTAAGTACAGTAAAACTCTCTTCATAGGTTTGTTCTAAGAGCTAAACAATATGATAAGAGTTTATTTCCTTGAAAACTCTAAAGAAATACATATACAAATACAGTGAGTATCTACAGGGATTTTAAAGTTGTGGACATACATGTAGAATATCTGTGGGTTATGCAAGCATGTGGAATACAAGAGCATGATTTGGAATGAGGATTTCACCATGGATCTACAAATATATAGACATATACATATCAGGATAGACAGCAAGTATAAACACAAAAATGTATATAGATAATTTTTGGTAATGTGAAATTTTTTTGTCATCATTCTAGAAGTCAATTGGGTAAATATAAGGTTACAGAAATAAGTAAAAAGTAATATGTAAAAGATAAAACAGAGATAAGATTTAGATACAATAGGTTTGGGATGGTATGAAAATAAAGACTTTGTCTTAAGAAAATATCTCATGGAGAATCAGATTCTCTACTTTTTAACCAGTTGTCAATTCTGAAATCAATGGGTAAGAAAATAAGGGAGAGGATGCAAATCAATAAAATTAGAAATGAAAAAGGAGAAATCACAACTGACACTGGAGAAATACAAAGGATTATAAGAGACTAATACAAACAACTGTATGCCAAAAAAAAAAAAAAAAAAAAGGATAGCCACGAAGAAATGACAAATTCTTGGAAAGGTACAATTTTCCAAGACTGAACCAGGAAGAATTAGAAAAAATAAACAACCCTATCACAAGTAATGAAATTGAAACTGTAATTAAAAATCTTCCGACAAACAAAAGTCCAGGACCAAATGGCTTCACAGGTGAATTCTATAAAACATTTAGAGACAAGCTGACACCAATCCTTCTCAAACTCTTCCAAAACATCGCAGAGGGAAGAACACTCTCAAATTCATTCAACGAAGCCACAATCACCCTGATACCAAAACCAGAAAAAGATATCCCCAGAAAAGAAAATTATAGACCAATATCACTGATAAACATGGATGCAAAAATCCTGAACCAAATACTAACAAACAGAATCCAACAACATATTAAAGGATCATACACCATGATCAAGTGGGATTTATCCCAGGTATGCAAGGATTCTTCAATATATGCAAATCAATCAATGTGAAACACCACATTAACAGTTTAAGGAATAAAAACTATATGATCATCTCTATAAATGCAGTAAAGGCTTTTGACAAAATTTTACACCCATTTGTGATAAAAAACTCTCCAGAAAATGGGCATAGAGGGAACCTAACTCAACATAATAATGGCCATATATGGCAAACCCACAGCAAACACCATACTCAATGGTGAAAAACTGAGAACATTTCCTCTAAGATCAGGAGTAAGACAAGGATGTCCACTCTCACCACTATTATTCAACATAGTTTTGGAGGTCCTAGCCACAGCAATCAGAGAAGAAAAAGAAAAAAAACAAATACAAATGGGAAAACAAGAAGTAAAACTGTCACTGTTTGCAGATAACATGATACTATACATAGAAAATCCTAAAGATGCCACCAGAAAACTACTAGAACTAATTAATGAATTTGGTAAAGTAGCAGGATACAAAATTAATGCCCAGAAATCTCTGCATTCCTATACACTAACAACGAAAAATCAGAAAGAGAAATTAAGGAAACAATCCCATTTACCATCACAACAAAAAGAATAAAATACCTAGAAATAAACCTGCCGAAGGAGGCAATAGACTTGTACTCAAAAAACTATAAGACACTGATGAAAGAAATCAAAGATGACATAAACAGATGAAAAAAATATACCATGTTCTTGGATTGGAAGAATCAATATTGTGAAGATGACTATACTACCTAAAGCAACCTACAGATTCAATGCAATCCCTATCAAACTACCAATTGCATTTTTCACAGAACTAGAACAAAAAATTTCACAATTTGTATGGAAACACAAAAGACTACAAATAGCCAAAGCAATGTTGAGAAAGAAAAATGGAGCTAGAGGAATCAGGCTCCCTGTCTTCAAACTATACTACAAAGCTACAGTAATCAAGACACTATGGTACTGGCACAAAAACAGAAATATAGATCAATGGTACAAGATAGAAATCCCAGAGATAAACCCATTCACATATAGGCACCTAATTTATGACAAAGGAGGCAAGAACATACAATGGAGAAAAGACAGCCTCTTCAATAAGTGGTGCTGGGAAAACTGGATAGCTACACATAAAAGAATGAAATTAGAACACTCCCTAACACCATAAAAAAAAATAAACTCCAAAAGGATTTAAGACCAGACACTATAAAACCCTTAGAGGAAAACATAGGAAAAACACTCTTTGACATAAACCACAGCAAGATCTTTTTGACCCACCTCCTAGAGTAATGGAAATAAAAACAAAAATAAACAAATGGTACCTAATTAAACTTAAAAGCTTTTGCAGAGCAAAGGAGATCATAAACAAGGCAAAAAGACAACCCTCAGAATGGGAGAAAATATTTGCAAATGAAGCAATGGACAAAGGATTAGTCTCCAAAATATACAAACAGTTCATGGAGCTCAGTATCAAAAAAACAAAACAATTCAATTAAAAAATGGGCAGAAGACCTAAACAGACATTTCACCAAAGAAGACATACAAAAGGCCAAGAAGAACATGAAAAGATGCTCAACATCACTAATTATTAGAGAAATGAAAATCAAAACTACAATGAGGTATCATCTCACATGAGTCAGAATGGCCATCATCAAAAAATCTAGAAACAATAAATGCTGGAAAGGGTGTGGTGAAAATGGAACACTCCTACACTCTTGGTAGGAATGTAAACTGATACAACCACTATGGAGAACAGTATGGAGGTTCCTTTAAAAACAAAAATAGAACTACCATATGACACAGAAGTCCCACTACTGGGCATATACCCTGAGAAAACCATAATTCAAAGAGTCAAGTACCACAATGTTCATTGCAGCACCATTTACAATAGCCAGGACATGGAACAAAGCTAAATGTCCATCAACAGATGAATGGATAAAGAAGATGTGGCACATATATACAATGGAAGATTACTCAGCCATGAAAAGAAATGAAATTCAGTTATCTGTAGTGAGGTGGATGGAACTAGAGTCTGTCATACAGAGTGAAGTAAGTCAGAAAGAGAAAAACAAACACTGTCTGCTAATGCAAATATACGGAATCTTAAAAAAAAAAATGATAGTGATGAACCTAGTGGTAGGGCAGGAATAAAGACGCAGACATACAGAATGGACTTGAGGACGCAGCGGGTGGGAGGGCGAAGCTGGGGCGAAGTGAGAGTAACATCGACATATATACACTGCCAAACGTAAAATAGATAGCTAGTGGGAAGCAGCCGCATAGCACAGGGAGATCAGCTCGGTGCTTTGCGTCCACCTAGAGGGGTGGGATAGGGAGGGTAGGAGGGAGGCTCAAGAGGGAGGAAATATGGGGGCATATGTATGCATATGGCTGATTCACTTTTGTGTACAACAGAAACTGACAGTATTGTGAAGCAATTATACTGCAATAAAGATGTATTTTAAACACAAAAAGAGTAGCAGGAGGGAGATCTTTGTGGTGATCTGATCCTTCGGTATGTCGATTGTGGTGGTGGTTATGTGAATTTATACATGTGATGAAACAGCTTAGAATTACACACCCACATTTGTCTGATGTTAATTTCCTTATTTTGATGTTATTCTGTGGTTATGTGAGATGTCACTATTTGAAGAAACTGGATAAAGAACATAGATAATCTCGATATACTATCTTTGCAACTTCCTAGGAATTTGCAATTGTTTCAAAACAAAATGTTTTTCTAACGGTTAAAAAAAAAAACAACAAAAAACAATGAGTAGAAGTATTGCCATCCCAACCAACACCTTAGTAGAACAGTTGCTATTTCAAGTACCTGAGGAAGAGTTCTGTTTTAGAGAATTCAGTCACTTTACAAATTAGTGTTCTTTGGAGGGAAAAATTAGTAACCCAGCAGACATTCGACACTAAAAATGTAACTAACTCCTAAAGTAAAGGCCAAAGCAAAAACAAGAATAAAGAAGCAAGCAAAACTATTTCTCTACCTTTTTGTGCTAAATGCCAATCTTACTAATTTGTACTTAGTATCATTATTTTTTCCCCTGATTATTCCAACTTAAACACAGTCTAGTCTATTTTACTGATATTGGCCTTCGGCAGAAAATCTTGCCAATGCATTCCCATCTGCAGGTACATATGCTTTAAGACTTCTTTCTTTCGGGCAACAGAAGGTTAATATATGCTGCTAAAAAAAAATGCCTTAATTTTCTTTCATTTTTACTGAAGACAGGCAGATAAACACCTATAGGCAGATCTCTACCTGCAGGCATGAGTATGCTTTAAGAGAAATTCTCTTAAGTTATGCAAGATGCTTGTAGAAGGAATTCTTTGTGTGTTAGCTAATTACAACCCTGCTCTAAAAAATGTTTACTTTGAATATTCTTAGAGCTTTTCCAATTCCTTTGCTGTACTGCAGTCTGTTTGCTCACATTTTCAGGAGATAAAAGAAATAAATGCAAGATTTAAAAAAAGTAAACCTTGTTCTAAGATTTTATTAAAAACAGTATCCTTACTCTTGGTTTAAAATCTCAATTGATGGTTGATATAAATATGATGCTTTTTTAGTCTCAACACAATCTGTTTAAATAATGATTGAAGAAAAATTAACTACATGCCATTTATTTCAGAAATTTAAAAAAAAACTTGTTATTGGGGTTGTAAATACTTATACTAAAAATAGAATAGCTTATTTTGATTCTTTTACGGAAAAATCACAGAAATCACAAGAAAATGCTATCTCATCATTAGTCCAAAATATTGTGACTATCAAAACTCTTGTTATTAAACAATTCAAACATATAAAATAGTAGAAAATTTGGAGGTAGGCCAAAACATGTATTTACATTTTAAAATTGTAATTGTAAAAAAACAAACAACCCAATCCAAAAATGGGCAGAAGACCTAAACAGACATTTCTCCAAAGAAGATATACAGATTGCCAACAAACACATGAAAGGATGCTCAACATCACTAATCATTAGAGAAATGCAAATCAAAACTACAATGAGGCATCACCTCACACCAGTCAGAATGGCCATCATCAAAAAATCTACAAAAGATAAATGCTGGAGAGGGTGTGGAGAAAAGGGAACCCTCTTGCACTGTTGGTGGGAATGTCAGTTGATACAGCCACTATAGAGAACAGTATGGAGGTTCCTTAAAAAACTAAAACTAGAACTACCATATGACCCAGCAATCCCACTACTGAGCATATGCCCTGAGAAAACCATAATTCAGAAAGAGTCATGCACCACAATGTTCATTGCAGCTCTATTTACAATAGCCAGGACATGGAAGCAACCTAAGTGTCCATCGACAGATGAATGGATAAAGAAGATGTGGCACCTAGATATAATGGAATATTACTCAGCCATAAAAAGAAATGAAATTGAGTTATTTGTAGTGAGGTGGATAGAACTAGAGTCTGTCATACAGAGTGAAGTAAGTCAGAAAGAGGAAAACAAATACTGTGTGCTAACACATATATATGGAATTTTTTAAAAAGTGGTTCTGAAGAGCTTAGGGGCAGGACAGGAATAAAGACGCAGACATAGAGAATGGACTTGAGGACACAGGGAGGGGGAAGGGTAAACTGGGACGAAGTGAGAGAGTAGAATTGACATATGTACACTACAAAATGTAAAATAGATAGTAGTGGGAAGCAGCCGCATAGCACAGGGAGAGCAGCTTGGTGCTTTGTGACTACCTAGAGGGGTGGGATAGGGAGTGTGGGTGGGAGGGAGACACAAGAGGGAGGAGATATGGGATATATGTATATGTATAGCTGATTCACTTTGTTATACAGCAGAAACTAATACAGCACCGTAAATCAATTATACTCCAAAAATGTTTAAAAAATTGTAATTGTATTTTGGTTCCTCAATTAATTTAGAGACAAATCTAAGAATTCTAAGAATTTTACTTTATAAGTATTTCATTGCCAATAAATATTATGATTCCATTTGGCATTAGAACATAACTCTGATCCACATCCTCTGAATCCTAATCTCAGACTGATTTACAATGGATAAAAATGTACAGATTTATTGATAATGGATTAATATAAACAAATATTTTACTTATTTTTTCACTCAAATATAACTCCCATTTTTGACAATTTGGCTCAATTTATCATTTGTCATGCAACATTCCCCCCAAAAAGCTACTTGTATCAAGAATCAGAACATTCCCATATTCTCTAAATGCATTATTTTTGACTTAGAATGTTGTTGCAATCTTCAAAAGTAATGCTTTCAAGTATTTTATAACTAATTAACATATTTAGTAATGTCAGCCTCAGAGTCAGGGAACTTAACTAGCTCAGAAAACATCCCATCACTAGTGCATGCCCTTGGGAAAATTATTGCCTCTTATTATTCAGGCAAACCATTAATATATGTTGAGTTTTTATTCATCTATAATACCCCAGTGACATTAGGAGCATTTTAACTATGACTGGGGCACTCAAAGTGTGATATGTCTTATGACATTTGGGCTGCCATAGCAAAATACTGCAAATGGGTAACTTGCAAACAATAAACATTTATTGCTCACAGTTCTGCAAGCAGGAAGTCGGAGATCAGGATACCAGCATTGTTGCTTGAGGGTCACAGACTGCTGGGTCATAGATTGTCATTGTATCTTCATGTGGCAAAGGGGTTAGGGATCTCTCTGGAGCCTCTTTTATAAGGCACTAATATTCATCAGTGACCTAACTGTCTCCCCAAAGCCCCGCATTCTAATAACATCACCTTAGAAGGTTAGGATTTCAACATATGAATTTGGGGAAGACACAAACATTCAGACCAGAGTGATGATATAAACTTCAGGTGTAAGAGGTTGCAAAAGCCTAAAGGTTGAAGGGATCCCTAAGATCTCTAGCCAATTTTATACTAAGTGACCTTAAAGTAAAATACCCGTCAATAAATCTCTCAGAATACTAATGCTAAATTCTAAGCATTGTTGAGTTCTGTTTTTTAAGGGGAGATTAGGTGAGATGTACTGGATAATATCATAAGTAGTCACCTATTTATATATGGAGATAGGAGACCCCAGATAAAGAAACACTGACCATATGCTACCTGGATGGAGAAAGACGACTATTAACAGTGTTAGTAAAAATAATAAGCCTTTTCATACAAAACCATATGGAGTTTTTTGGGTTTTTTTTTTTTTAGCTATTACATTTTAAGAGCCAGTATACAGGGGTAAATTGTCCACTAAAAGTCCATTAAATTTGGGCTCTATTCATAACTTTAACGCTGAAATTTGGTGTCACCACCATTGGCTAAAGAATTTGCTAATTGGGTCTCAGATTGTTCATTTGTAATCAAAAGATTATATGCTGGTCAATACAACACAGACTGTTTTTAAAATTAATTTATTTACAAAAGTTGAATACTTTACCTTAACTTTGTTGTAGGTGTCTTAGTCCATTCAGGTTGCTATCACAAAAATACCATAGACCAAGTAACTTATACACAACAAGAAACTTATTTCTCACTCTTCCTGAGGCTGGAAAATCCAGGGCATTGGCAGATTGGGTGTCTGGTGAGAGCCTGCCTCCTGGTTCAGAGATGGCCATCTTTCCACTGTGTCCTCAGTGGTGCAAATGGTGAGAGAGCTCTTTAGGGCACTAATCCAGTTCATGAGAGCTCCACCCTCGACCTAGTGACCTCGCAAAGGCCCCATCTTCTAATACCATCACATTGGTGGTGAGAATTTCAATGTATGCATTTGGGGAGCACACAAATACTCAGTTCATATCAGTGTCATAAATTTTTAGGAAATGATCTTATGACATTATGAATGAAAAGAGGAATATCCAGTTTTTTTCCTGGACTCATTATATCTTCCCTAGTGTGAAAAACACCTACACACACACAAGGATTGAAAGACATGTTCCACCTAAGGGTGGGTTATTATTTCCACTTACCATGTGACATGCTTGTCAATAGTTTTACCAGTAACTGTAAACTTCCTCTCAAAAGAAGGGAGAAATTGGAGACATTAAAGAATTTGGAAGAAAGATCACATAAACATCTAAAGGTGCTTTCCATATACAAGGCTGTAACAAGGGTGCAGTCAGCAGGGACAAATGATCTAGAAGTAATATTAGCTGTGTTGAATTAGAAATGATTAATTCTGATTAAACATAAATAATATTGGTTAAAAAGATTCATAATTAATAAGATAAACAATACTTATTCTATTTATGTTTCAATTTTTACTCCTTACCCCATCTTTTCAATGCTACTTTTTCTCAATTGTTTCCTCAAACAGACAAAATAATCCTTGCCCTTGTGAAGCTCACATTCTAGTGTAGAATGTCAGACAGAGAAACATAAACATAATAAATTAACAAATTATGTGCTAAAGTGATTGTGCCAGGAAAACTAGATTTATAAGTGTGGTGAGTTCTAGGGAGAGACTGAAACTGGAAAAGAGTTAGATGGAAAAAGCTTCATGGAGAAGGTGACATTTAAGAAAAGGTCTGGAGGAGCAGTGAGAGTGCTCAGTCAGAATGTCTGACCGAAGAGCACTTCGGGAAGAGGAATAAAGCGGGGCAAAGACTCAGAGTGGGGAGTGTGCCTGCCGTGTCACAGCAACAATAAAGGGAAAAGGGACCCCGCCTGCACTGTTAGTGGGATGTCAATTGGTAGAGCCACTATGGAGAACAGTATGGAGGCTCCTTAAAAAACTAAAACTAGAACTACCATATGACCCAGCAATCCCACTGCTGGGCATATACCCTGAGAAAACCATAATTCAAAAAAAGTCATGTACCACAATGTTCATTGCAGCTCTATTTACAATAGCCAGGACATGGAAGCAACCTAAGCGTCCAACAACAGATGAATGGATAAAGAAGATGTGTTACATATATACAATGGAATATTACTCAGCCATAAAAAGAAACAAAACTGAGTTTTTTTCTTTGTTTGTAGTGAGGTGGATGGACCTAGAGTCTGTCATACAGAGTGAAGTAAGTCAGAAAGAGAAAAACAAATACCGTACGCTAACACATATATATGGAATAAAAAAAAAATGGTTCTCATGAACCTAGGGGCAGGAGAGGAGTAAAGATACAGATGTAGAGAATGGACTTGAAGACATGGGGAGGGGGAAGGGTAAGCTGGGATGAAGTGAGAGAGTAGAATTGACATATATACACTACCAAATGTAAAATAGATAGCTAGTGGGAAGCAGCCACATAGCACAGGGAGATCAGCTCAGTGCTTTGTGACCACCTAGAGGGGTGGGATAGGGAGGGTGGAAGGGAGATGCAAGAGGGAGGAGATATGGGGATATGTGTATATATACAGCTGATTCACTTTGTTGTACAGCAGAAACTAACACACTATTGTGAAACAATTATACTCCAATAAAGATTCAAAAAAATAATGGAAGGAGATGACTGTGGCTGGAGGAGAGCAAGCTGGAGAAATAGAAGGAAATAAGATCGGACAGGAAATGAATGTCAGATCACCTTGGGCTGTGTATGTCATAATAAGAAATTTATCCTTTATTTGAAGAGGAATAAGGAGTCATGGGTGGGTTTTAAGCAGAAGAGTGACAAGGCTTAGCTTCTGTTGTAACAGGGTTGCTCTGCCTGCACTTCTTTTCGTTTTCATTGAATTATAGTTGACTTACAATGTTGTGTTAGTTCAGGTGTACAGCAAAGTAATTTATATATATATATATGTGTGTATACACACATACACACACATATATATTCTTTTTTAGATGATTTTCCATTATAGGTTATTATAAGATATTGAGTATAGTTCTCTGTGCTATACAGTAGGTCTTTGTTGGTTATCTATTTTACACATAATAGTATGTATATTTTAATCCCAAACTCCTAATTTATCCCTCACCCCTCCCTTTCCCCTTTGGTAACCGTAAGTTTGTTTTCTACATCTGTGAGTATATTTCTGTTTTGTAAATAAGTTCGTTTGTATCATTTTTTTTTAGATTCCACATGTAAGCAATATCATATGATATTTGTCTTTCTCCATCTGACTTATTTCACTTAGAATGATAATCTCTAGGTCCATCCACGTTGCTGCAAATGGCATTATTTCCTTCTCTTTTATGGCTGAGTAGTATTCCATTGTGTATATGTACCATATCT
Organism: Delphinus delphis; assembly: GCF_949987515.2. Taxonomy (NCBI): domain Eukaryota; kingdom Metazoa; phylum Chordata; class Mammalia; order Artiodactyla; family Delphinidae; genus Delphinus; species Delphinus delphis. The sequence continues at coordinate 131,721,234 of NC_082687.1, forward strand.
TCTTTATACATTCAGGCTGCACTTCTAACAGAAGACTGGGTGGAGGCATGTATTCCAGTTAAAAACCTATACTAGTTACAATGTATACTGATGTACCAAAAAAATCTCATCACCTCTGTAAATCACCACAATAAATTTTACTTCTCACACATGTATATTCAACCCAGGTTTACAAGGGTTCTCTGCTCATCATGGTCATTAAGGAGCTCAAACAGGCAGCAGCTGTGTCTTGGTGGCTTCAACAATATATAAGGTAGGAAAAGGGGACGTGGCAAAACATGCATACACTCTTAAAGTGTCACAGCCCTTTACAACTCATTAGCCAAAGTATGTCACGAGGTCAAGTCTAACTTCAAAGGAAATAGAGAGGAGCAAGCCTGTCATAGCCTAGAAGGGGAGAAAAATATTATAGAGACTCTTACAAAATCTCAAGCAAGAGGTGACAGTGTCTTAGAGGAGGGGGAGAGTGGTGGAGGCAGTGAGAAGTCACTGGATTCAGACATTTTCAGAATATGTAGCCAGCAGTATTCACTGACAAATGGATATTGGGTGTGAGAGAAAGAGAAGAGAGCAGTGATGGCTTTGGGGTATAAACCACTAGGAAAGAGGAGTTTCCATAATTGAGATCAAGGAGACTAAAGGTTTAGCAGAATTTGGAGGGGACTTAGATTTGCATATACTAAGTCTTAGACATTCATTTGGAACGCTCAAATGAACCATTGACCATAAAAGCTGGGGACTGCAAGGGAGATGTCTGCATTGGAGAAAACAATAAGAAAATCAGCAGCAGATAGGTGACATTTAAAGCCATGAGATTAGATGAGATCACCAAGGGAGTTGACAGTGGTCCAAGGACGGAGCTGTTTCACCAGATGCTACAAAATTGCAGATTTTGGTATCTGAATTCAGAAGTTAATAGTTTTTTCTCTAGATCCATCTGATACAGATAATTCTAGGCCTATATACCTGCACCATGTTTATCATACCTAAGTGTAACTGGAAATATTTACCCATTTACTATAATGAGGTGATGTATATGAAGTATACAACCACCAGTACCGCACAGACACTGAACAAGCACAAAGGATGTTTGCTAGTGTGCCGTCACCCTGCCTGTAACACCAACTCCTAACTTCCCTTCAAGAGCCCCACTGTCTAATATGTGAAACTCATCTTCACTTCCATAGGCAGCATTTAATTATTATTTGCCTTCTTATTTTATATAACATTATATCAAAATGTATTATAGAATTTGGTACTTTATGCAAATGTTTTAAATGTATTTTTTTCTTCTTAAAACGTGAATTCAGTGCATCTTTCTAATATCTTTGTAACACCGTGAAGCAGAGGTCTTGAAACAGAGAAGAATCTTGAACAAGAATATTGAAAAAGGATTAAAAATAATCATAATTATACGAACCAAATAAGTTATGACTGTTGGCAATTATCCTAATCCTATCTGACCTCATAATGCACTATATACCAAATAAAGCTTTAAAACTTTTAAAGTAAAAACCAACACAACTTGACAATGTTTTACTAACCTAAAATTTTAAGTACAATAAAAAGAGAAAACTATACAATTGATTGTTTTAACACCAGGATACCCTGCTGCATGTGAGCTCCTCAGAGACCATATTTCATTCACTTATAGCATAACTAGGTAGCATAATTCATGTGACACAGGAAGCATTTGATTCAGGAAATATTTTGAGAATCTATTTTGTGACAGGTATTGTCCAAAGATAGGGTAAGAGAAATAAACTGGCAGATTAGTATCCTGCTGTTTACAGTTTACATTCTAGTGGAAGATATAAGGAATAAACACATATCTAAGCCTAAGTTATAGTTTCAGGTCAATGATAAACGACATATATAAAATTAAAGCAAGGTGTGGGAATAAAGAGTGAGGGGAAGAGGGAGGTTAGATAGCTGGGGAGAAGATGTCACCTTTCTGAGATGATGACAAAGGGTGAGAGACAAGATTACCATAAAGAAACCAGCCAAATAGAGATCTCAGAAAAGATATTCCTGATGGAAAAATTAATAATTGTAAAGGTGTGTGGACAGAAATGACCTAGTGGGTTCAAGGGCAGCAAGGCCAGAGGGGCTGAAACGAGTAGTAGGGAAACAAAAGGTAGGAGACAGGGCCAGAGACCTGGCAGGGATCATATCAAGTAGAGCTTTGTAAACTAGAGAATTTGAATCTCACTCTGTAATAGGAAGCCACTGGAAGGTTTTGAGCATGACAGAGATATGATTTGATTTATGTTTCCAAAAGACTACTTTGGATTCTGTGTAGAATATAGGTAATAAATCAGGTGAAATCCCAGAGACCACTTTGTTAATAGGTTTTTAAAGTAATTTGGAAAAGAGATGATGATGGTTTGGACTTGTAGCAGTGTAAGTAATTAGAAGAAGTCAAATTAGAAAGCCTATGCTTAAGCTTACAGACAGTAAACAACCAGCTGACAGATGGCTGAGCAACCAGACAGTGGTTGATGGACTGCATGTACTATCTCCAGGAATGAGGGCAAGGATAAATCCTGGGGTTTTGGTATCACCTGCTGATACAGGGAATATTGGAGGAGCAGGATTTTGAGCCAAGAAATCCATTTTGACTGTGTTAAGTTGTACACGCCAAATTCATATTTAAATGAAGATGTCTAGAAGCAGAAATATCAAATTATGAACTCCAGATATACATTTTAGGATTGTCAGTGGATAAAATGAATTCAAATCCATAGGAATGAGTGTAATCAACTCAAAAGAGAGAAGAAAGTATCTGAGAGTGAGCACATAGACTTGGGGAATTGGGGGAGGGGTCATTAATTAGGCTGAAAAGGATTCATTAAAAGAAAGAAATCCAGTAGAGATTTTTGTTTGGGAATCTACAAAGAAAAGTTTTCATGAAAGAAGAATATTGTATACAATGGTTCTTAACTTCAAGTATGATGTTGGTTAAAATTGATCATTGGGGTTGGCCAGTGAAGGTTTTGGTAACATCAGTAATAGTAATTTCTTAGTAGAATTAAACCACTCGGTCAAAATTAGTATTTAACTGTGTTTATAAAAGGACAGGCAAATATGAATGTGGTAATAACCAGTTATGTGAGGGCTCAGGGAATCAAAGAGGCTTTTGTTTGTTTTTAAATTGGAAGGATTTTTGTGATTTGATCATTTGTAACACATGGGAAATCAGACTATTGGTTAGATATATTGATAGATTTGTTAATGGAAAGAAGAATAGGTCTATTTTTATTTCTCAGTGAAGGAAGAATCAGTCACCAGCACTGAGAGATGGGAGAGGTGTGAGGAGAAAGTAAATGGTATAGTCTTTTGAAAAATAATGAGTACTGTAACTATAGAAATGTGAATTTCTACAGAAACCAATCTGGGTGATTAAGGGGTAAAATCTGTAATGGAGTGACAGTGACAATTGCATTGGATCTGAGGGGTCTCCAAACAAACATGATAATAATCTTTTAAAAACTAATTTTTTAAAGCACTGACTTTTTCCAAATAAATCTGGAGTGTGAAGTAAATAATCTAGTGCAGTTTTTCCCCAAACAAATGCTCAGAATAATATTTTTGTTTGATGAAATAGGTTTTCATAAAAAGAGGTGTTACATAAGTCCAAGGTTCACTGACTTAACCAAACTGAAACAGAGTTTGGTTGATAGTTGGTTTTGTTTTTTTTTATACTTTTAAACTGTAGGACTTATCAGAGCCTTTAATAAGCCACTGGACATCGTGACTCTCCAAGAGTGTGATTTTGAATGTTGTATTTGAGGACACCCCTTTTTGGGGAAGGGAGAGGATCCCCAAAGAATCTGATTATTTTCCTTTCTCCAGTGCACAGTCACCCTGGTAAATTTCTACAGGTCTCTGGGGGTAAGCTAGGAGAATGATTAAAGTATAAACTTTAGTGTAATTTTGAGAATATAGTTTGGGAAAATCTGCGCCGATACTTCTGAATCTCAAATATTTTACCACACTCCCTTTTCGTTTTATTTCTCCTCCATGACTGCTTTACATAATAACTTCCACTCTCCTTTGTTTTGCTTAGATTAATAAAGTGTTATGAGATTTATTTTGTGAGATATGCCAGCTAACATCACTTTTCCTATGGTAATCAGGCACTAACCACCTGTTACTTTATGGATTGTAACATTATACTTAACTATGGAAAAAGTAGAAACAGCTTGTCTATTTTAATATGATTTTAGATATCAAAGAATGCTTTCCTCTGAATATTGTTACGTTTTAAGTAAACACAATAAAAAAGCAAAACATCCAAAATTTCAAGTTGTTTCGAGGTGGGACTAATGACAAGGAACTTGAGTAAAATGTGCCACATTGTGCATGGTAGCTGAAGAGAAAATGTGTGAAATTGGGAATGCTATTTTCATAATTCAGAGGCAGGCAGAGACAAAAAAAAAATCTAATTTCATCATTTTGAGAGAAGGCGAAACAAAAATGCTCCTGTGCTTTCATAAGATTTTTCTCCTATTTTAGTCCATACACTGAGGTTTCTGAAAGTTCCATTTGCTAATAACTTAATTAGCAATTCAGGGTAGTTGGGTCTGCAGCCTAATGCTGTTGTTGGAGTTGACTTTGAGAATGAAGGCAGCCCAATTTGTTGAGTGATTCGCATCTCTACCAACTGGCCCGCGAAATCTAGAAGCATCACCTGGGCTTCCCCTTGTTAACTCAAAGCATATCACAAGGCTCAGATTGATGTCTAGGGCCCCTGAGCTCTCTGCTCGCTGCCCACACAGCAGCTATAATCATATTCTGAGCATGGGGAGTTTAGTTTTATCTAAGTACTCCAAATCCACCGTCTCAAAAAGGGATGCTACAGGACAGAAGTGTCTTTTATTGAAATGAGCTGAAAGCATTTACATCCACAAGAAAAGCTGTGCTTTCCCAAGGATACTCAGTCATGACTAATTGTGTCTGAGGCCAGGTGCATAAAGCAAATAGCATTTGGTCTGGCTTTCACAGTTCTTAAGGGAAAAAAAGGTACATTGTATACAAAGAATCAGCATGTTCCTTTTCAAGATGTATTTATTGTTTCTGGGGATGATACCTGCTTTCTTTCTATTTATGATTCTAGTTCAGTTTCCTTATATGCTTTCTTCTCTTTCATTTCCAGATTGAATTGTGATCAGAAGAGCAAATGGAATTACATTTTACAGAATCCTCTGTTGATTCATATATAAATTTCAGAAAATGTTGAGACTGTCAGGAGATTAGCATTTCTTTCTCGAGATGTTCTCTGTTTGTTATCCTTCACACTGAGCGAGATTAATGGGCATCAAGAGATGGGGGCACATAAGGACGCATATATTAACCCAGCAGTTCTTTCCTTAGTGCAAGTGCCATAAATATTCACAATGTTGTTTGTGTTATTCTTCTTTTCAGTTCTAATTTTTATTCTCCTGCTATGTCTTTTTTTTAATCTCAGAAGTGGTATTATATAATTATCATTCTTAGTGTTGTGTGTGCCACATTTAAGTGGTTCATTTTTTCTAACAACTAAAGATTGACCATCACTTAGCTTGCATGGATCTTTTCCAAATATTCCTCAGTTGCCATAATTTGGTAAAATGAGACACCTTCTTAGAAAGCTTTTTTTTAAAAGCAAATTAACTATGTCAGGTTTATTTCATTTTGTTTTGATCTATGAATTAGTGTTCTATTTTCTGGTATAAAATAATTACAAAATGAGCTTAAATGAGCAGACCCATGGAAAATCTATCTGTATAACTCAGTCCAATATTTAGTCTATGAAACATTATTTTGGTGAATTTCATGATATTCCTGTGTTATTATTTTAGTCCTGGACGTGGCACCAAATATTTAGGAAACTTTTTTAGCCAAAGTTCAATTAGAGAAGCAGAATCAGTAGTAAATATATATGAAGGGGTTAGCTTTCATGATTGTAAGGGCGGCCTAGGCGAGTCCACAATCTTTAGGGTTGGCCATCAGGAAGGGAAGAGTGGACCTCTCAGGCTGAGTTAAAGATGCAGTACACAGATAGAATTTCTTCCAGGAAACTTCTGTTCTGTTCTAAGGGCTTTCAACTGATTAAATCAGGCCTACCCAGATTATCTAGGATAATCTCCTTTGCTTAAAGTCAACCAATTATAAGTGTTAACCACACCTACAAATGTCTTCACAGCAATATCTAGATTAGTTTGACTGAATAACTGGGTATCTTAGCCTAGCCAAATTAACACATAAAACTGACCATTAAAGTCCAACACATATCAACTTGACACCCCTACACATCTCCTTGAAGTATGTTTACCCTCCAGATAAAAACAGTAACAAAGTCCTATTTTCCAGCTACCATGATACAGCTATCCTGTGCACTACGGAAAATGCAATAACCATTTCCCTGGAGGAAGATGCACAGTCAATAGGTAATTTTTACTCTTCTCTTTTGATATCCTGTATCTTAAATACTGTGATGTAAAGTTAACTATTACTAATACATCTTATGTTAGATGATAAAAAAATGAATGGGAAGGAAAAGAGAAAAAATGCTTAATATATCTCTATCTATCTATATACAAACACATTCAAGCAAAATAAGGAATAAATGATTAAAGATATTACAATTCTCATTTCTGCAACTAGTCACAAGTTATAGCTAATATTTATAACCACATTTCTACTATCATTCCAGTACATCAGGTGGCCATGGCTCTTTGCTTGTTGAGGTGACCTAAATGTTAATTCCTGAAGTGTCTGGGCCATTAGCAGTCTTACCTTAGTTGGGTTGATGCAATTTTCCATTAATTTAATCACGAGACTGGCAATACTAGAAAATAAGTTAGTGATCTCCTGTATTCCAGCCATATTCTTTCTTACCTCCATTGTATAGTGGAAATTAAAATTGTGCAAACCAATCTCCCCTTGGTGGTCAGGATCAATCACTCCTGTCAGTACAGAACTCCTTTCTTTGCTTGTTGATTCAGAGATATGAGGAGACCAAAATGGACCATGACACTCTTAACTTATAGTACAATGGGGTCATTGTTGTGCCTCATGGTGGAAGCATTTCTCCCTTTGGGCTAAGACATCTAAACCAGCAGAGTGTAAAGTCACAGGGACAGAAAGGAAGGATTTTGCTAATGGCAGTAGTGAGTGGTACCACTCTCATTTCCACCCCTTGATTCCTAGACATGAATACTGGCTGTGGAAAAAAAGAGCACACTGTGTGTGCTGTCATTAATTTAGAGGCTATACAGCCTCATGGTGGAGAGTGCCACAGCCCTGCAAGGTATTACCACCTGACTGATACTGTAACTGAATCTTCAAAAGACTGTAGCTCTATTCGGTCAAGTCAACTTATACCTGATGATGAGGGACATGGTACAACTGGTAAATTCAATGAACATGGACCCATTGCTAAACTTAATTTGCTGCTTAAGAAGTGATCATTACTTCATTGATCAGAAACAATGCTACCTGGAATACTGCAATGGTGGATAGGCATTCTGTGAGTCCACAAATAGTTTCGACAGAAGCATTTTGTGCAAGACAGGTAAATCCATATTCAGAATAAGTGTCATGCAGAACACAGTGCTGCCCCTTCCGTGAGAGAAATGGTTCGATATAATCAATCTGCCAACAGGTAGCCGACTGATCACCCTGGGAAATAGTGCCATATTAGGGAGTCACCGTTAGTCTGTACTGCTGGCATTGGGCACCCAGCAGTAGCGGTAGCCAGTTCCTTTTGGTGAATTGAAGTCCATGTTGCCAAGCCCATGAATCACCTCCATCCCTGTCACCATGCCCACTCTGTTCATAAATTCCAGCAATAGCAGGAGTGGTTGAGAAAAGAGGCTAATTGGTATCTGCTGATACGTCATCCTATCCACTTGATTATTAAAATCCTCCTCTGCAGAGGTCACCTTTTGATGAACATTCACATGGGACATAAATATGTTCACAACCTTTGCCCTTTCAGCAAATCCATGTGCGTTTCTCTTCCCAACACCTTCCTGTCACCAATTTTGCTATTACATTCCTTCCTAGTCTTTGACTAGTCAGCCAGATCTTTGGCCACAGCCCATAAATCAATATATACTCGTACCTCTGGCACTCGTTCCTTCCAAGCAAAACGCACAGCAAGGTGAACTGCTTCAAGCTCCGTCAACTGGGAAGATTTCCCTTCACCACTGTCCTTCAGCAATGTCTCAGGAAGGGCTTGGAGCGCTGCAGCTGCCTGCATGCCATGCAGGACCCTCTGTAAAACATTCCTGAGTTTTCTCTTGCTCAGTCGACTAATTATGGGAAACTACCCAGGCCATAGGTGTGGGCTGAGAAAGAGAAGCTAATGAGGCAGGAGTGGGGACTATATGCATTGCACAGCCCCCTTGCCTAACTTGCTTGTGTCTTCAGGACTTGCTCTAGTTCAATATCATAGGTATCACTTTTATTTGAAACCAGAGTGCTGCCCAGAATGCCCAACTTCATGGCTTGGTGGGTCAGAAAATACTCAGTTCCTGATGGGCAGCTCAGGTTGCGTTGTAACTTGTGGCAAAAGCTTAAGCATTCAGTCTCTACTAAGGCCCAGGAGCAGGTCAAGAGGCGTTTCTCAAAAGGAGAGTCATTATCTGCAGAGGATGACAGCACTTTTCTCCAAAATCCTGAGTATTCTCTGTGATTCAGCTGTAAGGGCCTGTCAAAGCCTCCATGCAGCATCTCAATCCGCCACTCACACACACCCTTGCATCTGCCCCAAGTGGCCCATCCATGGAAGCTTGCCCCAGTCACAGAGCCTTCCTTTCTTCTGGACTCTAAAGTAGCAGCTGTTCAGGCCACTCGGTAATGGACTGGACTAGCATACTTAAAGCAGGAATATGTTGCCTCCAAAAGCCAAAGAAGCACACTAAGCACTGACTCTCTTTTTTGGTTGGGCCAAATGCGACAACTTATCTTTTACCTTAGAAGGGACATCTAACACGCTCATGCCACTGCATTTCTAGAAATTTAACTAAGGTAGAAGGCCCCTGTGTTTATTTCCCACCTGTCACATGCAAAGTGATTTACTGGAGGGAACTGGTTTATGTAGCTGTGGAGGCATGTCCAAAATCCACAGAGCAGGCCATCAGGAAAGGCAAGATGAAATTCTCAGGATGCGTTGAGGCCACTGTTCTGTTCTTAAGGCCTTTCAATTGGTTGGATAAGAGCCATTCATAGTATCTAGGATAATCTCCTTTACTTATAGTCAACTGATTATGACCTTGAATAATATCTAGATAATATCTTCACAACGGCACATAGATTAGTGTTTGATTGAATAATGGGAGACTCTAGCCTATCCAAGTTGACACACTCAGCTGAGAGTCACTGCAACCTTTGCACAATAACTTAGGTATCTCTGGAGATTTTTCCTAATTTATAAAATACGGCACTGTGTATATGGTCTTTAAACCTTTCCTAGCTCTGTGTCACTTCAGAACTTCCACATGGCACTCCATTAGGTTAGAAGTCATACAAAAGAGCAAATGTAATCACCAACTATTTGAGGTAACCTCTATAAATCCAGTTTACCCAAAATTTTCATCCCTATTTTTTCAGGTTGAATTTAACTCCCATCCTGGTCTCACCATATTTACAGTTTATTATTTATAAAATGTTTATTTTGATGCACCAATGAATATGTATTACGTCAAGACACTATATGGAGGAGAAGGAATTTAAGCTTGTCAAGTGTAATGGCATGGAATTCTAGACAGTTTTCAGGTAGAAAAAACATACTAGAAAACTGGGTTACTGGAAGTAGGAGGAAAAAGCAGAGTTCTAGTAAAAATTATAGTCAAAAATGAAAGAAAATTATAAAAGGAAAGAAAACACATGTTTTTTTGTTTTGCGGTACACGGGCCTCTCACTGTTGTGGCCTTTCCCGTTACGGAGCACAGGCTCTGGACGCGCAGGCTCAGCGGCCATGGCTCACAGGCCCAGCCGCTCCACGGCATGTGGGACCTTCCCGAACCGGGGCACGAACCTGCGTCCCCTGCATCGGCAATTGGACTCCCAACCACTGCGCCACCAGGGAAGCCCACACATGTTTTACCTTCTTCACAATTTTGATTTTGATGGGAGCTTCTTTATAAGTGTGTGGGAATTTTGCTATAATTACTGGATCTTTTGCACATAACTGGACATGAAATATAGAAGTGAAAGGCATTGCTGTTAACCCACAGGTTAGCTGTGTCCTATGCTAGTAGTGTGAGATTCAGTATGTCAAATTAATATGGAGTCTTAAACCAGAGACTTTTCTCCAGATTATGTTTCTTAGTCACCTGTGGTATGAATATAAAAGATTTCTTCCCAGCACTTTTTTTTTGACACAGGAAGAAAACAGGAAGAAATGGGACTCTCAGTTGAAGTCAGTGTACCTTAATCTAACCCAAACCCCAAAGGGCTAAACATTCCCATTAGCCAATAGTAAATCTTTTTGATGTCACCTAAAATAGCTGTGTATTTTTGGAAAATAAGAGTGTAGAAAAGAGTTTCCTTTGAGTTTTATGTCAAAGGGAGATTTGCTCTGTTAAGCTCATTTAATGCAAAAGCTATTCCTAACTTTTGTAATAATTTTCCCCCTCTATAATATGGTACAACATGCAATTCTCTACATTTTGTTACAGGAACTGACTCTCAGAAATACAAATTTAGATTTGAGTTCAAACCATACAGGAAAGGGATTTATATACAAGACAGAGCTGTGAAAGAATTAAAAATAGATCATTGACACCCAATATCAAAGCAAGGATATGACTTTTAAAATGTAGGAAACAATATTTCTTCCAATGTTTGTAGTAATCACATGATCTATATAGGATTTAAAATATGGTATAAAGTTTTGCTATTTAAATTCGGAATTTAAATTTATTCTTATTTTGAAGTGATGAAAAATACTAAAGAACATCCTGTACCATTTTATTACCGTAATAGTTATGACCTAAGCAAATGAAGCAAAGGAATTTTAGAAAAAATTCTCTTTGTGTATCTTACTCCTAAAGATTCTTTAAAACAATAGTTTTCAAACACGGTCATTCTTTTTCTCCAAAGAACATTTGGCAATCTCAAGAGACAGGTTTGGTTATCACAACTGTGGTGAAAATGGGGGGGTATGATGCTACTGGCATTTAGTGGGTAGAGGCCATGGAGGGTATTACCATTCCACAGGGCACAAGAAAGTCCCCTACCAACAAAGAATTATCCACCCAAAATATCAGTATTGCTGATATAATTTCTTTAAAGAATGAAACAAGGTAACTGATGTAAATTCAGATACCTGAGAATTACTATCTACTAATGACAGAATACTATGTTCAATTCTGCCTTAAAAGGTCTAAATGGCAACCACGTGCATTATAAAAGTTTCTTCCAAATAGATTCTGCTATTTTAATTATTATTTTTAATAATTCTGTCCTCATTTTACCTTTTTATTTCCTCTTTGATCTACTAAGTAGTATTTCATAGGCCATTGCTCCCTAAGTATATATTGCCATGACAACCAGAACGTCTCCACACACCCTCCCTTTACTTATGATTTTAATTTACTTATACCTAAGTCATTTTATGGACGGAAGTTAATTTTATGCCTTCAAAATCTTGTGTGCATGCACTCAATAACTATTTATTAGACATATTTTATGATCCAAAGCTATCTGCATTTGCATATTAATTGTGAAAGAAATAAGAAGAGAATGTCATAAAGAAGTTGGTAACTTGGGAAGATTTTAGAGGAAATCAACTACGAACTTGGCCTTGAAGTTGAGATTATAAAATGGAAATGCAAAAGAGGGCAGATAGCAAGTGAGAAGGAAAGCATAGGCAAAGGAGGAGAGCGTCATATGAGTGAGATATATATTAGGAACAGGATTGTCATCTTGGAGGAATAAATATCTTTTGCAAAAGCATGTGGAAAGATAAGTTTGCTAATGATGGCCACATTAAAAAAGGTCTCAAGTGTCAAACTAAGGAGTCTGGGTTTGTTTCTATTTTCGTTTTTCAAACAAATGGGAGATATAGAAATTTTTTGATGTAGAAAGGTGCCGTGGGCAAAGAAATTTTCTAAAATGACTAATCTGTTTGCAATATGCCAAATGGAGTTCGCATGGGGGAAGGTTCAGGACAAATTCGATATTAGGGAATGAATTTTAAAAGGAGTAGCAACTCTGGTGATAAATATGGGCGATCAAGACATTAGATTTAACACCCTGACGAAAATATAGGTCAACCTAGGAAAAAACTGTAATGACTGAGTACTGATATATACTATACTTGAGAAGTGGGAGGAATAATAGAATAGAGTTGATCCAAGTGGCTAAAAAAGATACAGGGAAAAGAAAATGCAGTGTAGAATCAGGAACTAAATCTAAGACCATACTTTATTAATTATTGCAATACCATACTGGTGGTGATTCACATTTATTTTGTTTAGAATTATTGTTTCCATGCTGATAAGCAAGACTGGTTCAGGATTTGCATTGCATATAAACTATCTCTTTATATAATACTAAGATAAAATGGACTTGGAAGTTTTATAACTTTTACCTCTACATTGGAAATTTTTGGAGGAAAAGAAATCATTTTGTGCTCAATTTTACTTCAATTTTTACAGAAAATCTTTGTGCAGATACCTTTGTGGCTTAAAAGGCTTTGTGGGAGGGCATGGGCATTTTAGTTTTCTTGTTTGTTTAGTTTTTTTTGTTTTGTTTTTTTCCTTTGCTATTTCACATGTATTGGTCAATTTAGCCTTTCTAAGATAATTTTATGCATATTTGCATAATTCATTTATTTCTTCAAGACTCTATTCCGTCTAGATTTCATAATTAATAAGTATGTAATTGAACATAACATCCTTCAAACTGAGCAAATTAATGAGGATTAATATATTGGAGTACATGAGCATGCATATTACAGTCTGTCAGCTCTTTTGTTAATGAAAGTGCTATAGATACAGAACAAAATAATTTCATTAATATAGCTATTTCCTTTGTAATTCTTGTTATGGTCACTTTGCCAAAAGATCATATTCAAGTGACCTTATTTTTATGTATCTATGTGTCCATTTTTTGTTCTTCTCCTTTAGTATTCTTGCTTGACACTAAGTAGAACATTTTGACCCAGATAAGGTTTTCTTCAGCTCAGAGAAATTGCCCTTGTTTTTCTGATGGCCCTTTTATCTTGTTTACAAGTTGTATTTTTCTAAAATTTCTATGAAATATTTTCTCAATTTTATCTTATGACTTAGATCTTTATATTTGCTCAGTGGAACAAAGAACAGCAAGAACCTACCTGAGACGGCCAGTGCATCTCTGGGCGGGTTCCCTTCTGCCTGCAGGATTTGCCTGAATATGGTGTTTTCCTCAAACTGGCCATGTAGGGCAGGGGTCCCCAACCCCGGGGCCGCGGTCGGTAACGGTCTGCAGCCTGTTAGGAACAGGGCCGCACATCAGGAGGCGAGCAGTGGGCAAGCCCGCAAAGCTTCATCTGCCGCTCCCCATGGCTCCCCATCGCTCGCATTGCCGCCTGAACCTTACCCTCTTCCCACCCTCGTCCGGAAAAATTATCTTCCACAAAACTGGTCCCTGGTGCCAAAAAGTTTGGGGATCACTGGTGTAGGGCATAGACTGGTAGAGTGAGAATAGCATTTAGTTGAGAAAGTAAAAAATTACATTATCCTGGTAGAAGAATTTAGGACTTTTCTATTCCACCCAGCATCTACAGATGCTATAAAATCTATTTTTCCACCTCTGGCTACTATGATGAGATGGAGCTGCCTGAGGTCTTTTCTGGCTTTTTTATCACCAAAATACCTGTGTTAGGCACTTATATGGCAGACACCAATGCACAGAGGGAACTACACCTAACAGTTTGGAGTAAAAACAACAGCTGCATCCTCTCAGTACAACAATTAAACCCTGGTTAGTTCTTTATCCACTTTAATCACTCCAGTAAGTACTCTGTAACTTGCTGATAGTTTACTTTGCTTTGGGTTTGTTTTCTTTTATTTTTGGTGTTCTTAAGGAAAAATCAATCAACAACCACCTCAAACAACTTAACCTCTCTCCTCTTTTTGTATCTTTGCTCTATTTTGTCGATCTTGTTCTGCTTTAAAATTTGCAAATTTGCTTAACATTTTTATCATCTTTGACACAATTACTTATTTCTAGTGATTGTATGGATTAATTTATATTTTCATATTTTTTCAACTGTCTCTTTGATTATACCAGTGGGGAGGATAATATATGAATTCAAAACTCACCTCTTGACATGAAGCCTTAATCTTTTATCTCCAATTACTTTTTAATGTCCTTTAAAATCTTATACATTCAGATACATCTTACCTTTTTAAACTATCTAGGCTGTTTGTTAATTAAGATCCCCAATAAACTTGATGTTTTAACCATTATCTGAGGTATATATAAGTGCCCTAATATTCTAATGCCCATAAAGCCTGGATTTTGCTGAAACAGTCTTGTTTTCTAATATTTGGCATTGAATCCAACTGGTACACAATTCCTTTAACTTGATTATTGATTGGGAATATATGCTCACAATTAAGTAAGCTCCTCAATGTTGGTCTCTCAAGATTTAGGACACAACTCACAGGAAGGGAAATAGTCTCTTAGGCCAGCAGAATTTCCATGAGGACATTGTCCACAAATCTTTACAGCAGTCTGAAATTTTATTTTAGAACATAAAAATACCACTTTTGAAAATTAGTAAAACTTTGGGGTTTTAGTTTTTGCTTTTGTAAAGCATCTGCTAGTAATTGAAATAAACAGAAGTCACATACCAATTACTTCATCAAGAAGGTGATCACTGGGCTTCCCTGGTGGCGCAGTGGTTGAGAGTCCGCCTGCCGATGCAGGGGACGTGGGTTCCTGCCCCGGTCCAGGAAGATCCCACATGCCGCGGAGCGGCTGGGCCCGTGGGCCACAGCCGCTGAGCCTGCGCGTCCGGAGCCTGTGCTCCGCAACGGGAGAGGCCACAACAGTGAGAGGACTGCATACCATAAAAAAAAAAAAAAAAAAGAAGGTAATCATCTAGTGGGAGAGGAGCATATAAGAATAAAAAATAGTTCTTTTTATCCTGAGTTGTAGTTACAGCTCTGCTAGTTAATAAATAATAGCCTTTGGGAAGTAACTCAGTCAGTCAAAGCCTCAGCGTCTCGTAAAATTTAGTGAAATGTAGTGACGTACTTCATGCATAAGAAAACTAGGAAGCTCAAAAGAGAGAATTATATAAATCACTTTTAAATATGTCAAGATATTGTACAAAAGTGTATATGATTTTATTAAATGAATATATTTTTAGCTGACTAAACAATTTCTGATTCTGACCTAGTCTTGCATTGGAAAGTGCCTCACAACCAGAGAGTCTGCAGCAAGAACAATGTAGATACCTAAGAGAAGGCAAAGTGTTACCTGGTGACTGAGAAACAGAATCAGACAGTTTCCCACGTGAGTAATTCCAAGCCCAGCACACACTTTTGTTTCCCCTCTTAATAAGCACATTCTGATATGTGCATGCCTGTGACAGTAGCTATGCTATATACAAGCTCTTCCTCACATTTCTTTATGATTTAGGAAAGCAAAAAGAATGACATCAAGGGACTGATATCTTGGATCTTACCTTTGTGTCAAAAGTAGCAGATGCCAATTGGGAGAGTATGGACAAAATATTGAGAAGTGCTTGTCTGCTTACTTCTAAAAAGACAAGTTCTTCTCCCAAAACCATCTGCCATGTAATCAAATTCTCTGGTCATCACACACAGACAAACTCAGTCAAATCAAAGTACAGATGGTCGTTTATTACAAAACAACACAGGAGGCTTAGAATAGATGATACATTTGGTCATTTTTGCACATAAAGTCTCTGATTAAGTATGAAAAATGTGAACATTTGTTTATCTTGGAAAAACTGCTACTACTTGTCAGGCATGACCAATTAGTTATTTCTAAACTGTTATCCATATAATTAAGAAAAACAGCCATCTGTAAAGTCAGAAGTTTGTGTCTCTTTTCTGATCCACATGTAAATGTAAGTTCCGTAATCTGATTTACTTCAAAGAGAATTATCAGGCACAATACAAGACAGATGATAGAAACTGATGTATTTTATAATTTCTTTCTCTGTTTATTCCTTCACTTAATGGGAGAATACATAGCTATTGTGGCTGGAATAAGGAAAACCAAAAAAGCATTACAAGAAAGCTTATCAGGATACTTATTTTTCAAATGTAAGCCATGAGTGCTATAAAGAAAAGTAAAATTGTCACATAAGAAAATTTGTATTATTTTATCACACTTAAGCATTTTACACACTTAAGGCAGGAAAAAAATGAAACATGATCAAGTCTTTAAAAATAACCTCACTAGAATTCAATTTTGATGTGCATTTATATGTTACATGTATGTGCTTGATCTTAATGAATATGACCTTATGATATGTTAAATATAACTTTTATACTTAGCTAATTAATAAATATTTATAAAATGCTTATTTATATTTCATTTGTAACAACCAGCATTCTTTATCTCAAACAAAATTCCTACAATATAGGATTCAATATCAAATTGTGAACAAATGAACTAGTCACATAAAATGCAATTTTCATGGTGTTTTTTTTTTTATTTCCAGTAGTATTCGACACTTTCCTGAATTCCCAGAGTGGCAGTGAAGTATGTCACAAAAAAGGAATTCATGCATCACTTACCAATTCCAGATGTCCCCTACACCTACTGTTCTCACTATTTAATCATATACCCAGCTGTCTTCTCTTTATTTCACTTAGAATTTTTTAATTTTAAAAGACCGTAAACTCTATTTTAATTGAAATTATTAATGCATAAAGCAAAAATATACTCTATCTCTCATAACCAATTACTCTTGAATTACTTACTATTCTGATTTGAAAGTGCCAGTAAAAAATAAAATTCCATAGGAGATTGTCATCAGAATAAATTACTGATTTAATGCCTTTCAAATACTTTTAATTAGTCAGAAAATAGGAAAATTCAAGATTCTGGGAATATGCCATTTATAGTATATGTGTGAGTAGCAAGTATTTCTGCTATGTATGAATAATCAATAGTGACTATTTCACATTTTAAACTTATAAAACATAATCAGAATACTTGATCAGGTTCCTTTCTGCATTTAATGCCATACAGTATATTTGAAGTTTGCTTATTAAATAGAAGCACTTTTTAAAATATTAAATCCATCTCTTACTCTTGAGAAAGAAAATATTTAATAATGGGGATATCGATATTAGAGAAAAGACTGAACTCTCACGTTCACGAAAGAGACAGGTGCTGCAGAAACTAGACTGACTTTTTGCGACACTTGTCAAATGACTTCCAGAGAAGACTTCAAGTCCAAAAGGCCACAATGCATGTTCTTCCTATCTGAGTCAATGTTGAAATAAGCAAGAAAAAATGTTTGTGAACTGAAATTAAATCATATGCAAAAGCTGCAAGATGAGTACTTCTCAATACGAAAGTTATTATGTAAAAGAAAAATTCAATGAGATGAAAGAAATAAGTGTTTGAATGAAATGAACAGGTAATCTGGTGGTTTTTATGGTTATCATTAGTATTAGTATAGTATTTTAGGTACTGAAAGAAAATTGAAACATTAAAAAATCAATTTCTATGGTTGTCTTCTAGATCAGATTTTTAGTCTTAAGAGCTCTTTTCTCTATTAGAATCTAGTGAGGGTACCAAGGAGCTTTTCTTTATGTGGCTAATATTTACTATACTAGAAATTAAAACTGAGAAATTTAAAACCACTTATTTATTTATCCATTAAAAGCAACAACAATAGACCTCTACAAGTTAATGAAAAATAACTATAATGTCTTAGACAATAAAAAAGATGAGAAAAGTGACATGGCTTCATATCTTTGCAAATCTTCTTGATGTCTGGCTTAAGAGAAGCCAGCTGAATTCTCATCTCCACTTTTGCATTCAAATCATTGTGATATCACATATGATGTAGCATCTGGAAATGGGTAGTTGTAAGAGAACAAGAGTGAAAAAGGCAAATAATATCATGGGATTATAGTGAAATTAATATTGCCCTCACTAAGCCACAAAAGGGTTTCAGAATCCCTATAGGACCTCAGAAAACACTGTGAGAACCACTATTATAAAGCATGTATAACACACAAATGGCTTCAAACCAATGGAAAGTACTTGACACTTGACAACACAGTTCAGTCTGTATTGTATATTTGTACCTAATGTTCATGTATGAGATAAAAGCGATAGTCATGAGTGCACTATATCTGCTATATCAATTAGACATATAATAATACAGAACTGATTACACAAAGATATAACACTGAAATATTTTAAAATGAAGAATGATGAAAAATAAAGTGAATTTTTTTTTTTTTTTTGCGGTACGCAGGCCTCTCACTGCTGTGGCCTCTCCCGTTGCGGAGCACAGGCTCTGGACGTGCAGGCTTAGTGGCCATGGATCACGGGCCCAGCCGCTCCGTGGCATGTGGGATCTTCCCGGACTGGGGCACGAACCCGTGTCCCCTGCATCGGCAGGCAGACTCTCAACCACTGCGCCACCAGGGAAGCCCCTACAGTGAATGTCTTAATTGTATGATTTTATTAAAACTAAGAAGATATTGAATTGAGCATAATAAGATTTATCTAAATTAGAAAACAGAGCATTGTAATTTTGGTTTCCCAAATTGATATAGTAGTTTAAATGATATCATCTAGATTATAAAGCAAACTCTCTAACTAACTGCCTTAGCTTAAAACACTAATCCCCGCTCCTTGTTTTTTTGTAACACCATGTAATATTGATGCACTTTATACTCATTCCTTGGTGTAACATTAAAGACAAGTTTATAAAACTGTCAGATGTAATGAGCTATGGTAAAACAGCAACATAGAGCACTTAGAGTCATACACCTCACAATGCTAAATTTCAATGAACCAGAGGCATTACGTATAGTGTTGACTAACATTATTTTCACTGCCTGCTGGCCTGCAAAAAAAAACCAAAAGAAATCTGTCATCAGGTTTTAAAAACGATGAATTAGTTTTTCAGTGAGAAATGCAACTGGAAAATAGCACTCATTATTAAATGATTTGCATAGAAATCCCATAGGATAATCCTTATATTAAAATTGTGCAATAAGGCCACACATCAGATCAGAGCAACAATGTTTCATAAAGTAAATAATTAGTGAATAAAGTGGTGAACAGATGAAAGACAAATATGGATTTGCTGACTAGATCTGAAACAGGTTGATGAGTAAGTGAGAAATGACCTAGTGTTAAGGAAAAATATGAAGCAGCAATAGATTTGTGATAACATCTGGAAGAGAGTACATGTGCTAAACTAAGGAAGACTGACTTGGTGAGAGCTTTTCTAGCCAGCCAAGGCAAGCAAAAGCCTCCCAAATGGAAGGTCCACTTCATAGATGAGATCTTGTTCTCTAATCAAATCCAAAACTCACAGCACCAGTTAATTTCTAAATACTATATTTGTTTTCCATGTTATCCAACCTTTAACTATAGAATGTTTTCCCCTGGGATGAATATCACAAGTCAATATTGCAAAATACCAAAATGATAAGTGAATTTTTCCCATGTAAAAACTAGTTTGAGGGACTTCCCTGGTGGTGCAGTGGTTAAGAATCCACCTGCCAATGCAGGGGACATGGGTTTGATGCCTGGTCTGGGAAGATCCCACATGCCGTGGAGCAACTAAGCCCATGAGCCACAACTACTGAGCCCACGTGCCACAGCTACTGAAGCCAGCACACCTAGAGCCGGTGCTCTGCAACAAGAGAAGCCACCGCAATGAGAAGCCCGTGCACCACAACCAAGAGGAGCCCCCACTCACCGCAACTAGAGAAAGCCCGCGCGCAGGAACGAAGACCCAACACAGCCATAAATAAATAAATTTTCAAAATAAATAAATAAATAATAAAAACTTGCTTGACTAATCAATGCAGTCATTCCATTTATAAGTTTCAAAATTTAAGTTTTAGACTAAACAAAGTGACTGAATTGATTATCTTTAAAACTACAAAAGCAGGGCTATTAATTCTATGTATGTTGTTATAATTTGTTCCTTTTAGTATGATTATTATACTTTATACTCATCATTATTAAAATTTAAACAAAATACTCTAAATACAAGTTTTAATGTAATAATATATCATTTGTTATGATTTAATATTATTAGCCATAATTGTATTGTTAAAACACACATATATACACTTACATAAATGGTGAGTTAAAAAGCTGGAAATTAAAATATAGCCCCAAAAGTACCTTAATGGATAAAAAAAGACAATGTAAGTAAGTATCTGACTGCAGTGATTTCTAGATATAATCACAGTAAGAGTCAGGCTTGGATATTCCAGAAAATGTATGATTATAAAGGGACCAAATTTCAGATGAGCTTATTGACAACAGATTTTCCTTATTACTTCTTCTTACTAAAATTCCAATCAACACCTTTCCCTTGTTACATATGCATTGAGGAAGGCAGAAATTAGGGAATCTGCTACCCTTTGTGTTTGGAATGAGGGCATCAGAAAGATTAAAAACTGCAGAACTCTGGGTACATAACAGCTCTGCCCAAACCTTTGCACTAAGACACTTGACCAAACTCTAGCCTAGCTTCTGGCAGCAGAAGCCTGGGTCCCTAGGATGACACTGCAGCACACACACCATTAAAATGCCTGCCCAAAAAAGCCCAACATTGCCAATAGGAAATAGGAAAATTTACTATTGTACTATTTGTTCTAGCCAACTCTTATGACAGGCCCCTGACCTCCCTTTCTTAGAGTGTTTACTAAAAAGGACTTGAAGTTTTGAATATGTGTCTCTTGTAACTCAGAAGCATCTCTCTCCAGGGTTTGGGAACTATTCCTTTGAAATGTAGTCATTAAGAAGGCCTCTGCCTCCCAGTCTCTGTGGGAAGATAGAATCCTGACTTGGATAACTACCAGTCTGCAGACATAGCTGGCCTAATCACATTTATACTGACCAATCTGTGTACTTTTTCACCTCTCCAACTCTACCAAAATTCCCCTCCCTCCTTCTCCCTTTAAATTTCCCAGTCACCTTTGTAGAAATCAGAATGGAGCTCGGCTCTTTCCCTGTCAGCAGTTACTGAGTAAAATCTGTTTTCACTCTTTTAACGAATGCCCCACTGTGTTTATCATTGACAGTTTCACAGGCAATGTGTCAGCATAGGTAGAAATAAATAGATAGAAAGGACAGATACATAGATAGATAATTGGTAGATAGATAGATAGATAGATAGAAAGGAAGAAGGAGAAAGCACATGTGAATCACTTAGGAAACAGGTGAAACCTAGTTTCCATTTCCTAAAGCATGTAAACAGACCTTGGCTTCATAATCAAGGAGGTGTCCATGTCATTCACTGAATCTCAGATCTTCTCACCACCTAACTAACCCTGGGACCCACACCAACCCTCTTTCTTTTAATACCAAAATCACAATTAAGTGTGATGCTGCAGCATTCCATTATCTTGCAGAACTCCCTATGTTAGATCAATAAGGCCTCTTACTGATTTGGATTTGGAAGTTGGAAACACTGGATTTGTAGTCTATCTGATATGTGAAAATTCATGTGTCAGAGAAAAAGGGCATGATAGCTTGCTCTAAAATTACATTTGTTAAAAGCTTTATGCCTTTGGGTGAAATCTTACCTAGACATTCAAATCCTGAAGGAAGATAGAAATCATCAAATTTCCCCAAATAATAGTGAAATAATAGAAGTAACTGGGCTGAAATATGTTCAAATTTCTATTTCATGTTACTACATATAAGTTGAAAAGTAGAAAGTGGTCACATAACGCAGATTTTTACTTTAATAAATATTCCTATTAGCTAACAAGTTAACTAAAAGAAGTGAAAAAGAAATCAAATGGAAGTATTTTCTCAATTTTCATAAGATACACTGATTTACCCCTTATAGTACTGAAGGATAGTCATAGCAGGATAATTTTTGTTGGATTTCCTTATGCACTTATTTGTTTTAGACGAGTTAGGCAACTGGATGCTACAAATCTACAAAAAAGCATAAAATGTATTATTATTTAAGGATTCATTTCTCTTTTGACTATTACATATGACACAGAGGTAGAATGAGAAAATTCATTTTTGCAAAAAAGGAAATACAGGGCTTCCCTGGTGGTGCAGTGGTTGAGAGTCCGCCTGCCGATGCAGGGGACACGGGTTCGTGCCCCGGTCCGGGAAGATCCCACATGCCGCGGAGCGGCTAGGCCCGTGAGCCATGGCCGCTGAGCCTGTGCATCCAGAGCCTGTGCTCCGCAGCGGGAGGGGCCGCAACGGTGAGAGGCCCGCGTACCGCAAAAAAAAAAAAAAGGAAATACAAAAATTCCAAATATGGTTACCTGGAAAATATTATATACTGACACAAAAGACAAATATTAATATGAAATGTATTTCTCAATGCCAGTTCCATGAGGAGAGCAATTGTTCCATTTCTCAACACTGTCAGTGTTATGAATAGGCAACTTTGCACACAATGTTATTTCAAAAGCCCCCAAAAGACTCCTATTTGCAATCCACAAAAAGCACCATAAATCTCTTCACCCTATTCATCAACGCCTCATATTCTAAGAATAATTTTTGGACAGAATTCTGGGTTCATTAAATGTAGTTCCCTTGGGTGGTAGCAAAAATTTAGACTGATCTGTCATTCATATTTCAACATAAGTGAATTTATAAACTCTTTGTGAAGAGCGGATTTGCATTTAGATACTATGGAAATTGAAAGTAATAATAACCTTTATTTGTTTCAGGGTTCTTTCTTCTCCAATTTATGTGCTCTCCTTGGGTGAAATCTCTGGAAATTGTAAATGCTAATCTCACCTAAATCTGAGGTCTGGTAAAGATAAGAGAGTGGATATCACTTTCAAAGGAGATTTAATGTTTCCTGCATAGAGTTATCTTATGTGTCACATCCATAATATTGTTAAAGTTGTAAGTTATGATGATTAACATTTTAGGCACACCTGCAAAGAAGAAAGGCATGTATGTAAGAGGGGGAAAAATGTGGGAGATATATTTTATATTAACACATGTGTGTTTTCCCTTAATGAAATGCTCTACAGCAACCAAAACAAAAACAAAAACAAGCAGGGGGCAGGGAGAAAGAAAGAAAGAGGAAAGAGAATAGCTCATACCATGGTAAAAGAGAAAATGAAGAAATTCATTTGACGTACTCAATTGTTTTCCATGAATCTGCAGGGGGTGTAGCACGAACAATTGTTTTTCATGCCTGTCTTATGTCCTTATCTCAACCCTCATCAAATGGCCTTTCCAGAATGCAGCCTAGTGCTTGGAGGCAGATGGTAGGGCATGTCATTATGATACTGAAGTTCTTCTGCCTAGAGAAGATTAATAATAATAACGGTCTCTCATGCCTCCAATTTAAAATGCTGAAATTCTACCACAGAAAGCACACTGGTTTCAATATTTAATGGTGAAAATAAATATTAGCTTACTATTTCAGCATTAAATGATGAAAATGGTGTTCTTTCACTGATTTATATTTTGGGCATTGCAAAATACACAATTTTTTGCATATGATTTTGAAAAATATGGCCACCAGCACAAAATCATTTAGAGCTTTAATTAGACATAGAGCAGGTTTATAGTTATCTTGCAATCATATTTCTTGCACCTCTTTTTTTTAAATAAATTTTTATTTATTTATGTATTTATTTTTGGCTGCGTTGGGTCTTCGTTGCTGCGTGAGGGCTTCCTCTATTTGCGGCGAGAGGGGACTACTCTTTGTTGCAGTGCACGGGCTTCTCATTGCGGTGGCTTCTCTTGTTGCAGAGCAAGGGCTCTAGGCTCGCAGGCTCAGTAGTTGTGGCGCACGGGCTTAGTTGCTCTGCAGCATGCGGGATCTTCCCAGACCAGGGCTCGAACCCGTGTCCCCTGCATTGGCAGGCGGATTGTTAATCAATGCTTCACCAGGGAAGTCCCTCTTGCACCTATCTTAATGATAGGTTTTAAAATATTTCTGAATCATAAACTCAATAATTTGAAACACTTTTTTAAATGTATCGTTTCTGAGGAAAGGAGAATATACTACTCATTATGTTACATCTATGTCTAATAAAACATCCTGAAAATAATTTGCTATTTTGAAATTAATTGATTTGTAACTGTTTTGTGTTTGGCTCTGGCAAACATCAGTAACATATATGATCTGTTCTTTAATGTGTTCTTTGCCTCCCTGTTTATTCCACAATATCAAACATTTAATAATATATTTACTTACATGTTAATTATTTATATAATACTACAAGAATATAAGCTATATGAGAGCAATATATGTTTCATTATAACATTCACATCACTTGAGACAATGACTATCTGTAAAGTTGACAGAGGATGGCTAATAAGGCAGTTATCATAGACTTTTAGGAATCAGCACACTTGATAGGAGCAAAATTATAACATTAGTATGATAATAGTACCTAGCTCAGTTTTTATGAAAATTAAATGATAGTCACATATGATATGTGCATATTAGTTTTTCTAAGCCAAATGTTTCCATTGATTGCTATAGGTAGATCTGAGCATATCGTATAACTTAGTAGGCAAAAATTCTGGGAATACTTTTCGGCAATACTTGCCATTCTGGAGACTGGAAGTTCAAGATCAGGGTACCAGCATGATTGAGTTCTGATGAGAGCCCAGTTCCTGGCTTTTAGATAGCTACCTTTTAGCTGTACCCTCACATGAAGGAAAGACAGAGTGAGAGGGAGCGAGAGAGAGGAATCAAGCTCTCTTGTGCCCCTTCTGATAAGGGCACTAATCCTTTCATGAGGACTCCACTCTCGTGACCTAATTACCTCTCAAATGCCTATTTCCTATTATCATCACACCAGGGGATAGGATTTCAAAATATGAATCTTGGGGAGACAAAAACATTATGTCCATAACACAGGTGGAGTCTATGGTCACCTCCCTTTGGACTTAAGTGGGCTCTCTAATTGCTTTGACCAATCGACTGGACCTTTCAGAGACTGGCAGCTCCCACTTCTTGTCTCTTGAACCACTTGCTCTTAGAACCCTTAGCTGCCATGTGAGAAAACCAGTGACCTGCTGGGGAGACCATATGAGGAGAACTTCAACCATTGGAGAGAGAGAAGGAGAATGGCCAGCTAATGCCAGTCTTCCATCCTTCCAGCCATCCTTATCAAGGTGCCAAACATACGAGAGAAGGCTTTTTGAACCTTTCAGACCAAACCAGTAATGAGCTAAATACCACCTCAAAATATAGATCAGGAGAATCACCCCATTGAGCCTTGCCAGAATTCCTGACTCACAGATAATGAGCATAATAAAATTATTGTTGTTTTAAGCCACAAAGTCCAGGGTGATCTGTTTTGCAATGATAAATTCAACACAGACCTAGAACAATGTTTGTGAACTACTGAATTAGCCAACTTTCAATTTTCTGTGCTAGTTATATATTGTTGTGTAGCAAGAACTTAGCACCTTGACTAACATACATTTATGATCTCACAGTCTCTTTGGGTCAGGCGTCTGTGCCCAGCATAGCTGGGGCCTCTGTTTCAGGGTGTCATAAAGCTGCAGCCAAGTTGTGGGGCAGGACTGTGGTCTCATCTGAAGCTTGACTGGGCAGGATCTGCTTTCAGGCTCACATAGTTGTTGGGGGAATCAATCTCCTTTTGGGCTGTCAGACCGAGGCTCTCGGTTGCCTGCTGGCTATTAGCTGGAGGCCACTCACATACTCTTGGTACACCGGCATTACCTGCACGACCACCTGCTTCTGAACAGCCATCAAGGACATAATCTTCTACCTAGATGACTTACAGCTGGTGTCATGGAATCATGTGCAGATAATCACATACATCTATCACCTTTGCCTTATTCTATTGATTAGAGATTAGTCACAGTTTCTGTTCATACTCAGGAGCGAGGTTCATGCAGGGTGTGAACACCAGGTGGCAGGGACCATGGAGACCACTGCAGAGTCTGTCTGCCATACTATCCTACACCTAGACTTTTTTTTTTAATATGTGATAAATGCTTTGAGATTATAGAACATTTTTTTAATTGAAGTATAGTTGCTGTACAATATATGTTATAGGTGTATAATATAGTGATTCACAATTTGTAGTTTATGCTCCATTTACAGTTATAAAATATTGGCTATATTCCCCATGTTGTACAGTGTATCCTTGTAACTTATTTTATACCTAATAGTTGGTATCTCTTACTCCTCTACCCCTATAGTGCCCCTACCCCTTTCCCTCTCCCCACTAGTAACCACTAGTTTGTTCTCTACATCTGTGAGTCACCTTCTTTTTTGTTACATTCACTAGTTTTACTTTTTAGATTCCACATATAAGTGGTATCATACAGTATTTGTCCTTCTCTGTCTGATTTATTTCACTTAGAAAATTTTTTCATTTCTTACTTGTTGTATCTAGAAGTATCCTAAGTGACACAGC
This sequence comes from Delphinus delphis, assembly GCF_949987515.2. Classification (NCBI taxonomy): domain Eukaryota; kingdom Metazoa; phylum Chordata; class Mammalia; order Artiodactyla; family Delphinidae; genus Delphinus; species Delphinus delphis. Next base: position 131,747,810 of record NC_082687.1, read on the forward strand.
AATCAGAACTAACCTAGATTAACAGAGGACTGGTTAGAAAGTTTTGGCATTTGAAATGTAGTTACAGATTTTGATACTGAAGCATTTGACTAAGGAATTTCCAATTAATAAATTATAATTTTGTCCCCATCAAAATAGGAAGTGATTTGTTCTGATACATGCTCAAAATGACTGTCCTCATTTCCTCTCGGAAATTCTCCTAACTCCTGAATCTGTAAAATTTTAGTAAAAAAGTAAGAGAAGCATGGAAGAAAGTGGCTGTTCCCTCAATACAATGAGGACGATCAGAAAAAAAAAAAAAAGTTTGTTTTAGGCAACAGTTTAAGCCATAGTGGCAAGGGAAGAAAAAACAGGTTCCAGTAAACCATGGATGCCCCAGTACGTCACTTGCAGACTTTTGGAAATCAAGGTGTAAGAACTGCTTTCATGACTCTACCACTGCAGGCTGCCCTAAAGGTCTCCAATGTCCACCCCAAATCGTGGTCTGTCCTTGACACATTATTGATGGAATATCCTCAAGCACACACAGTAACTGAACTTTGGAGAAAGGCACCAGGCCCTGTGTGAGCAGGAGAGTGAACTGAAACTGTCAAGGAGAGATTATAGAGGTAGTGTTCCCTCTTACTAGTTTCTCTTAAGAAAAGTCAACATTTTAGAAAGAATGTCAACACGAACACATTGGGATTAACATATACATACTACTACATATAAAATAGATAACTAATAAGAACCTACACAGGGAACTCAATACTTTGTAATAACCTACACGGGAATAGAATCTAAAGAAGACTGGACATATGTATATATATATATAACTGACTGACTTTGCTGTACAGCAGAAACTGACACAACATTGTAAATCAACTATATTCCAATAAAAATTAATTTAAAAAAAAGCTAAGGTAGTCTAAGTGGGGGCCGGTGTCAGGAAACCAGAGAAGCTTCAGCTAGTGAATAAACTGGACTGTATGCCCCTGCCCACACCCCCATTTTGTCACCTCACCTAGGCAGACAAGATCCTAAAGTGGGGAAGGACAAATGAAAGTCAAAGCTAACACATCAACATGTTGGTCACTGCTAATGAAGCTTCACTCCTTGACCAAATTTTAGTCAGGCTCCTCTGAACTTACTTCTCAACTAAGCCTCCGTCTTAGCCCCCCATCCTGTCTTTGGCCTGCCTGGCCCAGTTTTAGCAAGAATTCTGCTAAGTTATTTTAGGGAGAACCCCACCTTTGATGTCTGATCATCCTTGATACCTGAACACATTCCTTATCCCTCACATTTGATGTATAAATCCTTGGTTAAGTTGGTTTAGCAAGAATCCTCCCACTTACCTTTGATGTCTAATATTCCATCCCCTTGATCCCCTCACTCTGCTCATTGGCTGTAAATCCCACTTATCTTTGTTTCACCTAGAGTAGATCCTAGTCTCTCTTCCTACTGTGAGGATCTTGGTACCTCTCACAACAGTTCTGAATAAAGTCTCCCCTACTGTTTTAACAAGTGTCAGAACAATTTTTTCTTTAATATTGCTGCCCTGAGAACATGGGCAGGCCCAGAAACACCCGCCCCTGCTGTGGGAACCTGAGGCTGGAGGAATGGCTACTTGAAGCTCCAAGTGGACATTGATGGAGATGAGTTGGAAAGCCAATTGATATCACCCACCCACATGGACTTTCCACAAGACTCTACCTTCAGGCTCATCTCAAGGTTGAGAAGCGCGTACAACATCTATGTAAACTTGGAGTGAAGTCGGTCCAATGTTTAGAACCTTGGATGGCTGAGCTCATTTCTGGAGGAAAAATACACTCTAAGGATTGTCTCTCAAAATTAGGAAAAAGGTTCACTTTTTCTTTCTTGCAGAGCATGAGGCAAGTATTACCCCCAAAACTGTATGAGCTACCTATAGGCAAAGTTGGATGCTTTTGAGATGGAAAGGGTGTGCTAAGAATAACTAATAACTAAATTTTGAAATAGTTATTTATTGGCCAATAAGTAGGTTTTATTTCATTGATGGGTATATAGATATAATAATAATATTTATAATAATATTTAAATAATAATTATTTAAACTATTTTTACAAATAAAATGATTTATCAATATATAAAATATACATGAAATCATTTTTTCCATTCAAAGTAACTTAGTAGGAAAATTTTCCTGATATATATTCCTGTAATAGAAACTGCTTCTTCACCATATCTGCATTTAATATCTTATTATTTATACTTTTCTCTAGGACTCATATTTTTGTATGGTCTTATTTTTTAATTTTGTCAAAATTACCTACAATCTCTCCAAAGTTATATTTAATGAATAATAAATTTAATATCCTTGGCCATTTTAATAAACCCCACTCTATACCATAATACTATTTTAATTGGAACGTCAGTCTACAGTAGCTGAAGTCTTTGGTAAGCATAGAGAAAATTCTGAAAATGAAAGATATTCGCAATTTCATTTGTATATTGAAATTTACGTATATTTCAAACAAATTTATTTTCTCACATAAATTTTTATTTTTGACTCATGTCAGAGTAGCTTTCTTGGATAAATAGCATTACAATAAAACTAATAATATAATACGTTTATGATTCTTTAGAATATTTTATCAAGTCTTGATTATAAAACTAAAGGCTTTCTAAATTTTACTTTATTCTACTATACAATAAAATATTAATTAAATGTAAAAGCTTCATCAAAAAATCATTCTGGCAAGTTATTTATCAATGTGAATCTATAGTATTCCAAATTAAAAAAAAACTTCAACACATATTTTTCTCTCAATTTATTTGTTTCCTTCCTCCCTTGAACTTTCAGGTGTGTATTTTAATAGGTTCCTGTATCATTGCTTTTAATAATTGCATGTTATCACATCCTTCAAAATTGAAATTATTTTTGTTGTTCCATTATTTGAATATTAGACTAAAGGTTTCCAAATGGTTTTGAAGAAAATAAAGCCAAAGTTTATTGGAATTATTTTCAAAATGCCAAATATAATAGTAGTAGAACTCTATTTATTTATTATAAAGATTCAAACCCTTCTAAATTAACGATTGGTCACAAAAACAGAAAGCATTTTTTATCATGCTGAAACGTACATTTTACATCTGATACCATATTCACACAAAAATTATAGTTCAGTTATTCTCTTTATGTATTTTACTGATACATTTTGATAATAGATCTTATTACAAGTGGTACATGACTAATGCTTCTTTAGAAAGAATACGAATTTTGTATACACCACCACCAATTCCAAGTACATTTTTGCTCCATGTTTCTTTATTTTACCATAAATATATTGTTTATATTATAGTGCAAAAGTAAATCATTTTATTTCTATTTAGAATATCTTAACTAAATTTGCAATCACAAATAATTTCATATGTTACATATTGATAGAATGAACCTCCAAATAGTTCACTTTGATTCTGTGAGGTAGTTAAATAACTAAAATCATGACTGAAACTGATTTTCTGTTTGAAGCATCTGATGACACTGGCATAAACTGAACTTCATTTAACACTTGCTTATTTTGCTTTCTCCTGAAGGAGCTGACATAATAAAGACATTGCTTCACTTTTAGTATTTGCAGGAGAAAATTTAGACTTGAAAATGAGTGACACTACTTTAGAGGAATATTTTGACCTAAAATAAAGGTTATGTTTTGTAGAGTAATAAGTAAATGCACATTCTGCAGCTGAACATGTTAAATTATCTTCACTAGGCACAGAATCTCTAACATGAAGGTTACTTTCAAGTAGTGGTCAATGCACATTCTAAGATTTGTTTCTTCTGGTTTTCACATAGTCAGTGATGAGGCCTTGCTTTCCATTCATTTCGCAGATTACTCATACATCATCAAACATTAATATTCCTAAGAAATGGAAATTCAGTACTTACTAATTAAACTTTTTTCTTTTAAGTTTAGTATATAAAAATGAGTATATTTTAATTTTTTAATGTGTTACAAAGCAAATAAAACAGTATAAAAAGGTGAGATTTTACACCAATAAAATTTAAAACATTGTAGCAAGAGCACTCAAGCTATTCTCTATACGCTCTGTGCTCCGATCAGCCTCAATTTTCTATGTGTGATTTACAAATGATATTATTATTTTGCTGTTTGCCACTGACACCACTGACTAATAGCCTGCCTATATCTTGCATGTTAAAGACCTCATCACAAACCATGGCACACCTGGCTGTTTTATCAAATTGTAGGTTGTAACAATCATATCTAATACTACTCCTGCCATAACCAGAAAGAATTAGCTAACCCTGCTCACACATGCCCCTTGTAATTAATTTTATCAGCTAGTGCTTTCCACACTCTCCTTAAAAGAGAAGGGCTAGATAATTCTGCAAAGAGGTGGGGAAAGAGGGGTACATTTCTGATAGTTATTCATATTCGACAACAGTTTAAAATGAGAGCTCGCCACAGTGCATAGTCATTTCATATGTTACCAGCTGAGACCATGGAAGAATTTGGATGGACAAAGCAACATTCTACCAAACTCATCCCAGGTTACTGCTAATATTAATAATTTAAAATGTTTAAAATAGTAACAAAAATCTAATCCATACAGATTGATATAGCAAAAGGTAAAAACAAGGATCAATCTAAGCAAAGCAGAGCACATGGTCACCTAGTTATGGAGAACCTGACCAATATCAGAGGACTGATGACTTAATGTCAAACGGTGGCATACTGGGGGAAAGAAAAACACCAGGATGGAATGACAGGAAGTACCTTTTCTCTCCTATATGCAAATATGTTCCAGGTAAATAGCAGGTCAGGATAACTGCTGAGATACTAATGTGGTTCTTTTTCTCGTAGATCCCCTTTCCTCTCCCCTTTTCCAAGAAGTTAGCATGACCCATAATTATAATTATTCCTTGGTAACTTTGGCATGTCTAAGATCAGAAGCTGCTTAAAGATAATCATTTGGGGGGCATTTTTGAAAGTTGATGCCCTTTATAGAATTTGTATCAGGTTCTCAAAGCATGGCCAGAGAGATGGGCATGGCACTGAGAAATAAATATGAGGAGAAGAATATTATTTAATGTTGGAAAGAGGATAGAAAGTGCAGATCTTATAGGCAAAGATTTCTTAGGCCACAGAAAGAAATAAGCATACAATTAAAACATGACAAAATACACTTCATCAAAATGAAAAATAACTTTGTTCATCAAAACACACCATTAAGAAAGTTACTAGGCAAATCAATTCAGCATATTTTGAAAATATCAGCAAAACATATTCAGCATGGTATATTCAGAATACATAAAAAGCTCTTATAACTCAATAATAATGAAAAAACATTTCAATTATTTTAAACGTAGAAAAAGACTTGAACAGACCCTTCTCAAAAGAGGATATGTGAATGGCCAATGATATGAAAAATTGTTTTACACAGTTGGTCATCAGGAAAATGTAAATTGAAACCTCATTGAGATACCATTAGATACCACTGGTGTACTCACTAGAATCACTAAAATTTTTTTTTAAGTTCTGAACAGTACCAAATTTTGGTAAGAATGTGGCACACCTGGAACATTCATACGATACTGGTAGAGAGTAAAATGGTACTACCATTTTGAACAAATTCTGTTCTTACTTTTTTTAAATAAAGTTAAAGATTATCTACACTTTGACCCAGAAATTTCACTTCTAGGTATTTTTCCAAGGGGAATAAAAAAAAATTTATCCACAAAAACACTCATACAAGACTGTCTATAGCAACTTATTCACAGTTGTGAAAAGAAAAAAATAAAGACAGATGGCAATCAATAGGAAAATGGATGCAATAAAATACTACTCAACAATTAAAGAAACAAACTACAAAGACATACAAAACATGGATGAATTCACAATAGGATGACCAACAGTCCCAGTTTGCCTGGGACTGATGTGCTTCCCAGTACACAGGACCTGCAGTTCTAAAACAAGCACAGTCCCAGGAAAACCAGGATGGTTGCACCTTAAAAGACATTATGTTGATGAAAAAAGGCAGACACAAAAGGGAACAGTTGTACACTGTTGGTGGGGATGTAAATTGGTGCAGCCATGTGGAAAACAGTATGGAGGTTCCTCAGAAAACTAAAAATAGAACTATAACATGGCCCAGCAATTCCACCTGGGTATGTATACAAAGAAAACAGAAATACTAATTCTAAATGATTGACTTTTTAAATGGTAATTAAAACATATAGACCTGGAAAAAGTTATCCCTGTCATATACATGAGAAATATTCAGTAATAGCCAACACTGCAAAATATTCTCTGAGATGCAATATTTTCTGAGATAAAAATCAACTTTTCATTAGATTATTTATTCATCTGTCCATACTTCAAGAGAAATACTTGTATACTTTGGATATGTTAAAAATTAAATAATTTCTATTATAAGAATCAGAACCCAATTGAAAATGAAATTATAGATATGTATATTATTTCATATATATGAAATTTTTGCCATGTCATGTGGCTTGTAGGATCTTGGCTCCCAGGCTGGAGGTCAGGCCTCAGCTCCTGTGGTGGGAGCTCCAAGTCCAAACCACTGGACTAACAGAGAATCTCAGGCCCCAGGTAATATTAACCGGAGTGAGGCCTCCCAGCGGTCCTCATCTTGGCACCAAGACCCAGCTCTATCTAACTGCCTACAAACTCCAGTGCTGCACGCCTCAGGCCAAACAACCAGTAAGACAGGAAAACAACCCAACCCATCAAAAAAAAGAAAAAAAGAAACGAGAAAAAAAAAATATGTTACAGACGAAAGAGCAAGGTAAAAACCTACAAGTTCAAATAAATGAAGACGAAATACGCAACCTACCTGAAAAAGAATTCAGAGTAATGATAGTAAAGATGATCCAAGATCTTGGAAACAGAATGGAAAAAATACAAGAAACATTTAACAAGGATCTAGAAGAACTAAAGAGCAAACAATGATGAACAACACAATAACTGAAATTAAAAATAATCTAGAAGGAATCAATAGCACAATAACTAAGGCAGATGAATGGATAAGTGAGCTGGAAGATAAAATGGTGGAAATAAGTGCCGGGGAGCAGAATAAAGAAAAAAGAATGAAAAGAATTGAGGACAGTCTCAGAGACCTCAACACAAGAACATTCAAATGATAGGGTCCCAGAAGAAGAAGAGAAAAAGAAAGGTCTGAGAAAATATTTGAAGAGATTATAGTCAAAAACTTCCCTAACATGGGAAAGGAAATATTCAATCAAGTCCAGGAAACACAGAGTACCATACAGGATAAACTCAAAGAGAAACACGCTGAGACACATATTAATCAAACTATCAAAAATTAAATACAAAGAAAAATATTAAAAGCAGCAAGGGAAAAATAACATACAAGGGAATCCCCATAAGGTTAACAGCTGATTTTTCAACAGAAACTCTGCAAGCCAAAGGGAGTGGCAGGACATATTTAAAGTGATGAAAGGGAAAAATCTACAACCAAGATTACTCTACCCAGCAAGGATCTCATTCAGATTTGATGGAGAAATTAAAACCTTTACAGGCAAGCAAAAGCTAAGAGAATTCAGCACCACCAAACCAGCTTTACAACAAATGCTAAAGAAACTTCTCTAGGCAGGAAACACAAGAGAAGGAAAAGACCTACAATAACAAATCCAAAACAATTAAGAAAACGGTAATAGGAAAATACATATAGATAACTACCTTAAATGTAAATGGATTAAATGCTGCAACTTAAAGATACAGACTGACTGAATGGATAAAGAAACAAGACCCGTATATATGCTTTCTACAAGAGACTCACTTCAGATCTACGGACACATACAGACTGAAAGTGAGGGGATGGAAAAAGATATTCCATGCAAAAGGAAATCAAAAGAAAGCTGGAGTAGCAATTCTCATATCAGACAAAATAGAATTTAAAATAAAGACTATTACAAGAGACAAAGAAGGACTTTGGGCATAAGGACTTTGGGCAAACTATTGGGCATAAGATAGTCTTAAGGATGTACTGTACAACATGGGGAATATAGCCAATATTTGTAATAACTGTAAATAGAAAGTAACCTTTTAAATGTGTATAAAAAATTTAAAACCTTTAAAAGTCATATAAACATAAAGAATTTATTTTAAATAAGTCAATAAACAAAACTATGTGTAAACAACCTGTTCTAACAAGGATGTGTTGGACCCGGATTCATGGTAGCAATCAAGTTTCTCTCGGGTATATTTATTCCTCCCTATTTGATATGAGAGAAAATTTCCCATTGAAGTGGTCAGATTCATTACACATATAACCTAATCAATGCAGAGACCACATCTTCCTATTGCTATGTTCAAGAAGACTGAAGTAATTAAAAATAAATTCCAAAAAAAAGTTTTTTAAAAAATTCCATTTTTTAATATAAATACCTCACAAACACTAACCAGGACCTAAACGCACGTCCACATCAGGTACTTATCTTTTCTATTCACTGCTCCTTCAGTTCCCATCAGTTCGAGGGATTTCTTGTTATTAATTTCTGAAAAATAGAAAATACAGGTTCCACATCGGTATGGTTGGTTTCTTTATTCTTTATCTTCCGTTCCTAATACCAGAACACTTTCTTAAGCCGGCTTACTTAAGTATTTCCCCCAAAAGAAAAAATTCATTCTGGGAGAAAAGGAGCTGCTCTTGTTATACACAGACTTCTAAGATGGTCTCGAATACAGTGTTCCCCAGCCCCCTGGTGTGCACACATCTGCTCCCAATTATTCAATTAAACAGTAATTTAGGTACCTTCCAGAAGGAATACTGCAGGTACAATTACCAAATCAATTGGCCTAACAAGAGCCATATTATCCAGGTAGGCTTGACCTAATTACATAAAGTCTTTAAATCTGGGTCTAGGTCCAAGACTCGGGCGCTCAGAAGCTTGATGCACCGTTTCTGGCTTGGAGGTGAAGGGGACCTTGTGGCAAGCGATGCCGGCAGAGTGTAGGGCCTGAGAGCAGCCCCAGATGACGGTCAGTCAGAAAGGAAGCAGTGACCTCAGTCCTACAACGGCAAGAAACTGAGTTTTTCTTGGACCATACATGCTTTGGAATTTAACTTGGAAGCAGACTTCTCCCAGAGCCTCCAGGTAAGAGCTCAACCTGGCCGACACCCTGGCGTCGGTTTAGTGTTACCCTGACCAGATAACCCAGCCATGTGGTGGTACCGGACTTCTGAACTACGGAAATGGTGAGGTAAGAATTTTTTGTTGTTTTAAGCCGTTAAGTTTGTGGTTATTTGTTACCAAGCAAAAGAAAAATAATACACCTCTAAATGTGCCATCTATGACGTAATGCCTACTTTCATATGAACAATGTGTTTTCAAGTAATAGTCACATTATAAATTTTGAAGCATGTGTGCTGGTTTACCAACTTAAGCAAAATATCTTTGTACATGTACTGCTTGAACACTATTTTAGTCATATATTACACTATATATGTCAGAACTGACCATCTTTTCCTCATCTGCATTTTTTAAATGTTATTATAAATACTGTATTGCTTTTAGCCATTTTCCTTTTAACTACTGGAAGAGAAACCAAAACAATTCTAAGTTTTTGCGTTTTTCGTGTAATAAAAATCACTTGATGGCTGGTAAGAACACCTGCTCTGATTCTCGCTGATAAATTTTCAGTAATACTTTTCAGGTGACTATTTTTGGTCAGAAACTAAAATGTGTTTATGTCTCTGTGTCTCTTAATTCTTTTAGTGTAAATTCTGAACAGAAAAAATATTTAGTAAGAAAAACTTTACACTTATTATAAAGTATGTATTTCTTGTGTTTAGCTGATACTCATCAAACATTCTGCATGTGCTGTAGATAGAACTTATATTTGATGGTACTCAGTTTTATGGCTTTAGCTATTTAACTTTTCCAGATATAAACTTAAATATGGTGACAATATGAATTAGATTTGTTTTAAATGTATTGCTTCCTCATGGTTGCCACATAGAAAGTTACAGACTTTTGTTATGGAAGACACACAAAAGATAGAGCTTCCAAATTTCATTGGAAAAACCTCCAAAGATAGTTTTGATACGTGAGATGCTATCGTATCTATATACTCAGAGTATTTTTGAGTTCCTAGTTGAAACTGGAATTTTCAAATTGATGTTTGAAAGTAATAACGTGGGTGGTTAATAGTTTTGATAAAGACACAAGATTTTGAAAGGTAGTCCTAGTCATTTTAGGTTCAGTAGTGGATCTTAATATTCTTCCAAAAAGAATGAAAGCGTCCTAATACCAGAACATAGGCTGACATCAAACTTTTCAATATTTTACAAACTATAAATTTTTTTTAAAGAGTTCTGTGCAGTTTTGAAGGTATGAAGTGTCCAGTTACCTATGAAAATTGAGATTATATTTGCTTTTTTCTATCTACCATTTTTATCAACTGAGGATATTGTTTGGGTAACAATGAACAGACAAAAATGAGTAGGCTAACAGTGACCTTTATAATTAAAACCTATAGCTTAAAAACAGCTAAAATCCTAAACAGAATAGCAGAAAATGGCTGAACACATAAAAGATTATAAATATGAATGCCAACCACAGATATACCCAGCATGCAGGTATTTAAATATACTGGGATATAAATCTCTGTGCAATGTTGTTTTTAAAGCTTGTCTCCATCCTACTGTAATAAATGCAGGGGAGTCACTGACAGGTAAGTTAAATAACTAAGCCCCAGCCCAGAATTTTGAAGGAATCAGGGTTATAGTTTACTACTTATTAAGAGCAGTTCATTAAACAATTTAGAGTAATGGCTTGGAGTTTTGTTGGTAGCTATTAGTATTAGTGACTGCGAAGCAGAGGCTTGATTTAATTCAAAAACCCTTGTTCTTTTCATTTACAAGCAAAATTAGCACCTACACTCTTGCCAATAAATTACACATTGTACCTATTCTGAAATGAGAACCACTAACTACTGATTGTAATTAGAGCAGATAACCTACCACACCTGCCTAAGGCCTCATTCCAGTGTTTACCCTTACCTTAGGAAATACAAGGAACTGATGCATCTTGGATACCAAAGTTCCTTGCTAAGTGTTATGCATTTCTTAGTAAACATCTGACGGAGTAATGCACCAGATAGTCTTAGTTGTGGTGTATGTTGAAGGGAGTCCCACTGTGTGTCATAATATAGATGGGAGATATAATTTATTGGAAGTTTGCTACAGAATTGGTTTTGCAAATGCATAAGGCATAGTGTTATACATCTGCCCTAAACCCTTAAAACTGCCTTAAAACTTCAATAGTGTACTTACATACTTTAAAAAACTAAAATAAGAATAGCTATATTTTGTTTAGTAGCGAGTTAGTAGATTTGAGTTTTTGAAATTTCTTACTAGCGGTCTTCCTAACCCCCTCCCCATCATCTACTCACACCCCTCCCCTGTTCACACACATTTGGCAGAAAAATTTAACCTGAGGTATATACTAGGAATATGACCACATTTAGAACAAATTTTCTAAAAGCACTGCAGTGTATTACCAGGTTGTTCTCAGTCCATCTAGAATCTACTTGCTAGGCTGGCCCATATGATTTTGATTAGACACCTATATATAGCAATCCCTGGAGTGATTCTTTAAGGATATTCAAAAATGAAGATGACAAAAGATTTTGGTGAGAATGTCTGAATCCAGATCCTGTAATAAGTGCAAAGAGACAATTCAAATAGATATTCAGCTGTCTAAACTACTTTAAAACTGACATATAAATAATTACAATGAATTTCTGATTATAGTACATTCATCGATATTCAGTTCTGTCTCACCAAACACAGCCTATACCCAGCACCTGGCTTTTGACTTCTGTCAGACCGTGAGGTGAGAAACAGATGGATCTGAGTCAATCTAAGCGGACCCTGAGCTGGGTTTGGGTTTTGTTTTTACTTAGGTCACCTACAGTGTGCTTGTAATGTTGTCACAGGATCCTGGGTTTCTCCCCTTGTCCTGTGAGGAGATATCCAGGCTGGGATGAGGCCATGTGCCTTTTCTGAAGCTGCAGCCAATCCCCCCACACACACGTCCCAGTGAGCCAGGCTCCCTGATCCCATGTTCTTCCCCCAACTTCCTCCTGAATACCAGACGGGCATCTATGAAGAAGGATCTGCAAATAGTCTTTTTGTGTGGTGTTCTCAGCAGTCCCATCATGTCACCCTGTCCCATGGTTGGCCTTTGGCATTTCGTTTAAACGCCAGATGATTTCTCCTTGCCCGTCTAGATGGTGGCTCACACCACTGTCTACCATGATCTGTATGGGTGAACTGTGTCTACCTGCAAGGTTCTGTTTCTTCCTGGAATTCAGGCAACTGTTTGTCCTGGTACTGCAGCACTCTGATGATTTCAAGAAAAGTACTAATGTTGTTACCCTGCTCTTTTTTGTTTCAAAGTGGGGAATGATATTCTTTCCAATTTTCTATATCCTAGACAGAAGCTGCCTATGCATTTTGATCATGTGATCCCCTGCATCCACCCCTTTGAAAGGCTTCTGAGCTAAATTAGGATTTCCTCTGGAATTCCTACTAAAGTGACCTTGGTCTGATTATAAATCAATAAAGTATTGAAAAGTCCATGGCAGTTTTAATACTTAGAATAATTTGAATTCTGGCTTTATAGCCAATAGAGAATTTTTTAAATATGTAAGAATTATGTGACACTATTAACTTTTTAACATATGTTGTGGTGCATGGGAACATGACACATATCAGAAGAATCACAAATACTGAGTTCCATTCGCTCGAAGAAAGGAGAAAATATTCTTGACAGTTAACATGGCAATTTTTACTTCATAAGATTTTTACAAAACTTTTTCATTTGAAATGGTATGGCTTAGCTGAAATACAGGCTTTCTCTTCTGATGTGTTACAAAATGACCAAGTCTTTACAATGGAGGCAAATATTTTGCACGTTTGATGTAAAGAATGCACCATAGCACTGCTGACACAATATTTTGATTAAGGCTGTTGCTCTTATCAGCTATTTTATTTGTCAAATCAACTGGACTATTAGATGGCCTCACACTACCTAATCATTCTTATTCCTCACAGTTATTCTCTCTATATTCATAACTTTACTCAAAACGTATTTTTCTCAATCCAAATACATTCTTATTTCTATTGTCTTCCTTTGTTACATCTTCTACATTCTTTCTCTCACCTATCATTATTCTTTTCCTCTTTTTATTTTTTCTAATATTTTCTTTCAGGATTTATCTAAACTATTACCTATTTTATGAATCTTTCCCTGATTATTCCATTCCATATTCATCTGTTCCCTTGGCTAGAGTATCACTTTATTGTTCTGTAGTTCATAGTTTCTAATGAGTGATCTAATTTGGTATATTCTCCAGTCATTGATGTGTTAGTTTCTTCTCCTCGTGCAGAAGGATGTGAGACTTCTAGAGAGAAAGAAATGCATATGTTTTCATTAAATATCATAATTTACTAAAATATAACTGGTACAGTGCTCAGCACCATTTATTAGCCAATAATTAATTGATAATAATTGGTTAATTATGTGGCAAAATTGGAACTTCCCTGGTGGCACAGTGGTTAAGAACCCGCCTGCCAATGCAGGGGACACAGGTTTGATCCCTTGTCCGGGAAGATCCCACATGCCTCAGAGCCACTAAGCCCATGCACCACAACTACTGAACCTGCATTCTAGAGCCCACAAGCCACAACTACTGAGCCTGCGGGCCACAACTACTGAAGCCTGCACACCTAGAGCCCATGCTCCACAACAAGAGAAGCCACCACCATGAGAAGCCCATGCACCGCAACAAAGAGTAGCCCCCACTCGCCACAACTAGAGAAAGCCCACACACAGCAAGGAAGATCCCATGCAGCCAAAAATAAAATAAATTATTTTTTAAATTACGTAGCAAAATTATATAAATATTTTAATTGTTTCATGAAAAAATCTGTGCCTGTACACATAATTCAGTTTCACTGTAAAGATCAAAGTCAATTCAGCAAAAAAGAAACCTAATGTGGAAGTGTACTTATAAGACTCATGTTCTGAATCATTACATGTTTATTATTTTCAATCACTGATTTAGAGACATCTGTTTAACTGTCATTTGTGAATAGGAAAAAAGTCATGATTACTGTCACTAGGTATTTCCATTCTTTTAGCTCACTGAACTTTGTGCATTAAAACTGAAGTTCAAATATCAAATGCTCTAGAGGCCAGTAGGAAGTTATAACAAGGCATTAAAATAATCTAAGCAAACAATTTCTTTCAGTGAGTGATTTTTTGAATTGATTTAAGAAATTACATTTAAGACACACTTTGATATGTACTTGAATAACAAATTAGAAATTATCTTCTCCCAAATTTTACTTAATATTTTATTAAACCCATTTCTATATAGATACTTATATATTTACCTCATTCATTTTATTTTTTCTTTTTAATAAGCTTTTAAAATTTTTAGTATCATTTTAGCCTTTGCACATTTAATAATGATAGCATTAAATACATTTATCAAAAAATGTCAATCATATAGGCCTTAACATTTTTTCCAAGTTTAATTTGTTGCCTTAGTCTATGTTTTATGAAGTTCAATTGTAATTGCAATGTAGTAATCTTAGAAGTGGAAATTTGCAGACTGCTGGGGGGAGGGAGAAATGTGGAGGAAGATTCGAAGAGACACAGTGATTGCTGGCTTTGAAGACAGCAGAGGGGTTGAGACAAGGAATGCAGTAGAACTCTAGAGGCTGGAAAAGGCAAAGAAACAAATGCTCCCAGAAAGACGCAGTCCTGACAACACCTTAACTTTAGCTCAACGGGATGCATGTCAGACTTCTGACCTGCAAAAACTAAGATAATAAGTTTGTGTTATTTTAAGCTTCTAAGTTTGTAGTAATTCATTACAGCAGCGTTAGAAGACTAACGTACTTGCTCATTTAATAGATCATCTAAAAGTGACGTGGGAAAGAGTGATATAAGGGTCAAGAAAGATCCTATTGGATGGCTATGGTCAGCTTGACTTGGCATTGGAGTGCTGTTGGGATTTATTTCATGGATTCATGAGAAAATAACCTGACCATCATCAGACAGCTCACTCACTGTCCCATCTGTATGGCTGAATGCTTGTTACCTGCTTGGTCATTGACTTTCTTTAGGTATGCAGTACTGCCCTTCCATCCTTCATCTCTTGAGTTTTCACCATTGCTTCAGGCAGCCTTGACCCTGATGTGAGGTAACTATAGGCCATCTATTGATCATGTAGCACACAGCTAAGCAGTAGGGGCCATCCCTATACTCTTGCTTAGGAGAGAATATGGAACTCACAGTCACTTGATAATTTGCTCAAAAATCATTTGAGGGCTTCCCTGGTGGCGCAGTGGTTGAGGGTCCGCCTGCCAATGCAGGGGACACGGGTTCGTGCCCCGGTCCGGGAAGATCCCACATGTCGCGGAGCGGCTGGGCCCGTGAGCCATGGCCGCTGAGCCTGAGCGTCCGGAGCCTGTGCTCCGCAGCGGGAGAGGCCACAAGAGTGAGAGGCCCGCGTACCACCAAAAAAAAAAAAAAAAAAAATCATTTGACCTCCTAGTCAAGCAGTGTGTACCCTCCACATATCCTCCAGTGCCAATCTTGCAGAATGGTGTGTTTGGATTATGGAGGGACTTCTTATCTATTGTTTGTGATCAAGTCAAATATTGAAATATATCAGTTAGAAAAGATTTGGTTTACAAATTGAGAGATTACTTACCACTGTAGTTATTAAAGACATCTAATTGTTTTACGTAATTAGAGATCAGAGATAAGAAATGTCATACTTGACACAGTGCCACAAGGACCCTAAGAACGTCGTTCTCTTAATCATTCTACTCACCCGTCTACGTTGCCTTTGTTTTACCTTTTGGGTTGCCCATCTCAAGAAAAAGCAACGTATTTTCAGAAAATAGGCAGGAAGAATAGGTGAGAAGGCTTGGAAAATGGAATATTTTTATGCATCTGCCTCTGTTACCAGGAACCTGAATACACCCCGGAAACCATTTGTTGTTCCACGAGACTTCCTCTTGGCAACTCACTGACAAAAACTAAGCTACATGACCACTTTATCAGACAGTGAATGAATATTTTAAATTATCAATTGAGAATGAGCTAAAGTTTATGCCTGTATAATGGTTAATTTTATAGCAAATACTAAAGCATAAAAATATAAAGGAAGAATTTTGAATGATTAACTCTTATCATTAAATTATTTAAAAGGTACAAATACAGTGTTTTAAAACATGTGATATATGGATTAGATGAGCATGCACTCCATAAGGAAAAGTCCCCAAATAAGATCAGGAAAAACAAATTACATGTTCCTATTTTTAAGAGACTATGAAAAGCTAAGGCCAAAATTCATTATTCATGGATTTTTACATATTCAAAACACTGTTGTCATTATTTTGTGATGAATAGACTAACAGTTATACCATCAAGGACACATAGCAAATGCCTTTTCTCCAAATTAGCTTTTATCAAGCTGACTATAGCTCCAAGACATACATTAGTTTAGGAGGAGATGATTTATATAGATTCCAATAATAGTCTGGCTGTCCTGCATACCAATCAATAGAGACTTTTTCTTACATTATTCACTTGACTTTGTCATTTATGCTGACATACAGACAAAGATCATTGTACAAGTTTATAAAGAGATAATTTTAGCATGTTAAGATAATGCTTTTAAAAAGAACTTTCAACTTGAGTGAAGTATATTTTAATGACCTGATAGAACCAACTAACAATGTTTTAAATAACAGCAAGACATCTATCTCCTTTACCTCCTTATTTAAATATCAGCTCGGTGCTTTGTGACCACCTGGAGGGGTGGGATAGGGAGGGTGGGAGGGAGGGAGACGCAAGAGGGAGGAGATATGGGAACATATGTGTATGTATAACTGATTCACTTTGTTGTAAAGCAGAAACTAACACACCATTGCAAAGCAATTATACCCCAATAAAGATGTTAAAAATATATATATATATATTCCCCTTCAAAGAAACTTCCTCATTAATTCTTTGCCACTTTGAACTGTTATCTACCAAATGCAATTGAGTGCAGATTTTTAATTTCTTCTAGATTTCGGTAGTAATGGTAATGAAAATATGCTTCATATATTTAACATCAAAACAATAAGATTATGCTCTCTAAATTAGTTCAGGATGTTTTAAAGTGAGGTGAGTAGTACAGTGGAGGAAAAAGAAACAGACAAATAGTAGAGACTGGGAAATTAAACTCCTAGTTACTAAAATATATCACATTTTCTTGTATTCCCCTGTTCAAACTCTTACTCAATAATCTTTATTCAAACAAATCTCTTAAAAGAGATCTTTGGTTCTTGTTGATTTCTTAAAATATGTTCTTAATGTAAAAAATTAAATATTATAAATCAATATGAGCTTATTCTATATGGAGGTGAAGTAGGAAAGAGTGTGGAAAAGAATCTACATCTCTATAAAATTAGTTACTATACTGTATTATAAAATAATTTAAGTTTTAGCATTTTTCATCTGAGATCCAAAATATTCCAGTCTCCTCCATGTAACTTTAGGTTTACTTATGAAAAAAAATCTCTAAAATAATGGCTATTTCAAATTACTATTTGTTAAAGTAATAACTTTATGTAAACTATACAAATTTTATTAACATAAAGGAATACAAAAAACATTTTCAGAAAACAATATGGTAGAGATAAAACGAATGAACAAACAAAATACATAATATTCTCTATGTGTAGAAGTATGGAATGTTGGAAAACTCTTTCATAAAGTAACTTCCACAAGTCTTCGGAAATACAAGTTAGTAAAAAAAAAAAAATTGTATACACTCTGTGGCTTTGGGGTAGAGTCACCATAAACCCATGCCTTAAGCTAAAAACAACTACAAAAAGATAGTATAATGAAATTGTCAAGTCCAGATGAGCAAGTGACTGAACACTTTTACTATAGTAGATTCGACTTCATCCCATTGCTGTTGAAAACTTGAAATAACTTGACAGCACAACTTGTATCTCATGAAGGGAAACGAGTATGATACTGTTACAAAAGAATGCACAGAATCATTGAGAAATCTCTCTCTCCTCTCTCTCATCCATTTTTATTATAAAGTACTTCTCATTTTCAAATATTGAAGGAATCCAAAAGTAGATAAAGAAGAAAGTAAGGCTTCTAATTCTACCACTCAAGGATCTCTTATATTTCAAAATACCCTCAAGATTAGTAAGTATCCTTATTCTCTGTCTCTCTCCCTCCCTCCTTCCCTCTCTCCCCGCCCACCCCTCCCCCCATGCCCTTTCACACATACCCACATTTTCATGATTTCATGAATTGCTTACAAGTATTTCTGGTGCATGTGCAGAAAATCTGGTTCTGAAGATGATGGCACTGATAGATCACATTTTAAAACATGGAATCTGAGATATCTATTGACTAATCTTAAATATATTCTTGGCAAGACTGTTTTACTTCTTGGCATCTTCACTTTCCCACTGTCCCGAGTGATTGTTGTACGTCTCTATCTTCAACACTCCAACACAATGTGAACTCTCCTGACTCTTACCTGATGTTTTTGCCTCAATTAACTAAGAATATATAAACAAGAACTCAGAGATCATCTAATCATCTATCCTTCCACCACCAAATCTGTCAACAAACTAGCATCCATTTGTGGGGGACTGGCAGTGTATGGGAAATCTTTATACCTTCCTCTTAATTTTTTTTTTTTGTAAACGTAAAACTGCTCTTAAAGTGTTCCCAAAAAAGTCTGTATAAAGACAGTATTTTGGCTGACCGTTAAGTGGTTCTATTCTTTTATCTTTTCCCCTATTTCTTATGCTTTTAAGGACTCATCAATAATATTTGCATTCTCTGTAACCTTAGAGAAAAAGCATGTAGAATGTGTGTACTGAGAATTTTATAAGTACAAAGGCAAACTTCACCTTCTGTTTTACTCTCAGCCACAAGACACAACCAATAAGATGCTCACAAGATATCATTCACCCAATAATATGGACTTTTGCACTCATTCTCCTTTAACAGTATATTCATTATATTTCTTCATCAGGCCTATCTTTCCCAAATTTCTGAGATGCTCACGTTAATCCAAACCTTACTGAAATTAGCACTTTTTATTTTCACCCTACATTATGTTCTGAATATGATCTCAACACTATATATTTCCTCTCCTATAAATCCTTCAAATGAAGGTATATATAATGAAGAGCATGTGAACAAGCCCTCGCACCTGTGTCTGGATGTCTATTTGCTACCCCTGTTCTCTGGAGGTTGTACACTCTAGCCTCCAAGGTATGGAAACTGAAAACCAGGACCAGTACCAGGGAGACTGCGTCCTATTTCAGGCTCTGCAACTTTATAAACTAACCAGATAGTGCCATTTCAGTGCTCAATTTTCTACAACTACAAAACAGAAATGAAACTATTATTTTAAAAAGGCATGAACACAGAAAGGAGACTCTTTAAAAAGTGAATCTCACACTAGATCTTTCACTAATCAGATTGAAGCAATAGCTGATTGTCAGCGAAGTGGTGAAAACTCCTACAGCGCTGTAGCATCTCTTGCAATGGATTAGAATGAGCCACAGATTGAAAGGGAAGCATTGGCTTATGCAGAAGTTCTAAAACTTGAATGGCATGAGGGTAACATTTAAGGATTGTGTATATCTGACTAATCTAAGTTAGAAGTCAAATAGAGAATTACATGCTCAAGTTAGCCAATTATCTTATACAGCTTACTTTGAGGGCAGGAGGGCTTATATGTCAGACATGTTCATTTCCTACAACTATACGGCAGACTATGTTGAGAATCAGGCACAAAACGTATCACGACAGGGGCAGAGTTGCAAATTAGCTGGATTTTCACCTCAAGTGCCCTCCTGTGGTAAAGTAAGAGTTCCAAGAGAAGGACACTTAAAACTAGAGTGAGAGATTACCTGATTGTTTAAATATTAATATTGGTATCTACATTTCAATTTGTAGATTAGCACCAGATGAAAGTACAATTTTATGATGACTGATGGTGATAGAGGTTATGGAGAAAGGCTAACTTTTATTGAAAAACTGATATGTGCCAGAGTTTTTCCAATCTCTATGCAATAGTATAATAATACCTATTTCATGGATGGAAACTTAAAGAGCTATTAAATCTTTTGCCCCAAACCAAAAATTTAGAAATCTTGGAGCCAAGATTTGAACTTAGGTACATTTGCTCCACCTCACCATATAAGGAGAAAAAAAATGCTTTGTGTAATGTAAATGGATTTGGACTTTGCCTTAAGAACTGTTGAAGCCTTCAAATCTTTGAAAGAGCTTTGATTTAGTAGTTTGGAGTTTATTTTAGTATTCATAGAATATTGTCCTTCTTTAGAATATTTACATCCATATTTATGTGAAGATGGAAAGAAACAGACATATTGCAAGAAGCCTTATGAGGTGGAAATTGTAAGTCTTGGAGACTGATTAGATATGGAGTGAAATGTAACTAGGTATAATATTCATAGTATTTAAAAACCAACACAGCATACGTACCAATCAATCAGATTGAATGTCGAATCAATAAGAACAGACAGGAGCAGCTTTACAGTACTACTGTATCCTGGCTCGTTATCAGGTCTGGGTAAGTGGGAGAGGCCGAAAGCGTGTAGTTCATGTCTTTGACTTAAGTGAATTGGTGGATAGTAATGCTGGTCTTTCTGACTGGGACATACTTTTGTACTGAATGATAAGATATGCTTATTCCCTTCACAGAGCAGTTTTGTATTAGCTTATAGATTTATTGTGATAATAAAATACAACATATATGTTGTCAATTACCTAGAAAAATGGATCAGAAATATTATTTGAATAGATTTGATTTGTGCAGGAATTGTATATTTAAAATAATAATGGTCTTTACTATTTTTATTGACTTACAACTTTTAGTTTCAGATGTACAACAAAATGATTCTATATTTGTATATATTGAAAAATGATCACCACAATAAGCCTAGTTAACGTCCATCACCATACCTAGTTACAGAATTGTTTTGTGATGAGAACTTCTAAGGTTTAGTAACTTTCAGATATATAATAGAGTATTAACTATAGTCGCCATGCTGTACATTACATCCCCATGATTTATTTATACTAACTGGAAGTCTACCTTTGACTACCTTCACCTGTTTTTCCTACCCCTTAACTCATGCCTCCTCTATCACCTATCAACCTGTTCTCTGTATCTATGAGCTTGTGTGTAGTTTTTTTGGTTTGGGGAGGGTGTGTGTGAGGTTTTTCTGTTTAGTTTTATTTTTAGATTACCTATTGTCACAAATGACAAGATTTCATTCTTTCTTATGGCTGAATGTTATTCTTGAAGTTTTATTGTGTGTTCTAAAATATACACACTACAAAATAGACACATAATAGACACCTTTGTTCAAAACATACTTCTCATAATAATATCAATATGCATTAAATTAGACATGGCTTCAGTGCCCAGATATAGTAGGATATTTTAACAGCTTATGGAAAACGGATATGATGCTATACACAAACACTTACTGTTGGAATTATAAAACATATGCACCCACACCAAAAGTATACATTTATCTTATAGATTCCAGTGGGTCTGTCAGTTAGATTACAGGTAGTCGTGCTCTAGCCATCCTTCTTCAATAAACGACCCAAGGTAGATATTTGACAGGGGACCATGGAAGCGTAATCAAAATAGAAGGAAAATTAACAGTACACAGCTTCCCGGGTCTTTGTGAGGGTAATAAACTGATACAACTTATTTCAAGATAATTTGTCAATAACAAATTTAAATGTACATACATATATATTCAGATATGTGTTCAAGGCAGCACATCAACAGATGCTCATTACATGATTTTTAATAGTATATAACATTAAAATCAGCTTAAGTATACACAGGTAGACAACGGAAAATATGTTTTGTATCCGCTGTGTCAGTACACAATTAAATCCAAAGTTTAGAATGAACAAGTTAAATATAATTGCTGACCCACAGAGATGTTCACAATGCATTAAGGGACAAAAGTAATTTTTTAGTATTATATAGTATGAATGTTGCCTTTGGTAAAGCTGAGAAATGAATTCTATTCTTAGGCATCCCAGGCTGCCCTGTGTTCCACTCTACTCTGATGCCTTCCAGCCATATTAACAAAAATTAGCATAAATATAGCCCTTGTGCCTTAGATTCCCCTGATACAAAGAACCTCTGATTAATTTCAGATTGGGGCATGGGTGCCTGGCAATATAGATCATCCTTAATTTGATTTAGGTCTCTGCTGAATCCACAGGAGTATAAAATAAACCTATGAACTTATTTGTTTACCCTGGCAAGTGCACTCATAAGCACTTATATGGAAATGCTTATAAGGCAATTAAGAAAGAACTCTAATTACAGGAAAACAACATCGTTAATCGTTCTACCTATTATGGAATACTGTGATAATCTTTTAAATAATCAGATATCCGGGAAATATTAGAGTCGAAAGGAGAGAAGGGGGAATGAATGGAGATAGGAGATAAGGAGTGAGTGATGAAATAAGGAACAATTTTATTTTGCAGTCTTCAACATATGATTCTTACATATTTTTTCTAATCTATGCTCCTCCCACACTCTTAAGTGTGTCATAAACTGGTGAACTGAATTGCTGTACTTTTCTCTGTATATGCTCTCAAGTTTCTGTTTCCATGACTTTGCTCCTACTATACCCTCCACAGAAATGTCCTCTCTCAAATCTGTGTAGGTCTAAATCTTACCTGGTGTTAAAGAGCAACTCAGTGACCACCGACTTTGTAAAGCCTTTCTTGATTAATCACCGTATCAGCCAAACCCTCAGTGGAATAACACCTGAATATACACAACCATACTTTACCTGGAACTTTTAACAACATGTAACAAGTGCTGGTATAAATATTTTGGTTTTTCAATTTGCCTCTAAATAAGTAACATTCCCCATGTTTCACCGTGGAGAGAGTGATGTTCTTTTTTGCATTGTATTTTTCGCTTTGAAAAGTTTATTCTGAAGTATCCTTGCCTTTTTAGAGTTTTAATGAATCATCTGCAACTTTGTTTTTCTTTGAAGTTTTTAGAAAGCTATAGCTAAGTTTTATTGTTGCTTATTGAAACAATGACATACATATTAGTAGTATCATATACATAATAGATTACAATAAATCCTATTTTGTCATCAGTAACATTATCACTGCTTAAAAGATGTTTCCACCCAATACCATAACTTGATTTCATTTATTACATAAATGTTATAAGTCTTTACAAGCTGCTCACTGAAATTCTGTCTTAAGGAATCCAAAAGGCTTAATATAGGCACAAATCAAAGTTATCCTGTTCATCGTTACAGGAAATGGATTCTAAAGCTTCTTTTGAACATAAAACAGTTTGGCCTGATTAATATTATTATTAATTTATAATATATTAGTATTATATATAGTTATATATTAATGTGTGTATAATTACTTAGAAAATAACAAGCTGAGGTTACTGATATTTTCATTTCATGTACAGCTGACCCTTGAACAATGTGGGCGGTGGTTAATCCACATACAACTTAAGTTGGCCCTCGATAGGCTCAGTTCCTCCACATCTGTGGATTCAACCATGGACCATGTAGTTCTATAGCATGTAGTTTTCAATAGCATTTACTATTGAAAAATACCCCATGCAGTTCAAACTGCATTGTTCAAGGGCCAACTGTATTTACTTTTGGCATCTGTAGATACAGAATTACTTTTCCAGAGGAGCTGTAAGTAAGACACTCCAACTAGCCTACTTGATGCAGTGAGGTTTTCAAGATATTAAGGTTCTCACCTATTTATTCCACCAGACAATAATGTGGCCAGGTTTTGGTATATTTGAATATTCATAAATGTATTATAGACTGTATTTGATGGGCAAGATTTGCTCTATTATTTTTCTGTTCCATTGTATCTATAGCAACATTTGGTTACTATTCCTAATGCCCCCCCATGAACTTGATAGCTACCCCAACAGTCACCATGGTACGTGGGGTACCATGTACCAGTGTACTTGCAGAAGGCTGCACTGAGCGAATACTCCCGGCTCTTTACGAGTGCTGGAATGTGTTTTAAAAAGGGAAAAGAAAGAGTCCTAATATAAGAAAGTAGTCTACAGATTCATGCTCTCAGGTTATAGATAAAGCTCCATAAATTTACAAGTCCGCACAGCTATACCTTCCAAAAAACAAGAAAAACAGCTATTCTGAGACCTTTTCTGAGGATCAGTCAGAGGTTTTAGAAGCGTATTCAGGATGTTTTTAAGCTGTGTAATATATATGAAGTTGTCACCAGCGTAGGGACAGGGTGCTAAGGTTATGTTAACTTTTCTGTAAACTTACTGGTTTATTATTTCCTAGTGGAAACCCCCATGAACCCCATTGCAAGGTCTATAGCATCTGACCATTGACTATTCTATGCTTATTACACTATTTTTTTTTTTTTTTTTTTTTGCGGTACGCGGGCCTCTCACTGTTGTGGCCTCTCCCGTTGCAGAGCCCAGGCTCTGGACACACAGGCTCAGCGGCCATGGCTCACGGGCCCAGCCGCTTCACGGCATGTGGGATCTTCCCGGACCGGGGCAAGAACCCGTGTCCCCTGCATCGGCAGGCGGACTCTCAACCACTGCGCCACCAGGGAAGCCCATTACACTATTATTTTTATCTTGTACTTTAACCACACTAGTCTTCCTTTTCTTTGAACCTGCTGAGCTCCTTCATATGTTAAAAGATTTGGACTTTTTTTTTTTTTAACACCTTTCTTCAAATTAAACATGCTAAACTTCTTCCTTTGACTGTATGATTCAACTGTCACCTTCACAGAAAAGAGTTTTCCCAAAAACACTATGTAATAATCCTCATTATATAGGTCATTTTTATTTTTTAATAAGTGCTATTTTATTTGTAGGATTTACTACTGAAATCTAACTGGTTGTTTAACTTGGTTGATCTTTTTCAACTCCATAAGAATGCAACTTCCTTTAACACAGAGCTTCATCTTTTTTAATGTTGAAATCTCAGTACCTAGAATAGAACCTGGCACATAGTTGCTGTCGAGTGAGTAAATTAATGAATGCCTTACAACCATATATATGAAGAAAAGTTGCATTTTTGGAACTACCTAGGGTAAGGAGGTGTGATGATGCAGAAATTACAATGGTTCCACGTGTCAAATATCTTTCAAAAGTTCAAAATAATGATAAATACCACTTCTTTAAATCCTGAATTACTCTACCATAAATACAGCAAAAAAAAAGTTTGTTATACACAGAAACACTTAGATCAGGGAAGAACAATATAATCATTTCAATTAAGAATGTTATGTGGGGCTTCCCTGGTGGCGCAGTGGTTGAGAGTCCGCCTGCCGATGCAGGGGACACGAGTTCGTGCCCCGGTCTGGGAAGATCCCACATGCCGCGGAGCGGCTGGGCCCTTGAGCCACGGCCGCTGAGCCTGAGCGTCCGGAGCCTGTGCTCCGCAACGGGAGAGGCCACGGCAGTGAGAGGCCAGCGTACCGCAAAAAAAAAAAAAAAGGAATGTTATGTGGAATCTTTAAAAAAAAAAACAAAAAAGGCACAAATGAACTTATTTACAGAACAGAAACAGACTCGTAGACTTAGAGAACAAATTTATGGGGGGGGAAGGGTAGGTGGGAGTCTGGGATTGACATGTAACCACTGCTATATTTAAAATGGATAACCAACACGGACCTACTATATGGCACAGGAAACTCTGCTCAATATTAAGTAACAAACTAAATGGGAAAAGAATTTGAAAAAGAATAGATACAAGTATATGTGTAACTGAATCATTTTGCTCTACACCTGAAACTAACACAACATTGGTAATCAACTATACTCCAATATAAAATAAACCAACATAGATAATGGAGTGAAGGGCACCATTTGGATCATCCCATAGGCAAAAAGAAAGAGTTACTGCTCTGTAATGATGGAGCAGCTGCTGTAGAAGACTAATTGTTGCTAATTGTTTCAGCTCTTCCAACTTGAATAAACTCTGAAAGAGAAAGAGAGGGAGAGAGCAAGAGAGAAAAAGAAGACAAATTACTTGTAATAAATTCTAAGCCCCAAATATATTTCCAGACAGGAATGGGGGAGTGTAGGGCATGGGGAGATAAAGAAGACACAGACATAATGTAGAACCAGATGGATATTTACTAGGGAAGGGGAGTATGTGTGTTTGTGTGTTTCTTTTATCAGAGGTGTGAAAAAGTTAACTCAAAAGAGAAATTAAACTCAAAACTCATGTCTCCTTTTCATCATAGCACAAAGAGCAGAGGAGGGGAAAATAGCCCCTGCAATGAAAATTAAGTGTTATTAATGCCAGCTGTCTCGGATGGTTTTCCCAGTTTTTGAGTGATTAAAAGAAAAGTTACAACCACAACACTTCACCTGCTTATTCATATAGGACTTTGATGTTAGAACACAGTACTTGCTTTGGCATGGATGAAATACACAAGTTTACCTCATTAAGATCCTCAGGGAAGTTAAGCTACCAAAGATTGTTATTTTGATTTTAATTATATGATTTTTTTTAAAAAATAAAGCATGATAAATATATTGAATAAATATATTTAACTTTTGATAAAATATATTTAACTTTTGATAAAAATTTCTGTACAGAAATCACTCCTGAGCACATGTAATTGCAGTATAGATACCAACAGATAAAACATTGATCTAACGTATTCATTAAGATAACCTACTGAGGGCTTCCCTGGTGGCGCAGTGGTTGAGAGTCCGCCTGCCGATGCAGGGGACACAGGTCCGTGCCCCGGTCCGGGAGGATCCCACATGCTGCGGAGCGGCTGGGCCCGTGAGCCATGGCCGCTGAGCCTGCGCGTCTGGAGCCTGTGCTCCGCAACGGGAGAGGCCACAACAGTGAGAGGCCCGCGTACCGCAAAAAAAAAAAAAAAAAAAAAAAAAAAAAAAAAAAATTGATGACTATTAAGAACATGCAGTATAAAAAGCAAACAATGAAAAACAACTAATTCTAAACTTTCCTTGGGTTATTTGTATGGAAATATGTTAATATAAAAAAAATAAACAGCTCATGAAGCTCAATATTAAAAAAACAAACACCTCAATCCCAAAATGGGCGGAAGACCTAAATAGACGTTTCTCCAAAAAAGACATACAGATGGCCAAGAGGCACATGAAAAGCTGCTCAACATGACTAATTATTAGAGAAATGCAAATCAAAACTACAGTGAGGTATTGCCTCACACCAGTTAGAATGGGCATCATCAGAAAATCTACAAACAACAAATGCTGGAGAGGGTGTGGAGAAAAGGGAACCCTCTTGCACTGTTGTTGGGCATGTACATTGATACAGCCACTATGGAGAACAGTATGGAGGTTCCTTAAAAAACTAAGAATAGAATTACCATGTAACCCAGCAATTTCACTACTGGGCCTATACCCAGAGAAAACCATATTTCAAAAAGACACACACACCCCAATGTTCATTGAAGCACTATTTACACTAGCCAGGTCATGGAAGGAACCTAAATGCCCATCGACAGATGAATGGATAAAGAAGATGTGGTACATATATACAATGGAATATTACTCTGCCATAAAAAGGAACAAAATTGGGTCATTTGTAGAGAAATGATGGACCCAGAGTCTGTCATACAGAGTGAAGTAAGTCAGAACGAGAGAAACAAATATCGTATATTGACACATATATGTGGAATCTAGAAAAATGCTGCAGGTGAACCGGTTTGCAAGGCAAACACAGATGTAGAGAACAAACGTGTGGACAACAAAGTGGGAAAGCTGGGGTGGGGGTGATGGTGGTGGGATGAACTGGGAGATTGAGATTGACATATATACATTAACATGTATAAAAAAGGTAACAAATAAGAACCTGTTGTATATAAAATAAAGCAATTGCAAAATAGAATATTTAATATGCTACATTTGGTGTAAGAAAGTAGAGACAGTAAGCAATAACCATATTTTTGCTTGTCTCTGTGAAAAGAAACACAAAAAGTATAAAGCACACCCCAAAATCAGGTCACCAATAAGAGGTGAGGTTGGAAAGTGGACAAGAGCAAGTGACACTTTCTATAAATGATCTTTGTAAGACCTTGACTTCTGCAAGCATGTGAATGCTATTTATATTTTTTACCTTGAAATAAGAATGGGAGGAAGGAAAAGCTAAAAATGAAAACAAACAGAAGCAAATTAACCCAAATGTATTTCAAATGAATAAGATACCCAAATAGAAATGATTATTTGAAATATGAATACAGTATTTGCTCATTTAGAAAATGATCAAGTATTTTGATGTTTTGGGTGGGGGCCAGCGATCTCACTTTGGAAGAAAAGATTTCAAATATTGAAAGGGATAAAGAAAGAAAATTGTTGGCCAGGTTGAATTGGAGGTGCTGTTATGGACTGATTTCTAAAATATGTATGTGCATGAATATGCAAGTATATGAGTTAGATTCCTTGGAGAAATAGCTAAATGTATGGCTGGTTCAGGGAAGGACAAGATGAGACTAGAGCATCTTGCTATGCCAGAAAGTAAAGAAGCACTTTAAAAAAAAAAAAGCATGTCACAAGGACATAAGTACCACCTGAATAGGCTTCCACTGGCCAAATGTGGGACAGTTTGATCAGTAAAATAATTAAGGAGAGTGATGAATTATAAAATTTGAAATAAGATGTAATTAATGAGCCCATGTCTATAATAAATGCTAGCTAGATGGATGGATGGGAAGAAAAAGTAGACTCATTCAGTAAAAAGGCCAAGTATGGACCATTAATTTTGGAGGGAATAATGGAGATAAATAATCATGTTGTAATTATTACTGGTGCATGTTGCTAAGGATCTTAAAGTGTCTCCCTGTAGATTAAATATTGAAGATAAAAATGAGTATCTTAGTGTCTCAGCATAGATTAGCTATTAATTACAATGGAAAAGAGTAGTAACCATATAGCAGAGAAGCTTACAACACTTTGTACAATATTTGAGTAACTTTTAATAATTTTGCTGGTCCAAAAGAAATACCAAACAGTTCAATTTATTAAGGAAATTCAAGCAACTTATTAATAGCTATATCTAAAGATTTACTAACCATTTGGAAAAAATACACATATGTTGAAGGAAACAAATAACCATTTTCTTTCATTCCTAAATAACCTAATGGGATGTGTCTACCTTTTGAGCACTGAACAAATTCTCAAATTTGGAATCAGATTAGACTGTGAGTATCTACATTGCTTTTTTGTGGTCTTGTTTTCATCACAGTGAACACTAAATACCTAGGTTTGCACCGTTATAACATCTTTGAAAGAACATAAGATGATCTAATCTAAATGTAAGCTGACCTCAAGCTAATAGTTTATGCAGTTACTAGCAGATGGCACGTGTCATTGTGTTTCCCTAGAAAATTAAAAGTATCCTTGGTTACCCCATGTGTTCACCATGAGACCCTAGGATGCACTGGCCCATAGTCTGAGAACCATGTTTATAATGAACATATCAGAAGACACCTTGACATTATGATGAAAATTAATATTATTAATAAGGGGAAGATGGACATTGGGTGCCTCCAGAAGTGATATCTACACTAAGAGGGACAAAATATGGAATATTCAAGCTAGGAATATAAAACCTGAATCTAATCATAAGGAAGCAAGACAAACTCAAAGTTTTGTTTTGAAATAAATTTAAAACAACACCAGAGGGATGATAATTTTCATTAATATCAATTTATAAAGTGCAAAGTAAAGCTGACAATTTTTTCCAGATCTAAGGAGACTGAAGAGAAATGACAACTCAATAGAATACCTGACCCTAGACTGGATTGTTTTTTAAAATTTTTTTCTGTAAAACTATGTTTTTATATTTTTATTGTGGTATAATTGACATGTAACATTATATTAGTTTCAGGTGTAAAAGATAATTATTTGATATTTGTATATATTGCAAAATGATCACCACAATGAGTCTAGTTAACATCTGTCACCATACGTAGTTACAAACTTTTTTTTATTGAAGTATAGTTGTTTTACAATAATGTGTTAGTTTCAAGTGTACAGCACAGCGATTCAGTCTATATTTTTTTTCCTTCAGATTCTCTTCCCTTACAGGTTATTAAAAAATATTGAATATAGTTCCCTGTGCCATACCATAGGTCATTGATGGTTATCTATTTTAAGTATAGTAGTGGGTATACGTTAATCCCAACCTCCTAATTTATCTCTCCCCCCACCCCCATTTCCCCTTTGGTAACCATAATTTTGTTTTCTAAGACTGTAAGACTGTTTCTGTTTTGTAAATAAATTCATTTGTATCACATTTTAGATTCCACATATAAGTGATATCATATATTTGTTTTTCTCCTTCTGACTTACTTCACTTAGCTTGATAATCTGTAGGTCCATCAAGTTGCTGCAAATGCATTATTTCTTTCTTTCTTTAGGCTGAGTAGTATTTCATTGTGTATATATTTATACCACATCCTTTTCATCCATTTATCTGTCAGTGAACATTTAGGTTGCTATTGTAAATAGTGCTGCAATGAACATTGGGGTGCATGTATCTTTTCGAATTATGGTTTTCTTTGGATATAGTTCCAGGAGTGGGGTTTCAGGAGAATATGGTAGCTCTATTTTTAATCTTTTAAGGAACCTCCGTATTGTTCTCCATATTGGTTGTACCAGTTTACATTCCCACCAACAGTGTAGGAGGGTTCCTTTATCTCCACACCCTCTCCAGCATTTATTATTTGTAGACTTTTTGATGATGACAATTCTGACCAGTGTGAGATGATACCTCATTGTAGTTTTGATTTGCATTTCTCTAGTAATTAGCGATGTTGAACATCTTTTCATGTGCCTTTCGGCCATCTGTATGTCTTCTTTGGAGGAATGTCTATTTAGATCTTCTGCCCATTTTTTGATTGGGTTGTCTGTTTTCTTGATATTGAGCTGTATGAACTGTTTGTATATTTTGAAGATTAATCCCTTATCAGTCACACTGTTTGCAAATATTTTTTCCCATTCTGTACGTTTTCATTTTGTTTATGGTTTCATTTGCTGTGAAAAAGCTTTTAAGTTTATTAGGTCCCATTTGTTTATTTTTGTTTTTATTTCCATTACTCTAGGAGATGGATCCAAAAAGTTACTGCTGCAATTTATGTCAGAGTGTTCTGCCTATGTTTTCCACTAAGAGTTTTATAGTGTCCAGTCTTACATTTAGGTTCTTAATCTATTTTGAGTTTATTTTTGTGTATGGTGTTAGAGAATGTTCTAACTTCATTCTTTTACGCAGTTGTCCAGTTTTCCCAGCACCATTTATTGTAAGAGGCTGTCTATTCTCCATTGTATATTCTCACCTCCTTTGTCATAGATTAGGTGAACATAGGTGTGTGAGTTTATTTCCATGCTTTCTATCATGTTCCATTGATCTGTATTTCTGTTTTTGTGCTAGTACCATACTATTTAAATTACTATAGCTTCGTATTATAGTCTGAAGTCAGGGAGCCTGATTCCTCCAGTTCCATTTTTCTTTCTCAAAATTGCTTTGGCTATTCAGGGTCTTTTGTGTCCCAATACAAATTTAAAATTTTTTTCTTCTGGTTCTGTGAAAAAAGCCATTGGTAATTTGATAGGGATTGCATTTAATCTGTAGATTGCCTTGGGTAGTGTGGTCATATTGATGATATTGGTTCTTACAATCCAAGAACGTGGTATATCTTTCCATCTGTTAGTATCATTTGCCATTTCTTTCATCAGCTACACTGGATTCTTTACTGGAGAAAAAAAAATTTGCTACAGAAGATTATTGGAGCAATCAGCAAACTGGAATATGCAGAGCAATTTAGATAAAAGTATTTTATCAATATTACGTGTTCATAATTGCACTGTGGTTATATAAAAGAATGTCCTTATTCTTAAAAAATACATACTGAAGTATTAGGGATAAAGGGCAATGAAATATACAACTTACTCTGTTCATAGTGAAAGAAAGAGATAATGAGAGAGAGTGAGCAAAAGATACATCAAATGAGTTTATATAAAAATTGTTATTTATCTACTTGGTAAGTATTTTGCAACAAGAGGGGTCTTTTTAGGAATTCTGTAGGAAGTAAAATATTTTCACGTTTCACTCTGTATTTGTTCACCAGTATATGTCAGAAAACTTTCCAGAAAATAAAGTATGGAAGAATTATTTTAAAGATGTCATGAAATTCTTCTTGCTTTGATTACAAAGATTTTTAGATACTTTTTTTTCTGTTATTAATTCCATAATCTTCCTTTCAAGTTTGTCATAGACAAACCAGATAAATTATGCATTTATATTACTCATCCAATTTTGAGCTAATTAGATTGTAAATAGCTTCATCACTTTCATATTTTGATCTCTATTTTAAAAATCTGTGCATATTTAATTAATGTAGAAACACTGATAAATTAAAATTACAACCTTATACAGATTTTTCAGATACATAAGATACTGTTTTATGTCTTCTGAAATTAACATAAATTGAAGGATCATAATGTTAAAACAGATGCATTTATTGCACTTACTTCACCTTCTAACACAATGTTAATGCTTTCATGATGAACACTACTTATGGAGATACCAAATGCTTCGAGCTGGTATGTTTGAAAATATAGTGATAGGCAGCGTCCAGTAATGAGAAATGATCATGATTATGCACAAATGATTCCATCTGTATTTTAACTTGCTCCAGTCTTATAGTGTCCAAGCATAGTATCTGATGTATTCATAAAATAATAATTTTTGAAATAATGGAGGAGGAATTATGCTTGTAGGCAGTGGATAAGGATTGCTACCATGTTGATAATTATCCTCACTTCTGTTAGCTTAAGAAAGGAAAACAAGTCTGATCATTATAGTTAATGTTTTGTCAGAGTTAAGGCAGTGGGTAGGAGATGTGAGCCTGTTGTCCGTGTAGGATTTTGAACCACAGAATGGAATGGAATGTAAAACAGATGGTAACCTCTATTTAAGTTTTATGCACACTATCCAAAAAATGTCTTCCCTGAAAACCATATAGTGTCCTCTTTTCCCCACTCAAAATTCTGTACCCTCCCCATATCTTACCCTTGCAATCTATCATCTACTGCAACTTCATCTCAATAAGTTTTAATTCAGTAACGTTATTGCTCTTCACCCAAACGTTATATACTGTTCACTATCATTGTGTTCTTAAGTGTTTCATGCCTTAACTGAAGTATGTCCCCTTCCTTGAGAATTACTTTATATGTAACCCTACCCAGTGGTGACTATTCACTCACCCCATATGCACTTCACCTTTGTTTGCTGTGCTTGATGTTCTGTTTGATCCGTGGTATAAGGTCCAGATCTATACTCACTAATCTTGTAGATCTTGTAGATATTCTGCACCTTGAGACATGTGTCCTTGTGCTATACCACCCAACATTCCTCTTCCTGCTATTATCTATAAAATGTCAGCATCTAACTTCAGTATTCCTCTCCACTGCATTCATTGCCAATATTCTGGGTGACCCCACTTTCCATATAGGTGAGCATCTCAACATTCAGCCTCTCTGTTCTTTAATATCTTCATCTCCAATGACTTTTCTCCCTCCTTCCTTGGCCACATAATCCTACATCATAAGCTATATCTTGTTCCCCCCGGTAGTGCTCCTACGACTCACCTTTGCTCTCTATACCAACCTTCTTAGTTCACTTGTGAATTACTTCTATCCATACATTCTTTTGACCCCATGCAAATCTCCATTTTTCCTTATTTCCATATCTCCATTCATTGCCCTCATCGTTTACCCCTCCATATTCAGTCTTTGCTCTGTGGCTCATTATTTTAATAACTCTCATGCCAATATGCTAAACCTCGTTCACTTTTTTATTCTCATTGCACCCATTGCTTGATCATCTGTTTTCTCCACTTCCAAAAAGGGTCACATGTACTACTGGAGGATATTGGAGCATTAGCAGTATACATACTGTTCAGAACCTCAACAATGTTGTCTCCACCCTCCTTATCAGGAATCCTACATCATCTATTTTGTCAACTACTTACTTTATAATAAAACCTTTCAACTGTCAATGAAACATTGTCAAATTATCTTTAAAATAGTCTATTGGGCCATATGTAACCTCCACAACTACAACATCAATTCCTTCTTCACAATGAAGTTTCTTTACAGTGGTTGACATATGCTGTATCCACTTTCTCACTTTTTTTTATAAACTCTTTAACCCCATTCAGCTGTCTTGTACTCCAATCATTCCATCCAAACAACACTCACTTTAATTACTGAGGACCTCCCGGAGGTTAATTTGGAGGCATATTTTTAGGTTTCTTAATTGTCTGGTGAATTACTTCTTTTGCAAAACATTTTCCTTGGATTTTGTCACTCAAGCCGTGTTTATCTTATTCTGCTATATCTGGCCCCTGTTTCTCGATCTTTCTCTGGATTATCACCTCTCTTCCTCAACACTGGAGTTCCTCAAGACTCAGTGCTGTATCTTTTCTCACTCTCACCTTATTCATGTTAAAAAGCTTCCATCGTCATCTATATATCATCTATATGCCAATTATTTGCAAATTTATATTTAAACTTATTCATTGAGCTCCAGACTCACATCTCTAATTGTTCACTTAATACCTAAAGGAACTAAAACTTTTCTTGGCACAAAGTAGAGTATTAAAAATATGTTAAATAAAGGCCAAAGTTACCTCAAATTGAACATATTCCAAATAAGCTCAGAATCTCTTCCCTTGTCCTCCCCAGCAAGAAAATGAACTGTCTCTCCTCCAGGTTTGTATCTCGGTGATTGATACCACTGTTCATCTTTATGAATATGACAGATACTGAGAAGTCACACTTGCCCTCACATATTATATCCTATTTACCCCTAAGTCATATCTGTTTATCTCCAAACTTCCACTAAAAACAACTTTATTTCCTTTCCACTGTCACCATGCTAGTTCAAGTAGTCATCACACTCTACCCCCTTTCTTACTATTTTCTTCTAAATGATCTACCTGCAACCCTTGGATACCGGAGCTGAAAAAGCAATATTTCATAAATTTACCCCAAACTTTTATGTTCCTTTTTCATACTGTATCTCCTGTTTAGAAGGCTTTTCCCTTCTATTGCTTTCTCTCCCCTCTCAATCATTTT
Organism: Delphinus delphis; assembly: GCF_949987515.2. Lineage (NCBI taxonomy): Eukaryota > Metazoa > Chordata > Mammalia > Artiodactyla > Delphinidae > Delphinus > Delphinus delphis. The sequence continues at coordinate 131,783,092 of NC_082687.1, forward strand.
CCTACTTAACTAACTTTCCTTCTTTAGATATCTGCTTTATATTACTTAATCAAGAGCCCTTCCCTAATTAGCTTGACTATAATGGATTCCTAGGCTCTATGAACTTATAACTTTATAAATTTTCATTCATAGAATGTTCACAGTCTATTTTAATGTACTGTACTACACCATATTTATGGAAGAATGGCCTGTATCTGTTATTTTCTGACTGTTTTACTCTTAGTGACTAATACAGTTCCTGGCACATAGTAGGAACTACAATACAGTAACTACTGTTTGTACAGTCAATGAATAAGGAGAAACAACTTCTTTGCTATCGGGAGACATAAACGGTTTATTATATGTAGCTTATATTATCCAATAAAATATAACACACAATTCAGCTCTGAATACCAATAGAATGTTCTATAGGAGTTTTATGTAAGGGACACACAGGGCACACTTATACAGTAAGCCCCCTATGTACAAACATTCAAGTCGGGAACTTTCAAAGACGTGAACATGCTGTGCAACATGAGGCGCTTACTAATGAAGACATGATGGAATTGGAGGCCCAGAGAAAGGGGGAAGAGAACAAGAGGAAGAAGAAGTAACTGAAGAACCAAAGAGATTCACGACGCAGGAAATGGCAAGGGGGTTTTTTTTTTTTGAGGACATGCTGTTAGTTTTTGAGGCAAGGACCCAAACGTAGAACGGTACACAAAGGTTGCAGCAGCCGTTCAGAATGCAATCCAGTGCTACCGTGTCATCTATGATGAGATAAAAAGAGCTACTACCAGACATCACTGGATCATTTTTCAAGAGTGTAGACAGAATTGAATCTAGCCAGGAACCAGAATCTGTGACATCAGCGTCAGGCGTGAGTGACATTGCAGCTTGCCCTCCTCTCCTATTGCTGTCGATGCTTCAGCTCTGCCATCTCCCACCTTCTCTCCCTCTTCCAGCCTGTTCACTCAGTGTCAGCTCCTGTATGCCAGCTGTTGTACTGTACCACTGTACTTTTCAAGGGACTGTACTGTAAGACTAAAAATGTTTTCTTTATTTTTTGTATTTGTTTTTTATGTATTATTTGTGTGAAAAGTATTATAAACCTATTACAATACAGTACTGTATAGACAATTGTGTTGGCTGGGTACCTAATAACGGACACGCTCTCAGAAAGGAACTCATCCGTATGTAGGGGACTTACTGTATAAAGGGCACAGGGGGATAATAGGCAGTTTTTCATTATGTTTGAAAAAACAATTAGATATTTTCTTTAATGGAAGCTTGTAGATATTGAAAGTATAAGATTCGTTCAACTGAGCAAAAGTATTTCTACACAGAACTAAAATGATCTTTGTTGTTGTTCTTAAAAATCTAATATAGTAACAGAAATTAGAACACCAGTTCCAAATGCTAAAATGTCAGTCATCTGAAATAGAACAAATTAAATCTCCCGGGATTAGGAAAGGAATTTGTTTCAGGATCTTGGATATAGCCGAGCCTGTAAGGGATATTAACTTGTTCTAGGTATGTGGATTGGAAAATATCAAGAATAAATAGCCAGGTAAATAATTACAGGTTCTTTCTATGTCTAAGTGAGGTTTACAAAAGTCTTAATTATAAATAATTCATAGTTAAATCCTTTGCATGTGTGAAATGCAAATGTTTTGGTGGTTTATTTAAAATAATCCATGTGGTTTAGATACCAGATGTTCTGGTGACAGAATAGATAATTCTGTTCTAAAATTTAGGAACACACACCTATTCATTCCTAGTTAGAAAAATAGCCTCAAGAGGGTAAACCAGAGAGGAGGTGTCTGTGACCTAGCGTTATTATATTTATGAAAGGCTTAGAGGTATGCCTGACACATAGCGGCTGATTTATAATGATAAAATTATTATTATAGTTCCAACCAAAAAACTATTCCTGTAGGAAATGTACATTTATTTATCACATCCCCATTAAAAATCTGAGATTTAGGTTTAAAAGTATGCATCTGGACACATCTGTGTACCATGAACAGATTTATTTTGAATTTGAAAAAAATTTCATGGAATAATTATATAGTATTCTACAACTTACTTATGTTGAGAAAAGGTTAATCCCAATTACTCAAAACATAAATAATTAATTCTGTGAATGGATAGTGAGTCAAGAAGTTTGACAGTTATTTACATATAAGAAGCTAAGCTTCCAAACATTTTCATTACTTCAGGGTCTGGATTATCTTAATGAATTTAATTCAAGGAAATGTTTTAATCTTCTCTTATGTTCACTATGTAATAAGAATAGTTGAGGAATGGAAAAAAATAATCCCTCTGGATATTTATGCTCAAGAAAATTCAGTATGTTTAGAAGAGATAGACACATATACAACAATAATAATCATGAGAAATGCTACAATTATTGGTACTTTGAGGTGTTAAAAAAACAAAAATTCAACTAAATAAATTTAAAAATATAATTGGCTTTATTCAGCTATTCATGAATTGGGCAGCATCCCATCTAGCAGATAGAAAGGAACTCCAAGGAGCTGTACAAAATGAAAGGCTTGTATAAGTAGAAGGGGGTGGGAAAAGGAAGTTCCTAACAAGGAGTAGATTGTTTCCGACAAGGTCACCTTCCTATGGAGGACGGACGGGGTCTATCTAATGGATTACCTCACTATTGATGACCAGACAATTCCAAATTGACTGGGTAAAGCTTGCATTCCTGGGAGAGGTTGAAACTGCCATTAGATTAGGTCTTGGTTTGCTGACATGGGGCTTTGCACAAGCGACTGCACTTGGAGGACTATTATTTTTTTTTTAACACAGCAAACACCTACTTCTGTGCAGAATAAGTGACACAGATTTTTATGTAAGGTATTTAAGCAGTGTATCATTTAAGGCTGTCCTTTATAGGATTTTGGTGATCCTTTTGCTCTAGGGACCATTAAGCAATTTACTGACTATTCCGGTGATTGAGGGAGCTAACACTATCTCTGCAATGATCAACTGAAATTGAAATTAGTCAAAGTAGTTTTCAAGAGGTGGCTTAGGAGGTCTCATCTCTGAATCTCCTGTTTGCCTATTATTGTTCTCTATATAGACATCCTTTTGTAATGAGGTAAGGATACTTCCATATGATCAATGGATTGGTAAACATTTACTGAAAACTTTATTTATAACCTATTTAAGCATTAGTAATTGTCACATCTACATTAAAAAAAATTTAAGTGTGATATATAATGAGTTGAATGCTTTCAGAACATATACAGTGGAAAGCAATTTATGCACATTTCCATTAAGAATGGAATTCTTTTTTCCTGTATAATGCAGTCCATTTTTCCTTCTTTTCTGACTATCCTATATTCTCACATGTTTTTGACGGGCATATCTCTGGACAAAAAAGAAAATGAGGTAGGTGCCCTCAGAACATGCTGGATTCAGGGAGGAGAACTAAAGAACTGTTCCTTTTTTGACATCAAGTCTTGTGAATAACACCCCAGCAGAAGACACAACGTGCTGAAGCTGAAGTTGTGTTTTCAGTGTTTCACCTGATAATACTATTGGTTTCTGACTTACCTTCCCACAAACATAAGATCTAGCTAGTATGTTGGTGGTGTTAGAAATATATTTTCTGTAGAATGCTCACTTGCTCTCCTCAGCCAGTTATAAGGCAAAGGAACAGATGTGTAGAATAAGGGTGAGGTCTTCATTCCCTGCATAGAGGGGGGACCACTATTCCCTTGAAAGAAAAAGAATCAAGTTAAAATTAGTAATGGTTTTAAATATTTTGTTTTACTTTTCTGAAGAACTTTGTGATATAGTTTCATTGTAAATATACCCCATGACTTAGTAACTTTCTGGAGACATGTTCCTCCATTCAAAGCCGTATGCGAATGAGACAGGCTGGGACCTGGGACCCTTTGCTGCAGTGCTGCAATGCTTGCACCTGGACACACCTCTCTGCCAGCAACAAAATACAAAGAGACTGCATGGGACTAAGAATAACTGTGTGCATGTGCAATTGGGGCAAGTTCTGGACAAAAGAGACCAAAAAAGCCCAACTGCCACTTTTGAGGAGTCTGGAGCAAAAACAGGGTGTCACAAGCAAAAGTAGGGTACTGAGCATGCCCCCTGCACTCAACACCACCAGAGGGGTGGGCAAAACACCTAAGCCACCCCTCTGGCCCAACCCCTGGACACACCCCTACCCTCACCCCATATAAGAAACAAGCTTGCCCCACCTCGGGGAGTGAGTGAGCAAGGGAACCTGTTGTTTGTTCTCACCGCACCCCCCCCCCCGCCCTGCTGCAGCAGGGCCCCCAGTAAAGCCTTGCCTGAATTTCTTGTCTGGCTTCTAGTCAATTTCTATTGATTGGGGAAGGCCAAGAACCCTGGTCAGTATCATGAATACAGGCTCTTCAGAGTATGAATGGGAAGTCTTATTCATCCTGGTCATGCCCCTTGGTGTTATTCCCTAGATGGAATTTGAAATGACTGTCAAGAAATCTAGCTAGAAGAATGAAAATGAATAAAAAGCTAAATCATAATGTAATGAGTAAAAGGGTCTCACCAGGACTGTGGTCATCTGTGGCAAGAGATAAATTATATTTAAATATTATCAACAGTATTTCACAAATACCTGCCTCTAACAATTGCTATAAATGAGCATAAGTGGCTTTACATGCATGTATAAATGAACAGAACCTCACCTGTTTCACTGGGGAAAAGGAACCAAGGCACTCAATTAGAATGTCCCTGTTAACTGGCGCCAGCAGCTTCAAGCTGTCCAGTCTGGCCTGACCTTACAAGGCAGTTGGGCTCCGGCAGTGCAGCGTTTCAAGACACAGGTACAACTTAGAAAGGTGCCGTTTCACAAAAACCTAGGTGAGTCCAAACATGGAGGTGAAGGGCTTGGTATCTAACAATCCGATTATTCAGTATTACAGGAACCCTTTGGGTGTAACCTTTATATTGCTCAATTATAAGCTCATGGTGAGAGGTGAGATATATGTTGAGAATTACTTAGACCTTAGATTTTAATGAAGGCATATGGAAAACTGATAAATTTAAGTTCTGTATCATGCACTACCCACTACCATTTTGAACAAATGAGTTATCCTTAACATATCTTTATAATAAAAAGTAGACATCTTTTAATATTTCAGGAAACTGAAATTACTGAATATGTCTTCCCTTAGAACAAGAAAGATTGATAGATATATATGCCATGAACACATGTATCCTTATTTTCTGGAAATAACAGAGCTCTGAAACCAGATTATGAAGGAGTGAATGGAATTCAGTGATTCGTTTTTGGAATATAATTAACAAAATTCTGTAATCCAGGATTTTCATGCCCAGCTTGCCCAGAGATTCCCTTAGTTCTCTTGGTCTTTAAATAAATGTATATAAGAGTCACCTTGAGAGCTTACCCTGTCCTGAAAGATTCTTGTTTAGTAGTTCCCCAGTTGGGGATAAAGTATGTGAATTTTTTTTTTTTTAGTATGTGAATTTTTTATCAGGCAACTCAGGTGATACCACCAGAAATCTGCAGACTTGGAGAAAGACTCCTCTAAGTGCTGTCAGCATGGCTCTAAGTTGAATAGATTCTCAGGAAAGAAAATTTAATGTCAATGTCTTCTAAGGACATTAAATATCACTCTGGATATCAAATCAAATGTCAAAGAGATCAAAGGAATTGCTAATGAGGCAATGGCTCTTCTCTTCCTCATTCTTTTATTCTGCCAAGCTGTTTTGTCTTGGGTCACGTAGTCCTCAAATGCAGTTTATGTTAGATAACAAGGTGGAGATTGCTCATTGGCCTCAGTATCCACTGTGCCTTCATTGCTCATAAAAGTAACACAGGACATAATGGCTTGGGTTGCATAGAACAAAGACACTATTTCTCAACATCCATGCAAGGGTTGAAGACTTGTGACTAAGGATTGCCCAAATTTTGCCCAAATTTTAAAATTTGCACTCAAATGGCCAATCTTAGTCTTTGAGTAGAGCTGCATGCAGAGAATGCACTAGACGTCAGTCTTCTTGAAGACAGAGATTCTGAAAGTGTTTATTCTTTCACTGCTTATCTTTAAAGACAGCTCATGAAACACAGCAGGCAATAGATATTCGAATGAATGGATTTTTTTCAGATCACATTTCAATTAAATATTACTTTTTAACTTAAAAGAGTAAATCAGACCTTGAGGTTTACATTTGTCACTGAAAGAATGACAGTGAAGAGCCACCACTAAAATTTTCTTGGAAATAAACCATGTAGTGAAATTCTTTGCTAGTTATGGCTGTCAGTACTGCAATTAGATTGAAGTAGTGAACATAATTATACAGTGGTTTTCTGGCATATTAACTGATAGTTCTATGGTAGATAGAGGTTATTATGTGGGAAGAAGATTACAACTACTAAAATGGGAATTTTAGCTGTGACCTCATTCTAGTTTATAGGTAATTCATATCTATATCCAAGCCAAAGACAGGGTTGGGGAGAAGGGAAATTCATTTAGTGTTATAGTGTACCATTAATAATTGACATAGTAGATACAATTAAAATAGGCATTTTATCCTTGGCAATTAAAGTTCATGCTGCTGCTGAGGCTCCATTTTCCCAGCTGTTAAATACAGGGAATTTTTACAAATTCTGACAGTAACTTCTTTAATCAGATGAAAAATCATGTGAGATAGTGACCCAGTTCTTAACTATTTATTCACATTTCATCATTTTCTGTACTATGTAAAAATTACTGGTTACTCATATGCAACAGTGGCCATTGCATGAATCTGGATAATATATTTAATTTGAAAAAATTAATATACTTTTCAGTGTTTCAGAAAAGAGAACCTGAAAACAAAGTTGTAAATATACTCGTTCTCTCCCTTTTTACCTTACCTACATGTTTTTCCTTTCTTGGAAATGTTTTGCTAATTAAGTTGGTAATTTCTTAGAAATATGTTTAAAAAGGCACAATCAAACTATCCTAGGTCATGCTATAGTATGGGTTATAGATTATCCTATTTATAATTTTATATTATAGTTTTTGGAAATATTAAGAATAAGAAGGCAGGCTAAATGTATTATACAAAATTAATTTTTCTTAAACAACGGAAAGGTAGAACACATAAATGATTCATAGCTACTTCAGAAATTTTCTAAGAACTTGACTTTTTTTCTGATTACTTTTCTCCTTTTGCAATTTGGTGCATTTTGTAACTATCTACCACAAAATTCATGAAAATGTTTCCTCCTAGTTTTCCTAGCAGCACGTTATCCTGGTTCCCCACTATCTCAAAGACTGTTCTCTCTTTTCTTCAAGGACTTCTTATTTCTCCCATTCCCTAATTATGAGAGGCACCTCCTCCTCGTGTCTATTCTAATGGTCTTACACACTGCTGGTTTCATTTTTTGTCTTTAAGAATAATTCACACACAAATCGCGAGATGTCACCTCTCCCTCAAATTTCGGTATGGGTTTTCTTCCGCCTTGGTCATTTGCACCAGAATAGAAGCTAGAATCATCCAAACATGGAATATATCCAAACGTAGAACTAATTTTCCTCCCATCTCCCACCTTCTAAGTCAGCTTGCTCTCATGTTGCCAATTTCCTTTTATTCCACGGTTTTTTTAAAAAGTGTGTTCCTAAAAACATTTCATGACCATTTATTATACTTACCTTTTTCACTGCCATCATCCAATCATTACCAGGAGTATAATTGTTTTACAATGGTGTGTTAGTTTCTGCCCTATAACAAAGTGAATCAGTTATACATATACATATGTTCCCATAACTCCTCCCTCTTGAGTCTCCCTCCCTCCCACCCTCCGTATCCCACCCCTCTAGGTGGTCACAAAGCAGCGAGCTGATCTCCCTGTGCTATGCGGCTGCTTCCCACTAGCTATCTATTTTACGTTTGGTAGTGTATATATGTCCATGCCACTCTCTCGCTTTGTCACAGCTTACCCTTCCCCCTCCCCATATCCTCAAGTCCATTCTCTAGTAGGTCTGTGTCTTTATTCCCGTCTTACCCCTAGGTTCTCAAATAAATTTAGCAATGAAAAGTTATTATGGGCCTTCCTTTCTCTCATCTCATATATTATTCTAAAATATTTGCATTTTATTTTGAAGACTGCACTTTTTAATACCACATTACTTGCTTAAAGCATAAATTATTACAATTGACCTTAAACTGAAATGTTAAATAAATTATGCTGAATTTTCAAAGTTGTCTGATTTATCTCTGTAATTTATAAGAAAAGATACCAAGTAAACTATTTGAAATAAATCATTTGGAAAATAGGGAGAAAATGTAATTTATACATTTTGCATTAGATTGATCATGCATTCCTGGAATTATACAAATTTGAACAGATTTGTATGTGTTAATTTAGTTAATACAGTTGTTTTCGTAATAATGTAAGGACATAATATGACAGCACAATTATTTCCATTTTATTTTTAACACAAACTATACCACCTAAGCAAGAATAGCATGGGCTACATATTTTTAGGGTGAGATTGTCATGGAATAGAATACTATTTAAATATTAATGGCTGTGTTTCAGCTTTCACTTCATCCCTTCTCCCATGTTCCTCACTGACTATTTTCTACCATTACCTGAAAAGCTGCCTATTGAAAAGGTGTAAAGAAATTGGAATAATCCCATTCTACTTTGTAGTAGGATTGAAAGGCCTGGAGAGCAAATTGAAGCTTACCAAAAGCTACCAGAGTTCCAGATCAACACAGAGGCTCTAACTTCATCTTAACATGTTGCTTAGAATCCATCAAAATAGCTTTGTCTTGATTTCAAAAATAAGTTTTTATATCCTAGTGAAATTCGTTTTCTGAAAGATTGCCATCATTTTGACTAAGACTGTGGCAATCCAAGTACATTATTGTGGTCGTTAACGATAGTACATGAATACAGTTGACAGATCGATGGGTACTTGAAGCTGCACAGAGAGACTCAGAATTTGCTGGGAAGAGTTATTTTGAATAGTTGCTTTTTGAACTAGAACAGTTACCCACTCTGATCTAGTGCGACCTGTTCAAATGGGCCTTCCCTAACCTTACTACCTGTTAAATTAAACAAGGAGGCCTTTAGATTGACGTGGGTTTAAGGTCTTTGTAACCTCCACAAGCAAAATAAAACCTAAGCCAGTAAATACCTCAAGATTAAGAAATCAAAACCTAAGGACAACCAATCACAAATAGTCAACTTTTGCCTTTCCCCAAAACTATAAGAGTTTAAGCTATAGCCAATCAAATAGTGTCCCTGCTTTGCTTTGGCCATTTCTGTATACATGTCTTTCCCTGAACACTGGGCAGGTGAAGTGCTCCTACCATTTTCGGTTTGGTACTACTCAATTTGAATCAATTTCTGCTAAAAAAAAAAAAAAAAAAAGAAAAGCCAAGGACGAAATAAACAAAAAAACTCTTAAAATTTTTAATATGCCCCAGTTTCTTTTAACATATCTTAGTGTGCCTGTCGCTTTTTATGCTCCTTGAGTTTTTCACAGCACTTATTACAACCTGAAATATTTATGTACTTGTTTATTGTCTATCATCATATCAAGAATGAAAAGTAGTTGTGGAAACGTGACTCATTCATCTCTGTACCTCTAAAAGTAGAACTAAGTGTTCCATAAATGTTTTTGAATAAAGTAAGGAATATTTCCCAAGTGATATTTTATTGCTATCACAAAATTGAATTACTGCTGTTAATGTCATCTAATTTAAACTTACATTTTTGAAAGACTAAAGACATAAATATATCATCAACCTTGTAGCATCTCATTTAAAGTTTAGGTAGGGTGATATCTCAAAATCCCCATCTTGAAAATAGATAACTGTTACATATAAAAGGCAATGTAATGTAGCCAAATTTGCAGAAAAGTAAGCATAAAAGATAATAAGATTAAGATAAAATGCACCCAAGTTAAAGGAAGTCTATTTCGCTGTATCATTCTAAGCTGTTGATTACAGTATGATCTAGATTAAGGAGTGAGTCTGAACCTAATTAGCACATCATAATCCTTCTGAGAATATTTATAATATTCTAATACCTAGGCCACACTTTTGGGAATTCTTGTTTAATTGGTCTAAGATAGGAACTGAGGCTCAGTATTTTTGAAAAGCTACCCCAAATGATTCTAATTGAATGCCTCCAATACTCTATTATATTTCTAGCTCTATTTCTAAAATAACATTTTGAATTCTAACTTTCCAAAATTTCCTCCGCTTTGTATTTCATGTTGCATATGCTATTATTTTCTATCACATGTCCTAAAATTGTATTTATTTTGTTTTCACTCATAATGAAGTGAAATAGCAAGTGAATTTTTTTTTAAATCATGTTTTCTTAAAATGAGAGATGACTTACCTCTAAATGTGAGATTTTGGTAGTCTCAACTTTCATTAAATACTTTATTTAAAGAAAACTAGGTTATTTTTATTCAAGATATTTCTATTGAACATTTGATGGGACATTTTGTATGTTATGTGTAAGATCTGGCTGACTTATCTTTGGGTAGTTTCACAAAACATTACTGAAATAATCTTATTACAATTCAATACTTGGCTTTGACAGCATCAATTATGGGTTTTGACTATTTTCACTAAATTGATGAGCTAGCAGTTGGTTAGTTCAGATGAAAAATATAAGAAATAGATATGTTTTGCCATAAATATCTTGGTAATAAAAGAAGAAAAACATTGAGTATACTGTCTGTATACTCCTGACATTTTACACAGCATAGGCACCAATTTAAAACAAATGTTACTACTTATGGGGCAACCTCTGAATACTAAGTTCCCTGTTAGTATAACAGAACATGTGAGAAATGTGACTCTGCAAGACAAAATTGGATAATGCTGCTGCTCTCCCCAATTTTCTTGCTTCCGGCAGTAGGGTCTTGACACCACGGTTTACCTGTTTCTGGAGAGTATGTAACGATATTTTTAGACGACTTCTCTAAATTAGTGCTTTATAAAAATATTGAAAGAATTTTCTTCCAAACCAACAATATAGTGCTTTCGTGAGTGTGCATGTGCACCTGTGCGCATATGGTGCGTGCGTGTGTGCATATGTGTAGTATATCCCTTAATCCGTGCAGGTTAAGATAATCGTAACGGGCCAGCCTAAATCCTCCTCCCAGAATCCCGTTCTTCTTTTATCCCACATATAAAGCTTCAATCATAGAGCTTCAATCATAGATGGTTGCTCTAATTCCGGCCAATAAAATACACCAAGTAATGCTGTTCATGTCTCTCACCTTAGTCCCGGGATGGCTGCTTTCTCTAACAATGCCAAGACTCTGATTACATCGTAGTGGGAAGAACTGCTTTAAATCCAAGTAGAGAAGAAGTTTTCCAACTGCTCATGCACCATAGGAACCTTGACATTTCCTGTGAAATGCCATTAAGTGGACCCCTGCAGCAGTGATTCCTCATGCCACAAGATGGGGCCAATCTGGCCATTATAATCACAAAGCTTTATACATTCACTTACTTGTATGATAGTAAGGAAATTATTTTTTTCAGTTTTCACAGTATCTAAATGACCTAACTGAATCCTATTAAATGCTTAATTAATCAAGTTATTCACATCTTCTAATCATGAATCTTGATTTTTTTCAGACCAATCTTTTAATTTTTAAAGTCACATTTTAAACAGCTTTAGGTAGGTACGATTTACATACAATAAAATTCACTTGTTTTATGTATGTGATTCAATGACTTTAAATACATGTAGTATTGTGCAACCAGTACTACTATCCAATTTAAACTATTTTCTTCATTTAAAAAGATCTTTCGTGCCTGTTTGCAGTTGTGTTTTGTTCCCACCTCAGCTATAGGCAACTACTAACTTATTTTAGATACCTAGAGATTTGCTCTTTCATATAAATGCAATCATACAATATGGGGTGTTTTATGTCAGGCTTCTTTCATAAACATTGTGTTTTTAAAGTTTGTCTGTGTTGTAGATGTGCTTTGTTTCTCTTTATTGCTAAATAGTATTTCATTGTCTGGATATACCACCCTTACCACCAATTAGATGGACATTTGAGTTATTCCTGTTTTTTTTTTTTGTTTTTTATGAGTTGTGCTGGTAAAAACATTCCCCTAAAGATATTTGTGTGGACAAATGTTTTCATTTCTTTTAGATGGATGCGAAAGATGGGACTGCTTTGTTGTGTAGCAAATGTATGTATATCTTTTTAAGAAACTGTCAAACTCTTTTCCAAAGTGGCTGCATCATTTTCCATTCTCACATGCAAAGTATGAAGAGTCTAGGACTATGCAGCTGTAGAAACCCCGTGGAGAACACGTTAAGTGTTGCCGCCAACTGACCCAGTGAACCACCAGGCAAGTGTATGACTACCTTAGATCATGCAGCACAAGTCCATTTATCAGATGATTGCAGCTGCAAGCAAGATGAGCAAAAAAACTGCCAAGCTGAACCCAGACCAATTTAGAGTATCATCAGTCAATAAATGCATATAAATCTGGTTTTAAATACTATTATGTCCCAACAAATCTGACTTGTTGCTAACTTGCATAAAGAATATTGGCTCATGTGAAACTTTAGTTTTATGATGAGTAGCAAGTTCTGTTCCTAAAGAACGTTTCTGCTTTTGGACTATTGGTGTTTTCCATGGGAAATATTGGTAATCAGTGCTATTCCTAACTTAAATAACAGGGACATGGAAAAGGGCACGATCTTTTGTCAGCAGCGTCCTGTTGGTTCTGTCAGTGGGCGCCACTAGTGCAGTGTTGGAGGGCCAGGGCAAGGACAAGCGCATTCTAATTCTAAAACTTCACTGCGCGCAGCATTGGGCTCCCGGACTGCCTTGCACACTCCTGCAGTGACAGCAAGAAAAACCACGATGCTCTTGCAGAGGCCAAGAGCACTTTAGATACAGATGGTCATGGCCTCTTGAAACAGTAGTAAGACCTTCTTTCCCGTATTTTCTAGTCTTTGGGTAAAACCACTCTAGGCCCTTTCTTAACCACTCTATCTTTTCTGACAATTGTGTCACCCAACTCATTGCATTAAATTTCTGTGCATGAAATATCAAGAGTGGGTTCATAGAGCTCTTCTGATCAGTCCCTGACTGATGTTTTGTTAAATGCCCCCTGAAAAGCAGTTTGAAGAAGCTTCCCTGTCCAACCCGGAAGGTAGAGACATATTTTCTGGACACAGCGGTTTTAATATATATTTTGGCAAATTTTTCATAATAAGACAAATTGGTTTTCTGTTGAACAGGAACTTGCCTGGAGACAATAATATGTTAGGTCATATGGAAAGAAGAAATGGTGGCTTCAACTCCCACCCAGTTATCCCATTTCTAGAACAACAGGAGTTCTTTTTCTTTTTAATTCAAATAATGGCAGAGTGTTATGGTGGAACACAATAAAAAGTGATGCATTCTCTCAGTTCTTCAAATACTCTTCCTAAATTGAGAACTTTAAACATCAACTCTCCTTCCCCCGCCTTGCCTATTTTGCTCGTTCCCTCAAAGCTTACTCACCCCTTCATCAGGGAAATCTTCCTTCCCTGACCTTTCTGATTAGGTACACAGACCCACTGAAACATTTCACTGAGCCATCGATCTCTTCTTTCTATTATTACTATGTAATTTATAGTTATCTGTATGATTATTGGATTCAAGGTAGTCCCCACAACTTACCTGTAAGTTCCATGACTATGAGGCCATTCATTTGATCATTTTTGTTATTATTCACACCATGAAATCTCTGTTATTTGAATTCTAGCTTGATTTTCTGTTGGGTTTCTCCACCTTGGGAAGTTATTCCATCTCTGTACTTCAGTATCCTAATTCACTTAATAGCTATGTATGTAATTTTGCTTTAAGCCATATATGTAATTTTGCTAAGCTTCAGTTTAGCAAAATTACTCCTTCACTAGCAATATAACATTGGAAAGAATTTAAAACCTTCTTAGTTGTCATTGTAATAAGAATAGGATACAGTGTTATTTGGAGCATAAAAATGCATATGAAGTGTTTATCATAGAGCCTTGTACTCAGTAAAGGTTACATTTTTTTTTTGCCTCTCACTGTTGTGGCCTCTCCCGCTGCGGAGCACAGGCTCCGGATGCGCAGGCCCAGCGGCCTCCATCATATCCTTCAAATATTACCTCTTTGACTGGGTCATAAAATATTTACATTTGTGTATCTTTCTGCATTTGCAAGTAGAAGTTCCTCCGAGTCTGTGTAACAGCCTGGCTCAGTCCTCTGACTATGCGGCTGATCGGGAAATTTGAGAATTAGGGGAAACTCAGTGGGAATTACAATGTCCAGTTTAAGTCCAACCTGACGTAGACTTTGCCATTGAGCTCAGATAGAAACAAAAAATACCACTTTTAACCTGATTCTCCTCAGGTTAAGTTAGTTTTCCTACCAACTTTTGAAGTCTGAAAAGCATATAATAGTGAAATGTCCTTCATCAAGTAAAGAACAGAATGAAAGGTGGAATTCTATTGCTATGTTTAAACAGAGTATCATCTTGTTATAATAATGACAAATTTTCAAAGAAGAGGACTCATCTATGTGAGCTGCGAACTCATCTGTTTGATTTGCAAATATAATTCTTTCTAATGGGAAAGATTTGAACAAAGTAATTTTAGGCAACAAGACTACTTTAGCTATTTTTGTCTAAAATTTAAATGAAAGCTCAGCAATCACTCCTTTCAAACCAGTTTTTTTCATTGTTATTAATTTATTTTGTCAATAGTGTATTATGGACTAAATCAGTGGTGCTTTTTAAAAATAATGTTGTTAAGTAAAGGGTCTATTTTGTTTCTTATCTCTCTGATTACATAATGCAAGCCACTTCTGAAAGCTTAACAGAAAATTACAAAGGCTTGTCTGGGCCAAGATAGGGGAACTAATTTAATTATTATAAAAAGGATTTAAACCCAAGCCATAAGAGTTCTTGCTTTTATTGATTATTTTTCAAGCCTTCTGGAGATTAAAATCAAAAGGCTTTAATGCAGGATTACAGACAAAGCTAATAATCTTAGAAAACTAGTCAATTCAACAGTGTTCATGTGAATTAGAATATTTCAGCAAATATAATTAAAACATTAAAAGTCTAACCTCTGGCAAATGAAAACTTGAAAAACCCAGTAGATCCATAAGAGGAAAATATGTAGCAAGTCACATCATTTAGATAAATGCAGCTGTATTGAAGCAGAAATTACACGTGAAAATTAAAAATATTTTGGTCCTTTTCAGAAAATAAGATGACCGCTCTTGGGTTGCACTGCTTCTGATATTCTTCTACTTCAAAGTTCCCTATAACCAACAAGCAACTGAAAATAGCAAGCTGCTACTCTTCAACCCAAAACAGGTTGAGTTTATTGATTTAGAAAAGTATAAGTAGAAATAGTAAAGATGCTTACTATTGTTCTTTTTAATTAATGTTTATTGGAGTACAGTTGATTTACAATGTTGTGTTAGTTTCTGCTGTACAGCAAAGTGAATCAGTTATACATGTACATATATCCACAATATTTTAGATTCTTTTCCCATATAGGCCATTACAGAGTATTGAGTAGAGTTCCCTGTACTATATAGTAGGTCCTTATTAGTTACCTATTTTATATATAGTAGTGTGTATATGTCAACCCCAATCTCCCAATTTATCCCTCCCTGCCCCCGCTTTCCCCCTGGGTAACCGTGTTTGTTTTCTACAGCTGTGACTCTATTTCTTAATATTGTTCTTAAAAGCATGACTCTGGTTACGTCACTATTCTGTTCAAAATCTTCAAGTTCCCATTACTAACATAATAATGGTCAAACACCTTTGTATATATAATGTGATGTAAAGTAGGACTGTCTTCTCCTATCTGGTTTGGCTCCAAGGAAAGCACATGTAGGGCATGGGGATGCTTGCAGGGAGGTGACATTGACTTCTCCACCCTTAAGTTTTATTTGTGCTGCATGCATTATTAGGCCAACTGTGGTGCTTTCAGAAGGAAGGAGTAGAGAATACATTGAGAGATCTTGGCTTGTGTCTCTTGGAGGTCTTAGGGATGAAAAAGATTCATGGAAAAGTTTGGTTTTCCTGTGAAAATTCCAAAGGCAAAACAATGGCTTTAGCTGCCTCTGATGGCTAACTGAAGAAAAAGGAGCAAGCTACACTCACACACGTGGTGGGAAAAGTTGTTTGGTCATGTTGACCACATGCAAACCTACCGGAAAGAGACTAAGACTTGAGTCCTTTGGAAAGAATTCTGGTCAAGAGGCCAGATTGGAAGGTCAAAGTTACCAAGACAGAAAGATTCAGCATGCGGTGGATCCACAGGAAGTCAGGGACTGATAGCAGAGTTATAAGTTGCCAGTTAGCGAAGGTATGATCTAAACTGGAAAATGCAGAGAAGAGACAGGTAAAGTTCTTACAGAACAGTCAAAAATGAAATAACTGAATGTAAGTGAAGTAATTCAACATCATCAACCATGTTCAACTTGGTTACATCACCCATCTAGCCTCCCAGTTTTCAAAATCCTAGAAAAGCAAGAAGTACACAAAATGGTGGCAGTTGAGGAAGAAAAAGTAGAATCAAGGAGGAAGAGTAAAACAAATACCAAAACAGACTGACCAGTAAAAACCACTTGGCCATATTATGGAAATAAGGCAGAAGTTCTAGTTTGTATCACACAGTAAGGTGTGTTTAGATTTGACCATATTCTGTTATTTTTAAAAAACTGGAATAGACTATCTAATAAGATGTGAAAGTAAATGGAAGTGCTTTGGGATTTTATATATCTCCAGGACAGGGTGGTTAAAAGGAGGTGCTTTAAAAATGCAATTGCTTTTTGTTTCATATCCCACAAGTCTAGTTTGTTCATTAAAATAGATGCCTGGAATTCTTTTGATTTTTGTGAACCCCAATAATATATTTCACTTTCATATACTTTGCTAAGTCTCAAACTATCTATGCATCTTCAGATAGTATGCCATGCTGTAAAAAAAAAAAAAAAAAAAAAAAAGTTTTTGATGTGTGTTTAGCCCATAATTGGCCCTCAATAGAAACTGTTTATTTCTCTGTATCTCAGTTGCAGTACCCATAGTGTGTGTGTTTCAATAAATGTTTAGAAGATAAATTAATAAATTAATTTATTTTATTTTTATAGGATAAATTAATTTTGAAATGAATAACATGGTATGTGCTCAAACATAAAGATTATGTAGATTAGATTAGTTCTTCCCTGATGGTAGGTAATACCAGATATATACCAGATAAATGTGTCTTTATACATAAATACATCACATACATACATACATATATACACATGCACACATATATACCTACCTGTATGATTGCCTGTGTACATATGTTTGTGTGTATATACATGTGTATGTGTGTGTATGTAGTCTCTTTCTTGACTTTTATTTTATTCATCTATTTAGTATAAATATAGGCTTTCCTAATTACTGCAATTTATAATTTCTTGATATCTAAGTTGTTTTCATTTTGCAGAAACCTTGTGGGGATCTGTGGTTCTTTTAGTTCCCATATACATATTAGAATCAGTTGTCCAAGCACAATAATAACCGTGAATCAATTATTTCTCTAAGAATCCCTGGTTCCTTTTATTGGAGAATATGTATACAAACCAAATAAAGGTATGCTTATTGCTACTGGGGTGTCATTGCACCTAAGCCCTCTCAGTGTACACAGCTAGGAAATATATGAAATGTACATAGACTCATACACATATGCATCCATATCTATTTTAATTTCAGTCTGTATATTGATCAAAACCCATGAGTTCATACTGGTATCTCAAACACCATAGGATTCACTCAAGCCATTCCCCCTTCTTTATTCTTAACTACTTTTTCTGACAGTAAGAAACTGGATTTCATTATCCACAATATGTTTACTGATTTGCCCAGTCCTAGAATACCAATTAAAGCAATGTCAGAATTGCTATCCTAAAACTCTGTGAAAAACAAATTTACTAAATGGAGTACAAAACTGCAAACAGTTATTTTTCATTCAGTATATTTTACTTACAGCATATTCAATATTATTATTTATTCAGCATTTTCTTACCTCTTTTCCCTTCTTACATGAAAGGTAGCTTACTAAGGATATTCTTTTGCACACAATGCTTTTTCAACCGAATTACCTGAAAAAGAGAAAGTCGAATGCAACAGAGTGAGTCTGGCAGTTTTAAAGTAACATGTAATTTTTAAATCCTAAAACTTTACATTAAAGACATTAAACATTAAAGTTAGGATTTGTTTTGGCTCTAGTTTTTATTCTTACCAGTTGGTGTGATAGAAGACATTTGATTAAATTAACCATGGGAAATCACAAAGTTAGACTTTTCCAGGAGAGAGAAGACATCTTATGGGCTGCATGTAAGGAAAATGCTATTTAAAAAATGTATGTCTAACATTTACATTAAAATTATCTTAAATGTTTAATAGGGGATAAAAAAATTTAATGTACCCATTGGATATGTTGATAGGAAAACAATTGTCCTATGGTAGGTACTTGCATTAGACTACACAGTTCATGCTAAATCATTGTGCTGATTCAGCTACTTTAGGGGAAAAGTAAAGCCCTAAAAGTAATACAGAATGGAATGTAGAAGCCAAACCCACCAAAAATTAGCAAATATTTTCATGCATTTTACATAAGGACTTCTATCTTCCAGAATTCTTTTTTAACTTTTATTTACAACCATCAAGTCCCTATGCCAATATTTTCCTATAAATATATAAATACATTAACAAAAGGAAGGAAGGAGATGTGAAAAAATATTTCATTATTTTCTGCAAAAAACAAAACAAAACAATACCAATTTGGTAAAATATCATTATTTCCAGTCAGTTCACTCAGGTTTCATGAAACTGGTTAAAGTCTAAGAAACAACATGTACAACAAATATCACAGCGAATGGAAGTGTTTTCTTTCCAAAATATGACTGTCTCTAGGGGCTTTTCTTATCCTCTCTCAAAGCATATTTCCACGTTGGCACCACAAGCACTGCAATTACTAAAAATCTACATAATGCACACTATATGATTTGATCCCAAATTGGATCTTCCTTATCACTGAAGTGACATGAATATATTTAGTTTTTCACCTGAAATGAAAAGGTGTCAGATCAATTCTTCCTCTCTGATTTCTGCGTTTGACTCTGGCATTATTACAAATTGCCCTAAGGAATATCTTTCCTTTTAACACGATGTCTCAAATGCAAATGTTCAATGGTAGATATTGTTCAACATTATATAGCCAAAAAGAAATGCCACCTAGTTATTAAACTGTCAGAACATTAGAAGTGAATAAATCATAGCAAACTTCATAGTTTATAAAGCCATAGGCACAGTCAATTTCTTCAGAAGAGGCCTTGTGAAGTGCATGGAGGGAACTAAAGGACCAATACCGAGAGGAGGAATTTATGGTCTTCAAACATTTTTAACTATGTCGCAAAAAGTAACCATATCCCTGGTTCCATAAAGTTAGTAAGAATGCAGGATTTCCCTTGTACTCACCATCCTTTATGATCTAATAAGTTATTATCTATTAGTTAAGGGAATATTTTTAACTATGAAAATAGAGTTCTTTGCAGATTAGCTCTAACACACAGCCACCATCTGATGGTGGCTAAAAGTCGCCACCCAAAAGCTATTAGAAGTAATAAATAAATTCAGCAATGTTGCAGAATACAAGATTAACGTACAGAAATCTGTTGGTTTTCTATACACTAATAATAAACCATCAGAAAGAGAAAAAAATTTTTAACCCCATCTAAAATCACATCAAAATGAATAAAAGAGCTAGGAATAAACTTAACCAAGGAGGTGAAAGACCTATACTCTAGAAAACTATAAAACACTGATGAAGGAAATTGAAGATAATAGAAAGAAATGGGAAAATATCCTACACTCTTGGATCGGATGAATAAATATTGTTAAAATGGCTGTATTACCCAAAGCAATATACAGATTCAATGCAATTTCTATCAAAATACTCATGACATTTTTCACAGAACTAGAACAAATAATTCTATAATTCATATGGAACCACAAAAGACCCCATATTGCCAAAGTAATCTTGAGAAGAAAGAACAGAGCTGAAGGTATCACTCTCCCATACTTCAGACTATACTACAAAGCTACAGTAATTAAAACAGCATGATGCTGGTATAAAAACAGACAAATAGATCAATGTAACAGAATAGAAAGCTCAGAAAAAAACCCATGCAACTATGGTCATTTAATCTATAACAAAGCAGGCAATAATATACAGTGGTGAAAAAGACACTCTTCAATAAGTGCTACTGGGAAAACTGGACAGCTACATATAAAAGAATGAGACTAGAATATTTCCTCACACATATACAAAAATAAATTCAAAATGGATTAAAGACCTAAATGTAAGACCTGAAACCATAAAACTCCTAGAAGAGAACAAAGGCAGAACACTCTTTGACATAAACCTAGCAGTATTTTTTCAGATCTGTCTCCTAAGGCAAAAGAAATAAAAGCAAATATAAACAAATGGGACCTAATTAAACTTAAAATATTTTGAACAACAAAGGAAACCACTGACAAAATAAAAAGACAGCCTACTGAATGGGAGGAAATATTTGCAAATGATATGACCAACAGTGGTTAATATCCAACATATATGAACAGCTAATACAACTCAATATCAAAGAAGCAAACAACCCAGTCAGAAAAATAGGCAGAAGACCTGACTAGACATTTCTCCAAAGAAAACATACAGATGGCTAACAGACACATGAAAAGATGCTCAACATTGCTAACTATTGGCAAAATGCAAATCACAACGACAATGAGATATCACCTCACACCTGTCAGGATGACTATTACCAAAAAGTCTACAAATGACACATGCTGGAGAGGATATGGAGAAAATGGAATCCTGTACACTGTTGGTGGGAATGTAAGTTGATGAAGCCACCATGGAAAATAGTATGGAGGTCCCTCAAAAAACTAAAAATAGAACTGCCATATGATCCAACAATTCCAGTACTGGGTATATATCTGGAAAAAAACAAAAACAGTAATTCAAAAAGATACATGCATTCCATGTTCATAGCAGCACTATTTATGATAGCCAAGATATATAACCAATCCATGTGTCCATCAGCAGACAAATGGAAAAGATAAATACAGTAGAGTATTACTCATCCATAAAAAAGAATGAAATTCTGCCATTTGCAGCAACGTGGATGGACCTAGAGAATATTGTGCTTAGGACAATAGGTAGACAGAAAAAGACAAATACTGTATGATATCACTTCAGGGTAGGATCTAAAAAACAATATAAGTGAATGTGTATGTAAAATGGAAACAGATTCACAGATACAGAAAACAAACTAGTGGCTACCAGAGGGGAAGAAAAAGGGAGGGAAGGGCAAGTCAAGGTATGGGATTAAGAGATACAAAATACTATGTATAAAATAAATGAGCAAGAAGGATATACTCTTTACTACAGAGAATTATAGACATTATCATGTAATAATTTTAATGCAGTATAATCTGTAAAGACACTGAATCTCTATGCTATACACGAAACTAATATAAATCAGCTATACTTCAATACAAATTTTTTTCTTTAGAAACCTAAAAAAAATTTATTGTGGTAATAAATCTTCAATTGTTCGAATTTCTAACAGACATTATTTAGAAAAACGTCACTGTTATCTTTGAAACACCTGTCTAATGAGCAATAGCTCATTAAAAAACAGGCATGAGTTTAAGAAAAGACACATTGATAAAGACACTAGGAAAAAGTGATAAATCAGAGATCAAGGGTAAAAGACTCATTAAAATTGCAGATCACCGTAGCTTATTTTCTTTATTTTTCATTTGTGATTGTCATTTTATAAGCCAAGGCTAATACATAATGGTGCCAAATTTTTCATGTAACATATTCTGTAGTCAAAATAATTTTAAAATTTCATCATACTCCAGAAATTTAATTATCAGGGTAAATTTATTTCCCAGCCATTCAGAAGCCTGGGTAGAGTGGGCTGTGCTTGCCTGAAAGACCAGCTGACCAACCCCAAGGGCCTCCCAGGGCCACATCGATCACCTTGTGCTTACAAAATAGTTTCTTCCCTCAGCCTTTCAGAAATAGACAACTAATTTTTTTCAATATCCAAATATAAAATCTATCTTTCAGGAGAAGATTTATATTAACTAAGCTCATAAAACTGATTCATACAACGTAACTGGCAATTTACTAAGTTATGTCTAGGAATTATTGTCAGATTTTAGATCACTAAAATCATAAATTACATGGAAACAAAATAAGGTTGTGATAGGGACTCCAAGGGGCAACTGTAGAAGTTAATTGAATACTTGTGGTAGAGTGCGATGACCTCATTTCTTTATCTTCACCTTTATCTGCCCTTTGTCATAGTTTCTCACAATAAGGTAGATTTTTATCCCTAAGCCTTGTGTTGGTGGTGCTCTTTCAGTTTGTCTTAGATAAGTGATTGAGGCAAAAATGATGGTATGCCAGTTCCAAGCCCAGGCTTCAAGAAGATTGTGTGGTTTCCATTTGTGCTCTTGTGCCTCCACCTTCCCTGTGATAATAGGATGGGGGGTGGGTCTAGCCAGCTAGAAGATGAGTGACGGTAGAAGAGAATCTGAGGGCAGCCTAGATCAGCCAACAGACCGCTGATCCCAAGTCATGTGAGCAAGTCCAGCCAAGATCATCAGAGCCTAGCAAATGTCTAACTGACTTCAGACACAAGAGCCATAAATTCTTACTGTCATATGCCATTGAACAGCACAATTGTGGTAATAGTTAACTGATACAGTATTAACCAGAATCAGGTTACACTGTTCTAAAGACTCCACCCACAACAAGCAGGCTTTTGAGCATATGCACTTGCATCTGTCTCAGTATGACAGGGGCTTTACATATACTTTTGGACAATACTGTCTTCAGATGTCCTTACCCGGAGCAATATACAGGGATATATACCAATGGTATTTGTTTCTCTCATTTCTCTCTTTTTATGCATCTGAATGAACAAATTTGGTGTACAGCTGTGTCATTTATGACTAAATATATCATTAGAAATCTAATTCTTTAGAGAAAATAAATCACACATATCTTTGTATGTATGAAATACACTAGTATTTTCACCATTGTCCAAAAAATACCATTTACCTTCAAAATGTGTTCCTTTAGCTTGTACTCATGTTTTCCACTAATTTGCACAACTTTATGACCACTTTTTTTTTGCCTTTTGAAATCTTTCTACACTCCACTAAGTGTTATTTAGACACTATGTACTTCTGAAGTGTACAATATTTAACAATTTAGATACCTAATATTGCTTTAATTTCTTAACTCATTAAAAGAATGAATAAATTTTTTTCTTTATACTCACTTTGCTCTCCTCTTCACCTCTCTTTCTATCCCTTAGCATAAGAATAAACCTATACACTACCTCAGTTTATTCTTGAAAGTTAATTTGGTAGATAATTTGAGAAACTTACGTCCAGGATTTTATTGTTTCCAGGCAGTTTAAGCTGATCATGTCTTTGATTTGAAGTTAATGATGCCAATGCATTTCGCTCCTGCATTAATTTCCTAGGGCTGCTATTACAAGGTAACACAAACTGCGTGGCTTGAAATATCACAATTTATGGTTTCACAGTTCTGGAGGCTAGAAGTCTAAAATCAAGCTGTCCACAGAGCCATATTCTCTCTCAATAGAATCTGCATAGAATCCTCCCTGGCCTCTTCCTAGCTTCTGGTTGTGGCCAGCAATCCTTGGCATTCCTTGGCTTCCAGCTGCATCTCTCCAATCTGTGTCTCTGTCATCATACTGTACTCTTCTCTTCTTGCAAGAAAACCAGTTATAGTGGATTAGGGCCCACCCTAATGACCTCATCTTAACTTGATTACATCTGCAAAGACCCTATTTCCAAATTTAGTTACATTCAGAGGTATAGGATTTAGGATGTTAACGTATCATTTTGGAGGACAAATTTCAACCCATGACAGCCCCAAAGTTCCAGGTGATGTTTTGCCCAACCTAACTAATACCCAGGATTATTAAGAACAAATCCTAAATAACAAGTAAAATTCTAGAAAGTAAGTTTTTTCTACTGAATTATAATGTTACACATTTTTCTGTCAGGCAATAGCAATGCCCACCTAGAAAAACAGTGATAGTATTTACAAACTAGAGAAACCATTAACCATTATGTTAAAAGGAAAGGGTATGAAAGATGGAGATTTTTCACATACAGCATCACAACCATCACCTATGTTGTATGGATGGTTTGCCAAGCAGTCAAGTGTCTACAGCAGTTATTAGATTAACAATCATAATCTACTAATTGCCTAGAGTTGTCCATGAGAATCTGACAATCAAATCTCATAGATAGAATCTTCTACAGGAACATCAACATACTTAAATAACCAATCTTTGCAATCACACAAACTAGTTTGTATACAAATATGATTCAATCTATTAAGAGTAAAAATAACATAATACACATTCTGTGAATTATCAGTTCATAAATTTGATCCATGAGCACAACTTATGCAGAAGATTAGAAAATGGTGTCCCATCACCATCTCAGAAGCACATAATTTTAATAGCAATCTGCAGATATTGTTAGCAAGATAATCAATGACTATTGGAATTAAATCAGTATCCTGAATGGCCTAGCTCTCAGTAATATTTTTAATGTATCATTTAAGATATATGATGAATGAGATTTGTCTCACTTATTACAGTCATATAAAAACATACATGCTGTACTTTATTACATGTATTGAATTGATAGGGATTTAAGACATCAAGGCAGTGGTATATTATCAAACAATGTTACTATAATATAAATATATTTGCCATCCACATCATCAAAGTTTTTTTCAAGCCTTTATAAAAATTTTATTTATTCTTAAATTTATTTAATTGAAATATAGTTGATGTATCAATACAATATTTCATTAGTTTTCAAGTGTATAGCATAGTGATTCAGTATCTTTACAGATTAAACTCCATTAAAATCTATTACATGATACAGGCTATATTTCCCTGTGCTATACATGATACATCCTTGTTGTTTATCTATTTTATACATAATATCAATAGTTTGTATTTATTAATCCCATAACACTAAATTGCCCCTTCCACCTTTCCTGTCCTCTCTGGTAACCACTCATTGGTTTTCTGTATCTGTGAGTCTGTTTTTGTTTTGCATATACATTGATTTATATTATTTTTCAGACTCTACATATATGTGATATCACACAGTATTTGCCTTTTTCTCTCTGACTTATTTCTCTAAGCATACATAATATTCTCTAGGTCTATCCATGTTCCTGCAAATGGCAAAATTTCATCATTTTTTTATGGCTATTTATAGTCTATTGTATATACATATATCTTCTTTATCCATTTGTCTGTTGATGGACACTTGGGTTGCTTCATATCTTGACTATCATAAATAGTGCTTCTGTGAACATGGGGTACATGTATCTTTTTGAATTAGTATTTTTATTTTTTCTAGATATATACCCAGCAGTGGAATTGCTAGATCATATGGCAGTTCTAGTTTTAGTTTTTTACAGAACCTCCATACTGTTTTCCATGGTGGTTGTATCAATTTACTTTCCCACTAACAGTGTTCAAGGGTTCCCTTTTCTCCATATCATCACCAACATTTGTTGAGTTTTTCATCATGGCCATTCTGACAGGTGTGAGGTGTTTTCTTATTGTTGTTGTGATTTGCATTTCTCTGACTAGTGATGTTGAGCATCTGTTCATGTGCCTGTTAGTCTTCTGAATGTCTTCTTTATAAAAATGTCTATTCCGGTCTTCTGCCCATTTTTTGATTGGTTTGGTTTTTTTAGATATTGAGTTCTATGAGCTGTTCATATATTTTGGATATTAACCCCTGTCGGTCATATCATTTGCAAATATTTTTCCCATTCTATAGGCTGTCTTTTGTCAGTGGCTTCCTTTCACATCATCAAATTTTCATTCCAAAATAATGTGTTACAATGAGGTCTGATTTTTTTTTTTTAATGAGGTCTGATTTTTAAATGACTTATCTGAAGTCTCAAAGATAGGTGAATATTGTCATTTGTATAATACAAATAAAGTCCATTACACTGAATTATCAAGGTGTAGAAATGTTGAGACATTGAGGCTCCCTTCTAGCCCAATCAAGAGATTGATTTATGTGATTTTAAAGAAAAGAGATATCATTTATATAATTTTCAATTCTTTCTGGGTAACTTCAGAGGCTTCTCTGGATATGATTATGATTAGTATTTCATGATTAAAATGCCCAATGTGAGAGGGAAAATTTGAACATAAAACCTGGGTTTTACCTAATAACTGTTTGAATATCTAGTTGTTATAACTATGATTTCATATGTATATATAATTATTATAACTATTAAATATACACTTATAAAAGTCAGGAGTAAAAATCTTGCTATATAACTGTAATATGGTGACATCATAATAAAAAGAAATATATTTACACATTTAAAAAAATCTTTCCCCAATTCCTGGTACAGATCTACTAAAACTTTTGGAATTTCCTGAATGACAGTTCTTCTGTTATTCATTATGAGTTCCTTTCAACCATATCTGAGTTTATGCTAATGAAGTGACTCTTGAAGGATTCGGATTGGATGTCAGAAAAACCAACGGATGATAGATTACAGGGTTAGAATTTTCAGGCCCACCCTCAACCTCTGGGAAAGAAGGGGTGCTAGAGGTTGACTTAATCTCCAATGGTCAATGGAGATTTTTGTCAATTATTCTTACCTAATGAAGCCTCCGTAAAACTCCCAAATAATGGGATTTGGAGAGATTTTGAGTTGGTGAACACATCAAGGTTCTGAGAGGGTGGTATGCCCAGAAATGGCATGGAAAATCTGTACCCTTTCCTCAGAACTCACTCTATGTATCTCTTCTATGTGGCTATTCCAGATTTGTATTCTTTATAAAAACAAATGATAATAAATAAAGCCTTTCCCTGAGTTCTTTGAGCTGTTATAGAAAATTATTGAATTTGAGGAGAGGGTCTTGGGAATCCTTGATTTGTAGCCAAATTACACAGAAGTGTGGGCAAGCCTAGGACCTACTAATTGTGCTTGAGTCTGAAGTAGAGGGCAGTCTTGGGGGATTGAGCCCTTAACCTATGGGGTCTGCACTAACTCAGGATAGTTAGTATCAAAGTTGCTTAATGTGAGGGGAAAACCCACACACGTAGTGTCAGAAACGTTGTGAGTAGTAAAGAAATACTTATTTTATTTTAATAGCTATTCAACAAGCCATCATAGACCTCAAAAAATGAAGCAGTTTTTCAATTAAAAACTTTGTAAATGTTCTTTTCCCTTTGATCTACCATTCAAAGTTGGATTATATTCAAACTAAAATACCATCTGTCTCATAGATTGAGACATCTTATTACTTTGACAGATAGGACAGCCTTAAGGGAAGCTCAATCACTTTTGTCCATAATTACTTTTTTTTAAACAACCTGATCTCTTATGACATAATGAGGTATTTAAGAAAAATACCATTTCAGTAAGATGAATGATGGTGAGTTTAAAATTATATTCAGAATTATTTAACATAGTGATTTGTTAATTTCATTTTTTCAGAACTTTCTATATATAAGTATGACTATTACAAGATTCTGATATCTTGAATGTAAAGGTTGTTAGTTATTCAAGGTCATACTCAAATATCTTCCATCTGTCTTACCATGGGTGACATTTTCTGCAATGAATAGGCATTTGTAGGTGTTGATTTATACATCTCAAATTCACTTAATTTATATCCAATTCAAATTTAACCCGACAGATATATTTTAACCTTACAATATCCCTGATATTATCTTAGATAAGGCTAGCTCAGTGCATGGGTGGGATTCATGATGACTTAACCATGTGATTTGCTGGCAATAGTAAATTTGTCTTAAAAACAAAACAAAAAACATAAAACACAGAAATCTTCCACCATCTTCTAAGACAGGTGAGCCACATTATTCAATAAGTGAATCAGTCAGTATTTATTAAATTTCTAATATGAAAATATGAACAAGCACAATTTTGGAAACTGCAGAACTTAAGCATACAAAATACTTCCATTGTCATTGCCTTTACAGTCTAATCAGAGAGACAAACAATAACATAAAATAGAGAATCATAAGACAGTGCATAATTACATCCTAGAGTAGTCTAAAATTAGCTTCATTTTTTAAAGGAACTGTCTTCAGTAGGTCTGTTAAAATGTAAAAAGATATAGAATTTTCAACTAAATAGCTAGTTATCACTATTGCTTTAACACTTCTGCATTTATTAAACAAGCAAACATGTAAATATTAAACTGAAATCTGTTTCATCTTTGTTTAGGAGGGATAATTTCTGTAAACCTGGGAAAGAATGAGGACACACACTTAAGACAGATTCTATCTGTCCAATAACAATTAAAAATTGGAGTAATTTGAGCATATAACTTTGCATTCAATAAAAAAAAATGTTCTGGAGAAATGTCCTACTGAGTCCCAATCTGCTGAACTATGCTGTGATGGTTGAAAATAGAGCTTGTGATAAAAGTCTGTGAGCTAAATTCAACACATGGGAAAATCAAAGAGGTAGGACATTTTGTTTCAAGTACAGAAGGAGGGTTAAAGTGACAGAGCCCAAACAGTTCAGCAACACACATATGTTAATATATTCTAGTCCTTAAAAGGCTCAGAAAGTCGTTTAAGTGTCAAAAGAAAAAGCACCTACCCAGTACAGAGTCAGCTGCTGTATCTAGTAATAGAAAATTGCTTATATACTGGCAACACTACCATAAGAAAGATGAAGGTCAATAGTTTCTGTATTGCTCACGTTGGCAACTCTAGAAAAAAAATGGGGTACGAAGCTTGCTTTCATAGTCAAGACATTATGATAACACGTGTATACACTTTAAAACCGAAAATGAAGATGCAACCTATCAGTTTGTATACGGAATCTGCATCCAATTTTCTGCAGTGATGAGTTTATTTCTACTGTAAAAAAAAAAAATCTTTGCTTGTGGTGTACTGGAATTAGGTAGTTAAGGTCAGAAAAGAATGTTTAATTAAGTGAAATCTCAGTAGTTTAAAAGAAGAGCCAGAAAGAAGAGGAATGATACATTTAAAATTATGTAAAATGATACAAAGAAAAGGCTTCCCTCTTTCCTCTCTCTCTGTCTCTCTCTCTCTCTCTCTCTGTCTCTGTCTCTCTTTCCCTCACTGTTTTTTCCTCTTTTGACCATGGCACTGAGTATATGTCTCCCATCTACCCTTCCCTGTCCAAAGCTTGAAAAATTAAAAGTCATACACTTAAATTGGAGAAGGAGGAATTTAGAATTACTAAAACTAAGAGACATTTTCAGAAGCATCAGTAATAGGTATTAAAATACATGGCTACTTGAAGTTGTATCATTTCTTCCCCTTCGGAGAAGTAAAGAAGTAAAGACTGAAGTTCTGATTTCCTTTTCTCTGATTTAGATGTAATACTGACAGAAAACTGAGAAATGAATAGAAAACTTCTTGAGGTCCTTTTGTCTCCTCAATGTTAAAAATTAACTGCATGACCATTAGTGGTAAAATATGGGCACGATTATGTAAATGGGCTATTTAAATTAAATAGCTAGGCATATTTGAAGTGGAGTAAAAGAGTGAAATTTTTGTTATCTTCTCATAAATGTTTTATGAATGCATGTGGTTTGAAATAATACACTATTGGTAAAGGTTATCATAACTCTGCCTAAAGAGGAAATATGTGAAATAAGAAGGCTGCCATAAAATAACTTGATCTTAATAGTAATTATTAATATGTAGCATTAAAAGGACACCTATAGATAAGGACTTATAACTTCCATTGAAATTGTAAATCAATTTTACCTTCCAAGGCATTTTTGGCCCTTGACTATAAGCCACATCTTATTATATGTACTGTGTGTAGATTTCTTTAGTATAGTCCACAGTTACTATCTGGACCTGCTAGAGAACACATAGTCCCTCAAGAAATATATCTTCAAAGAATAATAGAGGGCTTTCCTGGTGATGCAGTTGTTAAGAATCCACCTGCCAATGCAGAGGACACAGGTTCGAGCCCTGGTCTGGGAAGATCCCTCATGCCACGGAGCAACTAAGCCCGTGTGCCACAACTACTGAGCCTGCGCTCTAGAGCCCACGAGCCACAACTACTGAAGCCTGTGTGCCACAACTACTGAAACCCACACACCTAGAGCCCATGCACCACAACAAGAGAAGCCACCGCAGTGAGAAGCTTGCACACTGGCACGAAGCATAGCCCCCGCTCGCCACAACTAGAGAAAGCCTGCGTGCAGCAAAAAAGACCAACTCAGCCAAAAATAAATAAATTTATTTTTTTAAATAAAGAATAATACAATACAATATTTACAACAAACTCTATGGGTCTTCATTACTGAAGGTCCATCCAAACCAAATATGGACGAAGAAAATATTATTAATCAAGTATTAATAAAATACAATACTATACAAATTAGTTTCCCCAACTGGTATAATTTTTGTCAACTCAAATATGTAACAGCGACATGAAGGAGCCAGACTATGTATGTGACTGGAAGGAACAAGGGACTTGACAGAAAAAGCAATGGTAACCTGATGAGTTCAGTGAATTTGCTCTTGAAACAAAGAACAAAGGAAAATCAACATGTCTTTATTTTATAGTAACTCTCACCAGGGTATACTGGTTTTTCTCTGTTTTTCTTCACAGGCAGTATAACTTACATTGCCCATATCACACATAGGAAAAAGAAAAGTGCATTATTGAATAAAGCCTCTGCATAATCACTGGGGCACAGCAGCATAGTGACAAGGGAAAGCAAACGTATTCAGTGGATTTTAGAATGTATATAATTTTAGTGGTGACATACTCAGAAAAGTAAATACAAAAAACAGCTTCTCGATGGTGCAGCAAGATGACA
The DNA here is from genome assembly GCF_949987515.2 of Delphinus delphis. NCBI lineage: Eukaryota > Metazoa > Chordata > Mammalia > Artiodactyla > Delphinidae > Delphinus > Delphinus delphis. Next base: position 131,814,105 of record NC_082687.1, read on the forward strand.
TGCCCTAGTATTCTGAAGCTATGGTAAATTATATATTTTGTAGAAATGTATATTATACTATATCTTGCTTGTGTGTGTTTATTTATATAGTGTTCTTGTGTGTTGTGAAATTGTTAATATTTGCTTATTAATTTTAGCAATTTACCTGTAGATTCTTTTGGAGTTTTCTAGGTATACCATGATGTGGCTACAAATCCACTTTTTATACATTTTGTTATTGTTGTTAATATTACTGTATTGCAGTGGACTACGGCTCTGTAAAAAACTGCACAGAAGTGATGGTGGCAGGCATTCTTTCAGAAGAAACTATTTCAATATTTTACTATCAAGTAGGGTACCTTGATATGATCTATAGTTTTTTTTATAGAAAACTGAACTTTAAAAATAATATTTCCATTTGATTTCCATTTCTTGAGAAGTGTGAGGTTCTTTCAACATGAATTGATATTGAATTGTATTCGCTGCTTTCTCTTTGTATATTGAGGTAAACATACGCCTTTTTATTTCTTCATTTATTAAAGTGGCAAGTTACATTGTTACACTAATATTGTATTTCTAGAATAAGTCCAGAGAGTTTGTAATATATTTTTATATATCACTTCAATGTGTTTGCAGATATTCTGAGTAGAATTCCTGCATGTACGTTAGTGATATTCTGTAGATTTTGTTTCTTATAATATCATGTGTGTTTGCGGACATACATGCATATATGCACATATGTATGTACATGTGACTATCTAACGGTTTAGATTTTTTTTTCTTGTGATAGTTTTGACAAATGTTTCTCCTGGATTATTAGGACCCTCTTATTTTTCCTGTTCCTGAAAGAACACTCTTTAGATATCCTTTAGTACTGGTATGTAGCTAACTAAGAGTCTTTCTTTTTTTTTCTGAATAGCATTTATTCACTGTTATCTTTAAAGGTTATCCTTATTGGATATAGACTACTAGGTTGACAATATTTTTCAGCAATTTGAAAATATCATTTCCTTATTTTCTTTTCTTCCTTGCTTATCATTGCTGTTGCCAGCTCTGTGTCATTTTGCTCATTTAAAAACAATGGTCTCTCTTTCAGATGGCTTATAGCACTTAGTTATTGGTTTTCAACAATGATACCACGATGTGCCTAGGTGTTCGCTGCTTTCTTTTATTTTTCCTGTTGGCATTTTTTTATTATCTGCCATATGGCTTTTAATATATTCTGTTGCATTATACCTTTTTATCTTCCCTACTTCAGTCTGTGTATTCTGACCCACCTCTTAGTCTTTCTTGTTTTCAAAAATAGCTACTGAGTTTGATAATTCAGCTCTTGTGTTTTCAGTACTAGTGTTTCCTTGTAGTTATTCTAAAGCTTCTAGTTCTCTGGAAATTTTCCAAATCTCACTTTCTATTTCATTGATTGTTAAGCATTACTACTGTAATGTTCGTAGCTGATAAGTCCCTTATATGGATCTCCTGTGAGTCTGTTTCTTTTGATTGTTTTATCTGTTTTTAATCAGGTCTTCTACACTTGAGTATTTTGATTAATTTGTGGAAATTGTATATAAACAACACTGAAGATACTTTTTTAGGTCTTGGATGAAGTGAATTTACTTCCCAACATTGTAAACTAACCAAAATAAATCTAATAAAAGAATAGAATATTTCCTTTAAATTCAGATAATCTGAGGAGCAAGTATGAATTTAGTGAGTCAGGTATGATTACTTCAATCAGACATAACACAACATGTGAAGGATCAAACAAGATGTAGGGAAGGACTCATTGGAATGATATTGGCTTTTGCACTGAAAGAGTCAGAGAGCTACAGAAAGGTTTTGAGTAGAATACTGGTAAAATTGATTTAAGTTTTTTTTTTTTTTTTTTTTTTTGCGGTATGTGGGCCTCTCACTGTTGTGGCCTCTCCCGTTGTGGAGCAACAGGCTCCGGACGCGCAGGCTCAGTGGCCATGGCTCACGGGCACAGCCATTCCGTGGCATGTGGGATCATCCTGGACCGGGGCGCGAACCCGTGTCCCCTGCATCGGCAGGCAGACTCTCAACCACTGCGCCACCAGGGAAGCCCTGATTTAAGTTTTAATAGAATTACTCTGGCTGCTGAGGGAGAATAGATTTTAGGAGAACTAGGGCAGATGTAGGAAAACAGAAGGTATTGTAATAATACAGTTGGGAGATAATGGCAGGTTGGATGTCGAGGTAATAAAGTTGGTGAGAAGTTGTCAGATACAGGACATGCTTTTGTAGCACAGGGGAATTTGCCACCCCAGTATGCCACTTTCCCATAAGGATTATTTTCAGCTGAAGGTAATTGAGAGCAGCTACAAGAATAGCTTACTACCTTCCCCCTATTTTCCTAAAAGTAGGACATAAATTTACAAAGGTTTCCCTTCTCTCCTCTCTGTAAGGAAGAACAGAATTTAATCACCGGAGACAACCTTAGACCCTTATCAACCCAGAAATGGCACGAGAGGAACCGATGTAACAAACATCACTTTTCCCCCACATATTTACCTTCTCGGCTGGCAGAGCTTGGGAGTCTAAAATGTTGTTTCTTTACAAATATATTTTTTGTTGTTGTTAAGGATTCTTTATAAGCCTGAGTTCTAAGCCACCTCTTGAGTTACTCATCCCTGATGTTCTTCCATTTATATATGAGATATACATGTTAATGGACGTCTCATTGTCTTTATCTTGTTAATCTGTCTTTTGGTATAGAGCCCCAGGCAAGAACCTAAGATGGGAAGAGAAAACATTTTTTCTCCCTGAAACTTTACAGATAGAGAGGAAGTATATTGATGGATTGGATGTGAGGTATGGAGGGGGAAAAAAAAGAGGGTTTTAGCATTACTTTGAGTTTTTTGGCCTAGTAAACTGAAGTATGCAGATGTCAACACCTGAGTTGTGAAAGAATTTTGCAGAAGCAGGTTGGTAGGTTGAGCAAGAAGATTATTTGGCATCCAATTAAAAATATCAAATAAGAAACTGGTTATATAAGTCTGAGGTTTCAGAGAGATGTACTAGTTATGGATATAAATTTGGAAGTTATCATCATGTGGATGGTATTTAAAACCATTTCTACAACTGGGTAAGATCACTGAGGAAATAAAAACAAACAGATAAGAATATTATTTATAAATGTATCCCCAATTCTTTACTCTCCTTCAATTCATTCCCTTTCCAATGTGACTCCTTAGTTTCTTCCATCAAGAGGTGGCATCTACTCAAACCCCTTTGAATCTAGGCCTTCCTTGTGACATGCTTTGGCCAATAGATTGCAATAGAAATGTCAAGCCAGGCCTCTACAGAACCTCATGTGCTTCTGATTTCTCTTTCTGAAGTTTGCCAGTGTCACATGAACAAGCCCAGCCTAGCCTGCTGTATGTGGAGAATCATGTGGCTCTGTCACTTCTGTTATCCTGGTTCACTAGCCAGCCAGCCTCCAGAAATGTGAGTGAGGCTATTCTGACCAACCATACATCAGACAACACACCAGCTGAACACATGTGTATGAATAAGCAGTAAAATCAACAGAGTCTGTCCCAGGTCAACAGAACCACTCAGAGGACATATAGAGTCCTGGGCAATAATAAATATTGTTTTAAGTCACTGAATTTTGGGATAGCTTATTACTCCAGAATAAGAATCAAGGAAGGAATCCAGAGGGAACTCCAGTTGTTAAGGGATTAGGGAAATGAAAAGGAATCAAAGAAAACTAAGAGCAACCATGAGGGTTGGGAAAAATCCAGGTTATTCATGGTATTTTTTAATCTGGAAAAAAGTATTTCAAAGGAGCCAGAATTATCAACTCTGTCAAGTACTGTTAAATCAAGTAAGATGAGGGCTTCAAGTTGACCACTGGATTTAGTAATGTAGTGGGTGTTGTTGGCCTAATTTCAAGATGCTTCCTTAACCATGTTGACAGAATGAGAACAAGGCAAATTTTATGAAAGACACTGAAGATTGCTACACAAATTTAATTATAAATTGTAAACTTTTGAAATTCTAAAGAGTCTCATTTTAGCTGAGTCTGTATATTTTCTAGTATAACCAAAAGTGTAACTCTATTATAAAATATTAGAGTAAACAAAACTTCAATGAAACCTTTACATTGTTGATATAGACAGATTTTTATTCTTTATACATACAAAAATAAATAAAACAAGTTGTCTCTTGCTGTATAAACCATCATATATGTGACCTATGTTGTGCACTCCATTTATTAAACCAAAGGACAGTTTCATGCATGACTGCATACCAGTATGTAAGTAAAATTCCAAGGGAAATTGTGGAAGGAATTTTTGAACAGTATTTTTAAGGGCATAAATGCATTTCATAGTTATTTTGCCCTGTTAGTTACATTAAAGATAGAACTTCACGTCTATGTATTAAAAATAATTTTCTAGGCCAATATAAAAAAACATTTTGTACTGAAACTTGACATTCAAAGGAAATCATTTTTGTTTGTTTATTAACAGGCTTTACTCTTTCGGAAGGTGAGGTTGGTGGATTATTTAAGTGGGTTTTTTGGTTTTTGGTTTTTTTGTTTGTTTTGTTTTGGTGATTTTGCTGAGCCTCACGTAAGATTAAGAGAATTATACATCCTGAGTCAACTTTATCCTTTTGTTGCCCCAGAGGCCATGATTATCTTAGCTTCCTGCCTTCATCCCCCACCACTGGAATAGAGAACATGATGCTATGAGTCTCTCACTCGGTATTTAACATGGGTTTGAAGAGAGAATACTGAGGCACTGCTAGTAACCTCTGTGCACCCAGGCCCAACAATGGTCACAGAGAAATAATTCCCGCCACTTCAAAGTGATTAAAAGCAGTTCTGTGCAAAGGGGAAGAACCATCCTAATTGTGCCCTAGGGAAGAACTGCTTCAGAGGGATACTTATGATTACTTTGAACTAGAAGTAACTACTCTGGCCCTCTCAGCAGGCTTCACTGAGTAGAAATGCATAAACTCTTGTGGACTCAAGGGAGAGTATAAACTGAAATACCTAGTAGAAGCATTGATTTCTTAATCTCAGGAGGTAAACCCCTGCAGAACAAGATGCAAAAACAAACCATGTGATTTCAACTTTGGTGAGCCCATTGCATTAAATCTAAATTAGACCAATGTCGATAAGCCTCAAGAAATGAATGTCCTTCTAAAGAAAGTAATAGCTTAATTTATAATTCTACCTAAAGGTTTCTCTGCTAAAAACAATCAAATAGAATAGATCCAATGTTTTCTGTTTAATTTAATATAACAGCAAATGAATGTGATAACTGACAAGTAGTGATTATGTATTTCAAAAGCACACACTGACATTTACTTGAAGTTATAGGAAAATGTAAAATTTGTCACCCAGGTGTATTCTGGTGCCTGGAAGAAGAGTGTAACTCCTGCATATAACAGTAAGTTAAATGAGTTAAAAACTAGCGAGAGACATTTATGTAAATAGATCTGATGCTCTAAATTTCCTTTTTTAGTGATAGTTTCCATTCTGACTTGATCGTTGTAATTTAAAAATACTTACATACTTAAATGCTGTTTTGTTCCAAACTCAGGATGTTACAGAAATTACATAAACTACAGGAACTATACCTGTTATTTAACTATAGTAATAAGAATCAAAACTGATCTAATTCAAGAATGCTCTTTTGTACAAACATCCTGATTCAATAATATTTTAAATGCTTCTTTGAAAATGTATTCTCAGATTATTAAAAATTCATCACAGCCCTTCTATTTGTACACTATTATTGATTTTGAAAAAGAAAAAAATAGAACTATGAGTGTTAGGGACACTGAAAGTGTTACATCGGTCTTGTCTTTAAAAAGTAAAATTTAGTTTTGTTGCAAATCTTTTGTTTATTTTACAAATTAACAGTGTCTTAAAATAGAAATTGCTTCTAATTTGACCTTCAGGTATAAAACCATATTCATAAGTATTACAAATATACATGTTAGGAAAATACCTGAATGGATAATTTAAAAGTAATGTGTAGATGTTTTTTTCTTCTTGTTTTAGTTATTTAGAAACAGATGAGAAGTATCAATGGAGAAGAATGAAATGAGTTACAATTGGATATGTGTATAAACAAATATTTACTTGAGCAATTGGGACATGACTGTTGCAATTTATAATCACCTTTTTCATGTTATCACTTAGTACATTTTTTTGTTTTTACTACTTTTCTAGAAGGTTAAACAGTACTGCATGTTTTAGTATTAAAAAACCTAGTTTTATGGAATTATAAAACACAAGTACAAAATGATATTTGTTTTCTGCACACTCTATTGACTATGCTAGATCTCGTATTTAAGTTTGTTTCTCTCTCAGCAAGTGCTTAACAGCATAATACTATGTGGAATGGAATATGTTACTTTTTTTCCTCTTCAAATTTTCACTAGTTACTGACTGCTATTGGAAGACTACCATATGGTGTAAAATAAAGATTTCATTTCAGCATACTACAATATGTTGTATTAAAGCCACAAGGAAAGGAAACTTGGCTATAAAGGTCATCAAATTGCTGGAATGCACCATACAGAAAAAGAAGTTGTTACTGTGTACGTTGTCTCGTGAATATTATGATATACATTTCAATATGTGCACTAAATGAAATAGATTTAAAATATTTTTAAAAGATGCTTTCCTTATGCAAAAAAAATCTTAATAAAACAAGCAGTAAGGCTGGATATTTAAGTCTCAAAAGAAACATATTTAAGAACTTGGGTGCATTCACACATTCAATAAAATTTACTGATTACCTACAGTATAGTAACCACCAGGCAGAAAGATGTATAAACTCAGAATCAGTTCTCCAGGGGCTTATAATCTACTAATGGTGGTTGTAGACATATAATCAAATAATCTTAAAAATGTAGTAGGTTCTATTTTAGTAAACCTTTGAAAATGATGTTCTATGGACCCAGAGAAGAAAGCACTTAACTCTGCGTAATAATTCAGGGCAGACTTCCCAGAGGAACTATCATTTCAGCTAAAAGTTTTGTTCCCATTATTCAAATCCCACAAAATGCCAAATCTACGTGTCCGTAAGTTTAATAAAAAGAAAAAGAATGATTTCACAGCTTCTACCCTTGTGCCCCTCCACAATCCATTTCTACAGAGCAGCCTGAGTGACTTCTTCAAAACGTCATCCTAAACAAGCCATTCTTTTGCTTAAAAAGTTTGTGGTCACCGGCTCTCATACCATGATCCATAAAGCTGAACTTGTGCCACGTTCTTAATGATTCTATGAACTCAACTCTTCCCACTCTTTCCTTCACTTAGTCTTTCCTCTAGACATGTCTATGCTGCCCTTGTCTCATGTATTTGAAGACATTTCATGAAGGTTTTCACGTATCTTACTCCTTCACTTTATTCCAGTATCTACTGAAACATAATCTTGAAAGAAAAAGAACTTTCCTGGTCACCCTATGAAAAATTGAATCTTCTGGCCTATTGTGGTATAATAAAAAATAAATATTTTGTCTTTGTCCCCACTTTCTGGCACAGAGCTCATAAAACTCATGAGCGCTCCTGAATGATGTGTAACTTTGGTTGCTACAGAGATGATGGGAGCCCCTAGATAGCTTCAGTCTCAGGGCTGGCGTCCAGAAAGACTAAGCCATGATTCCAGAGTTGGAACTTTCATCCTCAATCCCAACTGACCAGGAGGGGTGAGGGAATAGAGATTAAATCACTGGCCATTGGCGATTGAATTCAATCAGTCATGCCAACGTAATGAAACACCTCCATAAAATCTCCTAAACATCAGGGTTCAGAGAGTTTCAACGTGGGTGAACCTATTGAGTGTGCAGAAAGGGCAGAGACCTGGAGAGAGCATGGAGGCTCTGGGCAAACTGCCCACACCCTCCCATACCTTGCCCTATGAATCACCTCCACTTGGGGGTCCTGAGTTGTATCCTTTATAATAAGCTAGTAAACAGAAGTTTAGTGTTTTCCTGAGTTCTGTGAGTCATTCTAGCAAATTATTGAATCTAAGGAGAGGGTTGTGAAAATTCCTCATTTATAGCCAGTTGGTCAGAAGTGCAGGTGACCCGGGACTCGAGACTGGCATCTGAAGTGAGGGCAGCCTTGTGAGATTGAGTCCTCAACTTGTGGGGACTGCACTAACGCAAAATAGTGTCAAAATTTAATTGAACAATTGGACAAACAGTTAGTGTCAGAATCAGTACTCATCTATTCATTACATATTCCTTTTAATCTGTTTTCTCTAAAGCACTTATCTTTACCTAAAATTATAGTAAAAGTGAAACCAAATCCACCTAAAACAGAATTCCTCTGCCAAGTTTATTTATGTATTTTTCTATTGTTTTGTTTGTTTGTTTGTTTTATTTTATTGAAGTAGAGTTAATTTACAATGTTGTGTTAGTTTCAGGTGTACAACAAAGTGATTCAGTTATACATATACATATATTCATTATTTTTCAGATTCTTTACCCATATAGGTTATTACAGAATATTGAGTAGAGTTCCCTGTGTTATTCAGTAAGTCTTTATTGGTTATCGATTTTATACATATTTGTGTGTGTATGTTAATCCCAAGCTCCTAATTTATCTCACCCCCCTGTGTTTCTCCTTTGGCAACCATAAGTTTGTTTTCAGAATCTGTGACTCTGTTTCACTTTTGTAAATAAGTTTATTTGTATCTCTTTTAAAAAGAATATTCCACATATGTGTGGTATCATATGATATTTGTCTTTCTCTGTCTGACTTCACTTAGCATAATAATATCTAGGTCCATCCATGTTGCCGCAAATGGCATTATTTCATTCTTTTTTATGGCTGAGTAATATTCCATGTATATATGTACCACACCTTTATCCATTCCTCTGTTGATGGACACTTAGGTTGCTTCCATGTCTTGGTTATTGTAAATAGTGCTGCAATGAATATTGGAGTGCACATATCTTTTCAAATTATGGTTTTCTCCAGATATATGCCCTGGAGTGGGATTTCTGGATCATATGGTAGTTCTATTTTTAGTTTTTTAAGGAACCTCCACGCTGTTTCCCATAGTGGTTGTACCAATTTACATTCCCATCAACAGGGTAGGAGGGCTCCCTTTCCTCCACACCCTCTCCAGCATTTATTGTTTGTAGACTTTTCAGGATTTTACCATTGAGAATGATGTTTGCTGTGGATTTGTCATGTATGGTCTTTATTATGTTGAGGTAGGTTCCCTCTGTGCCCATTTTCAGGAGAGTTTTTATCATAAATGGGTGTTGAATTTTGTCAAAAGCTTTTTCTGCATAAAGTGGTATATCACACCAATTGATTTTGAGATACAGTAAGTGCCCTTCATAAGGACCTTCAAGTTGCAAACTTTCAAATGTGCAAACGCGCGTTTGCATGTCCAGTCACTTAAGTTAATTCATGTGTCTGGTGTACATTGTCACATGCGTGCATCCTCTACAAGTGGTTGTGCTTTTGTGTACTTTACTGTACAGTACTGTATAGAGTACAGTAGGACGGTATCTTTATTTCAAGCCCAGGATGTCTCAAAGCAAGTGTAAAAGCAGCAATGATGTAGCTAGTACTCTAAGAAGTGCCAAGTGATAATGATGGAAACAAAACTGAAAATAATTGAGAGAGTGGAGTGAGATGAAGAGACGGTAGACGTTGCTTGTTCTTATAAGTATTATAAGCCTATTACAGTACAGTACTATATAGCCAATTATGTTAGTTGGGTACCTAAGCTAAGTTTGTTGAAATTACGAACAAATTGGACTTAAGAATGCACTCTCAGGATGGAACTCGTTTGTATGTAGGGGACTTACTGTATTGAAAAATCTTTGCATCCCTGGGATAAATCCCACTTGATCATGGTGTATGATCCTTTTAATGTATTTTGGATTTGGTTTGCTAGTATTTTGTTGAGTATTTTTGCGTCTATGTTCATCAGTGATATTGGCCTGTAATTTTCTTGTGGTATCTTTGTTTGGTTTTGGTATCAGGGGGATGGTGGCCTCATAGAATGAGTTTGGGAGTGTTCCTTCATCTGTGATGTTTTGGAATAGTTTCAAAAGGATAGGTGTTAACTCTTCTCAAAATGTTTGAGAGAATTCTCTTGTGAAGCTATCTGGTCCTGGACTTTTGTTTGTTGGGAGTTTTTTAATCACAGTTTCCATTTCAGTACTTGTGATTGTCCTGTTAATTTTTTTCTATCTCTTCCTGGTTCAGTTTTGGGAGATTGTGCCTTTCTAATAATTTGTCCATTTCTTCTATGTTGTCCATTTTATTGGCATATAGTTGCTTGTCATAGTCTCTTATGATCCTTTGTATTTCTGTGGTGTCCATTGTAACTTCTCCTTTTTCATTTCTTATTTCATTGATTTGAGACTTCTTTTTCTTGATGAGTATGGCTAAAGATTTATCAGTTTTATCTTTTCAGTGAACCAGCTTTCAGTTTTATTGATCTTTTCTATTGTTTCTTGGTCTCTATGATTTCTTTCCTTCTACTGACTTAGGGTTTTGTTTGTTCTTCTTTCTCTAGTTGCTTCGGGTGTAAGGTTAGCTTGTTTATTTGAGATTTTTCTTGATTCTTGAGGTAGGATTGTATTGCCATACACTTCCCTCGTAGAACTTCTTTTGCTGCACCCCATATGTTTTGGATTGCTGTGTTTTCATTGTCATTTGTCTCTAGGTATTTTTTGATTTCCTCTTTGATTTCTTCAGTGATCCATTGGTTGTTTAGTGCCATTATTGTTTAGCCTCCATGTTTTTGTGTTTTTTATAGTTTTTTTCTTGTAGTTGATTTCTAATCTCATAGCTTTGTGTTCAGAAAAGATGCTTGTTATGAGTTCAATTTTCTTAAATTTACCAAGGCTCACTTGGTGGCCAAGATGTGATCTATTCTGGAGAATGTTTCATGTACAATTGAGAAGAAAGTGTATTCTGCTGCTTTTGGATGGAATGTTCTATAAATATCAATTAAGTCTATCTGGTCTAATGTGTCATTTAATGCTTGTGTTTCCTTATTTATTTTCTGTCTGGATGATCTGTCCATTGGTATAAGTGGGGTGTTAATGTCCCCCACTATTATTGTGTTACTGTCGATTTCCCCTTTTATGGCTGTTAGCATTTGCCTTATGTATTGAGGTGTCCCTATGTTGGGTGCATATATATTTACAATTGTTATATCTTATTCTTGGATTTATACCTTAGTCATTATGTAGTGTCCTTCCTTGTCTCTAGTAACAGTTTTTATTTTAAAGTCTATTTTACCTGATATGAGTATTGCTACTGCAGCTTTCTTTTGATTTCCATTTGCATGGAATATCTTTTTCGATTCCATCACTCTCAGTCAGTATGTGTCCCTAGGTCTGATCTGGGTCTCTTGTAGACAATATATATGCAGGTCTTGTTTTTGTATAGGATAAGCCAGTCTATGTCTTTTATCTGGAGCATTTAATCCATTTACATTTAAGGTAATTATCAATATGTACTTATTGTCATTTTGTTAATTGATTTGGATTTTTTTTTGGTAGGTCTTTTGTTCTCTTGTGACTTGATGACTATCTTTAGTGTTGTGCTTGGATTCCTTTTTCTTTTTTGTGTGTATCTATTTTGGGTTTTTGGCTTTCAGTTCCCATGAGGTTTTGATATAGCAGTATATATATATATATAAAAGATTGTTTAAGTTGCCGGTCTCTTAATTTCCAATGCATTACCAATATCCTGTATTTGTACTCTCCTCACGATTACTGGTTTTGATATCATATTTGTGTATGGATGATTTTCTATCTTTACTTTATATTTGTCTTTACCAGTGAGATTTCCCATTCATAATTTTCTCGTTTCTAGTTGTGTCCTTATCTTTTCCACCTAGAGAAGTTCCTTTAGGATGTGTTGTACAGCTTGTTTGGTGGTGCTGAATTCTCTTAGCTTCTGCTTGTCTGTAAAGCTTTTGATTTCTCCATCAAATCTGAATGAGAGCATTGCTGGGTAGAAGAATCTTGGTTGTACGTTTTTCCCTTTCATCACTTTAAATATATCATTCCACTCCCTTCTGGCCTTCAGAGTCTGCTAAATTCTGCTGATAACCTTATAGGGATTCCCTTGTATGTTACTAGTTTCTCGTCCCTTGTTGCCTTTAATATTTTTTCTTTGAATTTAATTTTTGTCAGTTTGATTAATATGTATCTCAGCATGTTCCTCCTTGGTTTTGTGTTGTATGAGACTTTGCTCTTCCCGGACTTGAGTGAGTGTTTCTTATGTTAGGGAAGTTTTTGTCTATGGTCTCTTCAAATATTTTCTCAGGCCCTTTCTCTGTGCCTGTTCCTCCTGGGACCCCTATAATGTGAACGTTGCTGTGTTTGATGTTGTCCCAGAGGTCTCTGTGACTGTCCTGATTTCTTTTCATTCTTTTTTCTTTATTCTGTTCTTCGGTGCTGATTTCAACCACTCTGTCTTCCAGTTCACTTATTCATTCTACTGCCACATTTATTCTGCTACTGATTCTGCTGTTCATCTCTGTTTGTTCTTTAAAACTTCTATTTCATTGTTAAACATTTCTTCTATCTTTTGGGTCTGTGGATCCATTCTTTTTCTGAGATTTTGGATCATCTTTACTATTATTACTCTAAATTCTTTTTCAGGTAGATTGTCTATCTCCACTTCACTTAGTTGTTCTTGTGGGTTTTTATCTTGTTCTTCATGTGGAACATATTTCTCTGCCATCTCATTTATGATTAACCTCTATATCCAAAAGGTTATTCTCTTGTTCAATAATTGTTTCTCTCAAGATTGAAGAGTATCAAAGAAAAGGGGGATATCTGAGCAAGACCATGGGGGGCTCTCCCTCTTACAAAAACCTTTCTGTGTTTCCTGTTTCTTGTTTGTAGGAAAAAGGCTTCAGCCTCCTAGACCTTCCCTGAGTTCCAAAGGGCAGATTCAAACAGTTACTAATAAGGGAAGGGAGGGGATGCAGAAAAAAGAGGAGCAGTCCAGAAACAATAGTGCAGTGATGGGCAGGATCCTGGTTCCTCCTCAAGGGATATTCATTACAATATATCTCTGAGTTCTCCTAGAGAAACTAAGGCCCCTACCCAGGTGGAGGATGGTAACTTCAGGCTGAACACAAGCACAGGGACCCCAGACTGATTGGAGCCAGAAGACTGATGATTGAGACTCTGGGAAACTCAGTCACCTGTTACCGCACCACCAACCAATCAGAGGAAGGTCATACACCCTGCAGACCTCCCCCCAAATTTTGCCTATAAAAACTCTTCCCTGAAAACCATCAGGGAGTTTGGGTTTTTTGAGCATGAACTGCCCATTCTCCTTGCTTGGCCCTGCAACAAACCTTTCTCTGCTCCAAAGTTAAATGTTTTGGTTTGTTTGGTCTCACTCTGCATTGGGTACAGGAACTTACATTCTGCAACAAAAGTACTTTGTTTCCCACAGACCCATGATAACAAGTGGTATTTCTGTTTTGTTCATCACAGAATCCCTGAAACAAGAAACAGTTCTTTGTACATATTAGGCAAGCAGTAAAATTTGCAAATTAATATATGAATGAATGCATAACAGCTATCTGACCATGGACTACTATATTGCCATTTCTTTTATCATTGTTCACATGGGATATAATAAATATATTCAAAACCAAGCATCTGTTTTACAAGGTTGCATTAGTGTTCTGAAGAAATGCTATCAAATGAAGGATGAGAAATTATATTTTTTGTACACCAACTAACAAAGAATCCAAACTAACACAAGAATAAAACAAGAGAAGCCAAATATCTTTGAATAAAATTATCTTATGTGTTCCCTAAAAGCTGTTATTTTCATTTTGAGTTTTACAAAGTTCATTCCTTGCCCTGAAATAAAAATTCTATGACTTTCCCCCATGTTTGCTTATAGGCTGTAAGATCTAAGTATCCCAGCAGGTTTTAGTTACAAATACAAGAGGAGAAATTTCCCCCCCCCCCATATGGTTTTTGCATTATCCATATGAGGGTAATCAAACAAACCAGCTAGGGAAATCAAAGGGATCAGCTGGAGACTTCCTTTTGCTAGAACTAAACAGACCAGTTCAAACAGTATGCTTCCTTGAAATGTCATTTTGCAAAACTAGCTCTTATACTTTATGAAAATGGTGTATATTCAAAAGTATTAAGACAATTTGCTCTATGTATAAGGTATATTTAAATGTGTTAAGTAAAATATTTGTAAAAATATGTTTCTGTTACCATTTTTGTCTGTTATCAGATTGCCTCTGCAGCACTCCAAAGCCTAACAGTAGCAAACTTTGATTTGAATTCTTCATTTCCTTAGTGAACTTCTTCTGTGTTGTTCCAGCCAGCTATGGAAACTTTTAACAGAAAATACCAACTTAAGCAACAACATCTAAGACTGTAGTATTTTCACATATATAGCTGTCATCTTTTTCCTATGCAGATAATTTAAAAGGTCTTTACTTGGGTTAAAAATAGTGTGCTGTGGGGGAGGAGAAAAAATTTTTCCTCTACCCTTCTAGGTGCTATGGCTGAGACTCCCCTGTTATAAAAGATAAATAGGAGAAAAACATACAGAATTTTAATAACATGTATTTCTCATGTATACATGAGAGATACCCAGGAAAACAGACTAAAATTCCCCCCAAATGGTCTATGCCACCATCTTAAATACCAACTTTAGCTAAAAACAAAAGAAAGCTCTTTAAAGTGGTGGGAGGTCAATTATGGGAGGTTACCAGGAAAAGCATGTTTAACAAGGGTAAGGTTTATTCTGCAGGTTTAAGGTGTTGTCTTCTCCATTGATGAGTTTCTGAAAATTTAGTTATTCTCTCCCTGGTACAGAAAGGGAGACACTCTTACAAAGGAGATTTCCCTCATAAAAGTAAATTTCCCTCACAAATGGGCAATTTCTAATCTGTTTTCAGAGATTCTGCTGTGTCTGCAGCTTCTCAAAAATAATCAGCTCAAAATAATCCTTTTGCCAAAAAGGAACATTTTGGGGTGGCATAGTCTATTATTCTTCAATACCAATATTGATTTCCTACTTTTGATAATTATACTATGGTTATATAAGTTGTCAGCATTAGAGGAAACAGAGGGATATAAGAGAATTTTATGTACTATTTTTGCAACTTTTCTAAAATTAGTTTGAAACAGAAATTTTAAGATATAAAAAAGAAAATTTTAGTTTTATCTATATAATTATTAGACTATCACATAAACCATATATAAAATATATCCTAAAAGAGAACCATGAGAAGAGAAATCTAGGTAAATCAAGTTTTTCAGAAGTGTTTGTACTTCCAATTTCAATCATGATAGAGTATGCAGTACTTGACTTTCTTTCTCACCATAAACAGATTTAAACTAGAGAAAATATGAGAACATTTTTGGACATTAAAAAAAAACAAACAGGAAGAACATGACTGTGGCTCCTAGGAAGTGAAAAATCTATGAGGAAAGCCCTATGATTTATCCAACTCTCTGATTAGGGGTATATATCTTACTGTGACAGAAATGTGAGAGATCAGAGCTTTTTAAGAGACTAGAATTTGTGTAGCTGGATCTTAAAAGAGGAAAGTGAATGTTTCTGAACTCAGGTTCAGCTGCTCACTGCTTAAAAGCCAATAATTGAGAGACAAGCATCAGTAGAAAGGAAAGGTGCTTTAATCAGAAAAGCTGGCAATCTGGGGAGAAGATGGACTCTTGTCCTGAGACCAACTTTGAAGGCTCTGCTCAGCCATGACAGTTTTTAAAGGGAAAATGGGGAAAGAATTTCAGTGAATCATTGAGACCGGAGGTTGTGTTCTGCATCATCCTCCATTGCATGCAGACTGGCTGACCCTTCAGTTGTTATCTTGCCCATGTGATCTGTCTGCAGGATTGCTAAGGGAGCAGTTGTGGGTAGAGAGCTAGTCATTCTTTAACTACTTAATTTTTCATTTTTACTTCTTTTAGTCTAGGAAAGGAATCAACAGGTTAGGCAAGGCATGGTGTGCATTCAGGAGAGCATAAGTCAGGAGTTAGGTTAAATTGCCTAGTGATCTCATTCTTATAAATGGGTTCTTTTAAGGTTAGAGGGGAACAGAAATGAGCAAACAGGAAATGGGCAAAAGAGCTGCTGTCAATTCCCCACTATCAAATATCATTCCATTTCTGTGTGATTAGCGGTGAAGGTCTGTCTTCTATAACTTCGTGCTGACATAGGACACTGTATTCTCAGAGTGGAAAATGTTGACATAGGTCTGTAGCATCTCTTTGCTGAAAATTTTACTTGTCTGCTTACGTATACGGGTAGAGCAAGCTACAATTGTTTTGATGCCCACAAAGATATAGATTATTATGAGTAATAATGTTGATCCCATTCTCTTGAGCCCAGTTCTTAGAACTGTGCTAGCCATAAATTTAGTACTGCTCAAGATGGAGCAGCTTATGTCATGGCTACAGTCTGGTCATCATGCAGTGAGCTTTTTCTCTCTTGTGGGACTTATAGTATCTGTAAAACAGCTTAGGGTTGTGTGTCAGACCCTGAGTCTGTGACTCTAATCATAAACTGCTTGAACCTGCTCTTTTATGATTCAGGGAGGCCTGGGAGATTTCAGCTTTTTTACAAACAAGATGCAGGGGACATGGTGCAGCCTTTGTACTTGGGGAGGGGCACAGGGTTCTGCTTGGTTTCATGAACAAAGATGAACCCTAGGAATCTGAATGGGCATTCACACTGAGACTTTTGTTAAAATCTGAGCTGTCTATGTACAGGGTGAGATTCATGAGTCCTCCAGAACACAGTGACCCTGGGACAGAATGCATCACGGATACATCAGGGGTCACATGGAATGGAGAGATGTTGAATTTGAAGCCTAGCTAGAGGAGAAAGACATTACTGTTCTCATCAAAAATTCAGTTTAGATACTAGAAGAAAAGTCATATTTTAATATTAAGGACCTTACCCAAAGATTGACACAAAGTGAAAATAGAACTACCTCATCAAAGAATAAAACCAAGCCTAACAATTAAAGGGAGGTGCCAGTGATTTAACTGAATGCTGAAACAAATTCAACACCATTCAAATATGGTGGAATGATCATGATGCCATACAAGATATCAATCAAAATGTTCAATATAAACTAAAAATTACTAGTCATGTGAAGAAACAGGAAAGTGTGATATATAATGAAGCAGGGGGCTACTCAGTACAAACCCCAAGAATATAAAGATTTTAGAAGTAACAGACAAGGACTTGTAAAGAGCTCTAATGAATATATATATATATATATATATATATATATTATAAATTGTTATTGAAGTATAGTTGATATGTAACAATGGTGTGTTAATTTCTTCTGTACAGCAAAGTAACTAGGTTATATATTCTTTATGTATATATATTTATTCTCTTTTCACATTGTTTACCATTCTATGGTTTGTAACAAGATATTGACTATAGTTCCCTGTGTTATACAGTAGGACCTTGTTGTTTATCCATCCCATATGTTATAGTTTGCCTCTGCTAATCCCAAACTCCCATTCCTTCTCTCCCTGAACCCCACCCGCTGGCAACCACAAGTCTGTTCTCTGTATCTGTGAGGTTCTTTTTGTTTTGTAGATATGTTGATCTGTATAGTATTTTAAATTCCACATATAAGTGATATCACATGGTATTAGTCTTTTTAACTTACTTAGTATGATAATCTCTAGGTTCATCCATGTTGCTGCAAATGACATTATATCATTCTTTTTTATGGCTGAATAATATTCCATTGTATATATGTAGGACATCTTCTTTATCCATTCATCTGTTGATAGACATTTAGGTTGTTTCTGTGTCTTGGCTGTTGTGAATAGTGCTGCAGTGAACATAGGGGTGCATGTATCTTTTCAAATTATACCAGTTTTTTTTGGGTAAATGCCCAAGAGTGGGATTGCTGGATCATATGGTAACTCTATTTTTAGTTCTTTGAGGTAATTTTATACTGCTTTCCATAGTGGCTGCAACAATTTACATTCCCACCAACTGTGTAAGAGGGTTCTCTTTTCTCCACACCCTCTCCAGCGTTTGTTATTTGTAAACTTTTAGTGATGGCCATTCTGACTGGTGTGAGGTGATACCTCATTGTAGTTTTGATTTGTATGTTTCTAATAATTAGTGATGTTGAACATCTTTTCATGTGCCTTTTGGCCAACTGCTGTCTTCTTTGGAGAAACGTCTATTTAGGTCTTCTGCTCATTTTTCGATTGGGTTGTTTGTTTTTGTTGTTGTTGAGTTGTATGAACTGTTTGTATATTTTGGAAATTGCAAATTCAAATTTCAAATTTGCAATTTGGAAATTGCAAATTGTCAGTTGCATCATTTGCAAGTATTTTCTCCCATACTGTAGGTTGTCTTTTGTTTTGTTTATGGTTACCTTCACTGTGCAAAAGCTTGTAAGTTTGATTAGGTCCCATTTATTTATTTTTGTTTTTATTTCTTGGGAGACTGACTTAAGAAAACATTGGTAAAATTTATGTCAGAGAATGTTTTGCCTATGATCTCTTCTAGGAGTTTTATGGTGTCATATCTTATGTTTAAGTCCTTTAAGCCATTTTGAGTTTATTTTTGTGCATGGTGTGAGGGTATGTTCTAACTTCATTGACTTACATGTAGCTGTCTGGCTTTCCCAGCACCACTTGCTGAAAAGACTGTCTTTTTCCCATTGTATTTTTATTCTTGCCCCCTTTGTCAAAGTTTAATTGACCCTAGGTGTGTGGTTTTTTTCTGGGCTTTCTATTCTGTTTCATTGATCTGCATGTCTGTTTTTGTGCCAATTCCATGCTGTTTTGATTGCGGGTAGCTTTATAGTATTGTCTGAAGTTTGGGAGGTTTATGCCTCCTGCTTTGCTCTTTTTCCTCAGGATTGCTTTGGCAATTCTGGGCCTTATATGGTTCATATAAATTTTAGGATTATTTGTTCTAGTTCTGTGAAAAATGTCATGGGAAATTTGAGGGATAGCATTAAATCTGTAGATTGCTTTGGGTACTATTGCCATTTTAATATTAACTCTTCCAATCCAAGAGTGTGGGATATCTTTCCATTTCTTTGAATCATCTTTAATTTCCTTTATCAATGTTTCATAGTTCTCAGCATATAAGTCTTTGACCTCCTTGGTGAGGTTTATTCCTAAGTATTTTTCCTTTTTATGCTATTTTGAAAGGGATTATTTGTTTTCATTCCCTTTCTGATATTTTATTGTTAGTGTAAAGAAATGCAACCGATTTCTGTATGTTAATCTTGTATCCCGCTACCTTGCTGAATTCGTTTGTCATTTCTAGTAGTTTTTGTGTGGAGTCTTTAAGCTTTTTTATATGTAGTGTCATGTCATCTGCATATGATGACAGTTTTACCTCTTACTTTCCAATTTGGTTACCTTTTACTTCTTGTCTGATTGCTGCGGCTAGGACTTCCATATTATCTTGAAGAGAAGTGGTGAGAGTGGGCAACCTTGTCTTGTTCCAGATTTTAGAGGGAAGGCTTTCAGCTTTTCACTGTTGAGTATTATATTGGCTGTGGGTTTGTCATAAATAGCTTTTATTATATTGAGATATGTTCCCTCTATACCCACTTCGTAAGGGTTTTTATCATGAATGGATGTTGAATTGTATCAAATGCTTTTTCTGCATCTATTGAGATCATCAAGTGGTTTTGTTCTTTCTTTTGTTGATGTGGTGTATCATATTGATTGATTTGCATATGTTGAACCATCCTTGTGACCCAGGATGAATCCAGCTTGGTCATGGTGTATGACCTTTTTTAAGTGTTGTTGGATTTGGTTTGCTAATATTTTTTTGAGAATTTTTGTGTCTATATTCATCAAAGATGTTGGCCTGTAATTTTCTTTTTTTGTAGTGTCTTTGTCTGGGTTTGGTATCAGGGTGATGGTGGCTTCACAGAGTGTCTTTGGAAGTGTTCCTCCCTCATCAATCTTTTGGAAGAGTTTGAGAAGGATAGTATAAGCTCTTTTTGTATGGTTGGCAGAATTCACCTGTGAAGCCATCTGGTCCTAGACTTTTTCTTGTATGCAGTTGTGTTTTTTTTTCCTACAGATTTTATTTAATTTCTAGTGATTGGTCTGTTCAAGTTATCTATTTCTTCTTGATTCAATTTTAGTCGGCTCTATGTTTCTAGAAAGTTGTCTATTCTAGGTTGTCAACTTTGTTGCCATATAATTGTTCATAGTATTCTTTTATGTTTTTTTGTATTTCTGTGGTAACAGTTGTGATTTCCTCTCTTTCATTTCCTACGTTGTTTATTTGGGTCATTTCTGTTTGCATTAAATCTTTTTCCATCCCCTCACTTTCAGTCTATGTGTGTCGTTTGCCCTAAGGTGGGTCTCTTGTAGGCAGTATATTGTAGGTTCTTGTTTTTTTAATCCAATCTGCCACTCTCTGTCTTTTGACTGGAGCATTTAGTCCACTGACATTTAAGGTAATTATTGATAGATATGTATTTATTCCCATTTTAAACCTTGTTTTTCCATTGATTTTCTATTTCTTCTTTGTCCCTTTCTTTTTCTTTTTCCTGTTGTAGTTTGATGATTTTTCTTTTGTATTATGCTTATGTTCTGTGCTTTTGGTTTTTGTGAATCTACTGTATGTTTTTGATTTGTGGTTGGCCTGTTTTTCAAGTATATTAACCCCTTCCTATATCTACTTGCTTTAGACTGGTAGTCACATAGGCTTAAACACATTCTAGAAAAAAAAATCTATATTTTCTTATTCTCCTTCCCCACATTTTATGATTTTGATGTCCTCTTTTGCATCTTTATGTTCATCCATTTGGTATTCATTGTGGTTATCATTGCTTTCACAGAAATGTTTTGATTTTTCTTTTTAATCTGTGTACTGGCTTATTTAAGTGATTTATTTTCCAATTGTGATTTTCTCTTTCCTATTGATTCTTGCTTCTTTTCTATTTAGAGAAGACTTTTCAGTATTTTCTTTAAGTAGGTTTAGTGTTGCTGTATTCTTTTAGTTTTTGCTTTTAGTTTTTATCTGAGAAATTCTTTATCTCTCTTTCTATTCTAAATGATAATCTTGCTGGATAGAATATCCTAAGTAGCAGATTTTTCCCTTTCAGGACTTTGAATATATTTTGCCACTCCCTTCTGGTCTGCAATGCTCCTGTAGAGAAATCAGCTGATAGTCTTATAGGGGTTCCCTTGTAATTAACTATTTTTCTCTTGTTGCCTTTTGAATCCTCTCTTTATCTTCAATTTTCACCATTTTTACTATAATATGTCTTGGTGTATGTCTGTTTGAGTTTATCTTGTTCAGGAGCTTCTGTGCTTCTGGATATCTGTTTTCTTCTTTAGGGTTGGGAAGTTTTCAACCATAATTTTTTCAAATACATTTTCAATCCCCTTTTCTCTTTCTTCTCCTTCTGGGATCCCTATTTTGCATAGATTGGCATGCTTTATATTATCCCACAGGTCTCTTATATTGCTTTCATTTTTTTCATTTGAGTTTCTGTCTGCTGTTCTAACTGGGTGATCTCCATTATGATATCTTCCAGATCACTTATTCGTTCTTCTGCATTATTCATTCTGCTAGTCATAGCCTTTTGTTAAGATTTCAACTCTTCAAATGAATTCTCTAATTTTTCCTGGCTCCTCTTTCTAGTTTCTAGTTTCTTTTTACAGTAATCTGCATTTGTGTTGATAGCCTTTCTTAATTCCTTCAGTATTTTCATTACCTCCTTTTTCAACTCAGTGTCTATTAGATTGAAGTGGTCTATTTCATTGTTTGTTCTTTCAGGGAATTCTCTCAATCATTTAATTGGGAGTAGTTCCTCTGCTCTTCATTTTACTTATATTTCCCTTGCTCTATGGGTTTAGAAAAAACAATTATTTACTGTGGTCTTGGAGGGCTATTTTTACATTGGAACATCTCTGTGTAGCCTGCGTGGGTTTAATCTTTTTTGATGCAAGGGCTGTTTTT
The DNA here is from genome assembly GCF_949987515.2 of Delphinus delphis. NCBI lineage: Eukaryota > Metazoa > Chordata > Mammalia > Artiodactyla > Delphinidae > Delphinus > Delphinus delphis. The sequence continues at coordinate 131,836,057 of NC_082687.1, forward strand.
ACTATGGATGCCTGCCACCTCTTTCCTCAGTGTCTGGTGACTATTATACCCTTGATAGGAGGTGTGACTGGTGTTGTGGTGACCAGAGCCTGCACTGGATATTAAGCGGCACCTCCTCTTTGCTCTGTGGTTTTCACTGTCCTGTCAGGGGCGGGGTCTGCTTCCTAGTTGTTGCAGTAGAAGCCCCCAGATCTGTTTCTGAGCTGTGTTTCTGACCTACAGTGTGAGGTAGCTGAGATTGGAGGACTCCCACTGGGAGAGAAGCCACTGAGTATTCCTCTGCTGGAGGTGTTCACCTGTGAGTGTGCTCTGTTGTGTCACCTTTCACCCATTGTGCAGGCTCACAAAGTACACTGTTGTTGGCACTGCCCTGGGTCCCACCTCAACCGTGGGTATGCTGGCCATTGTTCCTGGTGTCTCTCAGATGTTGTTTTCACCAGGCCACCAGCACAGAGCCAGTGAACTCAGGTCCCAGAACTGCAGGAGTTGTGCACCTGGACTGGCTACAGGAGCTGTGGAAGCAGCTCAGACCCTGCCTGGCCCAGCCCCCGCATGTACGCACCCACAAAGCCCACAGCTACTAAGGTCAGACCCATCCCCGCCTCCGGGACACCCATTGTCTGTTTGGATTTTCCACTAGTGCTGAATTTACAATGCTGGCAGCTGAAGTGTAAATCCATGGTCCGTGCAGCTGCAGGGAGAGATTTCAGGTCTGCTTCCTAAGTGGCACAGGTCCTGGGGCTCAGTTGTGATTTCAGCCCCACCTCTGCGTGTGGGCAGCCCATTGGCATCTGCTCCCAGGACCGCCAGGCAGCAGCAGGGGCACGTGAGCCGGACCAGGCAGGAGCCCCTCCTGGAGCCCGCAGAGCAGGGTGGCGGGGGAGAGGCTGCTATGGCAGCCCCACCCCTCCTTTCACATACCACTTAACAATGGCACTTCGCTTCTATGGCCTGGGCTTCTTTCGAGAACATTCCTGGTTGCGGCTCCCCACACTCCAGGCCCCTCAGACAGTCTCTGTGCAGCCAACACCAGTCCTCTTCCTGGGTCTGTCCTCCAAACCCCGCATTCCAGCACCCAGCCCCCACCTGTACCAGCGGACACGCATCTCAGGGTGGGGTGCACAGGGTGGTGGTGCAGACCTTCTGTGTAGGTCTATCTCTGTCTTGCCTGCCACAAACCAGTTGTTGTGCTCTCCTCTGAGCCTCTGAAGCTCTTTTTCTGTCCTGGCCGATCTCCCTGCCAGTGAGGGACTTCCCAGAGTGCAGGAACTTCTCTCCTTCAGCTCCTCCCAGGGGCAGAGGTCCCAACCTGCTTCCTCTCTCTCTTTTCTTTTGTCCTTTCATCCTAGCCAGTTATGTGTAGATCTTTCTTGTCCTTTCAGGTGTTTGAGGTCTTCTGCTAGTGTTCAGTGGGTGTTCTGTTAGAATTGTTCCATTTGTAGATGTATTCTTGATGTATTTGTGGGAAGAGGTGAGTTCCATGTCCTACTACTCCACCATCTTGATTCCATATAATGAATATATTAAAGAATATAAAAGATAAAAATGAATGAATATTCTCTATCTCATTAGAGAAATAGAACCAAAAAGTTGAAATTATAGAAATAAAAGTTTAACGTCTGAAAAGAGAAACTTACTAGTCATAATAGCAAAATGGGCAGAGCAGAATAAAGGGTCAGTAAATATGAAGACAGTTAAAGACCTTATCCAAAAATGAAGAAACAGAGAAAAGAATTTGACCAAAAATAAACACACTTCAGTGGCTTCTGATAAGACATCAAACAAGGGAGGCCAATTATATTAAAATAAAGCTATTAGAATATTTTTTAAACCTGCAATATGGTAATATACATGCCTCTTTAGTAATGCATTAAATAACAAGATGTAGCAGCAGGTCTTATAAGTACCATAATTTTGAAGTAGTTTTGAACTTGAAAGATATTTTGAAATGTCTGCAACGACTCCAGCGTGATGTGAAAAATCCATGATTTATATTGGTGACAAAGTCAAGGTCATGCTAACATTACTGTAATTTTTTGCTTACATTACAATTGGAAAAACATGCCAAATTTCAGTTAGAGATTAGTGAAAATAAAGATGTAATTTATTCCCATGCAAGTTCACAAACCCTAGATTAAGAAGCCCTTCAATAAATTCTGATAGTACCTGAAAAAAAAAAAATCAAACAGACTAACATGTAAGTAACTGCATTTCCCCCCAAAACAGAAATGAGAATAAGTTGAAATAATATTTGAGTAACTATTTCTAAGGCTTGATAAATTTGGTTAAAAAACATCAATTTAAAAAAGCAAGAAAAACCAATGAAAGTCAACATGCATTTAAAAAAAAACACACACACCTATGCACACCATTGTCAAAATGATGAAAGTCAAAGAAAAAATCTTGAACTGAGACAAAGAAACACAATATTTTATTCAGCAGAAGAAAGATAGCAATAAAGTCAGACATTCTCCTCAGAAAAAAAGGCCAAAAACAGTGCAATAATATATTTAATAAGCTTAAAAGAAAAACAACTGGTAAACCAGGATTCTCTGTCCAGTGAAAATATTCCACAATTAGTGAAAAAAGTAAATAAAACTTTTATTATTATTTTTTGAGATATGACTGATATATAATTGCATTCGCTTTAGGTGTACAAGTAATGATTTAATATATGTATATGTTGTGAAATGATTGCCTAAGTACGTTTAGTTAACATCCATTACCATATAGTTACACATTTTTTTCTTGTGATAAATTTTAAGATTAACTCTTAGCAACTTTCAAATATCTAATATAGTATTGTTAACTATAGTCACCATGCTGTATAATACATCCCCAGGATTTATTTTCCTTATAACAGGAATTTTGTACCTTTTGACTATTGTTATGCATTTTGCCCACCTCTGGCAACCACCAAATTGTTCTTTGTAGCTATGAGGTTTCTTTTGTTTTTGGTTTGTTTGTTTGTTTGTTTTCTTTTTAAATTCCATGTATAAGTGAGATCATACAGTGTTTCTCTCTTTGACTTATTTCACTTAGAATAACACCCTCAAGGCTATTCATGTTGTGGTAAATGGCAGGATTTTATTCTTTCTCTTATGGCTGAATAATGTTTAATTGTGTGTTTGTGTGTATATATATATATGTATATATATGTGTGTGTATATATATATATATATATACATATATATATTACGTTTTCTTTATCCATTCATATGTCCATGGACACTTAGGTTGTTTCCATGTCTGGGCTATCATCAATAATGCTGCAATAAGCATGGGTGCAGCTATCTTTTTGAGAAAATGATATCATTTTCTTCAGATAACTACTCAGAAGTGGAATTGCTAGGTTGTACAGTAGTTCTGTTTTTAATTTTTTGAGGAACCTCCATACTGTTCTCCATAGTGGCTGCACCAGTTTACATTCCCACCAACAGTGCAAGAGGGTTCCCTTTTTTCCACATCCTCATCAACACTTGTTGTTTCCTATCTGTTTGATGATTGTCATTCTAACAGGTGTGAGGTGATATCTTGTGGTTTTGATTTATATTTCCCTGATGGTTAGTGATATTGAGCACCTTTTCATGTACTTGTTGGCCATCTGCATGTCTCCTCTAGAAAAATGTCTCTTCAGATCCTCTATTTTTAATGTTTTAAGTTGAGTTGTATGAGTTCCTGAATACTTCAGATATTAACCCCTTATCAGATATATGGTTTGCAAATATTTTCTCCTCTTCTATAGGTTGCTTTTTCATTTTGGTTTATTGTTTCTTTTGCTGTGGAGAACTATTTAATTTGCTGTAGTATCACTTGATTTTTGCTTTTGTTGTCTTTGTTTTGCCTTTGCTTTTGTGGTGTCAAATCCATAAAATTATTGCCAAGATTAATATCAAGGAGTTCACCCTCTGTTTTCTTCTAGGTGTTTTATGATTTCAGATCTTATGTTCAAGACTTTAAGGCACTTTGAGGTTATTTTTGTATATGATGTAGGATACTGGTCCTGCTTCTTTCTTTTGCATGTGGCTGTCCAGTTTTTATACCACCAGTTATTAAAGAGACTTTCCTTTCCTCATTGTATATTCTTGGCTCCTTTTATATAAATTAGTTGGCCATGTATCTGTGGGATTAGTTCTAGGTTCTCTATTCTGTTGCATTGATCTATGTGTCTGTTTTTATGTCAATACCATATTGTTGCTAAAATGATTTCTTTAGAATGAAATAAAAATGTGGATTTGCAGAAACAAATGTAAAACACAAGCTATAAATGACTGAAGCAAAAATAATTATATTGTATTCTGTAATTTATAATGAACATAAACATAAAATTTATGTCAAGCGTATCATAACTGACAGAAACAGTAAGTGGAATTATACTGTTGTAATATTCTTATATTTTACATGAAGTAGAGCAATTATACGTCTAAATAGATTCTGATATATTAATAATGCACAGTGTAACCCCTAGGGCGACTACTTAAAACAGTACAAAGATACATAGCTAAAAAGCAATAGAGGAATTAAAAGGGAATATAAAAAATATTCAATTAACCCAAAATAAGACAGGAAAGCAGTAAGACAAGAAAAAAATCAGGTGGGACTAAAAGAAAAATAATAGCAAAATAAGAATGCTTAAACTCAAACATATGAGTAATTTCATTAAATGCAAATGGATTGAACATTCCAGTCAAAAGGCAGAGAAATGCACCACACAGTTATATGCTAGTCACAAGAGAAACATCTTAAATGTAATATCAGTGATAGGATTAAAGCAGTAGTATTCCCCAATCTAATTTTTGGTTTCACAGTAAATGTTGAAAATGAAGTCATTCAACAAGATGGCAAAGACCCATGCTGTCCAATGGCCTAAATGCAACCTTTCTCATTTTTCTCAACAGACACAACATGGGGCAGTTGGGGTATAAGCATTCTATTTTTCCTTTTCTGAGGCTTAGATATTTGAACATTGACCCACATAATAGTACAGGCCCTATTTCAGTGTCCACCTGTCTCAAAGATTAATTACATGATCCATCTAATTATGCAAGCCTGAAACATAGGAACAAATTATGACACCGTAGTTATTGTTAACCTCTGTGTTCAGTCTATTCATCATGTCCTCTTTACCCTTTAAATACCACATCAATTGAATTATTTTTCCCCATAATGCCAACAACTATTGTGTCTTACCTGTATCATTAAAACTGTACTTTAACTCAAATGTTGAATTTTTTTTTCCTGTAAAGAGCCAGACAGTAAATATATTTGGCTGTTTGGCTATTTTGTCATTGTCACAACTGTTGTAGCACAAAAGCAGTCACAGACAAGTAACTAAATAAACATAAGCCATGTATATGTACCGATAAAACTTTACTTACGAAACCAGGTAAATTTGGTTGATGAGCTGGAGTTACGACAATTCCCACAAACTGACCTACCTGAATCCATTAGTAAGAAGTAAGAAGATATTTTGAAATGTAAATTCCTTCTCTGCTGAATCCTTAAATGTCCTTTGATTTCTCTCAGTACAGAATCAACCATCCTGATCTGACCATAAAGCCCAGCACGGTCTTCCTGACTTATCCACTCCAACCTCAGTTGCACCATGCCCATCTCCTCTCCAGCCTTTCTGACCTTCTTTTGCACCACAGCAGTTATGCACATACTCTTCCTAGGACAATGTTCCTTCATCCTTCCTCCTAATAAGCATTTTGGCATCCTTCTGATCTTAGCTCATTTTTACTATAGAAAACTTTCCTGGCCACTTCGAATAGGTAAAATCTCCCTATTCAACATGCCCAAATTTTCTTGCATGTCTCCTTACACGCCTAGTCATAGTCAAAACATTACACAAGTTTATACTTAGTTGATAAATAGCTAGTAGCTTTAAATGCTTTTATTTTTGATACTGTTAAGAGTGCCAAGCACTTTTAAAATACTTTATGTGTATTATCTGACTAAATCCTCACAATGATCACATGAGATAAGAAATAATTTATGACTAACTTTCTGGCTATAAAACTGATGCCTTGGAAATAATCATTTGCCAAGTCAAACAGGGAGGAAAATGTTGCTATATCAACACAGGGAGACTGATTTCAGAGTCCCTGTTCTCAACTACAGTCAAATAATGGCTATCTCTGCAAGATATTGATTTTCTATTCTTAATGCATTATTGCAGAAATATATACTATACACACATCTGCCGATGTATGGAGTGGTAAAATTATTGAAATTCAGCCTTTCATAAAATGGTCTACGTGCTCCATAATGACAAGTTTAGAGATGCTGAAGGCCTGGATTTATATAGAACACAAAGCAGTGTGGCAAATGGATTGAAACTTTGAAGCAAGAACATAAGCTGGCCTGCCACCGCCATCAAGAGGAAGCCTCGTGTTGTTTTCCTTTTACCCAGTGAAGGAGATGAAGTATCAGATCCTACCTATTCACCTAATCAGCTTGTCGATGATCGATGATCTACAAACAAGGGGTAGCCAAAGAGGGTGGAAGACAGAATCCAAAGACCAACATTGCTATTCCTGTTGCTCCTTTCCCCATCCCCTAAGGAAACAGACACAGCTTCACATTGGGTTTTAGTTGAGAATTTGTAAATAGCTCTTTAGTCTCTCCATTGAAGGAGGAAGAATAAATATATTGCAGTCTTATTTGAAACATCTGAAGTTACAGGGGACTTTTATAACATATAAATAAAGAGTATAGTTACAGGCTGGAAAGCAAAAGGATTAAAAACTAATGAATAAACAAATAAGTTCACTGAAAGTTCATTTGTATCTTAAGTTATACAGAATAGATGTAAGTTGTGATTACATGTCATTATTTCCTACATTTATGATATTTAACAAATCCATTCAAATACTTAATCGTGTCTTATAACATGAATTCTATACAAACATCAGAGTTGTCATTCTTTTTCTAATTGCTAAGACTGGCTTTGTGTTAAAAGAAAAGGACATCAGGAGAGTCCACATTTCCTTACATTAAACATGTAGAAAATGTTCTGAAGAACTCTAAATTGTGCTAAAACAGATGACATAGCCGAACTTGCATCAACCATATTTTCTTGCTACTTATACACAATTCTTTTTTTCTTAATTTTTTTTCAGTCACGGAAAGAACTTTTTTCAATAGAGTTCATTCTAGGGGAGGAGGTTGACCCCCTATCTAAATTATTTTAGACAGTTAAGGGGAGGTAAAAAGCTTTTCTTAAGTCTGCTGGGCTTTGATTACCTTCAGCTCAAAATAATTCACGTGCCAAAGTGGCCCATTTTGGGGTGGCATATTCTACTCACCTTCACAATAAACATACCATGTACAGTATTTTTATTCAAATTATTGTTGATGTATATAATTTTACTTTATTTGTAGCTGCTTTCCTTTACAAAGTGAGATGTATGTCTATTTCTGTATCCTTACTCTCTATTGATACATCCCTAAAAGAATCTGATTGAATGATTTTGTAGTTACTGGATGGAGACTTGAGGAACTTGCTCCTATGTAAGCTCCAGAAGATTCAGCTTTTTCCAAGGTTTGTTATACGTAACCATGGAAAGACTGATTATTGGATTGCCCATTTGCCCTACTTCTGTTAATCCAGGATCATTTGGTATTTCTCAGTCTCAGTCCCTCTTTCTTTCTCTGCAGTGCACATATACACACAAATTTCAAAATTACCTTTCCCAAACCCGAATTCATAAGAATACATGAAAGTGAAAAGTGAAAATAAATGTGAACACACTAAAAATTATAAGAAATACAAAACGTTGGGAAATTATTTTAATCCAGTATTTTCAGTTAAAAAAGTAATTACCATAAAATTACCACATTGGCATAATTAAGAAAATTGATAATACAGATTGTAGAATGGGTATAAGTGTTAGGCTTTTCATATACTGCTTTGGAGTGATAAACCGGCACAGATCTTTTGAAGATCATTTTGGTTAAGCATATGAAGTGCATTCAAAATGTGCAGAATTTTGTCATAGTATTGATGTTTACTAAGAACTTATTCACAGGAAATAATCATATGGACAAGTAACTAATAATGAAATTATGTTTATTGCAGTGTCATTTGCAATGCCATGAAATGGAAATTACATTAATGACTAATAATGATGTTTGTTGTGATAAATTTAGGTACATTTTAAAGCAATACTCTAAAATGATATAGCGTTCTTAAAATGGAAAAATGTTCATGATATTTCATAACATATTTTTGTGGTCTTACATGTCAGCCACATAACAGCATATAAATAGGAAGAAAATGTTTCCTGGTAGGTTCTGTACGGGCTTGGTTTATACTTTTTCCCTAGTGTAATTATTAAAAGCACTCCCCAAATTGTCCTATTTTACATGATAAATTTGGCCAACATACATATACATAAAAAATTCATAATAGTCACTTTAAAATGGTAGTATTCTGACTAATTATTTCTCTTTCAACCTTGCTGCGTTTTATCATTTCTCAACAGTGGAACTGTGATAGCGTAAGTATGAGAAGAATAATACATTTGTTTTGCCGTTATAAACTATTTCTCTTGTTAAATGTTAATTCTCTGGTGCGACTTGTCAATTTTCCTTTCTTCTCTGTGAAGCACAGCCTTGCTTGACCCACATTAGACCAGCCTCCCAAGTTGCTAAACAGGTTGCATGCAATTTAACATAAGTCATTGGCTGGCAACAGGAAAACAAAGAAAACTTAAATTTGAAAAGCATTTCATTTTCCAAGTGCACAGTTGTTAGACATCTTCTTTCTTAATTATAAATTAAATCAAAAGAATGTGTACATGTGATTTAACATAAATTTAATCTCTCTTTTGGGAAGTATGTTGAGCAGCATGTATTATTCTCATGTAGGGAAAAAATAAAATTCTCCTGGCTTCTTCTCAGATTTCTTATTTGATTTATGTTTACCCTTGATCTGCGTACTGCTTTCCAGATATAGCCCATTTTCTCCATCTCTAATCTGGGTATTATAGAGCTGGCTTTCATAGATTCACATTTAATATTATGTTAGAAAATATTTGTTACATTACAAAACATTACACATGTCAAAGAAATAATCAAATACAAAAGCAGGTGGTGGGAATAAATAAATACTCAGCCATTAAAAAAAAAGCATGAAATAATGCCATTTGAAGCAACATGGATGGATTTAGAGATTATCATACTAAGTGAAGTAAGCAGACAGAGAAAGACAAATATTATATGATATCACTTACAAGTGGAATCTAAAAAAAATGTACAAATGAGCTTATTTACAAAACAAATAGACTCACAGACATAGAAAACAAACTTATGGTTACTAAAGGGGATAGCAGCAGAGTCGGGGGTGGGGGAGGTGATAAATTAGGTATTTGGAATTAACATATACACACTGATACATATAAAATAAACAACAAGGACCTACTGTGTAGCACAGGGAACTATATTCAATATCTTGTAATAACCTATAATGGAAAAGAATCTAAAATATATATATATAGATATAGACATATAGATATAACTGAATCACTTTGCTGTACACCTGAAACTAGCACAACGTTATAAATTAACTATACCTCAACTAAAAAAGTGGTTAACATCCCACATGTCGCAGAGCGGCTAGGCCCGTGAGCCATGGCCGCTGAGCCTGCGCGTCTGGAGCCTGTGCTCCGCAACGGGAGAGGCCACAACAGTGAGAGGCCTGCGTACCACAAAAAAAAAAAAAAAAAAAAAGTGGTTAAAAAAATAAAAGAATACATTTTGAATTTACATATTCCTTCCTTCATTCAAATGCATATTTTTGAGTGCCTAAATGTAGAAGACACTTTTTTTCCCCCCTCTGGGATTCAAAAGATGCATGAGACAAGCTACGCCAGTGAATGGCTCAAAATCTAATGGTGTACTTTAGATCTAAATATTGATATATTATGTATATGTGGGATTGGTAGAAACTGTATGACTACAACTTAACATGTTGTAGTGAGGGGAATTACTAGAAACAAAATAAACTTGTAAACATCTCATACCCTGTAAGATATGCAATCCAATTTAAAAAAAACTAAAAGTTTGCCAAAGAGAAAATGTGTATAAATAAGTGGCCTCCATACCGCCTCAAAAAATGTTCCCTGGTATTGATAATTTTAAGGCCTGACATACATAATTTAGCAAAAGTCAGTGTTATCTGGTAATAAACACAATTTCTTGAAAGGTCTCTTATTTTTCAGCCCTTCACATGTCATTGTACTGAGTTTTTAGGTGACTCTAAATCTACTTGTAAGTTTTGTGAGTTGTATGTGCAAAAGAAATTCATTGAGTTAAACATCTCAATTTAAATTTCCATGTAGAGTTACTAGAAGAAATTATCGTGAAACATTTTTCAAATTTAAAATTTAAAAATCCCCTAAGAGATGAATAAACAATTGCTGATATAAAATCAATCTCTTTTCGGTTGGCTATGCTATAGTAACTGCTCCATGTTTTCCCATTGCCTTGACGTTGTTTCTATTATTTTATACAATGTTATTTTTTTTAAATGAAGCACCAGCTGTTTATCAGGTCCTAGATAATACGTGTAATAATATACTATTTCACTTTGTTTTTCCTAATGAGTTTTCAGCTGAAATCCATCCAAACTTTCATGATAGCTACAATATATATTGTAGTTTCTAGCTCAACACAATATTGTATTTAATAGTCATATCATGTCTTGCAACTTTATGACATAAAAAATGCTTACACAGATTGTAAGCTATTTCCCTTTCATTATGCTGTTGTTGTTTTTTTTGTGTGTTTTTATCTTGGCTGCGTTGGGTCTTCATTGCTGCGCACGGGCTTTCTCTAGTTGCAGAGAGCGGGAGATATTCTTCCTTGTGGTGCGCGGGCTTCTCTTTGCAGTGGCTTCTCTTGTTGCGCTTTACCAGCTCTAGGCATGCGGCCTTCAGTAGTTGTGGTGCATGGGCTTAGTTGCTCCACGGCAGATGGGATCTTTTCGGACCAGGACTCGAACCTGTGTCCCCTGCACTGGCAGGCAGATTCTTAACCACTGAGTCACCAGGGAAGTCCTACTGTTGTTGTTTTTAATGTAACTTTAAAAATAAACATTTAAATTTTGCAGTTAAGGGCTATCAATAAGGTTATATTAATTATATAAAAAATTTGTAGGTTTCAGTTGAAAGAAGAAACTTTAAAATTTAACTCTATATACTGTATCAATTCAGTAAAGTGATAATACTAATTTCTTTCATAAATGTTCTTCCGATTACTATTGTCGTATAGCAAAACATCCAGACATTTCTGGCATAAAATAATGGTTTATTCCCATAAATCCTGTGAGTCTGGAATTTGGACAAGAAACCAGTGAAATACCTGTTTCCTCCTTATTATGTCTGGTGCCTCAGCTGGGAGTACATGAAATCTGAAATCATCTGGAATCGGCTTCATTCACATGTTTAGTGCTCAGGTTAGAATAACACAAAGGTTTAACTGAGCTAAAATTCTCAACAAGACTACCTATACAAGACTTTGCTATGCTTCTTGGACCCCTCACAGGATGTTAGCCTCAAGGTAATCAAATGTCTTACATGGTAGCTGAGGGCTACAGCATAAATGTTACCACATATAAGGTGAGAGCTGCATGGCCTTTTATGACCTAGCCTTAGAAGTCATACAGTGTAATCTCTGTCATATCCTATTGCTTGAGACAGTTATAAGTCCATTCACACAGGACAGGAGACATAGACACTGCCTTTCAATAATAGGAGTGTCAACGTATTTAAAGACAATTTTTAACAATGCTAGAATTTCTAAATAGAATTGTTTTAGATATTGCAACCACATGCTTTGGAAAATTGTCAGAATTAGTAAAATATTTAAAACCGATATGATATCTCAGATCATAAAATTCAAACTCCCATATTTACATATGAGAAAGTTAATGACCAAAGGAGCAATATTACTCATCTTTGGATCAAAAAATAGATGATAGATAGACAGACAGGTATTGCAAAGACTGTAAACCAAATCTGATATTTTAAGAGCTATATCTTATTTGGATCTCACAGATGACATTCTTTTTTTTTTTTTTTTTTTTTTTTGGTGCAGTACGCGGGCCTCTCGCTGTTGTGGCCTCTCCCGTTGCGGAGCTCAGGCTCCAGATGCGCAGGCTCAGCGGCCATGGCTCACGGGCCCAGCCGCTCCGCGGCACGTGGGATCTTCCCGGATCGGGGCATGAACCCGTGTCCTCTGCATCGGCAGGCGGACTTTCAACCACTGCGCCACCAGGGAAGCCCAGATGACATTCTTAAAAACATTATTTCTAATAGTTGAGTTGACTGCAGTCAGGAGGCTGATTACATGTCACTACGGTGATGGCCTTCCTTCCAACAAGCCCATTTTATCACACAGCTTAGTCAGCCTCTCTGCAAAATAGATGATACCGAGGCACCCATCTATTATTCTATAAGATCTCTAATGTAGATGTTAGAAACTAAAGATACTCTAGCTCTTTATTTGGGCTGCCAGCAAAAGTGGAGTATTAAGGACTGGATATACGGTCCTGAAGAAATAACTATCTAAACCTGAAACAAAGATAAAATATACAAACAGTGACATTCAAGATCTGCGCAGGGTCTCCACTCAAATTTTCATCATAGTAGCGATCAGAACATGCCTGTGAGGAAACTATCTATGGCTGAGGAACCATCCAAAGCATTAGCAGAAAAGTATGTGGCACCACAGAGGGCCAGGAACAGTGCCTATTCCTACCCACCACATTGGAAAATCTCGTAATTCAAGGGGGTCTGGGTAGAGTACATAGATTCTTACCTTGGTCATGGCAAACAATCAGCCGTAGATTAAATGCTGCTGTTGTTTTGCCTAATGAATCCTTAAGAGCAAGACCTGAAATGTTCAAATTGTTTCCAAGTAGTTTAATTGCATATCAAGCCTTCAGAATATAGAAATACAAAAATATCCAGCACAAACGTGGCAAAATATACAATGACTAGGACCCAGTAAAAAATTACCAGGCACTTAAAGGCACAGGAAAATATAATCTATGATGAGGAGAAAAGTGAAGCAGTTAAAACTAACTAGGGTATTAGAATTAGCACGCATGGGCATTAAAACAAGTGTTAGATTGCATTCCATGTGTTTTAAAACTTAAGTGGAGCCATGTAAGATGTTAAAAGATATCCAAATGGAAATTCTTGACATGAAAACTATAATGCCTGAGGTGAAAAATACACTGAATGAGATAAAACCAGAGTCAGTGTTGCAGAAGAAAAGTTTAGTAAACTTGAAGTGAAAGCAATGAGCAGTATTTGTTATTGATTATTAATTATGTTTGTCTCACTTGTGAAATTAAAAATAGGAATATGTTTACAGGACCACTAGAAGAATTGAGTCTAGTTCCTGAAACATACGGAAGAAAGTTACAACAGATAAGGAAAACCTACATTACACTTACACGCACCTACACACACACACACACACAATATATATATGTATACATATATATACATGTATACATATATGTGTATATATACATATATATATAGCGTTAAGCCACTGCAATATTGTGGTTTATTAATTTCGAAAGTTACTAGTTTCCTAACATGGCGATAATATTCAGAACATTCTTAGAAATTGTTAACATTTTTCTAGAAACTTCATCTGAAATTGTGCAATTTGCTCTGCAAATTACAAAAATTACATCAGGCAATTTATTTTATATTAAACTTATGATTTTGGATAACTAGTTCAAATATAAGAGCTACCAGAACCTATATTGGGTATAATGCATATTAGTGAAGGAAAGGTCTTAGTTTAATTCTGTATAGTTTTAAAATTCTTACTAACCAGAAATAAAGACAGATGTATGGCAGAACACTTACAAGGCGCTAAAATAAAGCACATAATTCTGGCATCAAACTGTGATCTTGCACAGGCAGTTTTTTTAAACCTCCCTAAACTCATTTTTTGATCTGGACAAAGGGGAGATAGTGTACATACATGTATAAATAAACAAGAAAGGGATTCTGTGCTAATAGCCATGTAGCTCAAATGCAACCACAGTCTTGAACGTTGAGAAGATGGTAACCAGTAATAACGTTCAGTTATTCATTCAATCTACTTGATTTGATTGTTTAAAGAGTGAAAACTATGTATTAGGCACTGTGATGTTTTCTGAGAAGCAATAATCGGGGAGATCATCTCTGTCCCTAAATAGTTGTTTATCAGTTGGAGCTAATTACAACACAGCACATGTATGCACAGGATGGAATGGGAGGGAGCATGGGCAAGTATTTCTCTCCTGGAATGAGAGTTCAGAGAAAAGATAACAACTTAACTTCGGTGTGAAGTAGTAGGAGGAGGAGGTTTTCTGAAATATTTTTAGCATAGGCAACTTAGGTCAAAGATATGAAATATGATCATATTGTGTTGAGGAATAGAAGATTGTTTAGTATAGCTAAAGCTTATGGATGAAATGGCAGTGGGAGCTAAGTATAGATCATAGTGGGCATTTGTGGTCACCTTTAGTCTAGGGGAAAACGTAGAGCTTTTCTTTGTAACCCATAATTCTGCTGTCCATGTATATCAATTAATCTTGTTGTGACATCTATACTTTTCACAAATTATACTGTCATCCACTAAAATCCAACGCCTTAGACTCTGGTGAAGGAAGAAATCTGCAGAGTAGTCCATACTCCCCAATTTATTGAAATACCGTTAATGTACATATTATAGCTCTTAATATTAAGGAACAAAATAATCAACAAAATAGGTGTCCACATTTTCATAATCGGATGTATTTATATAAAATAAAGTTGTGGCCAACCCATTTTTTAAGTTCCAAATAAATACAAATCATGAACAAGAAAAATTAGTATAAGGCTTCTCGGCTATTTCTCATCTTCCTTACATACACAGACATCCTAAGCATTTAACACCTTTTCTATGTCCACATTTTTCTCTTTAGGTGCACTTTATTCTTTTTAATAGATGTGTAAGATTTTATTCTATGGATACAGTATAATTTGTTTAAATTTTTTTTTGCTATTGTAAATGAGGGTACCATGAATTTCTTTATACACATATATGTGAACATCTATATAGAAATTTGAGTAGAATGAAATAGCTTAGAGTATTGATGGCAATGTGTTGCATTTACTAGCATTTCCACTGGCCATTGGACTTTTCTTGTCCCTATAAAACATGACTATGATTTCTTCAATCTTAATCAAGCCTCAAAAATGTTTTGTTTGACCAGATGCGTGAAAAGAAGAACAAAAACATGAATATTTTTAGAAAGTTTGCCATAGTGGCTACTACTTCTTGTTTCTGTTCACCTGGACTCTAAGTCAACTTGTTATTGATGCCTTCTTTTGTGTCAAAGAAATCACTATTTATATATCATCTAAAAATAAGAAGAGCCAATATTCTTTGAAATATCTTTTGTTACTAAATAATATTTCTTACTTCGAAGACTGGATCAGTAAAATAATGCTCAAAATTTGAGGTAGATATTCTTGGAAAATTAAAGCTCTAGCAAACTGTCACTAAAGGCTAGTAAAATGAAACTGCATCAACTTCCAAAAAGTTGAAGGTTTTTCTACAGTAAGTAAAATCAGCATAACACTCTCAATATTAGTGTTCAAGGTTAAATAACAAATGTCCTAAAATTTTATCTTTTATACAGTTTTAAAAGCACTAAGCACCCAATATGAACTTTTTCTTCTTCTAATTGCTTCAACATTCCATAGAGTTAAATAGAGGATACATTGATATCAATTATTAAAGTTCAGATAATTGTGTTCAATTTTTCATTATAATTATAATCTCAACATTTTAAAATTCCAAAGCTATAAATGGAAAGTTTAATTACCATGATATTTAAAATTGGACACATTGCTTCATCTCCCAACATGATTAATAATTTGTCAGATATTTGTCTTCTAATGCATCTATTTGCCTAAGCCCATAAAATTTAACATAAAAATTTAAAATAATGCTATATATTTTAAATAATTGCATAAGTGTTTATGGAAAAAAACTAAGGTAATTTTTTTTAAATTATTTATTTTTGGCTGCGTTGGGTCTTCGTTGCTGCGCGCAGGCTTTCTCTAGTTGCTGCGAGCAGGGGCTACTCTTTGTTGCAGTGCATGGGCTTCTCATTGTGGTGGCTTCTTTTGTTGTGGAGCACGGGCTCTAGGTGCATGGTCTTCAGTAGTTGTGGCATGTGGGCTCGGTAGTTGTGGCTCGCGGGTTCTAGAGCACAGGCTCAGCAGTTGTGGCGCACGGGCTTAGTTGCTCCTCCGCATGTGGGATCTTCCTGGACCAGGGGTCTAACCTGTGTCCCCTGCATTGTCAGGCGGATTCTTAACCACTATAGCCACCAGGGAATTTCCTAAAATATTTAAAAAATAGTTTTGTAATGAATTTAATGGATGGAATTGTTTTCTAGACAATTTCATAGGTGTTCAAACAAGGCTATGTTTAAGAGCATCTTCATAATATAATATTTCCACAAGACAGCCTCAATACTCTTCAAAGTAGAAATGGAATTTTTTAAGTTAATTAACTTTACTAAGGACCAATTTTACACTTTAGGAATACTACAGAAAATTTGAAAATAGTAAAAGTAATATATTTAATATTTGACTAATATAGCTTATCTTACAAATATTCTATACCTTGACTTGATTTCTATCTTCCTGTTTTTTGATTGAGAAAAATTATACTTCCTGAAAGAAAAAACTTTTTTCCCTAAGAACAAAAGCATCTGTTCTTGCAACACTTGGTGGGTTCTGCAGCTTAATTAGCAAAGTACTCAATTATATGCTTTACATAACTCTTCAGTAAGCTTGAAAGTATTTAAGGACAACATCCATGTATATTGAAACTATGAAACTGTAACTCCTTCCTCTACTATACATTGTACTGTGCTGGGGTAACGAGAAAATAACTAACAACTTGCTAACTTACATGTGTCTTCATTTTATTTTCCTTTTAGGGTACATAATAATATCTAAGGTGACAAAAGCTAACTGTCCATCACAGAAGATCATGTAAAATGAGTAAAATAAGGAACAAAGAAATTAAAAATAGGATACACACTGAAGGTTCTAATGAAATAATAAAATAATATCAGTATACATTTACTGTTTCCTAGAATGACTGTTAGAATTTTTACATAAATTTGTTCATTCATCCTTACAATATCCACATTAGATAGATATTATTGTTATTCCCATTTTACACATAAGCTACAGAAATGGTAAATGAGTATGCCAAGTTCTCACTATTAGTAAGTGGTGCAGCTGAGATTCTAAACCTGAGAATCTGACTGCAAAGCCAGGGAAGCTCAAATAGTAATGAATATCTTTTACTTAGCATGCACTTACTGCCTTTTGAATTTACTTTGAATTTAGATGATTAAAAATTTTACATACTTTTCTGAATGTTTAATCTACAAACTCATTCTGAAAAATGTTTCTGGAGGTAAATATGTGAAATACTATTTCTTTAAAATAAAAATTATTTTATAATCATTATCGAATATTGCATTTTAAAACGGAGCATTCAAACTTAAAGAGGTATCTTATATTCACTTTTATAAATGTTTATTTTTATACAATTTTTAAAGGTTACACTCCATTTAGTTATTACAGAATACTGGCTATATTCCCCATGTTGTACACACATCCTTGAGCCTCTCTTACACCCAATAGTTTGTACATCCCATTCCCCACCCCCTATATGCCCACCCCCACTGGTAACTGCTAGTTTGTTCTCTGTATCTGTGAGTCTGCCTCCTTCTTATATTCACTGGCTTCTTGTATTTTTCAGATTCCACATATAAGTGAATCTTGTCTTCCTCTGACTTATTTCACTTGGCATAATGCCGTCTAAGTCCATCCATGTTGCTGCAAGTGGCAAAATTTCATTCTTATTTTGTGGCTGAGTAGTATTCCATTATATATATGTATATACATATATATTTATATATTATATATACCACCACTTCTTCTCCATCCATCTGCTGATGGAGACTTAGGTTCTTCTTAGGTTCTTCCACACTTTGGTGATTGTAGATAATGCTGCTAAAGAAACGTACATTGGGGTGCATGTATCTTTTCAAATTAGTGTTTTTGTTCCTTTCAGATACATACCCGGGAGTGGAATTGCTGGGTCATACGATAGTTCTATTTTTAGTTTTTCTGGAAACCTCCATACTGTTTTGTACAATGTACAGTGGTGGCTGCACCAACGTACATTCCCACTAATAGTGTAGGAGGGTTCCCTTTTCTCCACATCTTCACCAACAATTTGTTATTCGTGTTTTGACTATAGCCATTCTGACAGGCAAGTGAAATCTCATTGTGGTTTCGATCTGTATTTCCCTGACAATTAGCGATGCTGATTGAACATCTTTTCATGTGCCTATTGCCATCTGCATCTCCTCTTTAGAAAAATGTCTATTCAGTTCCTCTGCCTATTTCTTTAGTATTTAAAAAAAATTTTAATTTTATATTGGAGCATAGTTGAATTACAATGTTGCGTTAGTTTCAGGTGTGCAGCAAAGTGATTCAGTTATACATATACACATACCCATTCTTTTTCAAATTCTTTGCCCATATAGGTTATTATAGAGAATTGAGTAGAGTTCCCTGTGCTATATAGCAGGTCCTTGTTGATTATTTTATATATAGTGGTGTGTACATGTTAATACCAACCTTCTAATTTATCCCTCCCCCCTAACCTTTCCCCTTTGGTAACCATAAATTTGTTTTCTAAGTCTGTGAGTCTGTTTTGTAAATAAGTTCATTTGTATCATTTTTTTAGATTTCACATATAAGTGATTATCATATATTTGTCTTTGACTTAGTATGATAATCTCTAGGTCCATCCATTTTGCTGCAAATGGCATTACTTCATTTTTATGGCTAATATTCCATTGTGTGTGGGTGTGTGTATATGTATATGTAAGAGTGTGTGTGTGTGTGTGTGTGTATGTATGTATATATATATATATATATATATATATACACATATACACACACACACACATCTTCTTTACCCATTCATCTGTCAGTGGACATTAGGTTGCTCCCATATCTTGGCTACTGTAAATAGTGCTGCAGTGCACATTGGGGTGCATGTGTCTTCCTGAAGTACGGTTTTCTCAGGGTATGTGCCCAGAAGTGGGGTTGCTGGATCATACGGTAGCTCTGTTGGGTTTTTTTGGATTTTTTTTGTCTTTTGCGGTACGCAGGCCTCTCACTGTTGTGGCCTCTCCCATTGCGGAGCACAGGCTCCGGACGCGCAGGCTCAGTGGCCATGGCTCATGGGCCCAGCCGCTCCGTGGCATGTGGGATCTTCCCGGACCGGGGCATGAACCCATGTCCCCTTCATCAGCAGGCGGACTCTCAACCACAACGCCACCAGGGAAGCCCGTCTATTTTTAGTTTTTTAGAGATCCTCCATACTGTTCTCCATAATGGCTGTAACAATTTACATTCCAAGCAACAGTGTAGGAGGATTCCCTTTTTTTCCACACTGTCTCCATAGTTTGTTTGTAGACTTTTTGGTGACGGCCATTCTGACTGGTGTGAGGTGATACCTCATTGTAGTTTTGATTTGTATTTCTCTAATCATTAGCGACGTTGAGCATATTTTCATGTGCTTTTTGGCCATCTGTATGCGTTCTTTGGAGAAATGTCTATTTAGATCTTCTGCCCATTGGGTTGTTTGTTTTTCTGAAATTAAGCTGCGTGACCTATTTGTATATTTTGGAGATAACTCTCGTCAGGTTGCATCATTTGTAATATTTTCTCCCATTCTGTAGGTTGTCTTTTCACTTTGCTTACTAAAGCAAGCAGTCAAAAATTACTTAAATAATTGCCACGTATATGGTAGAAAAGGGGGGTAAAATGTATAATCCCAGAACTAAGCCAAACTAAGTGAGAAAATAACTCAATATTAAAAAAAAATACTAACTGAACATTCACAGAGGAGCAAGTATCAAAAGCCAATAAATGCATAAAATATTCAAGCTCAGAAGTAGCCAAAGAATGACTATTTGATAATGACATATTATTTACAGGATAATGACGCATCACTCTGCATCCATCAGAAATGCAGAAGTTAAAATGAGCTATAACATCTATTGTTGTCAGGGATTGAAGGAGAAGGGAATGCTCTCAATGCTGTGGCTAATGCAAAATGTTACAGCCATCCTGGATGCAATCTGGCAATCTGAAATTAAGAATACTAAGAATTAATACTTATTAAAAACCTTTGACTCAGAAAAATAGTATGGAGGGACATTCACATAAGGATGTTTGCTCATAGCAGAGAACAAAGATAAATGTATAGTCATGGGAAAGTATTTAAAAAGTACCATGCCACGGAATACCATGGAATGCCATGCGTCCATTGTAAGCAACGATTGATAGAGATATTAGTTTACTTGGATAAATTTCCATTTTGTAAAAGAAAGTTGAGGTGTGCATATATATGTATGAGGTATCATTTTTGTAAAGCAAAAACAAAACATTAAGCCCTACATCAGGTAAGTGAACATACTGTAATAGCATAAACATCAATAATATAAATGTTTTTTATATAATTACATGAGCTTAAATAAAATTGTATCATTCTAAAAATGAATTGCCAACTTGGACTACTTTGGGAGATATAATGATGTAAAAAGAAAGAAACTGAACTTAAAACTATGCATCTCATAAATTTATATAAAATTATGTATTGACATTTTTAATGGACTTTCAAAGTAAAATGAACAAAACCAATGAATATCTATTTAAAAGCCAGAGAGTTCTAAAAAAAAAAAAAAAAGCCAGAGTTCTAGAAACCCATCATCTACCCTTCTGATATGATTCCTGAACATCAAAGTACTTAGGGAAATACCAGAGAAACAGAAAAATTTTACTAAGTTGATTAAAATCAAATTTCTTCAACTAATTTTGAGATCACTAGTTCTTCTTCCTGTTTCTGAATACGAGAGCTAAACTATTTTTAAAATTTGTAAACGGTATTATCTTTTTTCCCTTTCAAAAGATTACTTTTTCCTAATTATATCTAAACATGTTCACATTTGCCTTAAAATAGCCACTTACTGCAGCAGTTACCATGCAATAATTGTTTCTGCTAATAAGAGAGATTTGATTTAGATGTCTTTTACTAACATGCATCCAAACATTAAATCAAAAAATGAAGTGTAAATACGGGATCCCATCATATATGTTACAAAACACTTTGGGAAAATATCACTTTCATACTTGCATCAGTGTTTTGGATAATAATAGACGTTTGGCTCAAATCTACTTTTAGTTTCACAAGCTTTTTAAGAGAGAAGTCTTTTTATTCTTTAATTCTATACACTTGGATTAACAGAAGTTAGACCTAATGCATGCTAGCCTAATGAAAGAGAAATAATGAATCAAACCACATTTACTTCAGTTCACTTGTTCACAGACTCACTCATTTGTGAAATCTAATGAAACCATTCTGGAATGAAAGGGAGAAAGACGCAGAAACTGAAAGATTTGTGGGAAAATCTGAATTAATTTGAGGCAGTAAAATAAAGAGTTTTAAGGAGGCTGATACTTCCTGTGAGAAAACATTGTGAACAACTAATTTTACTGAATTCAGTGCATATTATTGCACAGAATTGACTTGCTTGCCTGATCAATTTGATTGAATATGTTAAGCCATGCTTCATTGTTAGCAGAATTTAGAAACAGTTACCTTGGGTTACAATTATCCATAGAAAGTAGAATTATGTACATTCTAGTTTATTAATTGAAACAGCTTTTAATCATTCACCTGGAAACCTATAAAGAGTTCCAGATCAAATATTATTGTCATTTTAACCTACTGGAAATTTTCAGCAGCTGAAATATATGTGAAGGAAAAAAATAATCACAACCAGTTAACTACCTACTAATTTCAGGAATTCTTGGTCATTTGAATTTATCTGAGATTTTGAGTCTAATCCAGTTTTGTAGCACTATTAGAACAACAGTAACTTAGTTGCTTTTGTTATTTTATACACACACACACACACACACACACACACACACAAAACCTTCAGTTCTGGTAAATACTGATAAATTAATTTAGCTCACTCCAAATCAGTAGTAAAATGTGGTTTTGTATACATTTAAAACACACATACACTTAACAAACTAATATCAAATATGTAAGAATTTTGTTGAAAATCTATAACAAAACCATATAAATATCCTGTTTTTTCACGTTATCAGTGCTAAATTTGTGTAGGAATGCAGCAGAATGACGGTTTAGAAAATTCGGGAAACATGGGAGCCAGAAAACCATTCTTCTGGAAGTTAGATCCCTTTAAAACAAAATACGTAATACACAACTTGTTTTACACATTTTGGGTCCTGCCTAATCTTTAAAACAGGAGTTTATATCCATGCCTTTATAGGACACTTCCTTTACTCACATAAAAATGTATACATCTGGTACATATCTTCAAGTACAAATAAAATGTATATAACAATTATTTTAGGAGCTTCATATGAATCCAAAATATGGTGATTTCACAATGATTTTAGCCATTCCCCTCTTCATGGACATTCAGATGGTTGCCAGGTTCCATTTGTTCCTACTAAGACAGCTGAAACAAAAATCCTCACTTCTGTATTCTCCTTCCTGGACTTCACTTTTATAGAATAGGCAGCCAAAAGAAGTCTTGACCCTAAAAACACAGACATTTTTAAGTGTAATTGTGCTGTGGCTAGCCTGCTTGCCTATATTATCAGGTAATTCCTGTTTTCAACGGTAATGAAAGTCACCTTCTCCAGGATCCCTTTAACATTAAATGTTATTTTCCATTTAATACTAATTGTAAAAAGAGGCAACTTGGTTCCTTATATTTATCTCCATTAACCACTCTATTTACCATATGGTCTTTGAGCTACTCTTGAGCCCACTTTTTACAGGGAAACTTCAGTCTTTATTTCTCCAGCCCAACCTGCCACCCAGCTCCTAGGTGTTGTTAATCTTGTTTAATAATTTCAGCACAGGTTATTATCAGGTTTTCCCTTAAAGTAGCCACTCATGGCACTGCATGTGTGTTTAAATACCCAAGCATGCTTTCATTGATCTCCTAAAATAAATGTTAGTGTCAAAAGTTATTTCTCCCTCTCTCTGGTTTTGCTCATTGCCAGCTGGTCATTCATTTTCAACTATTTTCCTCTGATGAATATGCAAATATATTCTGTAAGAGAATTTCCTGTCCTAAATACTTTTCTTTTGCTCTAAAAGAAAAACTACATCTGTGTGAGTATGCTATTTTTGGATTGAGTATTTTTCTCTCTGTCCCATGATTTCTACCAGGTGGTACTACCGATTAAAAGCTGTTGCTAATCTGATACCTTTTCTTCCATAAGCAACTTGTAATTTACTGGAAGCTCTGGAATATTGTCTTTATGCTTGGAATTCAAGATATTCCCTATCTTGAATATCTGGTAAAGGCATTTTAAAATGAGTCCTGCCTGGACATGATGAGATTTTTACATCTTTCTTTGGATCAGATATATTGTTCCCTTTGATTTATGTAATCATTTCTTCTATATCATCTATTCCTTTTTTCTAAAACACATATTAATTTTCATATTATATCCCTGGCAACTATCCTAAAACCCTGTTTCCATTTCATGCCTTTTCTGTTTTGTTCTGTGGGTTTTCAGCTATTAAGTTCATATGATTTGCCAAGCCACTGACTTGGTGCTGAATACTGATGACGCAGTCTTCCAGATGCTTAAATCAGTTTTCAAAATGTTAATATCATGATTCTAATGACTTAATTGGTGCTCCTCGAGGGCTCATATTATCATGTTGTTTAGGTTGTTATCTGCCGACTCCAATGACTGTTTCAGCATGAGCAACTTAATCTCTGGGTCCCGTTTGTTATGCCTTCCTGTGGTTCCTTGTGCTCTTAAACATAGTGTGATTTTCTTCCTTTCACGCTCTTGGTGATCACGTTAAGTTATTAGACTGGCTTGGACAAAGGGATATCACCAGAAGGCACAGCTTTTTCTACGCCTCTGACCAAGCAGGAGACAATCTCTTAACAGCCCACTGTCTCTCTGCGACCCGGCAGGTACAGATCTTCTTCAAGCATCTGTGTACTGAAGCACTGCTGGTTACTGGGAAATCCTGTTCTATTCCTCAACTCAGAAGCAAGTCCTGTGTTTCAGGGCATCCAGATGAAGCTTCTGCCTCAAATGCCCTCTCTAGTTTTGACGTTTAAAATACTATCGTCTTATCCCAGAGAAGCTAGGAGATTAAAAAAAAAAGGGGGGGGGATATGTTTTTTTTCCCTCAAAACATCTCTTCCAGTAAAACTCTCTTCAAATAAAATAATGAAATATTATTTAGGAACATAATATATCCATAGGTATTACAATAAATAATACTTTAGTCTGTTTTTTTCAAAAATTCATGTGCAAACTCCTGTACTCAGAGGCTCTACATGTGGCCTTCTCATTTTGTTACCAGCACCAATCAGGGTGGGCATGGAGACAGGAAGGAAGAAGGAATGCCAGTGGGGTATTTAGTCTTTATAATATTGCACTGAAATTTTAGCTCAGTAGTAATTCTAAGCAGCCATTTTCTTCTGTGGAAGAAATGACACAAGGTGGGAAGGGGCAAAAGGGTAAAAGAATCAATTACTTGTTGGCAAGACACAGTGTGACTACCCCTCTCCTTTACTCTCGTATGAATGAATGCTACTTATGAAACATAACATTAGTGGAGCAATGCTGCTGACTACAGAGTAGATTCTAGAACTTTGTCAAAACAGGAGCTCATAACACATTGACCCCTCCTCTCACGTGTAACACGTCACTCTCACGAGTAGGAGCATCGTTCAGGAAGCCTCCTGCAGGAAGCATTGGCTGGACACTATTGTTTGGCGGTCAGTCGGTTTCATGGGGTTACTCCATAACTCCCAAGGTTCTTATTCTTAGAAGTATAATGACAATAAGGTGAAGTGTTTAGAAAAAAGTTAAATTGACAGTGTAAAATAAATTCTATGAAGACTATTAAGTAGGTTAACTATTGCTGCTGAAACAAATAGGCCTGAAAATACGCACCAAAACATTCAGAGTTTCTTGCTCACATATGAGCCCAAGGAGGTGGCAGGAGGAGGGCTGTCTGTTGCTCAATGCAGTCACTGAAGGGCCCTGGTGGTGGGCACATCTGCATCTTCAATACGTGGTTTCCAAAACTGCTCTGTGAGTTGTGTTCATTCCTGTCGGAAGAGGGAAGGGCACAGATGAACAGATATGGGGGGAAGTTCAAGAGGTCAGCCTGGAAGTGGCTCCCACCACTTCTTCTCAAGTTCCATTGACTGAAATGTAATCACATGGCCCACCGGGAGGCTGGAGAACGCAGTCTAGCTCTAGGCCTAGAGAGAAGAGAAAGTTAAGTCTCTGCTTCATGGGCTTAAACTAAGCTAATTAATAAATACAGAAATATCAGTTTAACATGATGTACGTATGGTTGAACATTAAGGATGATCCATACTTATCTAGAGGCCAGGATGAAATCAGTTCAGTACTTTTATCTTCTCTACGCTTATAAACCACACTTCCAAAAGGCTCTACGTGCGCAGCCAGCTCATGGTAAATGGCACATTTTTTCTCTTGAGAGGAATGTTAGAGCTCATTCGAGCTTTTGGTGGAAGGAAAATATTGAGAAAAGCATGATATATTGGGGGAATGTCTAAATTTTTTCTTCTATTATTTTTTAGTAGCAGCACTTCTCTTTGATTTTGCTTGGTGAAATCTGCCTTACCAATTTGCCACTGCGTGTCGGTTTTGTGGGAATGGCATCAGCAGACCTGCTCCAAAGCCATGCCCCAATTACATGTTTGCCTATGCACCAACCATGCTAATCAAACTATAGCCCTGGGCATTAAAGTCTCACATGGACTAATACAAGGACAGAATGTCATGAACAACTAATTCTAGTTAATTACAATGTCAATGCCCTGAATAGGAAGCACTGAGTTCTGTGCTGAGATTGACAAGCTCACTTGGTTTTTTCCCACCCAAAGCCCAGTCCTTAGACTCCCTTTGATAGAGTGAGCAGTATCCCTCCCATTATATATTTGACTTCTTTTTTTTTTTTCCGGTATGCGGGCCTCTCACTGTTGTGGCTTCTCCCGTTGCGGAGCACAGGCTCTGGACGCGCAGGCTCAGCGGCCATGGCTCACGGGTCCAGCCGCTCCGCGGTATGTGGGATCCTCCCAGACCGGGGCACGAACCCACGTCCCCTGCATCGGCAGGTGGACTCCCAACCACTGCGCCACCAGGGAAGCCCTTGACTTGTTTTTTATTGATTTTTGCTTAAATGAGATTCAGGATCTTTTGCTCCTTTCTGAGGAAACTAACTCAAACACCACGTAAACCTCCTTAGCTAGGCCATCCAGAGAAAAGATAAGACAGTAAACCCACATTTGCAGTTAAAAGGTGTACAATTGTAGCAACTGGGATTAACTGGTCTTTTCTGGCAAATAATTACTAAGTAAGTTAATAACCAGGATTGTGGGGATACATGTTCTTAGTGGTACCAGGTATCATCCAAGAAGGCAAAAGAAAAGAAAATGGTAAGATTCAGCAGGGAGGAAAACTTTGCCCGTCTGTACAGGAACATGACACACCTCTCAGTGATGTGTAGCAGTGCTCCTGTATGCCTCTCAAACATCCATTCCACATAAGGTTTAAGAACTAAAAGTCATATTTTCAGGAATCAAAAGCCACCAGGTTCATGGCTTCAGCTTCTACCCAGAAGGAGAAATCATTAAGTGCTGTTGACTACCTGTTTGCTTACTCCATAGAAACATTAGTTTTATGACCTTGAGGGCATATTATAAAACTTAACTTTTCAGGCCAAGAGACCTCAGTTGATAATTAAAATTCACATGCTGCAGCTATTTTTATTTCTGTGGCTTAAAAATATTTAATTGGCATGTACCCTGAGGCTTTTTGCAATGGGTTTATCTTTACAAATAATTAATAATCAACATTAAAAGCAATATTTTAATTTCTAAGCAATTTAACTGTCCAACAAGTCTACTGTGGTTGTATTTTTGTCAGACAGTCTGAGAAAAGCAGATATAACAGATGAATATAATCAGCATTAACATAAAAGGGCCTAAGAAGAATGAATTAAATTCATTAAGCTGGCAATTTCAAAATTACCATTTTAAAGGAAAAACTGGATACTATGAATTTATTTTGTAATTAGCCTGTGAACTATTTGTTTTGAATATACGTTTATAGCAAAGGCCTACGGCTATTATATACGTATGTCAATCTCAGGTATGATAGTGTTAACATGCTAAACTCAGAATCATCTATATAACACACATAACAATCAAACTACCATAAACTTTGATTCCACAGTCAACAACACTTAGCACCCAAGAAAAAAGTAAGGTTTTAGGTTTGCTGACCATATAATGAAGCTAGGAGCTTCACATATGGTATACCCATTCAAATTTGCATTATTGTCATTTCCATTCTGAAGGTAATACTACTAATTCAAAAACTTTGTCTCTTTTTCCCTCTTTCTACCTCTCTTCCTCTCACTCTCCCTCACCTTCTATCTTGCCCTCTATCTCTCTCTTCCACTCATCTGTGAAATCAGTCTAATTTGATGCTAACATTTGTAAATCTGCAATTCCAACATTTAGATTTTTCTTAATGCCTGATATAGTGTACATTCCTTTCAGTTAGCAATATTTGTGTATATGTATATATGGTGTTATATTGATATGAATATACTGATCTATCTTCTTCAGCAACAACAAACCAATAAAAAAACCCACAAGGAAATCTCAAATACTTTATGTTTGAGATATTTGAGATGCTATATTGATATGCTCACAGCTAAATTTAGGTCAGTGAATGGGTAGTTCAATCACAAATTGAAAGATGGGAAAAAACATACAAACTTAAAATAACAGAATCAGAAAAATAAAGATCTTAAGTCATCCTACTGTAACCCCTGGACGGAAAAACATCATGATAATCCTCTCGATAGTGAAGAATCCACTGATCTCTAACCAGGCTGTAATTTCAGGTTAGCTCAGCCTCTTTACCAAGACCCCTTTTTAAGAGAGATCTTGGGAAGGAAGCAGTTACATTCATGATCAGGGAAATGAACAGAACATCAAGGCCAGATATAGATTAAAAGATCATGATTTGGTAAGGCTTTGGTTTGGGTTATTAGCAAACAAACTCCAAAGACTGAATTAAGAAATAGAGGATTTTCAGGACTTGAAACTTCAAGCCTCTATTGGGAAGGGAAGAACAGATATTTAAGGTACTTTCCAGAAGTGTACTTGGGCCTTTGAGACACCTCAGGGTGGAGTATCTACAAGAAGTTTTCTCTTGCTAATATAGATTACTTTTCCTATAAACACATGGATGTATTATTTTGTTCCCACTTCCCACTAGGAAGAGGATGAGGAAAACAGGGAAAAAACTGTATTACTAGTAATAAGATTACTTTTCCCCCCTCATCTATCAGATCCAAAGCATTTTGGGTTTTAAAAATATTTCCATTTTGAACTTTCTCTAACTTCCCTAAATAGTATTTTAAACTGAAAATTATTACTCCATTTCACTTTTAGAGCTAAGGTTGGCAACAGCCTCCTGCTATTGCGTGTTCCAGGGTAATTCACCATTCCTGCTGGTATCATTTTAAAGTTTCCATAGCTTTGTAAATAGTCCATCACTTTCGAGTGTTTCACCTGTTTCCTACTGGACTGATTCAGAATCCTTGATTTCCCTTTTTCTTTAAGCCCCACAGTGAAAGAATCAGCAAATGCTGACATTTCTACTTTCAAATTATATCCATAACCTTATCTTACCATATTCACTGCTAACCATTTTCCCGTGCTTCCCCTTTTATGCCATGGCATAGGGAGGTTGATACTACTTTTATCAACACTGAGGTAAAAGGACAAGGATGTTCACAGCTGAAGTGATGGACCATTGGGGATAAGAGACATCTAGGTCCATCAAACTGCCCTCAAGGGCTCAGAGGACTGATATCTCTGCATTTAACCTGGGAAACTCTGCTCTAGTCTAAGTCGTCATTTTCAATGCCTGAAGTATGGCAAGAGGCTTCTACCTGCTCTCCTGGCCCCCACTACTTCCCTTGGTCAGAAGAGCTGGGGTTATCGTTTGAATCATGCCTCAATCTCCTTGTTGCAGACCTAAAACCCTCAAGTGGCTTTCCATTACAGGTGGAATAAAATCCAAACTGAAAGACCCATATAAGGCCTGTCTTCTGCTAACCCTCCCCAACTTCTCACCTGCAAAGTATTTACTAGACACCTGCTACATCCTTAGTTGTACCTCAGAAACCCCTTGGTTAATACTCTTTTTGGCCCATTTTCAGTTGTTCCTTTTCCTTAGAACACTCCCCTCAGAGCTTCACTACCTCGTATATCTCATATATTATTTAATTCAAGGATGCCTCCTTAGAAAACCCTTTTACAGTCCAACTGAACTAGATTCCTGTACCAGTCACTCTCTACTGTATCACTGATCTTTTTTCCTCATGGCTCATATCAACCAGTAAACTTATCCTATATATTTATTGATTGATTGATTTTTCTGGGCTCTAAGGATAGAGATATTGTCATGAATTTACGGCTGGAAGAATAGCACCTGATTCATAGTAGGTGTTCAAAATTATATGGTGACGGTTGCTGTATGACTTGACTCAAGAAGCTTAAATCTCCTTTAAGCCTCTTATTTCTTTCCATTGAATTGGAACTAATTGCGTTGCTAATCTATCATTGTGTGGACCTGAGGATTAATTGACATATTTATGTAAGAGAATTTGGTGTTCTACAAATGTCTAGACCTACGCAAGTAACATGTTGCAGTGGTATGCTGGAGACAGCTCCAAGATTGCAACAGCTATTAAATTTTCAGAAATCTTGTGAGCTGGCCAACACCACACTGCATCTTGAAAGCAGCCCCAGTAGAAGTAAGTACATCATGGAAATCAGAAAATACTACAAATCAGGGCCATTTTGCCCTCAAAGATCTGGTTGTTAAATATCTACCAGTACATCACAGAATTCCAATCTGCAATCATAAATATGCCTCTTTAATAGCAATACTACAAAGACTATATTATAAAGTAGTAAAAATTTTAAAGTAAGCTTTATGGATTAGGAAACAAAATAATATTTATTAATAATACCTTCGAATCATATTTTATTTAAATTTGGATTTGTAATAACTAAATTATAATACACTTGCATCATCAAATCTGCTGTTTTAGGACATGTTCAAAAAAAGCAGCATTTTGGGCTTCCCTGGTGGCGCAGTGGTTGAGAGTCCACCTGCTGATGCAGGGGACACGGGTTCGTGCCCCGGTCCGGGAAGATCCCACATGCCGCGGAGCGGCTGGGCCCGTGAGCCATGGACGCTGAGCCTGCGCGTCCGGAGCCTGTGCTCCGCAATGGGAGAGGCCACAACAGTGAGAGGCCCGTGTAGCGCAAAAAAAAAAAAAAAAAAAAAAAAAAAAAAAAAAAAAGCATTTTGTGTTCAGACACAGTCATTTCAAAAAAATGAATTCTTTGAAATTTTATAAAATCTAAGATAGATAGTATCTTTCTCGCCAAGCCTTCTTAAAATCCTGAGACAGTGATCTACTATTTCACTGGGCATTAGAATCAACAAGACACTTCTGAAAATTTCAAAACCCGTAAGCCGCCGCCCATGACCAGTTAAATTTGAATTTCTGATGTTGGAACCCAGATATCAGCATCTTTTTAAGCTCCCTAAATGACTCCAATATGCAGATAAAGTTGATCCACTATCCTAAGGCATGAGAGGCTTTAAATGGGCAGCATGCCTAGTAGATATAGATTTGCTATGAATATAGATATAGATGGAATATTTCTGCTTAAACCTTATGCCAGTCAAGTTAAACTTTTGTAGATACATTATGTCATTATCTCCAAAATGTGTTTGGTTGAAATCCAAGGAAGATAAATGAGCACTCTTCTTAGAAATGGTTTAATTTGGCAGACACCACCACTTCCATAAACAAACTGTTCAACAAAATCAATTCTTGGAATCATTATAACTTTAAGAATAGGAATTAGGGCTTCCCTGGTGGCGCAGTGGTTGAGAGTCCGCCTGCCGATGCGGGGGACATGGGTTTGTGCCCCGGTCCAGGAGGATCCCACATGCCATGCACGGGCCACTGGGCCTGCGCGTCCAGAGCCTGTGCTCCGCAACAGGAGAGGCCACAACAGTGAGAGGTCCGTGTACCGCAAAAAAAAAAAAAAAAAGAATAGGAATTAAAGAACTATGTGGCAGGTGTTACATGTAGCTGCAGTAAACATAATGGAAACATTTGTACATTTCATTATTAACAATATTATTTCTCCAAGTGCCTGTTCACAATTTTAAACATATACCATAGCAGACTGGCTTACCCATTCTTCTCTACTAGTGTCTAAACATATTCTCCTAAGAATGTACTGCCATTATCTATACAGGGAAATCTCTAATAGTGTCAGGTAAAATGGATAATGTCAATTGTTTTAATCAACAACGTGCCAAAATACCTCAGAAAAATATTTATGACCACTCCAAAATGTGTTTATCTGTAAAGGTATATCTATCATTTTAATCTAGCTATCTAGCTACCCAGCTAGATTTAGGTAAACACATTTCAAGCTATAGAGTAGTTACTGCTGTTGTTTTCTTATATCTGAGACAGAATGAATGTGAAAGCAAAATAAAAACAACTGAAATAGGAAAAAAATTGTTTCAAGAAACCTATCACAAGTGCACTAGGGATAACAATGGAAATTCCTTCTGCATTATAGGAGCTTGGTGTATATCTTGAAATTTGTAAATGGGGCCAGTGGAGACCTGTGAATTAAAGATTTAGCATCATTGCCAACTATTTGCTGCTCTGAAAGAGACAAAAGTTGAATAGACAGCATTTCTGTTTTATTCTTAGTCATTCCCTTTTTCCCCAACCAATACAATGTATTTTTTCCTTTTATGTGTGACACGGATTTAGAACAATGCTGCACTGTAAAACTGTACACATTGTAAAATGCTCAAATATATAAAATTGAGCTTGCTTTCAATTAATTTCTTATGATAGATTAAACACTTGCTTTAAAAAGCAGTCCTTTTATTTGAATTACCATAGGTAATACTTAGAAATCCCTGTTTAAAGAAATATCTTAAGTTTCCTATAGAGTATACTTCTGTATTTTTTCTATGCATGATTTTTTTAAAATTTAAGGTATGCTCTTTAGAAATTTATTGGTTCCTCCCAAGATAAAAGAAAACCATAAAATTTAAGTGCTATGAAATGCCATTAAAATGTTTAGAGGATCAAAGTTGATGAATCATAAATAATTTCCAGCATATTCTGCATCATGAAAATATTGAAAATTGCAAGATTTAAAACCAGATAATTGTTATTTCAGAACATTGTGTAAAAGGGATAGGGAAAGGGAAAGTAGTGCACAGTGTTGACTCCTTTGTGAATCCACTTGCCAGGTTACCTGACACATAATCCAACCCTTTCTCTGATGCACAGTCATACACTGAGCTTCTGCTGGGTGATACCATCTGAATGATTCACCAACAATTCAAATACAAGTCCAAAAGCAAACAAATTTCTATTCAAATATGCTGAACCTCCCATTTTCACATTCATGCAGAACAATACTACGATCTCGAAACTGATTCTTTACATGTGAGCACTAGGTTCACCTTGAATGCTAGAATTAAAAATAAGTTTATTTTTATGAAAATATTTCATTAAACTTAATTATTTCTTCCAGAAATTAAATATAAATTTCAGGTTTATCTAGGTAATTTTGATTTAAATTTTGAAAGTCCTGAATTAATTATATCCATTTTCATTTAAATTTTAATATACAATTTTTGAATATTTGAAAAGAACAGTAATGTTTTTGGAAAACATTAGTAACTTTTAATATTTATGCTTAACTTACATACTTTATGAAACTATATTCAAATTCTGTAATCTGAAAATATCTTTAAAATATTTAGATGTGAAGGATTATAAAGATATTTTTATCATTTTAAAAGTATATGGCAATAATTATTGCCAACAGAGTACAAATTAAGTAAAATCTTTGTGTATTTATAATCAAGTGACTTTTGTCAAAGGCAAGAAAAATAAATTTCATGATAAAAACAATTTGTAATAATATATAACTTGAAAAAAATATTAATTTTTGAATTATTAAAGTTTTAATTCTCATTCTTATCCAAATATTGTCTACCCATCAACAGCTTAGCTCGTACAATAATAATTATATTCAGTTGTTTTTGATACGTTGCTAAATTTTTGTCATTTAACAAAAAAACTGTCATACACATATTCATTAAGTTCCTAGGGCTGCTGCTACAAAGTACCACAAGCTAGATGGCTTAAAACGAGAAGTTTATTCTCACAGTTCTGGAGGCTAGAAGTCTGAATTCAAGATGTTGGCAGCATATGCTCCCTCCAAAGCCTCTAGGGGACAGATCCTTCCCTGGCCTCTTCTAACTTCTGGTAGCTCCAGTTGTTCCAGTCATCACATGGCTCCCATTCTCATATGGCCATCTTCTATGTCTGTGTTTCCATGTCTTCACATGGTGTTCACCTCGTGTATCTGTCCAAATTTCCGGCTTCTTATAAAGACACCAATCATTTGGATTAAGGACCTAATGACTTCAATTTATCTTGACTACACCTGCGAAGACCCTATTTCCAAATAATGTTCATAGGTACTAGGGGTTAGGACTTTAATGTAACTGTTTTGGGGTCAGAAACAAATCAACCCATGAAAAGGTATTTTTCAACTTCTTGTTGAGGTAAAGGCATAAAACTTTACACTTTAACTTACAAATTTTAGACATGTGGTATGTTGGACTTCATTTGTCCTCTTTTCCTTGGCCCCCAGAATATTTAGGATGGACTTTACAGTTAATAACATTTATTGCATTTTTAATCTACAATATAATCAAGTATTTCTGATTCCTCATAAAATGTCTGATGTAGAAATAGTATCTTTAGACTTTTATTCCCAGTGTCCAGTGCACAAATTATCTGATATCGGTATTCAATAAATATTTGTTTAAAGAACTTTAAAAAAATCATGTTACCAAATTTGAAGAGAGAAAAAAGAGAGGGATCAGAGAGGAAGCAAAAATGTTCTTTTCTCTCTTTTTTAATTCTCTACAGACCATGGAACAAACCTATTGCTACTTTTTCTTGTTTTTAAAATTCTTAATGTTTTAAAGATTTTTAACACATTATATTCTAGAGGAAAAAGTTTTGATTACTTATTTCTCTTACTAGTAGGACTCAAAGAAACCTAAAAGTGCTACTGTTTCCCCTAACTAACTTCTTGATTTCAAAAGCCAAATATAAAATAGCCCCAAATAAAAAACACACAGTGATATGAGGCACAAAGGCAATGATTTTCATCTGTTCTACTCACTGACGCATCCCTAAGTGCTGCCTGGCATACATTAGGCATCCAATTAATGTGTTGAATTAATTGATAATATACATACTTATGGGAAATACTTGAAACATATACTTATAGCTAGGTTACTCTTCTAAAAAGCAGAATACCCAGAAGAGATCTTTTAGGTGCCTAATAAAATTTATTAAGGTAATGACCCAATCTCACTGACACAGAATCATCTGTCTTCCTTGCCTCAGGTGGACAGGATGTTGTCACACTGCAGGTAATACACAGAGCCACCACAGTATTTTCTTTTTTTTTTTCTCTCTCTAATGGTTTGGTATATTCAAGAAAGAGAAACTTACATATGAGCTGCAAACCTGATGAAATGAAATTGTTAATGAGCTCCTCTTAAAAGCTTCTTTCCTTGAAGGGAAATGAACTTAGCACTGCAGAAGAGCTGGCTCAACTTCTAATACTAATTAGGTCAATTGACCACACTTGAGGTCTGTATAAAAAGGAAAGAAACTGAAGAAATACTAAATTTTAATTATATCATATTATTAAGAAAAGCATCCACATATTTACCTTCTCAGACTATTTCATTGTTAATATCACTGAACAAAAGGATAGACTAGATTTTTAAAATAAACTTTTAATTTTATAACAGTTTTAGATTAACAGAAAAATTTCAAGGACTTTACAGAGTTCCCATAACCCCCAAACCCCATTTCCCTATTATTAATGTCTTACATTATATGGCACATTTGTTATAATTAATGACCCAATATCAATATATTACCAGTAACTAATTTCCATGCTTACTGAGGTTTTCTCAGATTTCATCTATGTCCTTTTACTGTTCTAGGATTCTGTTCACGTCACCACATGACATTTGGTCATCATGTCTCTTTGGGCTCCTCTTGGCTTTCCTTGTTATGGAGGACCTTGCCAGTTTTGAGGGGTACTGGTCAGGTATTTTGTAGGAAACCCCTCAATAGGGATCTGTCCGATCTTTCTCTCTTCCTCCTGATTAACATGGGTGCTTTGGGAGTTAGATCACAGAGGTAAAGTTCTATTTTACAGTAAGTGTTAGTATCTCGTACCACTTGTAAGTACTATCAACACGAGTCCCACTGCTGATGCAGGCCATGATCACTTTGCTGAGGTAGTGTCTGTAAGGTTACTCCACTACTCAGACTTACTCTGCTTTGCCTCTTCCATACTGTACTCTTTGGAAAAAAATTAACACATGCACCCTGTGCTTAAGGAGAGGGAATTTATGTTCTATCCCCTTCATGTCAGAATATCTGCGTAAATTACTTAGGATTAGTCTGCATGGGAGATTTGTCTATTCTCCCTCATTTATTCAAATAATTATTTGTGTCAGTATGAATTCATGGAGATTTATATTTTGGGTTAAAATCCAATACTACTTCAATTTTTTTCCAGCTTGGGCACAATTAAAAGTAAAACGGATGAAAAAACTTCAAGTGTAACCCTTCTGATGGTTTCTTTCCTGGCCTAACATGGGCTGTGTCTGCATGACACAAACTGCAATGACATTAGTGGAAATATATTAATCAGCTATCTAGTTCCTTAAGTAGAAATCAAAATACCAGGCTTGTATTCTTGCATTTTAAGTACTTAAATATTTGTATAATATGGACATAGGAGATTCTCTGCCAGCAGCACTGTACATTTCTTTCCAGCATAAATACAGACTATCAGGGATCACTTTGACATTAATGCAGATCCTTGATGTTGTATATGTGACAGACCTGCCCACTAATTTTGTTCCCCAAATGGTGTCTTTTCATCTTTGTTTTCTAAAACCATAAAAGGTTGAATCAGCTTGAATAGTTTCAAAAGCTCAGTTAAACATCAATTGATAATATTCAGTTTAAAATTCTAATCAAAGCATTCTAAGTAGGGTGATGAGAGAATGTATGCATTGTTTATAAAGTAAGAACATATGCTTTTAATATAAATAGAAATAATGAGAGTGGGACAAAGTCCATTCTTCTCATTAAGTATATGCTCATATATGAAGTATATGCTTCATAAGAAGAAATTTTATTTTAAAAGTGTATAATAATAAAAGCACTGCACCCTAGTTCTCTCAGCACACATAACGTGGTATCCGTGTCTTAAAGGAGAAAATAAGCTTCAAAAAGTTTAAGAAAAAAATCCAGGTTTACACCACAAAAAAAAGACTAAGGTTTCAATATAAAATCATCTAACTCCAAAACCTATGCTCTTTGATTACATTACAATTATTTTTGTTGATTTAATAAAAAGGAGAAAATACACAATTACATACAATTATAGTAAAACCTGGAGCTGTGTATGGGTCAGGTGCAGGATAAAAGGAAGCATTTCCTAGACTGAAGCAGTTAATAAGGAGCAAAGGTAGCTTAAGTTTATAGAGTTTAAAAAATCTATTTTGCATTATTTTTATTAACTGTAGTTTCAAAAAAAGTTTTTATTCCATATCAGTATCTGTTCTCTTCATTTTTGATTTTTAGCAGTATACAGTACTTCAGTGAATTCTCAGACCAGCATGAAACAAAGAAAATTACCCCGATGTGCAAAATCCCATTTTTATGCACAGTATTTAAATCGGATCACTAAAAACATACACAGGGTTTGAAGACACTGAAACAGTGAGGTGGTGCCATCCAAGCCAGAAGCCATAAGGAAAAAGCACAGGGAACCAGACCGCTGTGTAGACCTTCAGTGTGTAAACTCCATGAGATTCTATTAATTCATCTGAGGACGACCTAATTTTCAATGATCTCTCAGCACATTTTACCCACTTCATCCCCATACGCTCCTAATAACTTATCTAACCTAGCTAATACAGGTTTGCATTACTCCTGGAAACATTGTGAGAACGATAGCACTTCCAGTGAATCAGGCACGCCTTTTATTCTTGGGGGACTTCCATGTTTAAATGAATACTCACATGCTTCATTACAGTATCTCTAAAATACGTGCAAACCCCGAGGCATACCAAATTACTGAATTAAGGTAACATAATTCTTAGAAAAAGAGTTCAGTACTTCGTTCCTAAAATATACCTATGTCTCCAAGGTTCTGACTAACTTATACTGCTAGGGGAACTGCCCCAATTTACTCTGGCTTTCAATAAAATACCTACAGCTGCCTCTAGCTACAGCTCTGGTTCGGGACAGCAGTACCAGCCAAATTAGCGTTATCAATAGTATCATTATTTTTTTATTTTTTTGCGGTACGCGGGCCTCTCACTGTTGTGGCCTCTCCCGTTGCGGAGCAACAGGCTCTAGACGCGCAGGCTCAGTGGCCATGGCTCACGGGACCAGCCGCTCCGCGGCATGTGGAATCTTCCCGGATCGGGTCACGAACCCGTGTCCCCTGCATCGGCAGGCGGACTCCCAACCACTGCGCCACCAGGGAAGCCCAATAGTATCATTATTTTTAACAGACCTTCACTTCATCAGAGTGAAAAGATTAGGACTCAATCTAACTTGTTGGGTTGTTGTTACAGGGAGAACTCACCAGACGTCCAAATGGCAGATTAATATTAGCTTGCAGCTGTACTAAAGAAAACATGTTCTTTTATGTGTGAATAACACCCAACTGTAAAGTTGGTACAGTTTTTTCTTCACCTCACTTAGTGGTCTGAGAATTCACAGAAGTGGAGAAGATGGTTAAAATGAAAGAAATGGTGAAATGCTGTTCCAGAGTAAAATCATTTTTTGTGTGTCCATTAAATAACAGAACCGGACTCTTGCCTCTTGAATAAAATGAACATGATAGAAATGTATTTCTAATGAAACAACAGGTGTATTATTTTGTAGCTCTTCTAGAAGCTAAGTTAGTTATATTATGCTGGTCTTCCTGATATCAGATGCTGAAGGATACGGCTCTAAACACTGAGAAGGAAGAACTTTTTTCCAATTATAAGAGCCAGATATACAGGTGGAACAATTGGCTCTTAAACTGCTGTTGATCTGAGTCAACCAATGTTTAAAACTCTGATTTTAGGTTTCAAATCCAGCTGTTGATGCATTACCTAACTTGAAAGCTGTACCTCCAAAATAAAACCAGGTCATTTCAGAAAATGTATACATGACCTTCTGTGGTGCAGACGAAAATTAGTCAGTGAAGTACTTTTTCTTATTTTCATTATCCAAGCCCTTATGGAAAAGGAACAATCTCCCATTGTGTAAATATCTACACCTCAAAAGGCTTCTGGACACGATATTGGCTCTTTCTGCATCAGCTAAGGGGTTCTGCATATGAACGTGGAGCCTCAGCAGTCAATTTGGTTAACTTTTCCGGGATGGTGAAAACAAGATTGCATCCTTGAAGTGAAGCCTGTTTCCCTTTACACTATAAATATTTAACTTGTGACTGCTTTACTTCCCCTTTCATGTAGTGTCTATGCTACTTAAGAATTAGAAGTAGCTACTCCTTGTTCCCCTTATATTCAGAATTAAATTTCTTTTGAGATAGAAATTTATTATTTAGTAAAGTATTTCTCCCCCCAAATACTAAGTCTCTGTTGTATTTTCAAAGATAACAAAATTGAATTAACTCTATACTAATTTACTGATAGTTTAAAATTATACTATTTGTGATTTCTGACTTATTCTCTCTCATTTTCCTGTTAAAATACTCATGGAATCCAAAAAAGTAAAAAAGAGACAACATTTTAAGGAAACTGTTAACAGAAGTTACTGTGCAATCACCCCCTGGATGCAAGAGAACATTTTCAAATTGTACCTGAAGCTCTAAGGCAAAACTGGAGAATTCCACAGAAAACAAACTAAAATATGTCCATTTCCCCCACCAATCCCATCTCTAGATGTAAATGCCCAAAAGTATTGTGAGTGAAAAATACAGCCTGCCATATCAGTAAACAGAGGATGTTGCAACCATCAAGCCATCACATTACAGCCTCCTCTATGGTGAGCCCTGAAAGAACTCATAAACACAATGCCTGCCATCAAATCATGAGACATTGCGGCCACCCCCGCAAGGTGCACCCTGAAGAAACTCAGGAGGCGAAAACACAGGATACTGGCCCCAGACAGCTGACGTACGTATCAAAGGAATGATTTCAGTGAGCCCAGACTCTTGCATCTTCCCACGCACAGAAAAGCACTAAATTCCTTAATGGAGTTATCTGGTTTTCTTTAATTAGTAGTAACCTTTTGATATGACGACTACCTGGTCTTTGTTGCAAAAACTCCTCTCTATCCTGGCTCCCCTCTATGTGGAGCAGTCTTTCAGAGTGATCTGAGGTGCTCTGTCCTGGGCTTAAGACCTCAGTTTTGTCCACCCAATAAAACGTAACTCTCAACTTTTAGGTGGTATATCTTTTTCAGGCAGGCAACAGTATGCTTTTTTTTTTTTTTTTTTTTTTTTTTGCAATCCAGAGGTAGAGAAGCCAGTCTGGCATATGCTCTTTATGAGAGAGAGAAAGAGATCAAAATGACCAAAGAAAGATAACTTAAACACATGTAGATCAGTCAAAAGCAAACGGCAAGATAGCAGACATTGTGATATACATACCTGCAATACTGTGAAATGCATAAAATGGAGCAAAGACCGTTATATTATTTTAATTAAGTATATACTTAACAATGAACATTTTGTAGCCACAAGCCTATTTATCTGTTTTAAAATCAGGACCACCCTGACAGAGTCAGAGGGCACTGTGATTTTACTAGAGGTATGGTTTTCTGCCTCTATTCAAATGAGAACCCCTGTATGGTGATTAAGATCAAGGACACTATGTTTTCCTCTAAGAGTTTGATAGTTTCTGCCCTTACATTTAGGTCTTTAATCCATTTTGAGTTTATTTTTGTGTATGGTGTTAGGGAGTGATCTAATCTCATCCTTTTACATGTACCTGTCCAGCTTTCCCAGCACCACTTATTGAACAGGCTGTCCTTTCTCCACTGTACATTCCTGCCTCCTTTATCAAAGATAAGGTGACCATATGTGTGTGGGTTTCACAGCAAGATCCTTTTTGACCCACCTCCTAGAGAAATGGAAATAAAACCAAAAATAAACAAACGGGACCTAATGAAACTTCAAAGCTTTTGCACAGCAAAGGAAACCATAAACAAGACCAAAAGACAACCCTCAGAATGGGAGAAAATATTTGCAAATGAAGCAACTGACAAAGGATTAATCTCCAAAATTTATAAGCAGCTCATGCAGTTCAATAACAAAAAAACAACCCAATCCAAAAATGGGCAGAAGACCTAAATAGACATTTCTCCAAAGAAGATATAGACTGCCAACAAACACATGAAAGAATGCTCAGCATCATTAATCATTAGAGAAATGCAAATCAAAACTACAATGAGATATCATCTCACACCAGTCAGAATGGCAATTATCAAAAAATCTAGAAACAATAAATGCTTGAGGGTGTGGAGAAAAGGGAACCCTCTTGCACTGCTGGTGGGAATGTGAATTGGTACAGCCACTATGGAGAACAGTATGGAGGTTCCTTAAAAAACTACAGATAGAACTACCATATGATCCAGCAATCCCACTACTGGGCATATACCCTGAGAAAACCATAATTCAAAAAGAGTCATGTACCAAAATGTTCACTGCAGCTCTATTTACAATAGCCCGGAGATGGAAACAACCTAAGTGTCCATCATCGGATGAATGGATAAAGAAGATGTGGCACATATATACAATGGAATATTAGCCATAAAAAGAAACGAAGTTGAGCTATTTGTAATGAGCTGGATAGACCCAGAGTCTGTCATACAGAGTGAAGTAAGTCAGAAAGAGAAAG
The DNA here is from genome assembly GCF_949987515.2 of Delphinus delphis. Taxonomy (NCBI): domain Eukaryota; kingdom Metazoa; phylum Chordata; class Mammalia; order Artiodactyla; family Delphinidae; genus Delphinus; species Delphinus delphis. The sequence continues at coordinate 131,877,414 of NC_082687.1, forward strand.
ACAAATACCATATGCTAACACATATATATGGAATTTAAGAAAAAAAATATAATGAAGAACCTAGGGGTAAGACAGGAATAAAGACACAGACCTACTAGAGAATGGACTTGAGGATATGGGGAGGGGGAAGGGTAAGCTGTGACAAAGCGAGAGAGAGGCATGGACATATATACACTACCAAATGTAAAACAGATAGCTAGTGGGAAGCAGCCGCATAGCACAGGGAGATCAGCTCCGTGCTTAGTGACCGCCTGGAGGGGTGGGATAGGGAGGGTGGGAGGGAGGGAGACGCAAGAGGGAAGAGATATGGGAACATGTGTGTATGTATAACTGATTCACTTCGTTATAAAGCAGAAACTAACGCACCATTGTGAAGCAATTATACTCTAATAAAGATGTAAAAATAAATAAATAAATAAATAAATAAATAGAATGCTCACCAAAAAAAAAAAAAGATCAAGCCAGATGACCTGAGACCCAACTGAACCTTCAACCTCCTTAAGGTACAGCAAGTATAAATTGCTTCAGCACTCCAATTCGTAGTAACAATATCACAATAAGATTATTGTGGATTAAATAAAATATACCCAACGTGCCTACTACTACCGCTTGTTCTGGTTTAAGTGTTAGGGTTTATATAACAGACTGTCAAATATAAAAGAAGATATAGAGAACCACAATTCTCAAACTTCAGTTTCTATGAAAATTACTTAGGAATGTGGATGATGACGCTGATTTATGATACGCACATCCATGCATTTTGGTTCAGTAGAAACAGAAGAGGTACCAGTGATGTCCATTTCTAACAACCACCTTAGATCTATGAAGCACACTGTAGGGAACAGAGAAAGGTTGGTAACACAATATCATAGGACTGATTTTATTAATACATGTTGAAAATTGAACATTGCAAACAGAATATATCTTATTATTTTAAAAGTTTATGGAACACTTCAAAAACTGGTTTTTAAAAAGGTGGCACACAGACACAAAACACTTATTTCTCAAGGTGAAATTGTGAAAAGAAACAAATTCCTTGATAAAAATATAAAAATAAATCACGATCAGAAATAAATTTAAAAAGTAATAAAAATATGTAAGTTTAAAAAAAACATAATTTGTGATTAATGTCAGAAATTTTATTATTCACAAAATACAAGGTATTAAAATTATAAATTTCCAGCAGAAGTCACAGAGTTTGCGTATAAAGGAATCAGATAATTCTGGTCACAGGTTCAGGGAACTATCAGGCAACTTGCATTCCTTCAGGGGCTAGGCTAAAATAAGAAACATCCTTGAGGGACTTCCCTAGTAGTACAGTGGTTAAGAATCCCCCTGCCAACGTAGGGGACATGGGTTTGATCCCTGGTCCGGGAAGATCCCACATCCTGAGGAGCAACTAAGCCCACGCGCCTAAAGCCCGTGCTCCACATCAAGAGAAGCCACTGCAATGAGAAGCCCGCGCACCGCAATGAAGAGTAGCCCCACTCGCCGCAACTAGAGAAAGCCTGCACGCAGCAACAAATACCCAGTGTAGCCAAAAATAAAATAAATAAATTAAAAAAAAATCCTTGAGAAGATAGGATCCTCAAGCAGATGTATCAAATTCATACCACTCTAATATTTTTAATAAGTTGAGAAATGAGTATGAAAGCCTAAAATTTTGAAAACTGAGAGCACTGTGGTCCCCTTCAGAGAAAAACATAAAGCCTCCTTTAGAGATGATTCTTAAGCCCAAGACACATGGGGCCACCATGAAAACCACCCTGAGGATGAGCTCACAGTCAATGTTTACAAACCATATGAGGAGACCTGCAATGAGGAAAAATTAACAGATGGAAGAAATGGGAGAGTTTTCTCTCCAAGTAAAAAAATCCATTGGCACTCTAATCAAAATCTCACCAGGAATTTCAGCATAATTTGACAAGCTGATACTATAATCCTAATGGAGTTGTAAAAGTAAAAGTAGCCATGGCAGTTTTGAAAAAGAAGAGGTTTATTATCAAGCCATAGTAGTAGTTAAAATTGGCTAGATGGAATGGAATTGGAGTTCATACTCTTCCAACTACATATGGTAGCTGGATGGAAGTGACATTGCACATCAACAGGAAAAGGACTATATTAGGGTTTTCCAGAGAAAAGAATGAAAAAATGAAAAGGATGTAGAATGCGTGTGTATTTGTGTGTGTGTGTATAGAGAGAGAGAAGAAGGGAGAGATTTGAGAGTCGGGTTTTTTTTTTTCCTCTTAAGGACTTCAACAAATGGGGCCTACCCACATTATGGAAGGTAATTTACTTTAACTCAGAGCTACTGATTTAAATATTAATCTCATCTATAAAGTACTTTCATAAAACATGTAGACCAAACATCTTGGTACCATGACTTGCAAAGCTGACACACTGCAAATTCACCATTGCAAGTCTATCCCTTGACAACTTGGCATGCATAAACATCTCCTTAAACCATATATAATCCCCCAATAAAGATAATATCAAGGTCATAATTCTGTCTATCATGATACATAAGATATGTTGACTTTTACATCACAGTATTTAAGTTACAGGTTATCAAGGGGAGTAAATGTCACCCAGTGACTTTGCATCCTCTTCTGGGGAAGGGATAGTGTGTTTTTTGTTGTACTCAGGATAGCTTGTATCATCTTAGGCTGAAGTATGACTGTTATTTATTCTCTTTATTTGAGGATTAGGTAAGATTTAAGGAGCTAGGTGCCACACTGACAATAAAATTCACTATCACAAGGATAGTGAGGAATGCACCCTCTCAGATGCAGAACCCTGTCCTCAACTGCCTGTTGGACATTTTTCCTCCTCATGCTTTGCATGACCAAACTGAACTCATTCCATACTCCCAAACTTGTCCCTCTTCACTTACTGTGCATCTAAGTAAAAGACAGCACTCCACCTCCCGTTATGCAAGCTGGAGACCAAGGTGTCATCCTTGTCATTTTATGAAATAAAGAGGAAAATGTCAGTTATTAAAAGCACTGTTATTGATCCTCTTCTAACCCCCTTTACTCAACATGTTTATAATACTTAATTTGGGTTTCAGAAAGTTCATTAAGTTTAATTAAATTAAGTAACTTAATTTCTGGTATTATTATTTTATTTTATTTATTTTGCAGTACGTGGGCCTCTCACTGTTGTGGCCTCTCCCGTTGTGGAGCACAGGCTCCGGACGCGCAGGCTCAGCTGCCATGGCTCACGGGCCCAGCCGCTCCGTGGCATGTGGGATCTTCCCGGACCGGGGCACGAACCCGTGTCCCCTGCATCAGCAGGAGGATTCTTAACCACTGTGCCACCAGGGAAGCCCTCTGGTATTATTATAAATTCATAAATCCAAGCTTATTCCTAAATCATGCACAAAGTACTTTTTAAATGTTACTAAAAATCATATTTCAACATTTTACTCAAAGTATAGATCTATATTCCAAATGTTGATTTAGAACATTAATATAAACTCTATGTATGAAATTTTTACACTAAAAAGCTTTACATTTACCATTAATGGTAACTGTAGAAAATAATGTCAGTTTAAATCTGACAACAAAAGTACTATTGAATATAAATCACTATCAAGAGTAGCTTCTGGAAACACGTCTTGCATTTTGATAGATAAGTGGCCATTCAAGAATCCTGCTGTTCATTCTCTTTGGTCATTTGCTTTTATTTTTACATATTCTCTTTAAAAACTTTAGTACATACTCATTCCTGTTGTGATGAAATTATCAGGCAAAACTGTCATCAATTTGGTACTTCCTATACACATAATACCTTAGCCTTTGATTCCAAACTGACATTGTTTAAGGTGGTAAAAATACGAACTGCTGTTAAGCAACAGAAAGAAGTGGAGCAGCTGAAGAGTGACTGGGAGTGCACAGATCACTCCAACTTCTCCACGGATCTAAGAACCAGAGACAGAAGCAATAACAGATGGTGCTGCTAGAGCTGCCGCTCCTTGGTTGTGATGTCACAACACATGTACATTCATTTCTAATCAGCAACTCTGTCCCTGAGTTTAGGTATTATTTCATGTGTTTCCCTCCTTTTGCACACTTGCCTCTGAGTTTTTTGATGGAGGAGATTAGCTCATCTCTTTATCCTCAAGACATGTATAAAATGCCTTTACCCCCCAAAAAAAGAAAAAACCCTGTGTATACTAAGTTTTTATAATGGAATGTTATAATAAGTACACTTAAGGGTGAAAATAAAGGGCATTAATCATACGTGCACATTCTGTGAATCACTGCATTTTTTCCAGACACACATGCAAATCATAAGTCTTATTAACAGACTTATTGGAAACTAGACACCTTGAAACAAATGTATTTCAGACATGGTGATTTTTCACGCAACAATTGCTAAAGCAAAGGATTATCATGTTTAAATATATTGATTGTTTTCAAATAAACATGCTAAAAATTAGACAGCTATTTATATATTATTTTAAAAGGAAATCAAATTTGCATATATCTTATAGTTTTACTTATAAACTAATTCACTTATAAGCTTGGAATTCTGTTTTCAATTATATATATGATTTTGTCCTGCAGATACTAAGTTTAACTCAATATTCAGACTTCATGCAGGATAGCTACAACTCACTGAAGTGGGATGGTTTGGCAGAGTTTAATGAAGGAAAGACCCTGACTTCACTCTCCTCTGCTTTCCAGGAGAAGATCTGCTGGCTGGTACATGTCCTAGGACAGACTCAGCCCAGATGGTGTAGCCCATTGGAGATCAGTGTTCCAGGACACAGATGGGTAGACAAGAATGGAGAGAGGATCTGAAGGGGAAAACAGAATATACGCAGAACAGCCTGCATCTGTGACATTATCCTTATGTAACAGTAACAAAGAAAATTACTGCTTTGCTTTTAGTCTGTTGCACAAATAAAAATGGACACAATCATACAGAGTTCCTTTAGATTATAAAACATAAGTGGTAACTAAAATACATATAAATGAATGTGTCATTCTTCTCAATGTCCTTTTTAAGTACAGATTCTGCTCTCCAAGGTGATGGCTAGTTCACAGAACATAAGCCGGCTACATGTTTCCCTGGCTGAGATGAGATGATAGCTGATTAAATATGTCAACCAACAAAGGTGGTATTAGATTAAAACACAGTTATAACCCATGTTCTAATATATTTTTCTCATGAATACTCAAATTTTGAAAACTTCACAAGTTGATTCCTTGGAAAGTATAAAGTCTTTGTGTACCCTGCATATTCAATTATACCATGGAAGACAACAATTCTCCCTTATATCTTTGTATAATACCTCAATTTTTCTTTTGGGGGGCTATGAAAACTGCTACTTAGAATTTATCTTCCTTTCCCAGAAACAGAAAAACATCATTGTGAAGTCCTATCTTTATTTGGGAAATTTAGATGTGGTTTCAATATTAGTAATAGAGAGATTATGTTTTTAAGCCCACTAACAGCTTCTCTATACAAAATTTAATTGTACTTAACAGAGAAAATGTGTCCCTAATCACTTAAACAATTTGAATCATTTTAAACAAGTATTTGTCCAAGAATTGGAAGGTGGTCAGATTACAGTGGTAGGGTACCACCAATCCTAAATCACATACAGAGAGACGGAGCTGACATTTTGCTTCTGGAGCAGTTTTCTTACAAGTACTTTGAAAGAGTGAACATAGGAAAAATAATGAGGTGTACATAGGAGAACACATGAACAGCAGTACCACTGCCTAGCTCAACCCAGCCAGGTAAGCTAAGCAGAAACTCCTGGAAGGAGCTGATGAGTTCTGTAGGTGTACACTGAAGGGAATTTCCCAACACTGTCCTGTAGCTGAAAGACTCCAGGATGGGAAAGGGAAAGGCAAGCAGGAAAAACCAGAATAACTCTTCTGAAAGTGACTTCTGGGGCTAACCATGAGTTTAAGGGGCAAATGCTCAGTGACACACTCTGTAATACCTGCAGATTGAAGCAGTATCTGCACATGGACTGACTGTGGAAAGGACTGTTAGTCATTCATAGACAGTTTGAGACACCTGTTCACACAAAAATTTCAGCCAGTAGCAACATCTCTATGTAACAAGAAAAACATGTATATATGGAACATTTAAAAAATCTCAATTGCCTAATTAATGAAAGTAAACATAAAAATGCTAAATTAAGGGGCAGAGACAAGATGGCAGAATAGAAGGATGTGAGCTCACCCCCTCTCATGAAAACACCAAAGTTACACCTAACTGCTGAACAACCATTGACAGAAAAAATGCTGGGACCTACCATAAAAGATATACTACATCCAACACAAAGCAGCAGCCAAAAGACAGTAGGAGGGGCGCAACTGTGATAAAATCAAATCCCATACCCGCCAGGTGGGCGACCCACAAACTGGAAAATAATTATATAGCAGAGGTTCTCCCATGGGAGTGAAAGTCCTGAGCCCCACGTCAGGCTCCCAGCCTGGGGGTGTGGCCTTGGGAGACGGAGCCCCCAGAGCGTCGGGCTTGGAAGGCAGCAAAGTTTGCTCGCGAGAATTCCACAGGACTGGGGTAAACAGAAACATCACTCTTGGAGGGCACACGCAGGTCTTGTGCACACCAGTACCCTGGGGAAAAACAGTGACTTCACAAGAGCCTGGGCCAGGCCTACCTGCAGGTATTAGAGGGTCTCCTGTGGAGGCGGGGGGCGGCTGTGGCTCACTGCAGGGACTAAGACACAGGTGGTGGTAGTTCTGGGGAGTATTCATTGGCCCTCCTGGACACCATTTCTCACCAAGACCTGGCCCCACCCAACAGCCTTTAGGCTCCAGTGCTGGGATGCCTCAGGCCTAACAACCAGCAGAGTGACAACACAGCCCGACCTGTCAACAGACAGGCTTCCTAAAGTGTTCCTGAGCCCACAGCTGCCTGCTAAACACACCCATTGACATAGCCCTTCCCACCAGAGGGACAAGACCCAGCTCCACCCATCAGTAGGCAGGAACAAGTCCCTCCCACCAGGAAGCTGGCATAAGCCACTTACAGAAGCCTCATCCACCAGGGGGCAGACAGCAGGAGCAAGAACTACAACCGTGCAGCCTACGGAATGGAAACTGCAATCAGACAGCTAGAAAAAATGAGACTGCAGAGAATATGTCCCAGATGAAGGAACAAGATAAAACCCCAGAAGAACAACTAAGTGAAGCAGAGACAGGCGATCTACCTGAAAAAGAATTTAGAGTAATGATAGTAAGGAAGATGCAAGATCCCAGAAAAGAATGGAGGCACAGATTGAGAAGATACAAGAAATGTTTAACAAAGAGCTAGAAGATCTGAAGGACAAACAGAGATGAACAATACAATAACTGAAATGAAAAATACTCTAGAAGGAGTCAATAGCAGAATAAATGGGGCAGAATAACAGGTAAGTGAGCTGCAAGACAGAATGGTGGAAGTCACTGCTGTGGAACAGAAATAAGACAAAAGAATGAAAAAAAATGAGGACAGTCACAGAGACCTCAGGGACAACATTAAATGCTCCAGCATTCACATTACAGGGGTCCCATAAAAAGAAAATAAAGGGCCTGAGAAAATATTTCTAGAGATAATAGCTGAAAACTTCCCTAACGTGGGAAAGGAAAGTCACCCAAGTCCAGGAAGTGAAGAGTCTCAGGCAGGATAAAACCAAGGAGGAACATGCTGAGAAACACAGTAATCAAGTTAAAAATTTATACACAAAGAGAAAATATTAAAAGCTTCAAAGGAAAAGAAACAAATAACATACAAGGGAATTTCCATAAGGTTATCAGGAGATTTTTCAGCAGAAACTACAGGCCAGAAGGGAGTGACACAATAATTAGGTGATGAAAGGGAAGAACCTACAACCAAGGATACTCTACCTAGCAAGACTCTCATTCAGATTTGATGGAGAAATCAAAAGCTTTACAGACAAGCAAAAGCTAAGAGAATTCAGCACCACGAGACCAGCTTTGCAACAAATGCTAAAGGACCTTCTCTAGGTGGAAAAGAAAAGGCCACAACTAGAAACAAGAAAATTATGGATGGAAAAGCTCACCATAAAGACAAACAACATACAGTAAAGGCAGGAAATCAACCATACACAAATACACTATCAAAACCAGCAATCCTGAGGAGATAGAAGTATGAAATCAGGATACTGGCAATGCATTTGAAATTAAAAGACTGACAACTTAAAACAATCTTCTGAGTGTGTGTGTGTGTGTGTGTGTGTGTATGTATATATGGACTGCTATACCAAAACCTCATGGTAACTGCAAACAAAATCTACAGTAGATAGACACAAAAAAGAATAAGGAATTCAAGTGCAACAGTAAAGTTAGTCATCAAACCACAAGAGAACAAAAGAGGAAGGGAAGAAAAAAGACCTACAAAAACAAATCCAAAACAATTAAGAAAATGGCAGTAGGAACATACATATCAATAATTACCTTAAACATAAATGGATTAAATGCTCCAACCAAAAGACACAGACTGGCTGAATGGATACAAAAACAAGACCCATATATATGCTGTCCACAAGAGACGTACTTCAGATCTAGGGACACATACAGACTGAAAGTGAGGGGATGGAAAAAGGTATTCCACACAGACGGAAATCAACAGAAAACTGGAATAGCAATACTTATATAAGACAAAATAGACTTTAAAATAAAGACTGTTACAAGAAGCAAATGATCAAGCAATCAATCAAAGAAGAAGATATAAAATTGTAAGTACATACGCACCCAACCGAGGTGCACCTTAATATATAAGGCAAACACTAACACCCATAAAAAGAGAAATCAGCAATAGCACAATAATAGCGGGGGACTTTAATACCCCACTTTCATCAATGCACAGATCATCCAGACAGAAAATCAATAAGGAAACACAGGCCTTAAACGACACACTAGACCAGATGGACTTAATTGCTATTTAGAGAGCATTCCATCCAAAAGCAGCAGAATACACATTCATTTCAAGTGCACATGGAACATTCTCCAGGAGAGATCACATCCTGGGCCACAAAGCGAGCCCTGGTAAAGTTAAGAAAATTGCAATCATAACAAGTATCTTTTCCAAACACAATGCTCTGATATTAAAAATCAACTACAAGGGAAAAAAAACTGTAAAAAACACAAACACATGGAGGCTAAACAATACGTCACTAAACAACCAATGGATCGGTGAAGAAATCAACTATGTTTGCTATGAGACACAGCAAAAGCAATTCTAAGAGGGAAGTTTATAGCAATACAATCTTACCTCAGGAAACAAGGAAAGTCCCAAATAAACAACCTAATCTTACACCTAAAGCAACCAGAGAAAGAAAAACAAACAAAAAAGTTCGTAGAAGGAAAGAAATCATAAAGATCAGAGCAGAAATAAACGAAATAGAGATGAAGAAAATAATAGAAAAGATCAATAAAAATAAAGGCTTTGAAAAGATAAACAAAATTGATAAACCTTTACCACACTCATCAAGAAAATAAGGGAGAGGGTTCAAATCAATAAAATTACAAATGAAAAAGAAGTTACAACTGACACCACAGAAATACAAAAGATCATAAGAGACTACTACAAGTAATATATGCCAATAAAATGGACAACCTAGAAGCAATGGACAAATTCTTTGAAAGATACAATCTCCCAAGACTGAACCAGGAAGAAATAGACCAACCACAAATACTGAAATTGAAACTGTGATTTTAAAAATCCCAACAAACAAAAGTCAAGATCCAGATGGCTTCACAAGTGAATTCTATAAAACATTTAGAGAAGAGTTAACACCTATTGTTCTGAAACTCTTCCAAAAAACTTCAGAGAAAGGCACACTCCCAAATTCATTTTATGAGGCCATCATCACCCTGATACCAAAACCAGACAAAGCAACCACAAAAAGAAAATTACAGGTCAATATCACTGATGAACGTAGATGCAAAAATCCTTAATAAAAATACTAGTAAACCGAATCCAACAATACTTTAAAAGGATCATACCCCTCGATCAAGTGGGATTTATCCCTGGGATGCAAGAATTTTTCAATATCCTGATATCAATCAGTTTGACACACCACATTAATATACTGAAGAATAAAAAACATATGATCATCTCAATAGATGCAGAAAAAGCTTTTGACAAAATTCAACACCTATTTATGATAAAAGCTCTCCAGAAAGCAGGCATAGAGGGAACATACCTCAACACAATAAAGGCCATATACGACAAACCTACAGCCAACATCATCCTCAGTGGTGAAAAGCTGAAAGTATTTCCGCTGAGATAAGGAACAAGACAAGGATGGCCACCCTTGCCACTTTTATTCAACATAGTTTTGGAAATCTTAGTCATGGCAATCAGAGAAGAAAAAGAAATAAAAGGAATCCAAATTGGGAAAAAAGAAGTAAAATTGTCACTGTTTGCAGATGACACGATACTATACATAGAAAATTCTAAAGATGCTACCAGAAAACTACATGAGTTCACCAATGAATTTGGTGAAGTTGCACGATACAAAATTAATACACAGAAATCTCTTGCATTTCCATACATTAACAATAAAATATTATAAAGAGAAATCAAGGAGACAAGCCCATTTACCATCACATCAAAAAGAATAAAATATCCAGAAATAAACCTACCTAAGGAGGCAAAAGACCTGTACTCTGAAAACTATAAGATGCTGAAGAATAAAATGACATAACACAAAAAGGAAGATATACCATGTTCTTGGATTGGAGAAATCAATATCCTCAAAATGACTATACTACCCAAGGCAATTTACAGATTCAATGCAATCCCTATCAAATTACCAATGGCATTTTTCACAGAACTAGAACAAAAAATCTTAAAATTTGTATGGAGATACAAAACACCTGAAATCGCCAAAGCAATCTTGAGAAAGAAAAACAGAGCTGGTGGAATCAAGCTCCATGGCCTCAGACTACACTATAAAGCTACAGTCATCAAAAGAGTATGGTACTGGCACAAAACCAGAAACACAGATCAATGGAACAGGATAGAAAGCCCAGAAATAAACCCAGGCACCTATGGTCACTTAATCTACAAAGGAGGCCAAGAATATAAATGGAAAAAAGAGAGTCTCTTCAATAAATGGTGCTGGAAAAACTGGAGAACTACATGTAAACGAATGAAATTAGAACATTCTCTAACACCATACACAAAAATAAACTCAAAATGGATTAAAGACCTAAATGTAAGACCAGACACTATGAAACTGTTAGAGGAAAACATAGGCAGAACACTCTCTGACATAAATCACAGCAATATCTTTGTCATTCCATCTCCTAGAGTAATGGAAATAAAACCAAAAATAAACAAATGGGACCTAATTAAACTCAAAAGCTTTTGCACAGCAGAGGAAACCATGAACAAAACAAAAGACAGCCCTCAGAATGGAGAAAATATTTGGAAACGATGCAACCAACGAGGGATTGATCTCCAAAATTTACAAACAGCTCATGCAGCTCAATACCAAAAAAGCAAACAACCCAATCAAAAAATGGGCAGAGGACCTAAACAGACATTTATCCAAAGTAGATACAGATGGCCAAGAGGCATAGGAAAAGATGCTTAATATCACTAATTATCAGAGAGATGCAAGTCAAAACTACAATGAGATATCACCTCACACCAGTCAGAATGGGCGTTATCAAAAAGTCTACAAACAATAAATGCTGGAGAGGGTGTGGAGAAAAGGGAACCCTCTTACACTGTTGGTGGGAATGTAAACTGCTGCAGCCACTATAGAAAACAGTATGGAGGTTCCTTAAGAAATTAAAAATAGAGCTACTATATGATCCGGCAATCCCACTCCTGGGCATATATCCGGAGAAATCCATGGCCTGAAAGGATACACGCACCCCAATGTTCATTGTGGCGTTAACAATAGCCAAGACATGGAAGCAACCAAAATGTCCATTGACAGATGAATGGATAAAGAATATGTAGTACATATATACAATGGAGTATTATTCAGCCATTGAAAAGAATGAAATAATGCCATTTGCAGCAACATGGATGGACCTGGAGATCATCATACTAAGTGAAGTAAGTCAGACAGAAAAAGACAAGTATCATATGGCATCACTTGTATGCGGAATCTTAAAAAAAAAAGTGATACAAATGAACTTATTTACAAAACAGACTCACAGACTTAGAAAACAAACTTATGGTTACCAAAGTGGATAGCTGAGGGGGAGAGATAAGTTGGGCGTTTGGGACTGACATATATACACTACTATATTTAAAATAGATAACCAAAAAAAAAGATAACCAACAAGTACCTACTGTATAGCACAATATTGTGCTATATTGTGTACCTACTGCTCAATATTCTGTAACAACCTAATGGGAAAAGAATTTGAAAAAGAATAGATATAAGTATATGTATAATTGAATCACTTTGCTGTACACCTGAAACTAACGCAACATTGTAAATCAACTACAATCCAATGTAAAATAAACATAAAAATGAAAAAAAGAAAAGAAATAGCACCTAGATATAAATAAACTAACTCAAGTAGAATAAGGCATTCATTGATCCAAACATCTTACTTTATCAACAGCATTTGTTCCCAGACATGTAGTGATTATTTTCATATAAATACATGAGAAACTAAACCTACAGGTTATTATTAAAAAGGAAAATAAAGTCGTACTTGCTTCATATAGTGAACAACAGCATAGAAAACAGATTTTTGAGCTTATAATATTTATAGACTTTTTTCTAATATAAATGATCATTTGATTGAGCACCCAGGTTCTTCTATTTAACAGTGAACTTGTCTCTTAAATACACAGATATCTCCTATCTACCCCTGTAATTCACACCTATTTTTCAGAAGAGGCTTATAATAATGGTTATGATGCTCCAATCCTTAAGTCCATGTTCTTTTATATTTGCATTCTACTGCAAAAAGCACTTCACATGCCTTTTAATCCTTAAAGTAGGCTTTTACTGTTTCTGTTCTGTGATCACGTTTTGTCTTGCCACATGACAACTGTTACAACATCAGAATATCATCAGTTTTCTACTCAAGTTGAAGCTATAGCTATTTTTTAATACTTTTGTCCTTTAGCCTTTTTTTATACAAGAGTTAAGTGCTTAACACACCACCGTATTATGGTATTAAGAGTGTTCTGGAACCTGACATATTGAGCCTTACGCTGTCTTGCAGTTTCGTTTAATTACACAGATTTCTGTGAATGATTATTTCCTCTCAAAGTTTAGGCTGAACTGCATGTTACTACAGGAAAAAAGGCCCAATAGTAAGAAAGTGAAACTCTTATCTTTGAAAGTAAGAATCTTGTAGATATTGTGTAAAATGGAAAGATAAATACATGACCATTATTCAGTTAACACATATAGAGAGAACAGGGCAAGAATACTGTAGTAACTGATTTTTCAAACCACATATTCACACTATGTTAACACAAAAATATTAGATTAAAAAAAGATAGACAAGTCAGGTAGCAAAAGAGATAGAAGAAGCTGTTTACTACAATCTTATATGGGTTAACAAAAAGGCACATATACAATATAATAGCACCCTATTTCATTAGGGACCTGGACATTGACAATAACTGAAACAAAACTAAATAAAGGAGGAGGACGAGACACTAAGAGAACGGAAACCGAAATGTTTTTCTTTCATAGAATGAATATAACATAATATTAGTTCCTCAAAAGACCTTGAAGATCATTTAGTCAAAACTTTGTATTCTATCACTGAGAAATCTGAGACTAGAGAAAACAAGTTAAATGAGGATGGTCACGTATCAGTCAACAGCAAAATGAGACTGGACAAGCTCTCTGTCTATAGCTTGTCTATGGACAAGCTCCTCACCTGTGGTGTAAAATCAGATATTCTTAACCAGAGCGCTGCAAAGAGAGTATTGTTCAAAAGGGAGAAATTGTAGTAGTGATGAATTACAGACAGCCCCCAACAAACCCACAAGTATATACAGTTACCACCCAATTATGCACAAGAGGGGAAAGCAGATCGTTTGGTCTATTTTGAAAGTGCTCACAAATGCAAAGTTTGTTTAAAAAACGATTCAAGAACATTTAAAATAATTTGAAAAAGCAAGAAAAATACACACACACATATTCATACACACGATGAGTGGTTTGATGTTTGCAATGTTTCTATTTTCAACTTTTTCCAAGTTTAACATTTTTTACTGAATGTTTAAAGCATTTAATTAGTTTTGTCATTCAACTGGCTGAAACTGAATTATAAAATTATAAAACTGAAAAATATTTTGATACTTCTGATCAAAATTGTTAGAAAAAGGCAGACTGACCGTTTGATACAGACATGTAAACAAAGAAGAACAAATAATAAAAGTTCTACATGGTTCTTTTAAACATACATGCATTACATCTTCAAAGTTCAATCTATCATTTTTAATTAATATATTTCTTTTCATTTAGAATTAACTACTTACTGAGAATTAGCAATACATTTCTGAAAATTTTTCTTAGCTGTATTAATTTATGAAGTTCAGCATTATTTATTAACATAATGAGAAGTATAATTGAAAAGAATTAAGAGTTATATTAAAAAGGACTTTTCTTTAGGCTTACGTGGAGTTTTAAAATCTAACAAATTTACCAAAAGAGAACATGGTCAAATTAATTAGGTTAATGTAACTAATTTTTAAAATTAGTTCAATCTAGAAATTAGTACACTTACATTATTTCTGCTAGATTACTTTGAGTCTTGCAAAAGTGGTGTTGTCTTTTGAACATTTTCAGTCAGTCCAGTTTGTTCCCCACTATTAGAATACCTATCCACTGCTTTGAAAATCTGTTTTAACATTTACTGGAAAGCTACATGGTACCAGCTTATTAATCTTGCTCAAGTGAAATTCTAAATACAGAAACTTTTTTTGTTTTTGTAAATTGAAAATAATACTGATGAGACCTGAAAAAATGTAATTTTAAAGCTATTCAAGTCTGTTTACAGAAACAGCCTCTTGCAGCAGATGTCTATCTATTATGATTCAGGGACGGTTCTCCCCTATAGAATTCTTATTTTTTCATTAAAATTTTTTTTTTTGCTTACCACCATGGGTAAATGTCTAGCTCAGTATGAAGCTGACACAGAAGAGTGGAGCGCTGAGACAAATGGTCACAAAGTTTCGGTGGCATCATTTGAGGTTATGGATCTACCTGAAGCGAGATACGATAAAGCTTGCTTTAGTGAGCTAGTGTAGTGCCTTGTCTGCCTCTCCTGATTAAGCTAGTTTGAATTCAGTTCCTGACCAAGGTACTAAACCCCTTAACATTCCCAACCGTGGCAATGGTTTGCTACTGTCTTTTTTGCTCATGGCCTGGAATACCCCTCCCCATCTCTCAAACCAGGAGTGTTCTATGTATGTGGCCATGCCCAGGTCACATATCTCACTGCCTTTCCAATCTACCCCCCAGAATGAGTCTCCTCTCTGGGTTCCTGCAACCCAGGCTCACGCAGGCCAATGCACTTCATCTCAAGGTTAGCTGTGTGTACTGGAATTCCTGACTCCTTACTTAGGAGATAATTTCAGATACTTTCTTATTTAAGTTTATATCCATAACACGTTGCACAGCTTCTGTGAATACAAAATAAATATTTGTTGGCCTGAATTTAGTAGAAAAAGAGAAATAATAAGAGTGGTAAATAAAAAAGGAAAGAGAAAAAGTGCATTCTGCCCTTTAAAATGTGAGTCTTGGACTTGGGCTGTAGGTAAAGGAAGATGGAAACGACTTGCTGAATAACAAGTTAAACCTATTTAATCTATTTTTCTGGGAACTGTTTGTACTCAACAGCTACAAAATATGTAGTAGCCCCTATATGGAAGGAATTTAGCACAACACATGGGGATGGCAGGAAGAGAGGCTGAAGTGATGATTCTGCCTCAGTTACATAAGGTCATGGTAACACTGTGCCCTGCACAGGTGTAAAACTCCTACCAGGTGATGGGATGCCAACTTCCGGAATGCTTCTCAGGACTCTTGCCTTCTTACATTCCCTAGTTCAGGCTGTCCCCACTGGACTACAGGGCATCCCCACTGGACTCCTGCAATGCTTTTCTCAAAGGGCTCCCTGCCTACATCCTTTCACACACAGTTCATCCTGTGTGTTGGGTCAGAATGATCCGGTCCATCAGCTCTGCTCACACCCTTGCTTACAAACCTTAAGTACCTAAGATAGCTTTTTTTTTTTAAAGTATTACTTCGACATATGTTAAAATCCCAAGGGCGTTTTTATTATTTTCGCTTTAATCATTTTTCTTTTCAAGAGGTTAAAAATGTGAGAATTTTCTTTTGGGGGGGCAGGGGGTTGGAGGGGTGGTGGTGAGAAAGGCAGAAAAAACCAAATCTGAGTTTTAATCCTCTACAATTTTGCTCCATGCTCCTTCACTTACACTAATGGGTATAACTGTAACTGCTGAAGCATGTTCTTTCTGCAAGCTGTAATGTACCTACAATCCATATTTTAAGTGATCTGACTATTCTAAAAAGAATTTAATTTGTGTTTCCATTGTGAAGAATTGGCCAAATGTGCTGAAATGCCCTTCTACTCTGGGCAGTGACAATACAGGGAAAGAAACAAAGTAAAACAGCCTAACCTTTCAGTCCTGAAATGTATTTCCACAGGGTGTTGCTGGTTTACTCACGGATATTTTAAGTATATTGTCACCATTACTGCAAAATAACTTTCTGAGATTACATTACTGTACACAAAGTGGGAAAACAATGACAACAAGAACAACTAAAAGGTCAAAATAAAACCTATTGCTTGGAAAAGTTTTTTCTTAGGTACTGTGGTTCTTCCTTGAACATTTTCAGATTGCACCAGTTCAATAGCATTTTTGCAATTAATAAATCTACACCTGCCAATATGTGGAAATCACAAGCAAATAGATATGTACTTACAATCAAAAAACATTTTAATCAGGACATTCCCATGTTTTTAAAGTACTGTAATTTAGCACAACTAAAGCTATTTAAAAAATATAGGCTAAGCCACTTTAAGGCAATTTTTTCTTTTATTTCTTTTTAAATTCAATTTACAGTAAGTCCCCTACATATGAATGAGTTCCGTTCCGAGAGCATGTTCATAAGTCCAATTTCTTCTTTAGTCCAACAAAGTTAGACTAAGTACCCAACTAACACAATTGGCTATATAGTACTGTACTGTAATAGGTTTATAATACTTTTCACACAAATAATACATAAAAGAACAAACACAAAAACTAAAGAAAACATTTTTAATCTTACAGTACAGTCCCTTGAAAAGTACAGTAGTACAGTACAACAGCTGGCATGCAGGGGCTGGCATCGAGTGAACAGGCAAGAAGAGTTAATGACTGGAGGAGGGAGAGGAGGTGGGAAATGGTAGAGCTGAAGGATCGACAGCAATAGGAGACGGAGGGCAAGCTGCAATTTCACTCACGCCTGACGCTGATGGCACAGGTTCTGGTTCCTTGCTGGATTCAATTTTATCTACCCTCTTGAAAAAACGACCCAGTGATGTCTGGGTAGTACTGTACCAACTACATGACCGCTGCTTTTATGCTTGCTTCCGGATATCCTGGGCTTGAAATAAAGATACTGTACTACTGTACTCTATACAGTACTATAAAGTACACAAAAGGACAACCACTTGTAGAGGATGCATGCAGGTGACAATGTATGCCAGACACGTGAACTACTTACGTGACTGGACATGCGAATATACGTTCTCATCTTTGAAAGTTCACAACTTGAAGGTTTATATGTAGGGGACTTACTGTATTTAAACTAAAACAAAACGGTTCATCCATTTCTCCTTTTATGTAAACAAATCTTTAATGTCACATTGTTTAAAATTTTCTTTAAAATTTTAAGTATCAAATTTGGTATAAAATTTGAAGCCAATCCCTCCCCACATTTACAAATTGCAAGTCAGTCATTTAACGAATATGGTATCTTATACACTGAATGATATGACCCATCTGATTTATTTCAAGCCATTATTGATTAACAGGAATCTTACAAAGAAATTACCTTAAGACTTCCCTAAGAATCAAGTTACAGGTTCAAACCTTCTCTATATGAAAGAATGCTTTTCCATAATGAAAAACATTATGCTGTTGTGCATTTGCTAACATTTTTAATGTATTTAAACGTTAACTAAAATCATCACAACTTTTTTCCTATCAATTTTTAACAATTTTTATTTCTCTCATGATACTTTTTAATTTTAGTAACTGTCAGAAAAGTAAAGAAGAAATAAAAAACACATATGCCCCTTTTTAATTAAGAAACACAATCTACTAACTTCATCATTCTGATTTTATGTCTATCTTGTATATTACTTCAAATGTGTAATATGAATGGTCTGTGCTCTAGGTCAAGTTTAGGAATATGTTAAAACCCAATGGACAACATTTTATTGCAACATGGTCCCCACAGGAAATGAGAATAGATCAGATGATAGATAGGTATTAAAAATGTAACAGCAGTTGGGGGGTTGTAAACAATATAAAAAATGGCTCCAAGTCCTCAATCTATTATGAATAACACGTTACTTAAAACCACTGAAAATTAAGAAATGGAAGAAAATTCCAATGTGTATTAGTTATATGAAGGCATCTTTTCATTTGGTTTCAGTCGATCCATTTATTTATTCAGTTGATCCATTTATTCTCTCACCCACTTTTCCCTCACTTCATCCTGCATATTTTTTCTATGTTAGTTATTTTCTTGTCTTGTTTGCTAGTACCAGTTGAGAAACACCTACACAAAAAGAAGACTTTGATCATGTTTATTACTTTCACTTTAAGTGTGTAGCTTAAAAATATCTGTCATTTATTCCTTGCTTATGCAGCAGGGAAGAAATGTGGTAACTACATCTTTGCCCCTTCTAGAGACAGCATATTAAATTCCCTTTTTCTATACGTGAAACAAAATCTCATTTTGAATCACAGCATACTGTTCTCCACTGATTATAATGCTAGATAAATAATCTCTCATGTATTCAGTATGCTGAGATTGATTTACTGTGCATTTTTAAAAACTGAAGGATAGTTGATTTACAATAGTTTCTGGTGTTAGTTTCTGGTATACAGCAAAGTGATTCGGTTATATATATATTTTTTCAGATAGTTTCCATAATTTCTGTATTATAGGTAATACAAATGAATCTATATACAAAACAGAAACAGACTCACAGATGTAGAAAACAAACTTATGGTTACCAAAGGGGAAAAGGAGATAAATTAGAGCAGGGGTCCCCGACCCCTGGGCCACAAGACCAATGCCAGTCCCGAGGCCTGTTAGGAACGGGGCCGCACAGAAGGAGGTGAGCGGCGGGTAAGAGAGTGAGGCTTCATCTGCCGCTCCCCGTCGCTTGCATTATGGCTGGAACCACCCCCCGACCAGGGAAAAACCGTCTTCCACGGAACCGGTCCCTGGTGCCAAAAAGGCTGGGGACCCCTGAATTAGAGTATGGGATTAACAGACACAAACCACTCTACATAAAACAGATAAGCAACAAGGATTCACTGTACAGCACAGGGGACTTCATTCAATATCTTACTGTGCATTTTTAACTAAAAATATTTCCATGTGTTTTAAGTGCCTGAATAATTGCCCAGCCATTTTTAAGCAGAAATTGATATTATCTCTTTAACTATGGTAGCATTAGTATTGAGCCATAATACCTAAAGTGTGTGACTTCTAACCAAGCCATCAATATCTATTTTAATTTCTGATAGCTGAGAAATCCTGATTGCTTTTCTGCATGTTAAAAGTGATAAGCATACTTTACACTTTTTTCAAAGTTCACTTTGAGCTCTTTGCAGTTAGCTGATGTCCTGACCTTCAAAGTATTCTTCATGGATTCTGGGCACTGCCCTGTGCTCGGCCTGGCTTGACAGATACTGGGCAAGTTGTTCTCACTGGCACTCTGCCCCATGTGTTTAAGACCCGGCAGTGACATCTTTCAGCTTAGAAAACTCAGCATGAACAACTGTGCTCAAAATTCTACACAATGACATCCAAGAAAAGTTTACTTTTTGGGAAAATAACATAATTTACCCCTGCAAGCCTATGAGGCTATTTCCAGACCATATATATTTCTAAAAGAGAAAAAACTATTTATTTGGTGTTTTCAGATGAAAATAATATAATGAAATATTTTGTGATCTCTAAATATACAAAGGACTTAATTTAAAACAAATTTCAAACAGAAATTTTGGCTCTACGTTCTCTTATAATTTTCATTCAGGAACTCCAAGAAAACTCTTTATGTTGAACTGCTTGTACATTTGTGCTTTTAAAAAGAAGATTAAAATCTTTATAAATCACTGGTTTAAATATATTCAAAAATTATCTTTACACATTCAATTAGAGAAGTTTCTACCGCTGCGGAGCACAGGCTCCAGACGTGCAGGCCCAGCGGCGATGGCTCACGGGCCCAGCTGCTCCGCGGCATGTGGGATCTTCCCGGACCGGGGCACGAACCCGCGTCCCCTGCATCGGCAGGCGGACTCTCAACCACTGCGCCACCAGGGATACCCAAATGCATTTTTATTAATGCTAAAAAAATTAGAAAACTAAGTATGAGTTTCACTAAAATATTGGGATTGTTTTCTTTATTGATGTAGGAAAAGACAGTTTTTGCAATAACTCACGCCAGACCTTATTACACAGTCTATTCAGAAGTCAAAATACATGTGGTGTTATTGTGTCCTGCTTATATCTGAGGCCACGGGTAAAGCGCTGGACTCAGAGTGCGGGGGATGCAAGGCGTGGCAAGCAGGGTGCAGTCTGATTGAGACAGTACCACTGTGCTGACTCCAGCAGGCCCCACTTAAAGGGGAACAGTCCCCGCTGCCTACACCCTCTACTATTAAGCCTAGAAACCAAAACCTCCCCTTCTAGTTCTGAGCAAAGGAGAGTGTATATCCAAACAATAACTTAGCTGCATATCAACTCACAGAGATTATTCATGTTGAATTTTGCCAAAACTATCTTCACATGACAGTTGTATTAACAGAGTATTCACCCAATAACCAGAAACTAGAAGCTCAACCCACACCATGCACTTAAGACAGAATTGTATTATGTTACGGTTTCCCACAGTTTGAAGCAATCTTTATGGTATGTGAAATACCCGAGAGTCTATCCTGTGTTTACTTTTATTTTAGACTTTTCTCATGGATCCCTTATACCACTGACATTTATTTTTTCATATATTTCAACATTTTTATATTCAATAGAAGATGTGTGTTTTTTCACAAGAACTCCACGTCAATCCTGCCGTGCCAGTGTACTTTCCTTGAGTTTGAAATTGAATGTGTCCATGTGACTCACTTTGGGCAATGAAACGTGAGCAAGGGAGGATTGGGTCACTTCTGGGTTGACATTTTGAGAAAACAGCATGTGCTTCACCACTCTTTTCCATGTTGAGGATGGAGGAGAGCAGTGCCTCCTGCCTGCCTTCAAACAACATGTGGCAGAACCAAAAAGCAAGCCTTTGTTGTGTCACTGCAGCACAACTGATAAAACTGAAAATTCTTAAAAAAAAAAAAAAAAAAAAGCAGCCATAAAAAGTGTATGGATTGGGAGATAAAATTTTGTACATTTCCATTTTTAACAAATATTTTATTTTCCCAAGCCCGAACTTCCAAAGCTGACTTTTTTTCATGCTGCTCTCTATCAGATAGTCAATCTCTAAAATGAGCTTGAAGATGTCAAATAACCTGAACCAAGTTCCACTAGACAAACCTATGGATGCAGTCTCCTTTGATCTTCATTTCTCCCTCTCCTTCTGATTTTCAGAAGGTGCGAAGACTTCCAATATGTGAAAAAAAAAAAAGGACCCTATTCTCTTAATTTTATTACAGCATTTTTTAAGACTATGATTTGCCTGTGTTAACACAGGCCTTTTCCACAAAAATGATTTGCATGAAAAAGGCCCCCTCAAACACCTGGATCTCTTACTTCTAGCCTTTGAATACCTTATTCAATTTGAAAATCCTGGAAATAACACAGCATATCAATTATAAAGGATGTTCAGAAATTATGAAACTGATAAGATCATGATTTGAAACAAATTTTAATCTCTTTCCTCCTCAAATTAACCTTACTAAAGCTAAGGAATATAATAAAATATGAAGAAGAATACTAGCAGAATAAATGAATCATAAGGCCTTTTGTGGCACTTTATGTATTTTATTTGATGGCTTGTTCCACCTCAAGGATTTTCCCCCCAAAATAGGAACACTTTAAGCTACGTTATTGAAAGAACACATATTGTTTGATAATTTTCAAGCTGCTTGAATCTTTTGTAGCTAAGTGGCTTTATTCCAGAAAAGCAGATAAAATGTAAGCTGATTGGAGTTAAAATATGTCAAAAATCAGTCTAAATCCATCATTAAATATCACACTACAATTTGAGATGCCTTACAAATATCAAATATCGACAAAATATCATCTTGGAAGTTTTAAAGATATCAAACACATTAATAGGAGAAAAGATACTGCAAAACTTTAAACCAGCTAAAGACATTTGAAATAAGAAATCAGCATTCAAATATCTGTATAAACCACGCAACTGCTTTGTATTTGGGATTATATCACATACACATATATACACATAGAAGTATCAAATTCTACTTTATAAATGTTCAATTAAAATCTCAAATAGGGCTTCCCTGGTGGCGCATTGGTTGACAATCTGCCTGCCAATACAGGGGACACGGGTTAGAGCCCCGGTCTGGGAAGATCCCACATGCCGCAGAGCAACTGGGCCCCCGTGAGCCACAACTACTGAGCCTGCGCGTCTGGAGCCTGTGCTCCGCAACCAGAGAGGCCGCGATAGTGAGAGGCCCGCACACCGCGATGAAGAGTGGCCCCCGCTTGCCGCAACTAGAGAAAGCCCTCGCACAGAAACAAAGACCCAACACAGCCAAAAATAAATAAATTAATTAAAAAAAAAAAACTCAATAGCCTTTGATTTATTAAAAATGCTTTATAAATGTAAATATTTAATACTTCTGAATGAAGTTATATTAAAAATCACAAAATGTTAAAACGTTTCAATTACATATTGCTTTTAAAGCTCATTATCTGGTTTGAACTCATTAATATTTCATTGTACATTAACAAACTCAGAATTATGCGTTTATAAGTTTTTAATAATATTTTTCTAATTAGTACATTAAAATTATAGTTTTCAAATAGGAAAAATGCTATCACAGTGGAGTGCTTTTAAATCTTAGGAGGTAGGGTACTCTGGGTGTTTAAAATAACATAATATTTTAAGTGTTTTATTCACTACCTTTTCCTTGAATATGCTTCATCATGAAAGGTAGCAGAATATGCCACCCCAAAATATGCCACTTTGGCATAAAGATTATTTTGAGCTGAAGGCAATTGAGAATAAGCAGATAAAAGAAAAGCTTTTTGCCCTCCATTTGCCTAAATGCAAGGCATAAATTGACAAAGGTTCCCTCCCTTCCCTCTCTACCAGTAAAAACAAAAGTTAATCACTGGAGACAACTTTGGAACCTATTAGCCTGGAGAAAGAATCAGAGGAATCTGCATAACAAACTTTACTAACTAGCTTATATCTACCATTAGTTTCCACACAACCCCAAAATTTACCTTCTCACAGTTTGCTGCCCTTGGAAGTCTATAACTGCTTTCCTTTGTCATGTCACTTAGCACAAATATATTGTTTTTTGTTGAAGGGGCTATATAAACCACAGTTCTAAGCCATCACTTTGAGTTACTCATTGTCCCTGGATCTCTCCTATTTATACATGAGGTACACGTTAATGAACTTGCATATGTGTTTCTCTTGTTGGTCTATCTTTTGTTATAGGGGCCCGAGAGAGAATTTAGAAGGATAAAAGAGAATTTTCTTCCTCTACAAATATTAAGAAATATTAAGAACGTGCATTCTAAACAGTAATTAGTTTGAGATATAACTGTCAGAGCTCCACTACCTAGACCCTGCATCTTATACAATATCAAGCAGAAAATAAAACAACAGAAACCAAGGGTTTCTTCTCAAGGCCTGTTCTCCCACTTTAGTGGCCATACAGGTGTGTCTGTTTCAAACAATTTTCAAACCTATCCCTTAAAAGAAGTTCAGTAAAAAGTATCTTTTCTGGAATAACTTCCTCAAGGTTATGCTCACTAATTTATATTATTAAATATTAATGCATTAATTGATTCAATAAATGTGTAACAAATGCAAAATATGGTGACTCCTGGAGTAGGCACAGGGGTAATCAGTGCAGGATTCCCACCCCAAGACCCTACAGCACGGTTTTCAAATTACCTAAAGCATATGATGAGACTTTACACGCAAATTAGGGATATATCATCTTTTGAGTACAGTTACTACATCTCAGACCAACAAACTTAGATGTTATTAGATGGGAAATTGCGAACTTATGGAACTGTTTCTACCAAAGGACGAATCTGGCAGCTTCTTTATTTGAGGTCTGTAATCTTCTCAAGGATCATTTCTTCTGAGTCGTCTTTAGTTTCACTCTCCCCCACTCCTCACAAACGTCACATAATCATAAACAGAGGATAGAAGTGGAGGTGTAATTCATTCTCCTGGCTCCAAAACAATATTTCCCACTGTCTGGTAAAAACTAACTAGGAGACTGAATCATGTAAAACAGAAAATACTCAAACATTGGAGAATGGTTGAGAATGCCTACTCAAAAGGCAAAGTCATAAGAATCAGCCATTACTTTGAAGTTCTCAGGACTCTTTTTTTAAATTCAACTGATCATTCTGCTGTACTCACAGTATTGATACTTGGCTCATAACCTATTTACCCATCGACATACTATCATCAAAGAACAATGTTACCATGTAGACACTGATATCAACACCCTAATTTCAGTCTTTTGTTCTCATATCCAGTCATCAAAAACTCTACTGTCCTTTAGCAACCACTCTCATAGCCAGGCCTAAACCCTGCTGACTTGCTGACACTACACAAATGCATGGTCTTAAGCCTCTGCTAGGTCCTCAAGTGGATTCATTGCTTGGGAATCATTTTTTTGTGCCCACATCTTCATTCCTTTGAGCATATATTTAAAGCCTTCACCATTTTCTTCGAACAATTTATACCAGCACCTCACTACTTCTACCAAGTACAGACAATTTTATCCCACCTTGCACAGATAATGAAGGGGACAGATGCTCAACTTCCTGTCCCTTACCTAAGGAGTCAAAATAGCATGTACCTAATCATGGTAAATTATATGATTGATCCTATTCTTTCCTCTGATCCTGCTGCAGTAGACTAAATCCACACCTTTTGATATATGTCTGACTTTGCAGCGCCACCCTGTAGACTACAGAGTACCATTCCCTAAGGCATTACTTTGGGCTCAGGCATGTGACTTGCTTTGTCAATGTGATTTAGTGAAGCTATGTAAGCAGAGGTTTTAAGTAATTTACATTGTTTTGCTCCACCTCTGGTACTTCAGCCATTCCATTCAGATTGATACAAATTTTCCTAAGTAGCCAACAGGAGACAACTGGAGCAGACCTGAACCCAACCAGTAGCCTTAAGCCCAGCCAATCCCAGAAGCGCCCAGTATAAACACAACCTCCCTACAGACCTGAAAGTGAGCAGTAAGTATATACTCTACTGTAAGCTGCTGTGAAGTCGTTCGTTACACGAGATTGTTTCGATCGTTACATCATTCTAGCTATCTTTCCTCCTAGGAAAGCACTGTTTATTCTCTCTAAGGGTTATCCTCACTGTATTCTGGATTTTACCTTCCCAGGAGCTTTACTTCAATTTGCCCAAACTGACTTCTCTTAGACCTTTTCCACTTTAGGTCAGCTCCTGCCCTCTGCCATAAACTCTCCCCCTCCCCCGCACGGACAGCCTCACTCCATGCACTGCTCAGGCCCCAGCAATCTCCTGTGTGACCAGGGCCCCTGTCCTCCCTGGTTAAGCAATGAATGTCTCTTAAACTGAAATGTTTAGAAAATTTCGGAGGAGAGAATAGAAATATATATATATATTTTATATATTCTTTATATATTCTTTATATATTCCAAGTATGCAATCTCTTCTCACTCTGTACATGGCAAAATGTTTTCTCCTAGACTGATCCATATTTTTTAATTTAATATCTTTTCTCCTCCCAGAAAATATACATTCTAATGAAGTCAAATGTCTACCTTTACTAGTATGAGTTGCACTTTTGGGAACTTGACTAAAAGAAAATTTTGTTTAACTGTGGTCATAAATATATCCAGTATTTTCTTCTTAGGACTTAACAATTTCCCATTTCACGTTTAGGTCTTCTAATATATTTGTATGTATAATGAGCCAGGTTTTATTTTACGTTTTCCATGAGGCTGGTCAGTTCTTCCGTTATAATTTATTGACTAGTTAAATTTTCTCCACTGACTTGTAATTCCTTCTTCCTTACAAAAAAAACATCCATAAATTCTTGGGTCTGTCTATGGGTTGGTCATTCTGTTCCACTGAAATAATGAACAGTTCCAGAGCTAGGGAGGGAGAGATTTTATTTGAAAGGATTATTGCCAAAGGAGGTAGGGGACTATTATGATAAAGAACTACTGTAATAGAACACTACAAGGGTGAGATCTGCAAGCTTCTCAAAGATACAGCAGGAGAGGACTTTTCTTTTATAGAGAGAAGTGAACAGAGACTACAAAGAACCAGGGGATGAATGAACGTGGTGTAATCAGTGGATCAGAGAATGTTTTACCCTGAGCCAGCCTATTCTCAGAAGGGGCTGTTAATGAGAGGTTGTCTGCTGGCTCTGGCTGAGGGTGGACCAAAGTTCAGGAGCCTGGGGGAAGCAGAGCAACTTAACCGAACTCTGGTTACCAAACATTTTATTCCAAACGATTAGCGGGGTCAAAACAGTTCAGTTGTCATTTATACAGCCAAGAAAAGAAATTCGGAGGTTCTGTATTTGGTGAACTTGGAGAAGTAAACATGAGTCTGATCTAAGTCAGACTGGGGAGCCTGTCTCTTTGCACTAAGCTGTTTCCTGGGAACACAAAATGGTGGGGGGATTTCTCTAACCATGACTGTCGACCAGGACTACAGGGCTGCTGTAAATTTCAACACTGTGATCAACTTGCGCGAGTATCACGAGTATGTTCTATAGCTCTGTAAACCTTAATATCTGGTAGAGCCGGCTAATCTTCCTTAATTTGTTTTCAAAATTGTCTTAGGGATTATTGATCCTTTTGCCAATTCAAGAATAATTTGACAGTCAATATAAAAATTCATTTTTGTAAAACTGGAATTGCATTATATTTTATAGATTAATATAAAAAAAAGGCAGTTTCATGACATTCAATTTTCCTCTCCTTATATATAGTATATACCTTCATACAGTTAAATTTTTCTTTTTTTCCCTTCAGGAGAAGTAATGGGTTTCTCTCTGGGTCTGCTACCATTCTATCTTAAATATATTCCTAGGTATATTATAGTTTCTCATTACTCTTAAAAATGGAATATTCATATTAAGAGTACTATATGTCTAATTTTTATAAAATATAAAAGAAAACTATTAACATGTATATTGGTTTTAGGTCCAACAAACTTGCTAAATTCATTTGTTATTTCAGTCTGTCTGTAGATTTTCTTGAATTTTCAATATATGTATTAATGCCCTCTGCAAGTAAGAATGTTCTTTCTTTCTTTCCATTCTTTATAGTTCTGAATTCTTCTGGCACTGGTTTGTAACTCCAGTATACAACGCTGAATATAATCAGTGACAGAAGACACCTTGTCTAGTCCCTGAATTTGAGGGAATATTTTAAATTTTTACTGGTATCCACTGAACTGATATTTCACAGAACACATTTTGTAAAGCAATGCTTTACCCTAATACAATGCAGCACTACTTACTTCTTTGCAATTTACACAGTTTAACAAATACAAGGCACGTTTCTGTTTGTTTGTTTTTTACCAGACGTAAAATACATAGTCTGTACCTACTGATGATATTAGTGATATTTGTGTAGCATCACTTTTCACTTAAGAAACAAACAGATTTATTGAATGCATACTACACCTGTTCTGGTCTCAAGGCCAGGATATTATGCTACCTATGCTGCAACTTTAAAGGCATAAAATTAAGTCTGTGGTTCTAATTAGATATATCATCCCTGAGTTCCTTTGATACCACATGTGGTGGCAAGCATAACACCCTGTCATCGTAAAATATACGTTCTTAACCAATCCAATACCAGGAGTAAAAGGAAATCACTGATGTACTCTACGGCCTGGGGAAACCAAAAACAAAACAGAACAGAACAAAACAGAACAAAATAAAACACGAAAAAATAAGAAGCCAAATTCTGAGTAGAGACCCACTAGAGTCCTGACAAGTTTCAAACGGTGCCTAAAGTAGAAAAAAGGAAATAACAGCATGTTTTGTGGACAAATAAAGCCTAATTTTGACAGTCTAAACTTCTGAGAACTTCAGAAATACACAGCACGTAAATTCTTGCAGAACGGAACGCCTAACTCTGAAGGAAATTTACATAAATAGAAAAATAAGGTAAACAAGGCAGGAACACTGGGGATCAGAAAAATGAAAAGCTTCTGATACTGGATAGGAGTAGAGCCCACAGGAAAATTATTTAGGAAAGCACTTTACCAGCAAACCTATGTAACACTGAGAGTGCCACCTTGAGGGCAGATCCCGTGGAGCCACAAATCCTGAGTGTAGGGTGGGAGGCAGAGCGCTCTCCTGAGTCAGAGAGAGGAAGGGCTCCACGGCAAGGACATACTGCATCATTTAAAACAGAACAGGAAGACGGCACCGTATGATTCACTCATAGGTGGAATCTGATAAACAAACAAAAAACAAAACAATGAGCTTATGAATACAGGGAACAGGATGGTGGCTGCCTGGCAGGAGTGGGAAAGAATGGGTGATGGGTGTCAAAAGGTACAAACTTTGTTATAAAATGAATAAATCATGGGGATGTAATGTATAGCATGGTGTTTATAGTTAATCATACTGTATTATATACATGTAAGTAGCTAGGAGAGTGAATCTTCAAAGCACTCACTACAAAAAAAAATGTAACTATGTATGGTGACAGATATTAACTGGACTTATTGTAATCACTTTGCAATATATACAAGTATGAAGTCATTACACTGTACACCTAAAAAAAAAACCCCAAGAAAGCAGAGGGACCCCCTGGAGCGCAAAGGTGAGGATATTACTACCTACTCCTCCTAAGAGCCTGGGTGCCTTATTTAAACATGGGAAATAGGGTTTTCTTTAATCCCACACTAATTGTCATAAATAATAAATAATGGCTGAAGAGAAAAGAAGAACACACCACTAAAATGTACTAACAAAGCAGAAGAATGTGTAATAATCTAATTTTTCAAAGTAAACTAAGGTTTAACCAAATAATCACAGCTTTAAAAGTACAGCTGTGATTATTACAAATGAGAAATATAATATAGGACTTCCCTGGTGGCGCAGTGGCTAAGAATCCACCTGCCAACGCAGGGGATACGGGTTCGAGCCCTGGTCCAGGAAGATCCCACATGCCGTGAAGCAACTAAGCCCACATGCCACAACTACTGAGCCTGCGCTCTGGAGCCCATGAGCCACAACTACTGAGCCTGCATGCCGCAACTACTGAAGCCTGCACGCCTAGAGCCCGTGCTCCACAACAAGAGAAGCCACCACAATGAGAAGCTCGCGCACCACAACAAAGAGTAGCCCCTGCTCGCCACAACTAGAGAAAGCCAGAGTGCAGCAACAAAGACCCAGTGCAGCCAAAAATGAATTAATTAGAAAAAAAGAAATAAAATACATAGTAATGTGGCAGAACTGAAAAACAAACACAAATCATATCTGTAAGTGTAAGTAAGCTTAAATTTGACATTCTTAGGATGTGAGAACCTACCTCAACATAACAAAGGCCACATATGACAAACCCACAGCTAACATCATACTCAATGGTGAAAAGCTGAAAGCATTTCCTCCAAGATCAGGAACAAGACAAGAATGTCCACTCTGCCACTTTTATTCAACATAGTTTTATAAGTCCTAGCCACAACAATCAGAGAAGAAAAAGAAATAAAAGGAATCCAAATTGGAAAAGAAGTAAAACTGTCGCTGTCTGTAGATGACATAATACTATACATAGAAAACCCTAAAGATGCTACCAGAAAACTAGAGCTCATCAATGAACTGGGTAAAGTTGCAGGATACATACACAGAAATCTGTTGCATTTCTACACACTAACAACAAAATATCAGGAAGAGAAATCACGGAAACCATCCCATTTACCATCACATCATTACCTGGTAATACACCTACCTAACTAAGGATGCAAAACACTTGTACTCCAAAAACTATAAGACACTGATGAAAGGAAACGAAGATGACACAAACAGATGGAAAGATATACCATGTACTTACATTGGAAGAATCAATATTGTTAAAATGACTATACTACCCAAGGTAATCTACAGGTTCAATGCAATCCCTATCAAACTACCAATGGCATTTTTTGCATATCTGAAACAGAAAAATTTTAAATTTGTATGGAAACACAAAAGACCCCAAAAAGCCAAAGCAATCTTAAGAAAGAAAAACAGAGCTGGAGGAATGAGGCTCCCTGACTTCAGATTATACTATTAAGCTACAGTAATCAAAACAATACGGTACGGGCCCAAAGACAGACTTACAGATCAGTGAAATGGGATAGAAAGCCCAGAGATAAACCCAAGCACCTATGGTCAATTAGTGTGCAACAAAGGAGGCAAAAACATACTATGTAAAGGACCGTCTTTTTAATAAGTGGTGCTGGGAAAACTGGACAGCTACATCTAAAAAAAATGAAATTAGAACATTCTCTAACACCATACACAAAAATAAACTCAAAATCGATTAAAACCTAAATGTAAGACCGGACACGATAAAACTCTTAGAGGAAAACATAGGCAGAACACTCTTTGACATAAATTGCAGCAATATCTTTTTCAGTTGTCTCCTAGAGTAATGGAAGTAAAATAAAAAATAAACAAATGGGACCTAAGTAAATTTATAAGCTTTTGCACAGCAAAACAAAACGAAAAGACAACCCACAGAGTGGGAGAAAATATTCGCAAACAACGCGACTGACAAGGGATTAATCTCCAAAACATACAAACAGCTCATGCAGCTCAATAACAAAAAGACAAACAACCCAATCAAAAAATGGGCAGAAGATCTAAATAGACACGTTTCCAAAGAGGACATACAGATGGCTAAAAAGCACATGAAAAGATGCTCAACACTGCTACTTATATTACTCAGCCATGAAAAAAAAGGATGAAATAATGCCATTTGCAGCAACATAGATGGACCTGGAGATTATCGTACTAAGTGAAGGAAGTCAGAGAAAGACAAATATCATATGATATCACTTATATGCATAATCTAAAAAAAAATGGCACAAATGAACTTATTTACAAAACAGACTCACAGACTTAAAAAATAAACTTACGGTTACCAAAGGGGGAAGGTGGCCGGGAGGGATAAATTGGGAGGTTGGGATTAACATATACACACTACTATATATGTAAACTAGATAATCGACAAGGTGCTACTGTATAGCACAAGGAACTCTACTCAGTAGTCTGTAATAACCTATATGGGAAAAGAATCTGAAAAAGAATAGATATATGTATAACTAAATCACTTTGTTGTACACCTGAAACTAACATAACATTGTAAGTCAACTATACTCCAATATAAGATAAAAATGAAAAAAATATATACATATATATAAACAGAAAACTCCCTAAAAATTAAAAAAATCACAGCTTTAAAAAGTGCAGCACAGATCAGAGATAAAATACACATTAATGTGGCAGAACTGAAAAGCAAACACAAATCATAGCTATAAGTGTAAGCAAGCTTGAATTTGAAACAGTTAAGGTATGAGGAGATTTACATAAGCTTCACTTTCATGGAACACCAGGAAAAAAGTCATGATAATATACAAAATCATGATTATCTATAGAAATGTAAAGAGTGGCACATGCAAAAAACCTCCAATTTCCTAAGGGTGAACTCTGGTGAGCTGCCAGACACATTAATTTCTGAGAGCAAACAAAAAGTGTGAGCAGGGGTAGATGGAGGTGAAAGCCTGCCAAAGAGAATGTATCAGATCAGGAAGAGGGCAGTTGAGCTATTAGTGATATGGGGGTGTGACAGGTGGGACGCGTTCAAGACTGAAAGAATTCCAATTGCAAGATTAATTTACTTGGGAAATCATCCTCTTCATCTCTACCCTCTAAAATGCCCTATGCTGTATTTTAACGGCTTAGTAACTAACAATACTTAATGAACATTTTTCAAAAAGGAATACATCTGTCACCAACTGCCTTCAAAATGTATGAAATATCTTCCCATTACCAGGTGTTAGGAATAAGGTACTATTGCAGAAATTAATATATTTTGGTTCATTATACATATCTAACATATATACGATTATAATATATGATATCATAGTTAATATATTATACTATATAATACCATATATGTATATACATGATACATATCACATATACACACTCACATATATGGCTAATTACATGCCCTCATTCTTTTACCAGGTAACATTATCCCCAAATTCCTCAATTAAAACTGACCTCGAAAATGCAGGAATATGCTATCAATTTTTTTTCTCTCTCCATATATTAATTGAAGAAACTTATTCAATTCCTACCATATGCTAAACACAGTGCCAGTACCAGAAAAAACAAGATGAATAATAACAGTCTTTATCTTCAAAACGCTTGTAGTTAGAGCAGATCAGACATGAGGATTATAATTATCATACCTTATGGCAAATGCGGCGATACAGCATGTCCTAATGGCTAAACAGAAAAAAAGCTTTCTATTTTTAAATCTCATTCTTAATGATAAATGCTTTCAAATGGTTAAGGAAAGCTTTCTGGATTAGAGACTATCTATCCAAATCTTAAAGGTCAAGAAGGATTAGTCAAGCATGGGAGAACAGTGGAAGAATTAGAGACTGAGGCAACAGCAACAACAGAGTGTGGTATTGACAGATACAAACAACAAGATGTGCTCAGAGAAATAAAACAGATCAGCACTACTGGGGCATGTATTTTCTGGCATGGGGTGGTAGTTACGTGTGTGTTGGAATCAGTAGTGGTGAAAAGAGTTGGAAAGATTTCAAAGATGAAATCAAAGAGAGAAAGAGATGAACAAATTTGACTCAATAGAATTTTATACTGTAAACAGCGCTAATCGAATATAATTTGTTTGTTGAACTGCCGACCTCCTCCTCCTCCTGATAAATGAATTACCTTTCCAAAAATCACAAAATAAAAGGTCAATAATTATGCCATGAATCACAAAATGACTACACAAATGGCACTTGATTGTTTTTTTAATCCATTGCTCTAGTGTAGGTGTGAGAGCTGGATTTGAGGAATATACAACTAAAAGCACAAAAAAGGAATGAGAAGACTTTGGCATCAATGCAAATCAGTCTTGATGAGAATTTATTCTAGAACTATCTCCAGTGATACTAAAATGGTGGAGTGGAACAGAAAAATGTAAGAACAGTGATTGTGAACTGAGGGTGAGAGAAGAATCAAGGACAAACTAGAGTTTCTAATTTCAGGACTGGAAGCGCGAGAGCTGAGAGACTAGATACAGAAAGTAAATACAATATTTAAATGTGAACACTAAACAATATACTAAAAAGTGATGCAGAAATGGAGCTAATCTTGTTTGACAGTTTAAGGTAAACAGTGATTAGAATAAGTACTAAGCATTATGTCAATGTTGTTTGCTTTGACAAAGCCAGGTGACAAATTCTAAAAAGATTAAGTTTATTGTTGGTGCTCTATTATCCTCAGGTAACGATAGGCAGAAAGGACTAATCTTCAGCAATCATTATCATCACAGACACATTCCCTGGGAAATTTACTCAACATGCTCATTTCAAACAAAATGTTCTGTAGTGTTCACTGTGTAAAATACAGTTTAAATCATAAGGTAGTGATAGAGGAGGATATCAGGTACAAATTTAAACATATTCAAACAGTTCTGAATGAAATGAAATTAATAGTCAACTAGAATTCCTTGTCCGAAGGCTTTACCAACCCAACGTGTTTGCTGAACAACTGCTTTTCTCCTCTTAGGGTTTCCCAGTGACTGGCAGCCTTGTAGCATTGTATGAAGCTGTGCTTTAACGAATCGTTGAGCATTCTCCGAGTCTAGTTACCTGGAGTTATCCTCCTCGGTTTGCTGGGAGGAAGCGCTCCAGTTCCTTGGGTACCTTCATGGAGACTGCAGAGGCGCACAAGGGACAGGGCCTGCTAGAGGCAGAGATGGAAGTATTGCCGCTAAAGCAGGCACTGGGCAAGCACACTCCACTGCTGCCTGATTTCCCTCCAGATGCCCATGAGCTGCAATCCAGGTTGGTATGTAAAGGCTTTGCAGAGATAGTCCTCAAGTGCTTCCTCCAACAGAGGGCTCTGGGTGAAGAATCAAGCTTACCATTTTGACGAATAACGCGGGTTTCTTCCCATTTTTTCTTTAGCTCACAAGTTAAACTTAGGCTTTCCCTACTAAAGAAAGTTATCCCAAGAGGAAACAATAGTGCTGTCACTTAAAAATGAATGTTAAAATAGCAACCAATCAACCAACCAACAAAAGCCACAGAAAATAAATAAATGTGGAGGTCAGTTCTAGCTTTCACCAGTCACTCCTATCTTTACATGGTAAAGAAATAGAATTGACATTGTTTACCCATGAAGATATATATTTTTTCTGTTTCCACTAACATTTACTAAGCATGAACTCTGTACCAGGAATTGCACCTTCATGTTGTCTCGCTTTAGCCTAACAACAATCTGGGGATATAATTCTGCTTATTTTACAGCTACAGAAATGAGGCTCAAAAGGGTTGAGAGGGCTTCCCTGGTGGCGCAGTGGTTGAGGGTCCGCCCGCTGATGCAGGGGACGCGGGTTTGTGCCCCGGTCCGGGAAGATCCCACATGCCGCGGAGCGGCTGGGTCCGTGAGCCATGGTCGCTGAGCCTGCACGTCCGGAGCCTGTGCTCCGCAACGGGAGAGACCACAACAGTGAGAGGCCCGCACACCAGGAAAAAAAAAAAAAGGGTTGAGAGTTCCACTCACAATCACCGTTTAGTTGCAGGGACTGAATCTGAATTCAAGGCTACTGGCTTGAACTCTAGGGCTCTCTCTGGACCCACAATGACTCTGTTCAGATGCACCTGTGAGCCCCAGCCTGAAAGTGTGCTGGCTTCTCACATGCTCTTATGTCTCCTGTCATATCCTGATAGCATCCTCATGGCCTGAGAACCTATGAGAAACCTCCAAGCAGAAGAGCGTTTTGGAAGCTGAGTGGTATGTGTAATGGAGATGGCCCCCTGCTTAAACACAACTCATACACATGTACATATACATTCACATCCACACTCTACCCAGTGAAACTTCCCCAAGGACCCAAGAGAACATGGGTCATTACTTAAAAGAGAATCTACCTACATAAAGATATTTTAAAATTTCTATTTTAAAGGGATGTAAATCCAGTGACTCACGTTTCCCTTAAGGTTACACTATTTTAAAGAGATTCTGAACATTTACCGATACACTCCTGGTTTAATATGCTTTTAAGATAGTCTTCAAAGTAATTGAAACTAATTTGTTTATTCTCAAGAATTCCATGGTATATGGCTTAACCAACAGAGCATGGGTTCTGAAAAGGCTATATACATATCATGAGATTCTCTAAGAAGGCATGGGGGCAGGGAGAGAGTATCTCATAGAAAAAAAAAAAGAAGGGAGACCAATAAATATTACACATAAATATGTATGATATATTGAAAGCTATCCAATAATATATCACCCATTAAGTGTTAATTTCCAATGATTAAATACTCAAGATGCTTTATATATATTTAACTGCCAAGTAATCAATATGCTTCTTAAACTAGTCCAGTGCATAAGAGTTTCTAATAAATTTTAAGTTATTACCATGCAAATAAACAATGAAATATCCCCAAATAAAAATACAATAGTATTAATTTCTAATAGTCAAATAAAGTATTAACTAAAGTTAAAAAGTTCCTTTCAGTGCTCATTTTCATTCTCAACATTAGATGCTGTTTCAGAAAGAGTCATTTTCCCCTTTCATTCTCATACACAAACACGTATTTACATAAATATAATTGCTGTACTTGAAGAGAAAAAAAATTGGAGAAGTTGGGAGTCAAAGCAATATTATTATTACTTGCCATCAGCAGAGAAGAATATGCTGGCCTAAAATCCTAAAGAAATAATCTTTTTTCTTTCTCTCCTTCCCTCCTAACCTCCTTCCTTTCTTTCTTTCCCAAGAGCTATATAATATTCCACTTAGAATATTTCAGAGATTATTTGAATTATGAGATTATGCACCTCTTTTTAACTATATGCTCAACCCAGGTCCACAGTTAGATGTTAAGTACATAAGAAAAGCAATATATCTTTCTTAATACTGATTTAATGTCTTTGGACAGCTGTAACTTTCTTACAGGAGATTTAATACAGCCAGAGACAAACACCTAATTCTCCACTCAAAGCCTACAGAGACTCAGCTGGGCTTCCTAGTAACTTCCTGTTCCTTGCTTTGACTTTCTGAACTCACTGCTTCTCCAACCTTTCCTGAACTGTATCTAATTTCTAGGCTTAGCGTATTAATTTGCAACAAATCTAGTTTGTCTTCACCATGGGTAAGGGTATGGACTGAACCTTCTTCTGCAAATAGCACAGCATGCCTTTCCCGATTTCTGGCCAGTTGCACCTGCCACCCCAGCCTCCTGCTGCTGCTGTTACTGCCTTGTGCAGCTGTGCCACACAGTTCCACAATTCCCTTCTTTCACAGTGTCGGCATCCTACAATGAAAACGGAAGCTGTCTTTTGAGCAACAGACAATGACTGTTTTTGAAGGCAACATCCCAGTTTATTAAATAATTTGTTCCTGACCAGAATAAGACACTATATTACATGTTGGTAGACATGTTAGTTAAATCACCTGTTCAGATATACCCCAAATAGTTGGGAATATTGAGCAGCAAGGATCCCAGAAAATAATTTCCCATTTGCTTTCCATGCATGTATTTAAGAATACAAAATAATTAAAACAAACTATTCCTCAAATAAGGTAAGCCTCATATTATTTATACAAGGAAAATATAACCTTATTCACAGTCTCAAAATAAAATTGCCTACGTGTAGTGGTGCGATCTGAGACATACTTAAAAGCGTATCAATACCCTAAATACGTACACTCCCTATTACAAAGCTGACACTCTCATTTCTTGAAAAAATTATCATCTCCTTAAGGCTCTTATGCAGTGCTTATCTTCTACTGATTACATTACACAATAGGAAGATATTAATATGAGAGCAAGTGTCTTACTCCCTTTCAAGCTTGGTCCCTTGACTTTCATTATTACCACTCTAGGCTCCAGCCAAGCTACACTACTTATTTCTCAAACATATATAAATGTTTCTTCTTCCTGGCCTATTTTTACATAAAGATGGACAACTTTTAACATGTATTCGTCCATATTCGACAAATATTTATTGAGTCACTATTATATGCAAATAGTTTGACTGGCTGTTGGGAAGACAAGAGATTAAAAAAAAGACGGTGTCTGTCCCCATGGATCTTACCATCAAAGTATCTAAAATTCTGCTTGTCCTCTACTCAATAATCTCTGGCCATCTTTCAAGGCTAGTCACTGATTTTAAGGATTCCAATATATTAAATTTCACATCACTTTAAGGTATGAAACTACTGGTAGTTTTGCTGTGATATGATTATTTCAGATATCACTCTGTAGCTTCATTTGCTTTTGATTCTTTCTCCAGTGGCTCAACTGTCCTATGCCCATGACCAATACCCTCACCCAAGTCCCCTTTTTTCATCTTAGTATACAACCCCTTATACCATTACATCTTGCTTCCAAAGAAAATGCTGAGCAAAGATGAGTTGTACGTAGTTTTCTGAAGCTCCGCTTTGCTTGTGGAGGAGTTGAATAGGTAAGAATGTAGACAGAATCACTCCACCTAGTCTATCTAACAAGAAGCACAGCTGGGCAGAGGTGAGGAGCTGGCCAGAAGCGAGATCCTGAATGCTCCACTTAAGGGAGTTAAACACTGCAAGAAAGTACTAGAAAAGATACAGCTATAGTCCAGTTTCTAGAGGGCCATAGTCTAAGATGGACCAAAGTTCAAAAAAGCAGCAAGATCAGTGAAAGCTAATACTTGACATATTTATAAAAATGTAGTTTATACTTTGTACATATGTTTCTTCACAGTTTTTTAAATCTCCACCAATAGTGTATTTATTGTCTTTCCCACCTTCCCCTACGGCACAGTCCCAAAGCCAACAGCGAACACTTTAGGTTCTTGTTATGGGAACACTCCAGATTCCAAGAGTTGGGAAAGAGACTGATGCTGGGAACACTAAAGTCACACTGCATAGGGAGGCGTGTCAGGATGGGAGAAAGCTTTGGCACAGCAGCTCAATTGCAGTAGTTATGCAAAAACCTGACAGGAATCAGTTTTCATGAAATGCTAAGAACTGGAGTTAGCAAAGAAAACAAAATGAAAAATTGGAGTTAGCAAATGCAGACTGCTCATTTACAGGGTTACATTATAAAGATAAAGAAATGTGAAGCTGGCTAGACGATTAAGTGAGGGCAAGAAAAGTGTTTCTTTTGTTTGCGTTTTGTTTAATGGGGAAAATAACAGTATATTTGCAAGCTCATGGAAATAATACAGCAGAAAAGGAAAACTATATGATGCAAAAGGGAAAACTGCCTGAGCAATATATTTATACAAGAATATGCCATCTAGTGTACAAGTGGATGCTTAAACAAAGTCAAGAACAGAGACACTTCTTTTGTGGTGAAAGAAGAAAAAGTGGAGTATTTGGGCAAAAATGCTATATAGGTGGCATAATGTGGTTGTGAGAGCTTGATAAACTACTTTGAGATTGCTATTTTTTTTGAAATAGGAAGTAAGTTATCAGCTGAGAGGAAGAATTAGGTAGGAGATACTGGAGATTTGAAGAAAGTGGAAAGAGTGTTCACCTGGAGTATAAGTAAATAAACTAGTATAATTTCGGCACAGTAGCCACCATTAAAGTTGGTAAATGTTAATCTTAAATGAGATAATCAGCTGGTTGTAGTTTTTAGTTGTCACGTTTACCGTGGCAGAGAATAGGAGAGGAGATAAAAAACGTTCATCAAGGTTTTGATTTAGACAAGCAAGTGAGACATTATGGAGCAGGGAACGCCGGTGAAAAGTTTGAGAAAGTGATGTTAATGATTGACTATGAAATTAAACTAGAAATGAGAACCTGATGGGATAAAATACATTGGAAAATTGAAAGAAACTAAATATTGTAGGTTACACTGAGGTGGAGGAATGGATAGAATGTCCTAGAATGAGAGAGCTGGAAAAATGAGTTGGTGGAGTAAAGAGTGGAATATTTGAAACTAAGAATTTTCAGGAATTGCAGTTGCACTGGTAAAGACGAGATCTACAATGTGATCAGGGGAATAAATGGGGTGGATGTCAAGAAATGAAGGAGAGGAGGCCAAGAAGCTAATAAATCAGGTTACTGGGAAAATAATCTACTAGATTCTAATAACTAGTATATTGAAATAACCAGGAATAATGGCAGGATTAGTGGTGGAGAGAGCAACAATGAGCCAGGTAATAAAACACCAAGTTGCCGTAACTGGCTGCAAAAGAATGGGCTGGTAGAGTCTGATGATATGAGAATCCAAGCTGGTCGTTCTTATGGAAGAAAGGGGAGATGATCTGAAAGGAGGAGTGAGAGGACACACTTCAAAGTGGTCTGCACATGAGAAGCCAGCATAAGAAGGACTGGGATACGGGAACTCAGATTTCAGGTTGAGCAGGAGGCCAAGGCCATGTCCTCAAAAGTGCCTGATTATATAAGAGACTTGCTGATGACAGACAATGAGCTCTTAAGGTCTAAAAGGTTTTTTGGTCTGTTTTAAGGAAACGGAGACTGGTAAGAGATGTAATCACAGGAGTGATCCCAAGAGTGATCCCTAGAGTTATAAGTGGATCAGAACCAGAGTATGATAGATGATAAGAGCATTCTGAGCTGCTTGTGCTATCAGATAAACAGAAATAAAAGCCATGATGCAACTGGTCCTAACAGGCCCAAGGCAGACATCGGTGGCAAGCTGTGCATGTTGTGGAGGGTGAGAAGCAGGAATGTTGCCAGGAGCCCCCACTTCCTGCTGAGGGAAATAAGAAAGAAAAAGACCAGAATTAAAACAGAACATGCATCCTCCCAAAACACTGAAATCATTCAGGGGGCAAAAAGAGAAATTTTCTAAGTACTCCTGTTAGTATGCTCAGAGAGTTTTAAAAGTTTTTTCCATCTATATGAATATGTAATTGGGTACTATAAAAAGGAAACAACCCACAAACCAAAAGTGTTCTTAGGTAATACAAATAATTTAAGGGAAAAAAAAACACTCTAAAAAGATAATTGATCAACAGCCTAGAAGATGTAATTGAAGGAAACTACAAAATATAGAGCAAAGAGAGACAGAGTAAAAAAACAAGAGGAAGTTAAGCAAAATAGAAAATCAACTGAAAATGCAACTAAAAGACAAGTAAGGAAGTTCAAATGTCAGAGAAGAATTATGGGGCTAATATCCAGGGGAAAAAAAGAAGAAACGCTAACCATACCTTTGAGTCAATTTTACCACAGAAGAAAACCAACAAATCCTAAAGAGTCAGATGAAAGGCAGAAAAGCTACAACTTCTGAGACCCTCCTTGGTCTCTAGAAATTAGGATGAGATGTGCAGAGCCTTTGAAAACAAGGCTGTTTAACATACCATGCTTTGCATTAAGACTTTCAAAAGCACCCCAGAATAAAAAGTAGATGTAAAATACATCAATTCTTACAGGACTAGAATCTGATTTCACATCATCTTCATCTTGAAAATGGAATAAAATAATCCAGGATTCCTAGTGTCTTTATTTGCTTGCCAGAGCAAATATGAATTCTCCCTGAGTTAAGGTAATATCATTATAGAGCTCAAATCTACATTTCTTTCAAATAGAGTGTCCAACATTCAGCCAAAAATAACCAAATAAAATATGATGTGTCTGAAAAGGAAAAGAAACAATGGAAAAATATATAATTAACAG